>NC_055961.1:15726710-16426710 GCF_018492685.1 Alosa sapidissima | reverse complement strand
ACTTAAGTGGATATGTAGGACAGGATTTTGGAGGATTGACATCCAGACTTTCAAATGTCATGGCAGTGAGAACTCAAAGCCCTGTATCTTACCTCAAAGATAAAGCCACACATAGCACTCTCAATACTGCAGTGAAGTGTACAGAGGACACACACACACACGCACGCTATTTGAGAACACTGTATCTGATCTCTTGGGAAACGCCTACCATTGCTTACTTAGTTGAGCACACATACTGTACTTTCAGGAACGTGTTTGTTTCGCTGGCCAGCGTCACTCCTTTTCCTGCGTAAGCAAACAGATACCAGTCGCCCTGTTTCTGTATTGTCTCTGTATGCAAAGGCGAGTTATGCTCATATGAGAGCCCAGTTTCAGGAAATGGTCCATGGTGGCACACAGGTCTGACAGCTAATTAAAAAAAGCAGTGTGTGGGTGTGTACTTGCAATTTCTCTTCTGTACTATTCCACAGAAATCATTTTGACAGGGACTTTTTGGGCCAGGTGAGGATGCTTTTGTTTGTGTAGGGGGGAAAAAAAGTATTAGAAATGAATCCCTGCCTAACTGCTTCTGAGTAAGCAACGGAGCCAAACATTTAATCTCCTGCCTCTTATTTACATGAAGCATGTCTTAAATGAAAGCGTTTGATCTGGGGATTATGTTGATTAGCAAATGAAGACTGACTTCTAAGAGACTGCACTGTTTTCACAGAGAAATCCTCCAATTTGAGCTGACAACAGAGAATACTAAAGGAAAACCCAGACGCTCAATGACAATCCCTCATTAGCACCTACAAATCAGGCTGTGCGCAGGGTAAGCAGATTCAAAACTTATGTTTGAGGACCATACTTTTCTGGCAGGCTCTCGAACTCAGAATGCAGTTTTAGGTCAAAGAAGAGTTACGTTCATGACGTTGATTTCACACACACACACACACACACACACACACACACACACACACACACACACACACACACACACACAAAGGAAGAACATGGGCTTCTTTTCAGGCATGATGACTTAATCATAACTACCCAACAGCCAGCAGACTAGCCTGGGGAAAACTACAATGGCCTATCACACATTTAAAAAATAGATAGCTGGATTTGGTCACCAAATATATCTCTAAAAATACATGTTGCCCTGGAGTTGAGAAGCAGATGGGAAATAACTGGGGAGACTAGTGGGAACAGCGGGCAATTATCGGTCCTTAATGCGACCGTAACATCGAAGTGAATTTGAAGAAGCTTCCAAATTGTAATGTTGCGACCACTATTCTCTCTTGCCACAACAATTCTTTCTGTTATCGTTTAACTGCTTTTACTCGGAATGTGCTGGCTTCTGGTGTTCAGATGGGAATGTGCAATTGTGGGGAGAAAAAGAGCAACCATGTCCTAGAGATCGCGGGGCCTGACGTGTGTAGTTACAGTGATATGGCCGACACTCATATCAGTGTGGTGGTCACTGCAGTTTCAGGCCATCCTCTGTTGTCAGATTAGGTTAGACCATGCCAAGATTGAGGACAACTCGGTCTGATTCCTTAACCACATTTTCTTGGATGATTGATGATTTTTTGTATGGGTAATGTATGAGGAAGTTTCTGTGGTTTATGAAAATGACCACTGTCCACAGTGCAAGACAACTTCCCTCCGATACAAACAAAGGGTTCATTCATTCCCTGTGCACTAGAAAGATCCCAGACCACTGGCTCTCCCTGACCACTGGCCTCCGCCCTACACCAATCAGTCTCTTCAGAGGCTCCAACATCCAAACTCACCCATCACTCGCAGTATCACTTTCCGGCTGCGGATGCCTGGCACCTTCTTCACCTTGCACTGGTATGTGCCTGTGTCGGCCGACTTGAGTGACAGCAGGTTGATGGAGGCATCGCCGTTTTTGGGGTCCATGGAGTTGAAGTGGACACGGTCCTTCAGAGGAGCGTAGTAGTTCTCATATGCCCGGTCGCCAGAGTAGAGGATGACCTATCGGTAACAAAAGAGAGAAAGTCAAAGAAGGAAATGAGGAAGTGTCAGTATTGCAGTTTAGAAAAGTACGAATTTAACAATCTGGGTACCACAAAGAGCAAAACAAAAAAAAAACCCTTTGTGGCTTAGGGTTTTGTTTGGTAACTGCATATACTGCAATAGTAATACTTAAAGAACTATTATTAAGTCAACCATAATAGTGGAGATAAAGAAAACAAGCTGAGGAAAGGGTTTGGTTGGTTAGCTACTCGAGCAAAACGTGATGGTCGGAGGTGGTGGTGGGGAATCTTCAGACATGAGGCCGGGGTCGGAAAAGGTCAGACGTCTCTAAGCGAATTCTCTGGCCTTTATGCAGGAGACGGAGCAATCGTGCGGCCCCTCTCTTATCTCCGCCACGGCCTTCAGAGGGCCAGGCATGCGTGCCCTTTTCACGCAGAGAGACAAACAAAGGGCTTCTGTTGAGCCAAATCAACACCTGCTGTGTCAACACCATACTCAGCCCAAGGTGTACACACGCACACACACTTTCTCTCAACCATAATACCCCCACACACACACACACAAAAGCTAAATACCAGAATTCTTCCCCGGGCTCTGAGGATGCCCAGGCCTCAACCTCAGCTGTATCTATATGCTTATGGCCTACAGACTCTCTGCCTCTTAGTTTCACTTCCCCTCTCTCCCTCTTACACGCACACACACAGACCTTCAAAGCATAAGTGGGTTTTACTCCACTTAAATTCTCGCTTAAATTGTGTGTGCAAAACTCAGCAGTGCCAAAACACAGCAAAGCAAAGATGCCGAGCAAACACATACACTCCAGGAGGCGTGCGCTCTCAATAACCAGGGCGATAAAGATGTGGCCTCACGCAGTCTCTCTGACGTCTCTCTCACTCACACTCACACAAACACACACACACACGGGTGCTAGAGAGATGAGCATGGTAAACACGGGGAAAAACAAGACAATTGTGAAAGTGGAATTCTAATGAACACATCAGAGAAACACAGGGGGTTGGGAGAGAGAGACATACAGTGTGACAAGGAGACCAAGATACAAGAACACAGAATCCACACAAGGAGACAGAGAGAGACAGAGAGCAGAATAACTCTACACAAAACAAAGGTGAGTGTCCTCTAGGACAAGTTATAGGTTGGCTGTTAAGAGGAGTGGACACCTTGTCCATATTAAGCACGGAGCATGTTTGTCTAATGCGCGCCACCTGTGCCCCCTGGACAGAGCCATATTAGCGGACTTCAGCTGGATTCCCCGCACCGGGGGAAGGCAGTCAGAAATGAGAACGCGGGAGAGAGAGGAAATTGAACAGCCTGGAGCTAAAGACAGACAGGCAGTCACACACTCCCACAAAACTCCTATTCCCACATATAAGACACACACACACCATGGCAGACATATTTGCATGCATGCAAGTTTCACATGCAAAAACACACAAGTTCATGTATATGCGTACCAGAATACAGAGAGATTGCACACGTCTAAATATTGAACGGGAACAATTCAAATATTCAATATTTAAACACATACATTAAAAGACACACACACACACACACACAATGACAAGATGACATCAGACAAAGAAAACATTACCACACACACACACACACACACACACGATTAAGGCCCTGTAAAGCCCCTGAAGTAGACTGGGCTACTTGTGCTGAGGTCAGGGGGTTCCTGGTACCCCCCCCCCCCCCCCCCCCTCCCCCCCTGCGGCCCAGACAGCACGGTGGAGAAGTAACTTTACTTGCGTTCTGTTCCAGTGGGACTGGCTGACAGCAGCACACATGACATGCCGACTCTGCTCGGTGGGCAGAGTGAGCCACAGGGACCTGCGGACAGGCCTTCAGGAGAGAGGAGGGGGAGCAGAGGAGCGCTGAGTGAGCCGAGGTCCGCAACGCACCCCCCACCCCCCCCCCCCAGCCCTTGCCCTCCCCGTGGCCAGCAGGGCTGAGTCAGCCCCACCTGTGAGAGCGGCCTGCCGCCCAACACAGCGGGGTAGTCGTGCATCGTGCTCACTTCAGAATGCCCCCCCCCCCCCCCAGTCTTTCTCCTTTTCCCCCTCCTTTTTCTGTTCCTTCTTTTTCCCTGCCGTGGCTGCATGTGATTTTGATTAGTCTTGATGTGGGAACACTCTGCCTTCCTTATAAAAATCTACCTGAGGCGAACGGCTAAGGCCCAAAGAGGGGGGGGGGGGGTCTTTTGCGTCCAAGCAGCCTACACGTGGGCATTTAAAAAGGTGAGGTCATTGGCTGAAGTCACGAGACCGCACACACACACACACACACTGATGACAAACATGCAGCTGGGAGTGCGGAGCTTCATTTGATATGCAAATCCATGGTGAGTCACCTGGCTGCTCTGGAACATCCACAGTCTATCTGTCCGGTTGTCCCCTGCCTACCTCCACACACCTCCATCTCCAGAGCAGCACGGACTGCACCTTCACCTCCACCTCCACCTGCTCATCCCAAAGACACAGGCACACCGCCGCGGCCTCATCAATTTCACTTCGCCGGGCACGCCAAGCATGAAATGAACATCTAACTGTTGACTGTACAAACTATTACTGTGATGATTAACGTCGACTACAAACTATTATTGTGATGATTAACAGCGAACCCGTCTGGCCGCGGTTGTAAAAGCACACCGAACATAAAATCGATGCTCAATGAGAAACTCTTTTTTTATTTTCATTCTGGTGCGATATGATTTCCTGGCCAACGCACCGCCACCCCCCTTCCCTCTGAACTGGAAGGATATTACGCTTGGGAGGTTAGGAGGCCATCGCTGGGTATTGGACTAGGAATTGGAAATCTGATGAATACTCACACACAGATATGGTCATTCCACAGCTGACATTCCACAACACACACACACACAATCATATTTAGCATGCTATATGGCTACACCCAGCAGGCCAGCACAAGGCAAGGTATTGAACAGGGGATTGGAAATCTGATAAATCCCTACACAAACACTATTAAGGCACCAGGAATCTGTACTCAATACGTGAGCTTTATTTTTAACACTTCAGCCATAGCGCAGCTGGTTAGCTGCGGTCATTCTGTGTGACCCATGGTGATTTGGGAGGCTAGTGTATGTGCAGGCGACCCCAACCCAGTGCCCCCCACTGCGGCCCCTCCACCTCTAGCCAATGCTAACACAGATGCCCTCGACGGGATGGGGGGGGGCCGACGAACTGGGCATGCATGTATGGAATCTCTGACCTCATCACCAGTACGGCAGAAAAACAGAGCGAGCATCAGTCACGCTCCACTGTCCCCCAAAAGAGGGCCACATTCAGAGGGAAGAAGACAATGATCTAAATTGGGTTTCTGCATTCAAGGCGCTTCCCATTGTCTCTGGCATACATACATCGGAGGCATTGCAACCACACAAAGGCAGCCAGACACACAAAGGAATGTGGAGAGTGCTTCAGTAAACAATCAGCTTGCCTCCGCAAAGACCCAAACGAACTACTCTCCCGACTCAGTCTGACAGCCCACAAAGAGACGCTAACAACCTATCACTATCACCACAACAACAACAACAACAACAAGACCTTGCATTTTTTTCCCCCACTGCTCCTCAACATTTTCTGATCTCAATAACCAGTTCACATTTTCAGCCAGTCGCTCACATCACTGTAAGAACACGCCACTCATGTAAACACAATCAGTGCATCTCTGCCTTGAGACGGTGTCTGAGCTCTAAAAAGCGCTGGACCTGTTGATCGAGAGGGGGCCTGAGCTGAGCTGGAGCGAAGAGATGAGGAGGGGAGGGGGGGGGGGGGGGGGGGGGGGGCTGTGGAGATAAGAGCAGGGGAGATTAAAGGAGAGCAAGTGGCCACCCTTCTCTTTTCTTCTCAGCCTCCCTCTCACTAATCCAGTCTGGAGGGCTCTGTCAATCAGACGGCCCAGCTGGACCGCCGCCACCGCAATTACCCAGGATGCTCGGGGATAGGGAATGACCGCATGGTCGCCGGGAGTGCAGACGAGGCCAAAAGGCCCCAGGACCTTCGTCCCAGAATACTCTTAAGTACACACACACACACACACACACACACACACACACACACACACACACACACACACACACACACACACACACAACCTAGCCAAGACAAACATACAGGTATTCATACACAAACCCACAAAGCCAGAAACACATGCACATCGCGCACAAACACACAGGCTGCATGTACTAAACACCAAGACTCATTGGTTAATTGTGGGCCATGAGGCCCACACATCTGACATCTAATGACCTGGCTGTGATGCTATCCTACTGTACTTATCCTCCTAAAGGCCACAGAGGACAACTGCCCGAGCTGCCCACTTACACTGCTGCTGATGGACGTACTGTAGAGAGGAGCTCAGGATGGCAGCTTGCAAATTAACATCCATTATAGGGAGACATCAACTCTTGTTTATCTTTCTGCTTTTCTTTCATAACTTATTTCAGCCTTTGTTGTCCTTATGTCTCTGAGTCTATTCTGAGTTTTAGTGTTCTCTGTGTTTTGGTCTGTATATGTTTCAGTGTTTCCTCTAGGATTTTTTTAAGCAGTGGGGGCAGGCCTGTCCGAACCCCCCCCCCCCCCCCCCCCCCCCACCGTCCCCCCGTCCCACGGAACTGACAAACTGACACTTCGCTGCAACACAAACAATTATATGTATTCACCTCTATTCACACACAATGAGGCATTATTTTCAGTTGTGATTGAGCTGTATATTTGGAGAATCTACAACAGGTCTGCACAATGAATTTTGAAAGGCAACTGCGACTATTGTACGTCTGCCCCATTTCTGATACCGTGGGGGAAGAAATTAAACTGTGGGGGGCCCGCCACTACCAAATCAATATAGAGGAAACACTGATGTTTAATGTTGCCTGTCTGTATTTGTAAGTGATTTTTTTTGCTGCCATCTTGACCAGGACTCCATTGAAAAGAGTAGAGATATTGTATCTCAATGAGATATTCCTGGTAAAATAAAGGATAAATAAAAACAATAAATAACTCCACGGGTAAGCAGTGGTAAACACACAGACAAAACTGTGATGATGACTTTGTTTAATCTCTCCGAGTCGCTGGTGCGGTACAGTGAAATGATGTCTAATGCATTCCTCAGGAACTGTAGCACACCCACCCACACCTCAATGCCAGCCGTCTTTTTGTTTAAAGGCAGAAAAACAATACAACCCACCCCACCCCCCCAGTCTTCAAATTAATCACAAGTTCTTCCCATTATAAATCTACAAACTGGGTCAAACTCACTCACTCACAGACAAACTCAATAAAAACATTCTGAGATGAAGGAGTTGGACGCTGGGTTGGGTTGGGTTGGGGGGTGATTTAGAGTGATTTGGTGTGGTCTGTTCTGGAAGGCCTAGCTTCTTGGGCTCGGGCAGCACTCTGCTGGAGCGTGCAGTGAGTGGAGGAGGGTGCAGGCTGCCCAGGGGAGGGCTGACCCAATTCTGGGGCGACCCAAAGAGCAGCAGCAGCCCCCGGTGCAGGTGATGGTAGTGCTGCTGCTGCTGCTGCCGGTGGTGGTGGTGGTGGTCAGGGGCAGTGGGGCTGATCCCAGCGAGACCGAACGAGCAGGCAGCTGAAGGCGTGAGGGGGCCGGGGAGCCACGTGCCAGTGCCCAGCACCCGCAAGAGAGCTACATTTTCTGTGTCAAACCAGCGCCCCGGGCTAAACACCATGCTCCCGTCACCTACAGTACCTGCACCAGTGGTGGGGTGCGTGTGTTAACGACATCGCAGCACAGAAGATGGTTCCGAGGGTAGAGTGTGTGTGAGTGTGTGTGTGTGTGTATGTGTGTGTGTGTGTGTGTGTGTGTCTGAAGGTTAAAAGGAGAATGTCTGTGTGTGAGAGTGTGTGTGTGAGTATGTGTATGTGTTTCTAAGAGCCCAAGTGTTGTGAGTGTGTGAGTGCAGGCTCACAGACCCTAAATCTCTTTCTCTCCCTGTCTTGCTCTAAAAAGGATGGAAGACCACTACAGAGAGCAACAACAGCAGGTAAATCACATTAAAGGATTCACATTCACAAAGGCACATACAGAAACACACACACACACACACACACGCCCTTCACCTAGTCGGCATTATAAACATTCTACATGTTTTCCATGTAAAGCTCAGGCCCAGGTATACTGTATGCCACACACAGTGCCAAATGTAGGCGAGTTTATTGGGCCTCAAAACAAAGCTACATGCGTGTAAAACATTAACTAGCTCTGTCGTCATGCCATCCAGGCCTGTGTGAAGCCTCGTAACAGGATTTGTGTGTGTGTGTGTGTCTGTGTGTTCTGGTTTGTGGTGTGTGTGTGCGCGTGTGTGTGTGTGTGTGTGTGTGTTGGATCGGAGGGGGGGAGGGCTTCTACACAACCACCAAACTACTGCTGGAGCCACATCACAAGTAATCATCCAAAATATGCCTCCCAGCCCTGCCAGCCTGGAACAAACACTGGAAAATCTGAGGACCATTAAGGTAATAACTTCATAAAGGTATGTGCTCACACACTGGTTCATAAATCGTATTTTTTCCCCCTCATTTAAGCAAAATATGCTTGTGGTATATTATATATGGCTGGATTATAGGCTGGATTATACTAAAAGCTGAGGATAATAGGACGTGTGAATGTAGAATGAAACTGAAAGAAGGATAGTAGGGGCTTTCTGCAGTAATTTAGGCACAAATATGACAGGAAATGGTGACCTTTGGCAGGACAGGTTGTGTGCATGACTTGAAGCAGTCAGACCAGTTTTGCATTCTTGTTTGCTTGCATGCTTGAAACAAATAAAGCACTAGCGTAACATTAACTAGCGTAAGCATTAATCATTGGGTTTTGAGTACCTCCTCGTAAGATCCAAACAAAGATACAACACTCTCATAACAGTTAGCAACCACAACACACACACACAAACATGCATGCACGCAAACACACACACACACACACACACACACACAAAATGATACTCACCACTTTCTCTTCGTCCTGGGTGTCTGAGGGCTGGAGGCTCCACTCGATGTCCAGCGAGCCCGAGTCCTCGGGGGCCAATGTGAACTGGCAGTCGAGCTTCACGCTATCGCCACTGGCCTTCTCCACAGTGCCGGGGCCTGCCGAGATGATCTCCAGGCCATGGCTAGACCCTACAGGGAGAGACACAACAACAACAACAACAACAACAACACGTTCAAAATGATACTCTCTGTATCCTTAATAAAAGAAAGCTAAGCCCATCTCGGGTGCCTGATTCAAAGAAGAGCAACACTAAGTCGTGTGGAGAGGTGGGAGCCTGGGACAGATAAATCTAGGTGAAGTAGACGTCATTTATCAAAACAATGGACTGGGCCTGTGCGCAACAGCAGCCGAGAGCTCATTCCAAGTTGGGCCACGGTTCTGAAGTTAGTTTAAAATCAATACTTAATGCTGCTTCGTTTTTAAAATCCTGTCTTCTTTTTCATCTAAGACGTATGGGCTCGGGCTATTCAGCATTTATGAGTAAACAAACCGACCCCCCTCACAGCTTCTTCCCCCCCTTCGCTGGAACTGAATGAAAGCAATTTTATCTATGCTATTTACGAGAGCAGGCAACCTTAAGCGCAACTTCTCTGAACAGCTTTAATTTATCCTTATTAAGATGGAAGGTGGTTTCTATTTATTTTGCAGTCAGCAACTGCATAAAAGATCATTCACACCCATTCCATTTCACCCCAGACAGAATCAACGAGGCCTGAATGGATAAAAATGTAGAATTTCAGTGCGGCGGAAAGCTGTAGGTTGCCATGTAAACACGAAACCATTATGACCTCATTCCTCCGGAACATCCTCGATGATTCTTCTATTCTTGGAATGCTCATAATTTACTGGTGACATCTCCACTCCGCACCACATTAAGCCGCTGGCAGGAGCCGTGTCCAAGACTCCTCATCACGTGCTGTCGTTTCATATTAAAATCCCCAGGACAATGCCTTTTCCTTACAGCACGGGCGGCAGAATTTAATCAATTCAGCTCTGCCTTTGAATGACGGACCACGGAATTGGCATTTGGGCTTATTCTCAAGGAAAACGGTTTCCTTTTCTCCGATTTTCCCCTTATT
Source organism: Alosa sapidissima (assembly GCF_018492685.1). Lineage (NCBI taxonomy): Eukaryota > Metazoa > Chordata > Actinopteri > Clupeiformes > Clupeidae > Alosa > Alosa sapidissima. Next base: position 16,416,598 of record NC_055961.1, on the reverse strand, counting down.
TCCATTTTCTAAGGACAGATGGCGACTAAATTTATTTTCGATGTGGCACACTGTTCATACAGCTCAATATAGCTTCAACAATGATTAAATGCAAGAAAGGAAACGGCTAGTTAATTATCTTCCTGTTCTACTATTCATAAAATGCTGCAATCTTGCTCAACACCAAACATACAAAATCCAAATAGTTTGCGCGCATGTAATCCCAAAGCTAGTTGGTGGAGCTGAACAATACAGGCAAATGTGAAGCCTCCATAAAACCACAGGGGCACCATGATGGGCCCATTTGGGATCTACTGGAAGAGAGAGAGGAATGAGGAATGGGCCCCAGCTCCCGGAGCTCACGGCTCACACTCAGACTGGCAGCGGGCTGGAGTCTGGAGAGAAGCCATAGACACACACACAAACAAACAAACACACACACACACACACACACACACACACAAACAGATACACACACACACACACACACACACACACACACACACACACACACACACACACACACAAATCCAGCGTTGCCAGCAGTACACTCACTGACACACGTCTTGCCAAGAACACACTTTACAAGTCATTAGCCCACTTTGGACACAAATCAAACTGGAGGGTCGAGGTGGCTAAATGAGGGGTTGAGTTTGGGGAGTTGGGGGAATGCAGAATGAGTGAGTGAGACAGAAAAGAGAGGGATGAGAGGGAGAGAAAGCGAGCGAGCGAGAGTGAGAGAGAGAAAGTGAAAGAGAGAAAGCGGGAAATGGATGGCTGGGCTCATCAGAATATAATTTGTGCAGGGGACAGGGCCACCGCACTCTCTGTCACAGAAACTGCGGCCACAGATGAGGAGGAGGAAAGGCCGGTTTGGTGAATAGGCTGAGTGGAGTTTCAGTGTGGTGACGCAGGCACGCAGGCATCGGAACAATGCTCGACGGAAACTCTGGGGAAACCAGTTGTGCCGGTTTTACACCCATCAGTTCTCATGAGAGCCAGCTGAGTGATCATATTCCATTTCTGTTTCCTCTCTCTCATCACTGGACTATATAGTGTGTGTGTGTGTGCAGTCAGTGTGAAACAATAAGATCACACCTGGCTATGGCCTGCGGCTCAGGCGATTCCTAGTATAACTCATCACACGTAACAAAAGGAAATAAAAGAAAAGCCCTTTAAGCCAAAGGCGTCTGCTAAATCTGCAAATGAGCAACAACAACTGTGGAACAACTGTGGAACATTCCACAGACATAAACCCCCATCCGAAACCTAGAACTACGCAGTACATGAGGGCATGCCTGCATGCTCTACAGGTTGAGCACGCTTGTTCAACAGCACTGCGTTTTGTCGAGGGCTGAGGCTCGGGCAGGCGGGCGGTGATTTAACGTGATGGATTCCCGGCGGAGCTCGAGTCCCGAGAGCAGGCTTTTGTGGGAATCGTCATTAGCGTTGGAGCCGAGGGCTGGGCTGTGCAGTCTGCCGCGCAACGCCGCTCTAATACATCGCCGCCTTCAATCACCTCATCACATCTGGATGAGCCATAAATCTACTGCCTAAAGCTAATGGGCCCGCTGCTGCTGGCGGTGGCGACGGCACCCACTCGAGCACAGGTCATTACTTAGCCCCTCTCTTTCTCTCCTTCCTCTCTTTCTCTCCTCCCTCTCTTTCTCTCCTTCCTCTTGCTCTCCTTCCTCTCTTGCTCTCCTTCCTCTCTTGCTCTCCTTCCTCTCTTCCTCTCCTTCCTCTCTTGCTCTCCTTCCTCTCTTTCCTTCCTCTCTTTCCTTCCTCTCTTGCTCTCCTTCCTCTCTTCCTCTCCTTCCTCTCTTGCTCTCCTTCCTCTTTCTCTCCTTCCTCTCTTTCTCTTCTTCCTCTCTTTCTCTCCTTCCTCTTTCTCTCCTTCCTCTCCTCCCTCTCTTTCTCTCCTCCCTCTCTTTCTCTCCTTCCTCTCTTTCTCTCCTTCCTCTCTTGCTCTTTCGCTCTCTTTTCCTTTCTTTCCCTCTGCCAGTCTTCCTCTATCTGGCCATCATTTTCTGATTTCTTTTCTTTGACACGCTCCGCTTCCATTTCATGCATACTTATCTTTCTCTGTGTCTGTCACTCAGGTTCTCTCTCCTTCTTTTGCACTCTCTCTCTCTCTTTTCCTTTTTTCTCTCTCATCTCCCATCTCATGGCCGTGTTTTCCCCTCGGAGCTCTGGTAGCGTGTAGAAAGTGATTAGGAGATTCTGTCAGACGTCTGGAATTTAACTGTGCCATTATCTTTTCCCCTCTCCCTGGACGATATTACCCAACGGAGCTCAGGAATTCGACGTCTCTCCAGGGCAGAGACTAACTCCCTCGTGTAGTGTCCACACACACACACACACACACACCTCTGCCTCTCCTACACATCATGCCAAAATGCACAATGTACCAATTTTCAACAACATGAAGAACTCTCCATTTACTCTGGATGGTCAAGGACACTGAAAGCATTCCTGACTCTACTCTGGCATTCTTCCATAAAACAAACTAAAAAGTGCTCACACAAAGACACACACGTGCACAGGTTTCAGGCGGAGAAAAAAAAAAACCATTATACCCAGATGGCCATCCTTTTATACAAAGTGAATTACAGCACGGGAGATGTTCAATAGATCTACCATTTTAATAATTACATGGCAGAATGGATTATGCCCCTCTGTGTGTGTGTGTGTAGCAAGGCTGGCTAGGAGATTATGAGCTCGATAAAAATGCTTACTCTATAAAATGAAACCTATTATGGTGATGAAATAAGACTCAGCAAATGAGATATGAAAAAGGATAACATACAGTTCACACAATTGGCACATTTGGAACATTCTCACAATTTCTGCTTGTAGTTGTAACAGCGCAGCACAGAAGAACAAAATTAGGGTAAAAATAAATAATTTACTGCCATATGGTTGTGTTCATTTTAATTAATCAATATTCCATAGTTATAGATTAGAATTGCACTAGCTAATTACATTAAGTTGGGTAAAAAAAGAGGTATGCTACCATTGATTGGACACTGAATAGGAACTTGGCAGAGATTAATTAGCTTAAGAGTTAGAGCTGTAATTTAGCAGTGGTACGGGCATGAATAATCACAGGTTATACATGCAGGACTTCAATCTGGCGATAATGATGTGCACTTGCATGCGCACGCACACACACAATGAGGGCAGCAAGACTCAGTAATGGCTTCCAAGATGATGATAAGAAAACCCATTATTACAGCCTTAGGAAAGATGACAATTATGATGATTAACAAGTGTGTGTGTCCGTCGGTGTGTGTGTGTGTGTGTCAGTGTGTCTCTGTCTGTGTGTGTGGTGCATCCATAAAAAGGACAACAGCACATTTGGTATAATGACCAAACTGCAGAAAAATAGCAGACGCTGAGGAGACACTGAGGAATAGCTGGGATTGGAGTGGGGAGAGGACGATGCCTCAGACAACGGTAGGCAGGTGCAGGCTCCAACCAGTGCATGGAAGAGCGGCTCTGAATCTCCAGACCCCGAGTTAGTCCTGACTCGGCACTCTGGGATATGACTCAGACGGCCAGTCCACCAGGGGTGCTAATCTGGCCAATCTAAGCCTCGAACAACCCCTCACCCCCCTGACCAGCGACAGAAAATCTCTGTGTATCTGGTGTGTGTGTGTGCGCATGTGTATGTATGGCTTTGGGTCAGCCTTCTCACTTCTTTAGCTTCCACCTCCCCCATCTCCCCAGAGTCCCCAACTCTCTCCACGGTGGGTGATGTAGAACACCCCACCACCACCACCACCACCACCCAGCCAGCAAGCCCACCCTTTGTATCCACACAATAGCTAGAGAATTCTGTCTCCTGGCAACAGATCCCACAGAGAATGCAGGGATGGCACTTAGAGTGGGGGGGGGGGGGGGGGGGCAGAGGGGTGGAGAGAGAGAGAGAGAGACACAGGGAAAAAAAATGAGGGGGGTATATAGCTCAGATAGAAAGTCTGAAGCAGTGCAGGGGGGGGGGGGGGGATGGGCTAAGCAGAGATAAAGAAAGGCAGGCAGTGAAGAGAAAGGGCAAGGGAGGGTGGGGTGTCTATCATAATGCACTCTCAGCTGTTATTAGGGTGGGGCTTCCAACAGTTTGGCCCCGTTAAGATCCACAGGCTACCAGCATTCCTAGAGAGCCTCAATGCTAAATAGGCTACTCGATGAAACCATATCAGCTGCAACCCACTGAAGGTCGAAACCAAACTTTTCAAAGTCACACCTCTACACCCATGTGCCAGCACTGTCAACACTAAACTAACTCTGTAGCCCACTACTCTGAAGAGGAGACATGTTGGATGAGGCCATGGTTTCTGAATGAGCCCCAGGATGGAGGATGAGGTGGAGAGGAGGTCCATGACTAAGCAGGGGAGTGAAGCAGTCAGCAGAGTCCCTCTGAACCCCCCCCCCCCCAAACCTGAGTGCCCTGGGCTGGCCTTTTCACTTCCACCACATGGGGTGTGTGCGTGGTCGGAGAGGGATAAGCTTCTTTACTGCTTGCACTTTGACCCTCACATAAAATAACACACACACACACACACACACACACACACAGAGGGATAGCCAGAGAACACCAGCCACTGTGTAATGTCCTGAAAGAATAATGATCACACAAAGTAGGACAGTATACTGTGTGTGTGTGTGTGTGTGTGTGTGTGTGTGTGTGTGTGTGTGTGTAAGCATGTATGTGTTGTCTGCGTGCATGTAAGATACCATATTAATCAACATGTGTTCGTTGAAAAAGAGTCCAGTTGCTAGCCTAAATATTTACTGGCCCCTTCATTGACTCTATATACAGTCATTGGTCCCTTTAAGGTCAAGGTTTTATTCCACAGATGACAGCGGTCGTTAAGCAAGGGGGAAAAAAAAAATAGTGTAACTGAACAAGGAGCAGTAAAAAGAAAAGAAATGAAAAGACAGGAAACATTTGAAAAGCCCCCGATTGGTGCATATTAAAAGTGCCAGTCTGTTTCAGCGGTGCCGGTGAACGCCGGCATCGTAATTAAGTCTCATTCGAGGAAGCAGGAAGGGAGCATCCAATGGTGCTAAATCAGAGAACATTTCCTGATTCTCTTCCTCTCATCATTGCTCTCTCTCTCTCTCTCTTTCTGCTGTTTGGGAAATGCTTTTATTAGAACAAGCAAAGGGAGAGAGGGAGAGACAGAGAGAGAGAGAGAGAGAGAGGGGGAAAGAGAGAGAGAGAAAAAGCCTGAAAAGAGGAGTTATTTAGGGATCTGTCAGTAACGGAGCATCACGCTCCTCTGACAAAGCTGGCAGAGACGAGGAGCCTTTCAGAGGGAGTCTTGGTGGCAGCTCTGCGCTGCGCTGCGCTGGGGTGGGGTGGGCACGCGGGCACGCGGGCACGCAGCGCAGCTTAACACTGCCACATCGCCGTCTTCCTCCACTCGCTCTTTTCTCCTCTTCAAAAAGAGAAATGTGGCAGACTGGGGATGCTGTCAGGAGGCAAATGAACCCCCTCTCCGATGTGGATAAGGGCTTGACGGTTCGTTAATGCACTGTCTTGCACCGCCATTGACCGGGGGGAGAGTGTGTGTCGAGTTCAATAATGCACTGCTGGCAGCTAAGTTAAAGAGGCCAAGGCTGGATTCATAGATCTGGCAGATTTTAAGAGATGGAGCAGTACGGCTGACATATGCACACGTGCGTGCAGTGTGTGAGTGTGTGTGTGTGTGTGCACTCAAAAACACAAATCCCCTGCAATCCCAATCCCATTTGTCGCAATAAGAACATGAACAGTTATGGATGCATTGTTTGTATCAGAGAGAGCGAGAGAGAACAAACAAAAGACATGTTAGAAAGAGAGAAAGACTGAGGGAAGAGAGAGGCAGAAGGAAGGGAGAGGTAGAGGGGACAGATACAAATGAGGACACGGCTTGGCCTTTAAGGGGATTTTAGCAGAAATTCTTGACACTAAGCATCATTTCCCTCTCTATGAAACAGCTTAAGATAATGTCTAATGTCAGCCATAGGCGCCGCTAGAAGGCATGGATTGGTTGTCATGAACACACAATGGTTACCAAGGTTTCATGAGGTCATAATTCATGCCTGAGGGCGATAACTCACCTGACATGTACGGTTACGGCTACTGCATTGTATTTGTATCGCAATTCACTGTTAGCATCAGACACATTCACCAATCACAGCTCTACTGGCTCAAAACTCCCATAAATCAACACTGAATGATGAACAATCATCAGCAGCATATTTCAACAACACAACAACATGAGAGACTGCAGACTGAGGTGTGTGTGTGTGTGTGGGGGGGGGGGGGGGTCCTACAGTTCCTCAATTACTGGGGTCAGTCAGTGTGGCGGACACAGTCACTTTCAATGAGTCCGAATACTCCATGCCCCATGCTTTCATCATTTAGATAGAGGAATACTAATGAGTGGAGCGAGGGCAGGGGATGAGTAAATGAATGCTGAGAGGGAGAGAGCAGATTATGTATGTGTGTGTGTGTGTGTGTGTGTGTGTGTGTGTGTGTGTGTGTGTGTGAGAGAGAGAGACTGTGTATAGGGAATGGGTCACTGACTGTGTGTGTGTGTGTGAAGAATGTACACTGAAGCAAGAGGAGAAAGTGTGTGTGTGTGCGTGTGTGTGAGTGAGTGAGTGAGTGAGTGAGTGAGTGAGAGAGAGAGAGAGAGAGAGAGAGAGAGAGAGAGAGAGAGAGAGACTGTTTAGGGACTGGGTCACTAACTGTGTGTGATTCCTTAATGGTTCTCTAATCAGAGCCCAAAGCCATAGCGACTCCCTTCATTAGCGAGTCTCTGGTCAGTGGTCAGCTCACTGCAGCAGCCTTTGCTGCGGTCTCGCTGTCTGGTCGCCTCTCTCGCGTGCTTGCCCGGGCGCCCGCTGCCGCCTTCATCTACTCCCTCGTCCTGCGTCTCCCTCGCTCTCCCGTAACCTTAGGCTGACTGGGACTGGGTGCCACTGCTTTCAGAAACGGATCCGCCTTTCTCAGTGTATTAGCTACATAAATACACATGCGCAGAGATACTACACACACGGCGCCTCTCTCTCTCTCACACACGCGCGCACACACACGGTGCCATCATCGCCTGGCTTCCTCTGCCCCCCAGCCCCCCAGAGACAAGAGTTAATTAATCTGCCCACACAGGACAATCAGATAACACACACTCCACTAGTCCTCCTCCTCCTGGAATATTTTCATTGGGGGGGGGGTTGTCTCCTCCACCCCCTAGGCTGGCTCTGGGAGCTGTGGCTTTCCCATCAGTGACCCAGGCCTGCGCACAAAGGGCTCCATCCAGTTCTATACATCCAATACCCCTGCGCTGCCTTCAATCCCAATCAAGCCCCCATTCCCAGCATGCACGCATACATACACCCACACGCACAATGCATACCAACATTTGCTTTTCATTTTCACTAACATTATTGATGCAATTCTCCCTTCCCCCTACAGCTCCACCAACCCCCTCCCCCCACTCCAACCCCATGCTGCCTAACCAATGCCCCGTCCATAAACACACACAGCAGACCCCCCCCCCCCCACCGCCCCCTCCGCGCGTGGCAGGCCTGGAGAATGCGAGGGCCACGGCAGGCTGGTGGTGACAGCAGAGATAGCAACGAGAGAAGGGCTCCAGTGGGCCGCAGACACAAAGCAGGCACCAGCCCAGGCCATCAACACCAGCTCCAGCAACTCCCCCACCAGTCTACACACACACACACACACACACACACACACACACAGCAGGAGAGCAGAAGGGGGGGGGAGGTGGAGATTGACAGGGAGCAAACAGGGAGGATGCAAGTGGAAGAGTGATAGCCTAATTCATGGATAGGACAAGTAAAAGTGAGAAAGAGAAAGAGAGAAAGTAGGAGGAAGAGACAACTAGAGCAAGTGGGTGAAACATTTAGAGAAAGAGAGAGGAGGAAGAGACAACTAGAGCAAGCAAGAAAGACAGAAAGAAAGAAAGAAAGAAAGAAAGAAGACATATGGGAGACTCAGAGAGACAGTGAGCAGGAGCAGAAGTACTATGAAAGCCACAAAGGGAGGGAGGGAGAGAGAGAAAGAGAGAGAGAGAGAGAGAGAGAGAGAGAGAGAGAGAGAGAGAGAGAGAGAGAGAGAGAAAGAGAGAGAGAGAAAGGAAAACACGCTTTTGCTCTCTGCAGCGCACTGATAGAGGACGAATGCAAATGAAAGCAGAGCACTGGAGTTGCAGCAGGCAGGAGAAATGGGAGAGTAATTACAAAACCATGTCCCATCCTAAGCTACACACACACTACACCAAATGCCACCCTAAACACTATGGGTTTGAAAACCACTTCAAACGCATTAAAAATAGAACGAGAAAACACACGTGAAGTGACACACACAAACATGCACACACCTGACAGCTCCACACCCACACACACACACACACACACACACAGGCAAAGCGGTACTAAGGGACGTTCGCATTCAGACACACTAGCCTAATTTGCACATTTATGAAGCACTGGGTGAGCTATCCCTTCAGTAATGGAGTCAGAAGTTGTGCAAAGGGAGCTGAAGTTATTGAAATGAAATGCTGGGAATGAGGGAACAGGGGAGGGAAAGTACTTTAGAGGTGGAGCGGGAGTGGGGGTGGCTGATCTTAATTTTAACCTTGACTGCTCTAAGATAAACAGTGAGGACGAGGCGCTTTTGCAAATAAGTGCTGGCGGTTGGCCGGCTTGTGGTTATTTTTTTTTTTCTTTTCTTCGCTTTCGCCCCATCGCCATGGAAACACATTCATGAGGCGGGCTCTGTAATCAGGGCTGGCGTTGGGAGCGGTCAGAGAGCGGTCGCGCGAGGTGATCGCAGGCGATTGCTCGCGCTCACCAGCCCATAAATCTTCCGCCTTCTCCGTCGGGACGTTTTCTTAATCTGCAGCCCAGAGCGAGGCGAGGGGTGGGGGAGCAGGGGGAAAAAAAGAAAGAAAAATGAAAAATGGAAAAAAAAAATTAAATAAAATACACGAGCGTTGTACACGAGACACACAGATTGGGCCCCGTAGTTGCCGTCATCGTCGTCTGCGGCCATCTCACTGAACCTTCCAGCTGTGAGATCAGCCCCCAGGGGCGCCTCCACCCAAAGCAGCTTAAAGGCCTTCCAGCACCGCATGCAATACGATGTGTTACAACACCATGGGTGTGTTCATCTCTCTCTCTCTGTGTGTGTGTGTGTGTGTGTGTGTGTGTGTCTGTGTGTCTTTCTAATGCTCATTGGATGCTTATCTCACTATTTCTCAATCTGTGCATCTCTTGTTGTTAGTACTTCTCTTCCACTGGCTTGTGCCTGACTCTGCCGTCTTCCCTGTGTGCATCTTGTTCCTCTCTCTGTTGTTCCTCTTCCCCGTCTCTCTACATGTCGCTTTCTCTGCACCTCTGTCAAGCTCCTCACTTCCCTTACCTCTCCTCTCTACCCATAACCCCCCTCCCACCCCCTCTCTCTCGCTCTTCTGTCTATTTCTGTACCGCTACCTCTGTGCTCTGCTGAGCAGGTTGATACAGAGGTAGCAGAATGTAGTCAGAGGCAGTTCCAAGGTCACTGGTCTAAAGTGAGTCAGCCAGTCAGGCCCTGATAAGGCTTGGCCCTCTCCTGCCCTGGCCTTTAAAGCAATCTGTTTAATGGTTAATATGAATGTGAAAGTACCGCCGCTTATCTCACTGTGGCCTCACTGTTGAGTCAAAGGCTGGGAGGACAAACTGTGGGAGTGACGCTTCTCACTCATGTGTTGCTCATAGATATAAGCTATTAGGTTATGAGAAACTTACTTTGTGTGTGTGTGTGTGCGCTTGTGTTTGTGTGTGCGCATGTGCGTGTTGGTGCGCTTGTGAGACTTTGCCTTTGTAAGACTGACTAAGAAATAGAAGGTTAACGCGCCGGAAGCAAATCTATCGTGAAGACTGCATATCCTGAAACATACGTACTGGCCTGTATAAGTCCAGACGCCGCACACTGTGGGGTTTTTTAGGGACAAGGCTAAGGACTGGATGAGGATGAAATAAGGAGGACAGGAGTGTGACTGAGCGCAGAAGACAAGGGGTCTCCAAGCAGGGGCCCCCACCACGTCCATGAGAGGAAGAGAGGCAAGACAGAGGAGACGGATGAAGGTAACGGAGAACAGAGAGGAGTGGAGGGGGGTGGGGCTGGAGAGGGAGAAAGAAAGGAGATATCCTTCCTCTCATGGCCTCATTTCTTTACAGGCTCTGAGGGGCAAAAGGAGAGAACAGATCCATTCCTTCCTCAAGACAGAGGACAAGAGAGGAAGGTTATGTGCGGACTGTGTGTGTGTGTGTTTGGGGGGGGGGGGGGTTAGAAGGGAAAGTGAGAGGCAGAGAGAGAGAGAGAGAGAGAGAGAGAGAGGAGAGACAGTGAGTGAAAAGGCATGGTGTGTGTGTGTGTTTGTGTGTGTGTGTCAGACTAGCGGACCAGATGCTCATCACTGCGGAGCCCCCCTATCCCTCTGCCCATCAGTCTCCATCTAAGCACCTCTCTCATCTTCGCGCCTCGTCTGTCTGCGTCTGACAGAAGGGCCGCAGTCTGGTCGCTCAGACGGCCAGAGACGAGCGCGCCGAGCATGACTCCCATCCCCGGAGACGACGCACGCGGACCGTGACGCAGGCGCCCGCTGGAAAAACAATGTTTACACCACACATATGGTGGACGCACAAAAACACACACGAGTATCAGATTATCGGAGCTGGAGGGAGAGAAAGAGAAAGAGAGAGAGAGAGAGAGAGCAAGCGAGTGAGAAAGACAAGACTAGTTTATGCATGGTTATGCATGGACATATGAGCGCAAGTGTGTATCTATGTGCTTAGTGTGTGTGTGTGTGTGTGTGTGTGTATGGTGTGCACATGCTCATTCAATGAGCACATTTTCCATTAAATATTAAAAAAAAAAAAAACCTTCAGTGCGTTCTCACGAGCGTCCTTAATGATGCTGGAGGAAGGGGAGAGAGGGGAGACAGCTTAGTGTGACAGAGCGTGAATATCCCTCCAGAACAGTCTCCTGAAACTCAGGCCTCAATTAAGGATTAGCAGACCGCCCTCCTTAATGCAACAAGGGCCGCTTCTCAGCGCCATTCGACACGGGGACTTTGCCACAGACTTTTTAGTCTTGCACCCCACCCTCTGCTCCAAAAAAAGAATGGCTGCTGCCATGCTTAGGGCCCCAGGCAATCCAGGTCAATATCTCGACATCTTCTGAACGAGTCCACTCACCGCGCAAAAACCCTCGTTCAGATAGCCTCTCAGCCAGGGTCCAGTAATGAACCCAGTGACCACCACAGCTCGAGGGCTGCGTTAAAAAGGAGGGAGAAGGAGAGAGTGAGGGGAGTGGAGAGAGGGTGAGGGACTTGTCAACTCGCCCCTCTTTGAAGTCAAAGCCAGGAATTAAACGGTTTTGTAGTTCAACTGATCCGGGCCACAGGCTGGTAGTGATGGGGGGTCTTTCTAAGAACCAGAGGGCAAGACGAGAGAGATGAGTGAGGGAGCATGTGAGGGGGAGGGAGAGAGAGAGAGAGAGAGACAGAGAGAGGGAGACAGAGACAGAGAGAGAGAGCAGATGTGGTAGACTGTTATGGGTAGAGTGGTCTGTCTGTTTTGAGTGTTTCTGAAGTAACATGTTGCCAACAGCAACATGTCAAGAGCTTGACACCCTGCTCTCAGCCCCGCAGGGCCAAGGGGGTGCAAGAGATGTGGTCGCTCAATAATGCATAAACACACACACACACACACAGAGAGTCTCTCCCCAACACACATACAGCTGCCACATAGACTAGCCACACACAGAGAGAGAGAGGAGGGTAGAGAGAAACCAAGCTACATTTTAGTGCAATCTTGAACCACAACATTTTTTTTTACCATTTCCCATTTTTGAGATCATTACCATTATTCTCCCCCAATGTGACTGTCAAACAGCTGTGACTGAGGTGAGGACTGCTTCACCACCACACTCAAAACAGACCCAGGTGTGTGTGTGTGTGTGTGTGTGTGCGCCTTCCACAGTTCCACAGCAGAGCAAAGTGCTGTTTGGAGAAGGCGGAAGTACAAAACACAAGAAAACACACCGAGCAGGAATAACAACCTAGTTCACACTGGCTCAGAAATCAAATTATTAACAGAAGCCAGGGGGAGTCAACAACATTCCACCGAGGCGCATCATTCAAAACACATTGTGTCAAAGTTACAACCTGCTGTGTGGAGTGCTGCTACTTCCCTGGGAACTCCCACAGACAACTCGGCTTCGTCCTGAGACACAACGAGCGGATGCATGTTTGGTAAATAATCCGTCTCTAGCTGGACTCTGGCTGGGCGATGCGCAGGACGGGAGATCTGCGGCGAGGGCTTTGTAACCGGCCTCCAGGCCCAATCCAATATGACCTCAATAAACGAGCAATTTAGCATCTGCTCATCCACAGACGGATGATTCAATTGAATTGACATTTTCATCGGTGCACTGGAGTGCAGACGCTGGCGGCAGAGAGCCCCACCCCCCCCCACCTTCCTGCCCGCCCCGCCTCAGATTTAGCGGGTGTCTTTTGCGGATTTGAAGAAGCGGTGCTGAAACAAGGTGGCGGTGTGTTTATTTCCCCCGCCCTCCCTCTGTGCGTGCGTGCGTGCGTGCGTGCGTGCGTGCGTGCGTGCGTGCGTGGGCCTCGGGTGTTTTGGGAAGCGGAAACTGGCTAAGGGGAGATGGAGGGTGATTCAGCGTTGCTCACGCTGCTAAATATAGTGCCTGCTCTCCAGGGCCAGTGGCCAGTGGTCTTCAAGACCTTTTCAGCCCCAAATGTAAAAACAAATCTCCACAGACACGTGGCTTAATTCAGAGGTGTGAATGTCAGAGTGTACGTCAGTGCCTCACTCTCTCTCTCTGTGTGTATGTGTGTGCGCATGTTGAGTCTAGTTGTCTGTCTACCTCCTATCTGTGTGTGTGAGTGTGTGAGTGTCTGTCTGTCTGTCTATTATCCGCTCATCTCTGTGTGTGCATGTGTGTGAGTGTGTGTGAGTGTGTGTAGAATGTGTAAGCCTCCAGGCAACATAAAAGCCATTTCTTAATCATTTTCAAAAATATTGTGCTTCAGACAAACGGCTCCGCTGGGAGAGTGGGACGGGATGACGAATTCTGATAAAGTGCTTTTATGAAGATCCCCGTTTCCCTGGAGGAGGGCTGGATGGCAAGTCAGTCCTGTCATCTTCTGTCAAAACCTCTTTCATACCATCACTCTTCCAGTGGAACAATGCTGTCGGAGCCCGCAGCCATTCACACACACACTCACACACACACACACACACCTCTGTCCTTTTGTGGTATGAGACACAGAGGCAGAAGCAGTGACAAATATCATCAGATAACATGGACTCTGAATGTTCTTTCTACGGAATCCTCACTTTGAAAGGCACAAACAAAAAAGCACATACTCTCACACAGATGGATATATATATACACACACACACACACACACACACACACACACACACACACACACACACACACCTCAAATGCTTCAGTCATAATACTTCAGTCATTCACTCTCTAAGGAGAAAAACAGATGTCCAGAGATCTGTCAGGCTCCATTACTGCTGTCCCTCATACACAGGATTCTTTTAACGCCACCACACCACTGACTGACCATAGTTCCAACAAAAAAAAAAAAACACAAGATGACACACACAAGGTACACACAAGCACACACACACTTCGATCAAATACATGTCTACAGAATCATCCTTTATCACACAGACCTAGTGTATCATCCGGTCACATTTGGCCATCCAAATCCATATCTACCCAGCCAAATGTGCACATGCATCACCTGCCCGCACACGCACGCACACACACACACACACACACACACACACAATCTATCTACTTGCCTCTTTCAATCAAGTGAGTGACAACCCCAGCTAGGACAGAAAGACAGAAAGAAAGGAAGAAAGACAGGGGGTGGGATCACTCAATCACTCTGGCTTTGGTTAAGCAATCAGGGCTGTGAAGAGACGATGGATGGAGAGATTACCCCTCCCTCACTTTCTCTCCTCTTTCTCTCTCTCTCCCTCTCTTTCTCTCCCTCTCTTTCTCTCCCTCTCTTTCTCTCCCTCTCTCTCTCTCCCTCTCTCTCTCTCCCTCTCTCTCTCTCCCTCTCTCTCTCTCCCTCTCTCTCTCTCTCTCTCACCTCGAGGTAGTGCATCTCTGTGGTGCGTGGTGGTCGGTTAAAGCGTGAGCGTGAGACCGAGCTTGTCAGAGCCGATAGAGAGATGCGCAGCGAGCCTGGCCCACAGAGATAAACACAGTAAGCCCCGCACACACACACACACACACACACACACACACACACACACACACACACACACACACACAGCGGACCGAGAGGCTGGGAATTTGTGTGTGTGTGTGTGAGAAAGAGAGCGGAATAGACACAGAGAGAGGATGTAAAAGTGCACCTGTGCACTCAAGAATAAGACACCACAGACAAAACGTGTGTGTGTGTGTGCACAACTTTTAGGTAGTAGGTACACGAGGGTGAGTGCGTTTGAAAGTGTTTTCTAGCCAGGCCAGCTGCAAACGGCACCCATGGGTCTGTGACCTCTCCTGCCTGCGTCTGTCCTTGAAGCGGACATCTGCAGCAGCCGCTCCCGTCTCAGAGACCTGCTTCCCCTCACCGCTGGGGTGCTGCTGCGGCTCCAACTCCCTACGGCTCCAGACCCAACTCATCTATCCTCTACACACACACACACACACACACACACACACACACAGACGATGCAGACACAACACACACACATACACATACAATTCACACATTAGTCTCTCTCACACATACACATACACACACAGACACTGACACATCACACACACAAACACTAGTTTCACGGACATAGAGACACACACGCACTCCAGAGGAAACGTCGTAACCACAGCCAGCATACAGCAGGCGCTTTGGAATGGCCCCCAGAGCATGAAATCTGCCTCAGATTGCCTGCGAGAGGAAGCTGTGCGGCACGGCGGGGTGATTTAGCGAGGCTGAAACCGAACCGACAGCGCGGGGAGCCAGGGGAGGAGGAGGAGAACGGCGCCACGGCAACGGCCTGTTCCCCGGCGCAGCATTGCTCTCAGCTCCCTCAAAAGCACGTCCGTTTGGATTACTCCCCACTCACACTGTTAGAAAAGCCCCTTTGCGCTGTCTTATTTTGTGGGGATGTTACTGTATTATACCCCCCCACACACACACACACACACACATTCATTCAAATCATTCAATGTCACTACATCCTTAGTAGTAGGAAGCAAAGTCCCCCCAAAACAGGAGGCATTAAAAGAACATGTTACAACATCAGACATCACTCTGAGACTGACAGGAAATGGGCTGAGCCTGAAGGGTAACTCCATCAAATCAAACGAGCGTCTGAAAGCAAGAAGTATGAAACATGGCAGTTATTTATTATTTAGTTTAGTCTCCTTCGGTGATGGGACAAACAATGGTGGGGAGAGGGGACAAAAGTACCCTGGCGGTGCAGAGTTTGAAAGAGTGATTGTGGTGTTGTGTTGTGTTGAAAAGCAGTCCAGCCATCCATCTTAGGGAGACATGATGAAGCGTTCGCACTGGGCAGAAACATTGTTTATGAGGCCAGGGAGCTAAAAAATCCCTTTTGACTGATTGAGGAGCTACGCGGTGGAAGGGAGAGAGAGGAAGACACAAACGGAGAGAGATGACTTGTTGTGTTGAGAGTCAACGGAGCAAAGGTGACCTGGAGGAGAGGGGGATGCTTACACCTGGGGGAAAGCCAAAGCTCCTGCCCTACATTCATATTGGACAGTGTGTGTGTGTGTGTGTGTGTGTGTGTGTGTGTGTGTGTGTGTGTGTGTGTATGTATATGTGTGTGTGTGTGGTTAACGGAAAAACTGAGTGTAAGTGTAAGAATAGGCTTGAGAGCAATAAAAACCAACTGGACAGCTGGTTAACATCGCAGGCATTAACAAAAAAAAAAGAAAAGAAATTGACCTTTCGGTGTCATTTCAAACTGAAATATAACTTACTTAAAATAGCCCTAACCTGAATTAGCCATGTGCACACACACACACACACACACACACACACTCGCTAATCTGCATATCACTTAAAGCAGAAGGAAGAGAGCGTGCGTGCCTGGGAGACAATGACATTTGCCACAGCCGCATGGAGCAGGCAACATTAATCGCGAAATTATCTGTGGCTTTTAAATCCCCAGAGCAAGGGGGGGGGAGCAACAAGAAGCACACACACACACACACGAACACAATCACACTCTTGCAAAGCCCACTCACTCAGCATCAAAGTCAAACAGGCGGCTAACACATATCGCAGCCACTGGCCTGAGCACTGTAAAGAGGCTTTCAACTGGGAGCGGCCCGACAAACAGATGAACAGAACGAGCACACTTAAGTCAAAGGTCAGAGCAGCAGGCCGGTAATCCCAGTGAAAATGTGTGATCAGAGGTAACTGGCTTTTAAACGGACACACTCTTGTCCTCTCATGGTGTCATGGTGGGTCATTCACTGCAACTCCAGATGTGCAAATACCGGACAGTCAGCCTGGTGATTGGGCAGAAACACTTGATTACGCACTCACGTTCTACAATGATTGTCAGCTGTAATCGTGGTCATTTCAACATTAGATTGTATATGAAACTGGAATTAAACTGGGCACGGTGACTGTTAGACATTTTGTTCTGAAGAAGACCATCAGATTGCTTTCCCACAGCCCACAGTCTTGTATACATTCCACACGAGTGAACACACTTGTGCACAATTACAAATTGACCATAGCTCATTACTAAATGTTTAACGCACCTACATAATTCACATACTGACACTTATTACATAACAACCTGCCGAAGTACACACACTAGTGGCTTTTGTTTTCCGTAAGGCAATATAATAGCGGAGTTCATGAAAAATCAACTCCCTGGATTCCTTTACAATTTACAATGTTACAGTTGATGGTGTATAAAGTGTGTAGGCTACATGGTATGTGTGTGTGTATGTGTACAGAGAGTCATGTAGGAACGCCAAGGCTACGGTGTTGATGTTGGCAAGAATGGCATAAAAGACTTGGTAAATATAACAATTGCCACTCTCACGGAGATGCAGAAAAAAGAATGAGTAAAAATAGAATGTAAGAAGGAAAGAAAAAAAGAAAGAGAGACAGAGAGAGGGTGAGCACAAGGAGGAAAGAAAGAAAGAGAGAATCCTATGATATGGTCATGAATTAAACATGAAGTCCATTAAGACACTTAACAGCTGGCTTGTGCATGACTGTCAGCTTTATTTCCTTTCCCTCTAAGGAGGAAGAGCCCAATGAGTAGACGTGCAAAGAAATGTACCCTCCAGGCAGCGACACTCACACACCGAGCACGGCGTCCGTCGTCCCACCTGGACCCTTCTCGACTAGCAGCAGTCGAGATGGAAGGAGGAAGAGGCTCAGCGCGCGCACATTACACCGGTCCTGACAAATGTTACCATTAGTGACCGTCTCTGGGAGGGAGAGGGGGGGGATACTAAAAGCAAACACAGCCGTAGTAGTACAACTACAGACAGTGCCGAGAGAGAGAGAGAGCACGCGGAGCACTTCAAACAGACTGCCATTCTCCAGGGAGCATTAGAGAGGTGGATGAAAGTGTTGACAGAGATGGAAAGTAGCTTGGACAGACCCACATCTTCTTTGTACTGCCGGCAGAACCATTATTGTTGGCCCAGATGGTATGCAATATGAGCAAGTGGTTGCTCAATTACGGTGTTGTCAAGCCTACAACTGCCCGACAAATTTCTGACCAGTAGGAATTTGTAGTTGTTGTGGCTCATGAAACACAATTGCATTTAGGGAGCTGTGAGTCTCAGTATTAAGCTCATCAAGGTATGAAAACAGCGACTTATAGAACAACACACATTATGTGCAACACACAATGGTAAAACACACATTATGGAATTACAGTGAGGGACAAATGTAAATTACAGTCCCCTGCTTAGTTATATGTTCATTTGTGAGGACCTTTTGCTGCCTAACAGCCTTTCCACTGAAAAAGTGAATTAATTATGCCGAGTCACAGTCTACTAGTCTAGACCTCAACACAGCCAACTCCTTTACGATTTGGCATGAAAGGATTTAGCATTCTCCTTCACACAGACTCTAACAATAATGGACACATCAAGCGCATGTTTTGGCAGAGCCGCGGCTCCATTTGGAGTACGGGACCCCGGGGAGCTGCCACTGGCGTCAACACTGGCCTCCGCACGGCTGGCTGATCTATCGAGCGGCCATCACGTCCCATGGACTCAGCGGCGTTCGCTCTCTCTCTCAGTGGAATCCACGGCCGGAGCATGCCAACGCGGCTGATGTCAGGCCGAGGCCGATCCATGTGGGTGGACAGGTGTAAAATGGACTTCTGTAATTATACCTGACCCGACTGACCCGGCTGGGATTCAGCCAATCACCTTGGAGCCCCACGAGGGTCATCTGTGTATGTTCCATATTCACCCCCCGCCACCGTCGGTGGGAGTGCCACCAGGAAGTGACAGACGGACACACACGCATGAACGCACACACACATACATGCGCGCACACACACATACAGACACACACACACACACACACAGTGTGAGTGTGAGTCTGAGTGAGGGCACAGGTGATGTCTGCAGGTTAAGGACGAAGCAGACAGGAATCTGATTGAGGTGTTTCTCGCCGCAGCCAGCTGGGAGATGTCGAGGCACGGCGGCGCCGATCCGGCAATAATGGCGTTCATTTAGATGCAGGTGCTACCTGCTCTTCCCCATTAACGCCCTGAAATGAAACATTTATACGCCGGCTTTGTGTGTTGTGCTCCTCGCTCACCCCTGCTCA
The DNA here is from genome assembly GCF_018492685.1 of Alosa sapidissima. Classification (NCBI taxonomy): domain Eukaryota; kingdom Metazoa; phylum Chordata; class Actinopteri; order Clupeiformes; family Clupeidae; genus Alosa; species Alosa sapidissima. Next base: position 16,397,705 of record NC_055961.1, on the reverse strand, counting down.
AAGCCTCTTCTGAGTTCTTAGGGTGGGAAAAAATATGAAGGCAACTAAAATTGAAATGCAATTCTCCCTGACAACAAATCTAGATAAATAATAGACAGCGCCATCTGCAATATTTATATTCTCGTGGCAAAAAAAAAAAAAAAAGATAAAGAGGGATTCTGTAAATGGTTCTATTGTGAAATTTCATGAGATACGGTAATCCACAGTCTCTATGGCCTCATGCAAAAAGAAAAGGAAGTCTTGGCGCGCTCAATCTCAGTGCCAGAGACAGCCCGTCAAAATGTACCAGGGAAAAATAATTAATTACAATCTCGAGAAAGCAAATCGCATGTTCTGAGACAACCAAGGTCATTTACATATGTATGAGCATACTAATAATTTGCCTTGATTTGACATTAGAACAGCAGTGGTTGGAATATCAATGCTGGGAGGGTGGGCTGGCTGTTGAGGGGCAATGAAATGAGGCAAGGCCTAATGTTTCGCTGTGCATATTTGCCGTCCTCCCCTGTGAGCTGACGGTCAACACTGCGTAATGTTTCTCAATGAGATAAACGGCTAAAAATGGATCCTTCCAACAGCTGCTTCAATTGCCTCCAAACCTCACCCATTTCACACATGCGAGCATGTCTACACACACACACACACACACACCACACCCCTTCTAAATCCATCTCCATCCCTTGCCATGAATTGCTCACAGTTCAGTAGTGTCATATCTATTACACTGTATATCTCCCGTGTTCTTTACCAGCCTAATAACGAGGCCAGGATACGGGCTGATAAGACAGAGTGTGCAGCTCTCAAGGTCATTTTCTTCAGCCTACATCGGCGATGTCAAAACAACACACAAAACCTGAACCGTTATCAGTGTACGAGCCGAGTGCTGGAGTATATACGGCCCACACTGACAAGAGTATTAGTTTGATGCTGGCAGAGAGGTGCTACAGTTAATAATGAAAAGGGCTGCTTGTGCTCTCTTTCGCTCCCTTTCCTTCTCTCTCTCTCTCTCTCTCTCTCTCTCTCTCTCTCTCTCTCTCTCTCTCTCTCTCTCTCTCTCTCTCTCTCTCTCTCTCTCTCTCTCTCTCTCTCTCTCTCTCTCTCTCTAAAAGTGTTGTCAGCTCCTGGTGAGTGAGCACTCCACAGCCTGGAGGTAATCGGGGGGTTAGCGGTGCGATGGAATGCTTCCCACTCCTCTGTAAGTAAGACATCAGGCAGGTAAGGTAGGTGTGTTTGTGTGTGTGTGTGTGTGTGTGTGTGTGTGGTGGTGGTGGTGGTGGTGGGGCGGGTGGGCTGGATTGGGTTGGTCTGTGTAATGTGGCTCGACGGCTGGTTCGGGGAGAGCTGCGAGCTGAGACCTTGCTGGCAGGCAGGATGAGGCCCGGCACCTGAGAACACCTGCCACAGCCACACCCTGGAGACACGGCTGTCACCGGCGATAACGTCACACGCACACTCCCTCTCTCTCTCGCTCGCTCACACACACACACACACACACACACAAACAAAACACTCCCTTCGCTCATGGACAAACAATGATGTGAGACTTCCCTCTACATATGTCATAAGAACAACACACACACCAGGGAAAGATACTGCCCATATTCCTCCATTGCATCTGCCTCTGATGTGTTTTCATGTGATTAATTGGTGCGCTCATCATTATGTAAGCCACGTTCATATTTGGTCTCTGAGCTTCTTAATCAGAACAGTAATAGCACTGATCATAAAAACCAGACTATTTCTTCAATCGGCCAGAGAGTACAACAGAGTATGCTTCGGACTTTGCTTGCATATATTAGTGCTTCCCAGGGGGAACAGGAAATAGGTTAGTTTGCTGAGGTATGTGAGCGAAGCTTTAAAAGGAGTCAATGAACCTGAGAACAAGACATAAAAAAAGGCAGCAAAAGAGAAAGCAGTGTGGTGTGAGGACGTCTACCCTGAGAAGCCGCTGACCATCATGATGTGTGAGAAGCCAACCACAGAACAGGTCTGACAGTAAATCTGACTCATATACATTCCACCAGCCTTTTTCATGCAACTAGACTGAACACTGAAACACTGACAAACCCCGGCAGAGCGCTTAGAGATTAGCCTGGATCCTCCTGGAATATTTAATTCCCTCTTCCTACATTCATGTAGCAACAGTCATTGACTCACTCACTTTACATGTACCGGATAAGTCATCAGCATAACCTAGTTCCTATTACTTTTTCTCTTTCGTTCCGTGCTACGAGTCAGATGGCAAAATGATGATCAATAGGTCAGTGATGTGGTAAGCGCTAGCGGTATTGCACAACACATAAATGGGAGTGCATGCAAACGACTAACACAAAGAGTGTTGTTATTTCATCAAAAACTACACTAATGATTGCCTTTCAAGCAAATAAAAGGAAGAGGCTATTGAAGGTCAAAAGACCTAAAGCTATATAAAGAAACTAGGGATCGACCGATATGGATTTTTTAGTGCCGATACCGATACCGATTTTTTTCCATCAGCCTTAGCTGATAACCGATACAGGCTGCCGATTTTCTTGAGCCGATATTTGGAGCCGATGCTGCTTTTATTTTGCTCCCTCAATTTACATCATACAAATGACACATAATTACACAAATGATGATAACAAATGTTATAAGTCTCAATTTAAAAAAAGGAACATTTATTGAACTTATGGATGGGTGCACTGGATATGGTTAACTGTGCAAAATGCTTTCATCAACATCTTACAACACAGCCTTGATGATGCATTGCTTGCTGACATATTATAAGACACAATTCAAGTCATCACAAAATGTCCTTTGTCAACACATTTAAATAATTTTTCTATGTCTATATTTTTCTAAAAAAAGCTGCCAGATGTGTCAACCACAGAACATAAATCAGCAGAGGAAAATAACGTGGTAATAACGTGGTGTCAGATGTTTCTGTTCTAAACGGCATCAACGTCAAAAGGTATAAAAACGTATCTCTCAAAGTTTTAAAATCTCTCCTTCAGGTAGCGCAGCACAGCATTCTCATATCGCTGTGATGATGCGTGTGTCCCACTGAGTGAGACAGACCAGACGCACACACAAACTTCTGTTTGGTAGCTGACGAACCACCATCGAACTGGATTGATAATGATAACGTTAGCAAACGGCATACGGTATGTCTGGTACATGATAAACGTTAACACGAATTAATATTCAACTACACGTCTCTCATTATTAAAGCTTTGATCACTGCGATGGCAACTCCGCCCCGCTCGAAGGAGAGGGGGAGGGAGACGCACACACCACACGTGTCCAAAACTCAGCCAGGCGGTCGCTGAATAAAACTCCCACAAATATCTCGGAACAACGTCGGCATTACTTAATCATATGATTGACCAGTGTTTGTAACAGCTACCGCTACCGCATGCATACGGATAGCCTACAACTTAGCTATTTGCAGCTCCCTAAATACAATGGCAAGCATGTTTTATAGAACAGGCATTCAGGGAGGGAGACACACACACACACACACACACACACACACACACACACCACAAGCGTCCAACACTCAGCCAGGTGGTCGCTGAATAAAACTCCTACAAACACCACGGAACAACGTTGCCATTAGGCTACTTAATCATATGACCAGTGTTTGTAACAGCTACCGCATTAATATGGATAGCCTACAACTTAGCTATTTGCAGCTCCCTAAATACAATGGCAAGCAGTTTTATAAACGATCATAAAGCATTAAAAAAGTAGCCTACCTATCTATCATTCGTGTTTTCCATTTGGACCCACAAACTTGCTTCCACCTTCAAAGTGTATGGCAATATTTCAGCTAAGTCAAACAGTTAAAAGATGCTTTGAAAGTTTAAAGTTTACTGTTGTCTTGAAGAGCAGGCTTTCAGCACTCTGCTCGTGGGGGAAGGGCAGTCTGCAAGTGAATTGCAGCGTCTCCAGCAACACAGAGCTGCCGTGGACGCCTGTATGTAAATAATGCGGGGAAAAAACTATCGTCGAATGCAGCAGCTTATCGGCCGATGCCGATACACGTAAAAAACGCAAATATCGGCCCGATATATCGGTCGATCCCTAAAAGAAACATACAAAAGAATCAACCATGAAAAGATAAAAAAAAAAAAAAACCTTGGTCTCCCGCAATCATGCATTTCAAACCACTGAAAATCATGGCCTCTAAGCTACGAGAGGATCAAAACAACCCACAAATCTTCTCAGACCTAGCTTCCAAAGCCTTGGCTATTAATGTTTATTTATTTGTTTATTTATTTATTTATCTGGTTGTTGTGGTGAAGCATTCCTTCAAATGCAAAACAGCACACGTCTGACTGCGGCCCTACACACTGTGGACAAGTAGGGAGAGACACTGGAAACGTCGAAGCGTCGAAGCTCTTTATCTATGACTTTCCCCTCACTGGTGCTCAGGCGGTGATCTGTTAAGGTGAAGTCATCTTCAGTAGCGGAAGCTTCTTACGTAACTGGTGACTGGTGTGATGATTGAACTTGGGGAGAAAGAGCAGGACAGTTTAACAAAATTTCACTGAGGCGTGCACGCACGTCACCCACTGTACTACGCGCATACCACACTACCATCCAGATTTATCCAAAATGTAATAGGCTCTATAAAAATGGGCTAAAATAAATAAAAACAAACAAACAAACACAAAGGCTGATCAAACGATGACGGATGACACCTAAAAAGCCAGCCCACCCATTGATCTTTCCGAGCAACGGGGTGAAAGGAGATCTGAAGAGCGTCATAAGAACCCTGAGCCCCACTTTTAGTCTCAGTTCGAGGTGTATCTGTCATGCTGTCCATTACTCCTCATTACGGCGGAGGGGCGCGAGGCTGGAGGGTGATGGATGCGCGACGCCTTTTATCTTCCGACCAGCTGGGCGGAGTGATACCTCGGGGATGACGGATGGAGCGAGGAGAGGGTGAATAGCGGTGACATTGTGACCTTGCGCTTATCGACAGAATACGTGGGTGGGTGTGGGGGGGCGTAAGGAGTCGGTGTGGGAGAAGAAGGAGATACGGGTGAAATCGAGAAAGTAAGAGAGAAGAGAAAAGTGGGAAAAAAAAAAACACACCACAGCAACGAATCGATAAAAGGTGACGCGAGAGTAAGGACAGGTAGTAGTGTCCCTTTTGTTTCCCCGTCGAAGCATCCTCTTCACGTTGCGTCTGTATCCTCTGTCAATATCACACACACACACAGCATCCTGATACACCTGTGCATCCTGCCCAGCCGTCACCACCCCCTTCATCCCCCTCCTCTCCCATCCTCCCATCTACCCTTCCTGCAGAGGTTGGCGTGGAGCCAGCGAGGGGGCTGATGCCACTGCTGTCTCTCCAGCAGGTAGCTGTGAATGAGAGGGCTGAGGGATGGGCCGTGAATACAGAGAGGGGCCCCGGTTCTGCCGGAGCGATAATAATAAAATAAAAAATAAAAAAAACGGGTGAAAACGGCGCACCAAGCTGCCAGGGCTGCGATTAATCATTATCACCGCTTTTAATGACATGCAATCGGGACCTGTCTTAATGGGCCACTCACTCTTCAAATTGAAAATGAGGGAAATAAAATAACATGTGCACACGTGGGAGTAAGGGTGTGTGTGTGTGTGTGTGTGTGTGTGTGTGTCAGTGCAGTGTGCTGGGCAAGGTTAAGACCCAGATCAGCGACACACAAGCACACACACACACACACCACTCAAAGTTACGAGAACAGGAGCAGACGCATTGCCTGTACGGCTCTGGCATGTTAAAATATTAAAGGGCGCGCGGTGCTGAATATTCATGAGGCCTCACACATCACCACAACGGAGGACAGACGGTCGCTTCAGTGACACCCCACCCAGAACACTCTGGACCTCAAGGCTCACATGAGCCTTCCGCAACGGGCCATCATACGCAGGACTGCACACATCCCCTGTTCAGCCTACATTATGAATAGAGAATTAACGTCAGGTTTAGGTGTCTTTGTCCTATGTTTAGCCTACAGGTTTATGCTTCAGACAGTAGTGAGCCTGTAGGTTTACTGATGCGCAACGGCATGTAATTTGCCCAACTTTTATGATACGTCTAAGAAATAGCCTATTGCTTTAGCACTGGCAAATCAACGAAACAACATCCACTGTTCTCCACTGACATTGTAGACAAAGAGCATCTAGATCTAAATACAAGCATTGCATGAAGAGCCCAGTTACAAGAATGGGTCCGACATTTACGTCACTGGCTCCATGCAGCCCATAAGTCTGTTTAACACAAATAAAGCCCTCGTTTCCAAGGACAACGGAAGGGTGGATGCTCGCTCTGCGTCGGGTTGGAGGTGCGAGCACAGCATTGCTGCTGCAGAAATCAGCGCTGGGCGGAAACGACAGCACAGCACAGCACAGGCACAGCCACGGGACCGGAATGCAAAGTGGTGACCTCCAGCAGGAACTGCCTGCGTTTGGACAATGACAATCTCTCCTCAGGTTGAGCAGTTCATTCGCCCAAAGTCTGTTTCAGTCCATCAGCCACTGGCACCCTCGTTTTAGCCCTCTTTCGCTCTCTCTTTCCGCCAGTCTCTTGTTCCCTTCTTTTCTCTTGTCATAGTCACGTCTACAACCGGGTCCAAAAGGCATGTGTGTGTTTGCAGGCATGTTTATGGAGTTCTGGCCCCTCGACAGTAAAATGTATGTGACATACAACTGGTAGAACACAAGCACTGGGTTTTCAGAAACTGGACAGATGTTTTAAAATGTAAACCACATTAATCAAGTGACAAAGTTAACCACAATCCATTCTAAATTGTCAAAAATATTGCATACACTCAAATCAGGCTTCATTGGACATGTCTTTGAAGATCTGTCACATTTATTGGGTCAAAGACGGAGTAATGTGTCCAGTGTGAAAATGCATGATGTGTACATCATTAATTGGAAAGAGAAAATAAACGTAAAAAAAAAAAAGACAAGTGAGCCTACTAATAGCCAGTATCCACGAGTGGAAACCTACTCTAACGGTAAATCCGTGTAATTCCATCTGGATGCTGTCAGCGTATGCAGCACATAAGCCAGACTAATTGTCTGATGCATGAATCACAATTTTGTGGATTGTGGATATTTGCAAATTGCTCTTGATTGACGAGTTAAAGTGTAAATAAAAATATCCAAACGTTTTGACAGAGGCTTTAACAAATCTTGCACTCTTCCTGAGCTTCAAGGCTGTTCTCACAGGCAAAATACATCTCAGGGCCACAACATGATTTCTTCTTTGAAAATGTTCCATCTTGTGGAACTTGAAACATTTGTACAACAGTTTTTTGAATTACTTGAAATTGTACTAGTTTCCCTGAGAGTTGAGATGAATAAAGGCCATCTGTGACCTTTTCTGCAGAATCATTCATCAAAAATAGAACCATTATAAGTGAAACTCAAAACCAAAACGCTCCACTGAAACCCGATAGTGCAGGCCACATTTGAGAGAAACATGCTTTGTCATGGGATCCAGGAGACAGGGTCACGCCTGAGATAAATGTATCCATGGGAATGGCACTGAATAGGACAAAGGTCCTTCCCATGAAAAGGAAATAAAGTTTTGCTAAAGAGGAATCTGACAAATCGGAGAAACAAGGCTTCATTTGAGACCACAAAAACAGACAAAAGAAAAAAAACACACACTTCTTCTGCTTCGCACACCCATTCGCATTCAGGAGTGGATAGCCTTTCCACACACTTGAAAGCCAACACACTGGGACACACAACGGCACGTTTCAAGGATATCCCTGCATTGCTGTTTTCAACAGGTATCCTAGCAACAGTCGCCTGGCTGGGGGTTTAAAGTGGGAAGGCTGATCAGGTACTAACTGAACCTTTTGGCCACTCAATCTAGCCAAGCTACATTAGCATTGCTGGGTTATATTACTATAACAGGCTAAATGTGTTCAGTGATTCACACTTTATCTGCTAATTCAGCACATAAAAACATCTTGATAAGGACTGCTTTCCTTTCGATAGTACAAAGTCTACGCTAGATTAATCTATACAAGACAATAAAGCATAAAATTAACATTGACAAAAAAATGTCCTGAGAGACTATGTTGAACAATGTTATAAACAAGCATTTTTTCCTCTTTCAGATCCTAAACAAATAACCATTAAACAAGTACTTTGCATGAAAGACATCTGGATTATATCTCCAGTAGTCACTAGTGGTGGCAGCCACTACATTCTAGACTGCTACATGCTACATTTTTCCAGTTTTCTAGTTCACAATGGTTAAACACTAATTAACGCGTTGAGGAAAATCAGTTGCTAGATCCATTAATGCACCATTAAAAGGTAAATGCCATCCAACTTTAGAACTTAAACATCTCTATAAATATGGAAAATCGCTATTTGGTATTTTAATTCAATCAAATTGTTTGCTTGTGGAACCAAATAGAGGCCACACCACCAACACTCTAAAGAAAACAGCTGTCACAATGCTGTTGTGATAATTACAATTTAGTACATTGTGCACGGTGTGAGAACGCACAAAACCACAGTAGGGTAGAAAGGAAGGAAAATCTGCAGATCTACACAAACTTCACATCATTGTCCTCACTGTCCCTGGCTTTTAGACAAAGACCTGCATTTGAGAAGTGCAATTGTATGCAAAGCCTGCCATTACTACAAGGGGTTTATCAGTGACCAGTGAACTGGAATGTCATTGCCCTGTCAGTGGTCTCTCCCCCACACCCTGTAAAACCTCATGGCCTTATAACCTGGTGGCTACAACTACGCCAAGGCCTTATCTATCAGAACACTATCTATATTTAGTTTCGGTTTGAGCATAGCCTCTCCAAGCAGACAGCAGAAAGTCAGGTGTTTCAGTTTCTGTCCAATATCTTTCAGGTGCCATCCTTCAGTTCTCTCATTGGGTTTACATACAGGGACTGTACCCAACTATATATTTAGAAATTGTAACTGCGTTTACAGCTGCCTTTTTATTGGCAATCAATTTTAACAATCCATCTCCAGCCGTTTACACTTATTTAAATCACAAACACTTTGCCTCATACGCCTTTATGCAACAGAGAACCACTAGCACTCCACAGATATTACCACCAGGACCTGGGACACAACAAATACCACCCCTAAAGGTCTATTCTATGATATATCGCAAACAGAAACGCCACACTGGTAGTGGCCATGACTCATGTCCATCACCCCCCATATGCAAGAATTAATCACGAGAAGTGAGAACTTTAGTTTAAGCTACCAATAGGTAACTACTAAGGATTCTTGATACGTTTGCGACAAATGATAGTTGTCACAGTGTTCATAAACATCACATGATCATAGTGGGGTTTTTTCATACTATGAACTGAAATGAATTCCACATCTAGTGGATGCAAAGATGGATTGTGCTGATCAAATCACAACTTAACATCAACACATTTTAATTACAATCAGGACTGACAAAATAACTTGCTGGGGTGAAGGTACCAAATCCACATATAACAGACCGTGGACTGCAGTCTTTGGGGTTGGAGGGGGCGGGGTGGGTTATTGGTCGCTTTTACTCTGGCAGATGGCAGACAAACCCACCGCTCTTTGAAACCTAGTGAAGGATTTAAGGCGGATCAAGGCATTGTGTTAACTAGCTATCGGCGGCAAAACAAACTGTTGCAACATCCCTACTAAAGATAGCCAGAATACCCATTAAATGAAGGTCACAAAATATTTTCTGACAACTTTATACGCCTGGGCCCAGCATCACACATGGGAGATTTGTTGCAAACATTCCCCTCGTATGTTATCTTAGGATAAATTATAGGTAATTCTTGGTATTTGATTTAACGTTATTTTTCATCACAATTTTCATAAAGCTAATGTCAATCTAAATGGCTGCAGAGACGTATGGAGACTGGCACGTATGCTAGCCTGATGTGATTTTTGATGCGTTAGATTTGGCATAGGATTCAACTAAAACATTATAGACATAACATTAACGTTACATCGGTTTTTTCCCTAGATAATGCCAGTTATGCCACATTCACTTCAAGAGAATAAACACGTTTTAAGCCATGGTAATGTTATCAAGTTTCCCTACCAACTCCGTAGAACGTGCGCAATCCATGTGATTACATTCTGAAACGTTATCTTGATTATATGGGTTTATTTAATCTGATTAGATTTAACGTAGCTTCGTTAGTTTAACGTCTAATTTTATCCTAAACATGACCTTCGGATGGTTCAGGTAAAGTGGTGGGGGGGAAACTCCTAGACACAATGGGAGGACTGATGGTTTAACTTATTTAACTTTCTTAACGTTTGTTAGCAGGTTCTTGCCAATATCGATTTACCACAAAACATGGAGTTGCTGTCGTCCAATATTTAAATTAAACACGGAGGCAAAGGGAAATCCTGATTTACAGCAGATTATTTAATTCAACAACGAAGCATTCAAGTTTAAACTCACAAAATCACCAGTTCATTACGTTAACTTGCTGGGTGCTGGTTGAAGACCGAAGCGTCGGAGTTGAAGAACCTGTCGCAGTTTCGGTTTGAGCATAGCCTTTGAGCATATTACCGTTAACGGTATATCTACCTGTGGTAACACTAGTTAGCTCAGAATTTCATTTGCTTGAGAGGAAACAATTTCAGGACGATAGATTCGATATTCGGTAATTATTTAAATGGCATATTAAATTCGATTAATATACAAACCCACACGAATAACTAAGTCTACGGTCTCTCAAAATTAACTTTCTAGTTAAAAACCAGCTAACGTTACCGAGCGCTGGTTAAGTTCTGGACTCGGAAGCTGGAAAAGCTAACGTTACTTCAGGAACATTACGTTACCAGAAATTGTGGGACATTCACCAAATGTAAATTTAAATAAATCTTAAGAACATACCTGTGATGAGTACTAATAGAAAAAAACAAAAGTGAAAGGTCATCAAATCCATCCCTTTGCGTTTAATCCACGGAGTTCTTTTCATAAACAACACAACAACTTCGACGGCTGTTCTCTCCGACCTCCCTCTCGCTGTATCAAAACTCCGCTCCCTCTCCGCCTCAGCAGGTGGATAGAGGCTGGGATACAGACACGTGATTTCCGGAGGGTACCCATTCCATTGTAAACTTTGTATAAGCACAATGTACCTTGTACGCCACCTAGTGTGCACACAAACGATGTAATGGTCTCAAACAACCCAGTTGAAAATAAATGGACACATGCTTTCATTAAAAAAAAAAAAACCTCTGCGACTTACCTCTTCCCATAATCAATATTTAATTCAATACTTAAGTCTGTGGCCTGTTGTCATATGTGGCTTAGCAAATATATAATGAAAAGTTTACCTTTAGTAAAATAATTCCAAATTTCACTGATAATCCCAGACATTTCCCATTTTTACACAAACTGCTGGAAGTAGGCTACCTGTTGGGCACAACCTTCCAGTTGATAATTTCCCAAATGTTCTCTGAACAATATTATTGGCCTAGCCTATGCCATTCAAATCAGTAATGTAATTATTCATAGTTTCCCACAATTTATAGCCTAGACTTAGAAACAGCAGCCATCCTCAGTGTTAGAATGCCATTGACTGAGTAGTATTGATGAATTTGGCATATAAACAGAGACCAGCAACTAAAATAATTCAGTCTGCTAACATTTTAATAAGGCTCCATAAGTAGCCTATGATTTGAGCCTTCCTATAAGCAGAGCTTCACTTGTATCTGTATTTCCTCATCCTGTTGGAGCAATTCAGATCCTCATTAGCACATTCACTGATTCTCAGACATTATCACGTCATCATTACTCCATCAGTATTTTCCCACCCACGCTAAAGAAATCATAAGCTACGTGTACCACAAACCACTGAATTTATTCCTAAAATCTGATGTTGTAATAAGACGGTTGCTGGTTTATTCCCTCAGCTCATTAGCCTACAGCGGGAAACAGTAAGTCTTAATGTGCCTTGTCTGTCTCACTATGAATTGTTTCTAGCCCTAAAATAATTCCCAGATCCCATAATTTTAATTTCATTGCCCATTTTGTCCTTTTTCTGCTCATCCATTTAATATTCTGTGAAATGCTGAAATTGCGATTGAGTGGAATTGATGCGGAGTACAGTTACAAAAAGCTAATCCTTTCATGGCAAATATTTCCCAAACGAGCCTGTAGAGGTTAGACATTCATGTTTATTTTTTATCATGATTAACACCATTGTGCAAATAAATACAATACTGTCTTTTAAATATTCGCTACTGGCAATATTCATAGGCCTACATCAAAGAGCACTGCATTACACATTATACATAAATAAAACTAAATTTATCAGTTAATCAAAAAAATTTACAACAAGGTACAACGTTATTCGACAAGTCACCTAAAGTGCAAAAACGTTCTGGCAAATCGAAACACACAAAAGTTAAAGTAGTGGCTGATTATTTTTTAAAAAACCAAACAGAATTTGGACACGTTACTTCAGTGGTCTGCTTAAATTCATCCTTCCATCAAATCTTCTTTCATTCCCAGCCGAAGACCAAAACGCTGAAGTACTTCCCTGGTGCGATCGGGCAGAGGGGCAGCTCCACATAGGATTGCGGTAGACAGGCCTTGACCAGCCATGGGGCCTGACCGTCGAAAAGGGCCGGACGCGTGTATTCAGCATAAAATAGGATCGAGGCTCAACAGGAGATCTCACAGGTATTCTCCAGGAGAGTGGTGACAATGGTGGTGCACCTGAGTAAACAACCTTCACAGACAAAGACACACAGACACACATACACACACACACATTAAAAACAACAGTTCAGTCCACGTCCATACCAAAGAGTAACTGATGACACATTAACTGATAACAGATCGGATGCAACTTCCTGTCTATGTACCTGTAAAGGGGGGCTTCTGTGTTGAGGAGATGTAGGGGTGGCGGCACCACTACGCCTATTTGGTGGTGAAAAAGTGCCATTGAAAGTGTTGTTCTCAGGAGACGAGGTCACACCAAAAATGCTTTGAGAAGCCTTGCCACTATCACTATCCCTCTCTGATGGAGGGGTAGTATAAGCACTGTCATTCTCAGGAGGTGGGGATATACAGACACAGTCATCATCTGATGAGGTCTCCGAATGATAGTCAGAGGTGACTTTTTCCAAGGCACTTCTCACTTTCAGCAAGACTTTCTCATTATCATTATCATCATCATCATTATCATCATCATCTCCAATGATGCTTGCAAGGGTAAAGGGTGGAGTGTCTTCACTGTACCTGAGGGGAATGGAACCTGTTTAAATGATGTCCTCTAAAACCAAAGCACAAGTTAAAGGGCAAATCTGACATTTCCAATTCCAATACATGTTGTTTTCCGACACAAATCTTTTGAGCTATATTCCTTTATTACAGAACAAAACTAAAATAAATGTTTTAGGCTGAAACAACCCAAGAAGTTTTACTGAACATATAAACAATACAGGCAATATACTGCTGTCATTTGCCTTAAAAATACAAAAAACAACTCAATCTGAATCACTCTCAGTGAATCTTTGTCTGAAATTAGCATTGTAATCTTTGTAAGGTAATTTTATAAGCTTGATTTTAATAACATGAAGATAAGAGGTGGAAACAGATAAGTAGACAATGTTAAGCATTAAGCAGTAGGCATAGTTACGCAAATGATATGCAAGTTATATAAGCAAATCCCAAAAGACAAGCTTAACGTTTGAGACTCACCTGCAACTGACCTCTCCTGGATCCACCCAGAGGGTGAGTTCTAAAGGCAAGCCTAAGTAGCAGTACTGTACACCACTTTTCTGGCATGCCAAAAGCAATTCTGCATCCTTGCTATGGTGACCATTGACACGAATACACCTGCATAATCAAAAAATGCATGCAGTAATAAAATAATTCAAAAGATAAGCAATAATGCAACAAGTATGTAATTCTGGACATATTAACCATAACCATATTTCACATGCTTTGCACTATGCATATTATTCTTTATCAGTGTTTCCCCATTATGCACTCTGGCACAATAAAGGAAGGTGATCAAAACACACCTGAAACAAAGCCTAGACTGTGTTTATGTGTAAACAAACCAACAAAAATGCTGTAGGCCTACTTCTAGGAACATTTCTTTAGCAATGGGAGATAGGCTACCAAAACTATTGATTATGGCAAAAGTAAAATCTAGTTAAAATAACCTCTCACCTAAATGCTTGACCTTTTGTGGGGTTTTCTGGGTACCAATGAGCTTTGTACTTCTCTTGCAAAATATCTATGAGATGTTCTACAAAGACATCTGCTTGTTCCGAATTCAACTTGTCAGACCTTTTAACCAGATTTTTCAGGAATGCCCCTGCTGCTTCAATTTCTTTCTTCATACTTAGGTAGATTTGAAAACCTTAAATAAAGAAGTGGTAGGCCTACCAAGTCCTGTAAAAGAACAGTAGAAATGTAAAAAATATAAAAGGAAAGGGAAAACTCTTAAACCTGGGGGCTTATGCCAAAACACAGTATTTAGCAAGCAGCTATTATAGCAGACAGCTGACAACAAAACGACCACATCTCAACCGGGCTACAATGTGCAGAATCAAGATAATGCCCATCAACAGACTCAATTGTAAGGATAAAACCTGATCCATATGCGACCAGTTGCAATACAACATTAATACAATTTCTAGTCTACAAGACCCGTCACTGAGAGAAAAAAGTTCTGAAAGGTTACACGGATACTCACCTCGACAATAACCATATATTTCCTGCTTGGAGAAAGTCGACTTCCTAAGGCTACGTTTGATGTTTGGATGGTGCTCAGTTGCCAACATGTAACTGACAGTTTGTCTTGTCTTGACTCTACCCAAAAGTTTGCAGCACGCGCGCAAACGAAGCGCGAATGTCTGCACACAGTTGGGTTTGTTTTCATCTTTATTTGCAAAGGACCGCCATCTACTGACGTGGAGCAGGGATCAGCTGGATGACAGAGATGCACTTTAAGATGCGCACGAGCACAAGTCACTTTCACACACAAATTTGCATGCAAGACAACACAAAATGAATGTCTTGCGAGATGCACATTTGTGTGAATTATGACTGAAAATATTTTTGAGTAGGCCTAACATAATCTCTGTCAAATAGCCTATGTGGAGTGTTCCCTGCATTACATAGGAACAAAACCTAGGAATAAACATGAAATTTAAGCTTATAGTAGGCCGAATGAAAGTCTGAACATTTGGAATAAAGTCTGAGAACGCTGGATAGATTTTGAGGATATCGATGGAGGTCAGAATGGAACGAAACTCGAGAGCACTGAACAACATTTAAAATGCAATAGGCCTAGGCTATATTGGAAGGCTATATTGGAATCCGGAGAATATTTAATGTCTGAATAGACCTCTGTGAACGAAACTTGAGAATATTGAGTGAAAGTCTGAATAGTCCAAATGAAAATAATGTCAGAAATAGGCTATATAATCGAAATGTCAGAATATTGACTGAAATAGCCTAATAGGCATATACAAGCTATAGGTTATTGTAAGCCTATGTAGCCTATTTGTTAAGTGAATTATTCTGTTGAACTAGAAAACCTTTTTTTTTTTTTGCAACAGCTGGTCATAATCGTCGCAAACAGTCTGGATGGTTATGAACATGCAACATGTTGTTGAACGATCGTTGTGAGGACATAACAAATACATATATAGCCTACTGCTCAAAAAAATAAGGGAACACTTCAATCATACACTGGATCGGTACTCTGTTTGGGTCTGAGCACAAGTTTTGAGGCGAGTGTTTTATTTTGCAAGAACTGTCGATTCTGTGAATGTAATTTGAGAATGGAGAAAAGGGTGAAAGGTTTTAAAAAATATGTTTTAACAATTGTGGAAAAGTGTATATAGGATATCCCTTAAATTTTTAGAAATAAAAAAATGATAGAGTTAATTTTGAGAACCCCCCCCCCCCCCCCCCTATAATACATAAACATTGTTACTATAAAAAATAGTATTAGCTTATTATAGTAGGACCTTATACATGCCTAGAATAATTTAAGATATCTATTATACATGCCTAGAATAATTTAAGATATCTATGCTAGAGCCCCTCTTAGCTGTAGGCCTAGGTACTCTTATTTTGGCATTGTCAGTCCTTTCACCCGGAAGTTTATATGCCACAGTAATGCACCTTGCGATAGCATTTAAGTACACGACTACTGACACTCACACTATTTAATTGCTGTTACTGCAGAACCAAAAATATGCCCTTGAATCTCCATTGAAATTTTGTGGCGTTAACCTTATCATGAAGAACAAAAGCGAAATGGCATCGTCAACCACTCCTGAAACAGAGAAGAAAATGCTATCGGTAGGAGTCGAGTCACAGACTTTAAGACTAATGCTTGAAATTACATTGACAGACAACCTTTTAACTGTCGTATTTTCATAGAGTTCTCTAATGGAAGAGAAAGCGGTCAACACCGACCCGGATTGGGAAACCAAGATGGTGACTATTTACATTTTGAACTTTCATAAGATTACCAACTTCTAGCAGTAAAAAAAACTTGTTCTCTCCCAATGAGTGTAGCCTAATTAGCCTACTATTATTTATGCTACACCAATAACTTGGGGTACAGGTAAAACTAACACTGACTTAAAATTATCGGGATCACACGACTATGATTCAAGTCCAATTGTGGTTTAGTTTCTGTTAACTACTAGATACATAACTCAAACCATGCCATGACATTCTCATTGTATTTTCTTTTTTGTATTTGGCCTCATAGAGGTCGCTGGAAGAGGAGACAAAAATCCTGACCCTGGAGTATCGGGACCTCAAAAAACAGCAGGAGTCTGAAGCGTTGGAACATAATCTGAAAGTCAAGGAGCTAGAGCGAATGACCAATGACAAAAAATGTCAGCATCAGGTTGGTAGGCCTACTCCACTTTTTTTACTATTGCTTTCTCGGTATGTATTTTGTGGGTTTGCTAAACTCAGTGTTTATATTACAGACACTTTTGGACAAGTTGGATTCCCTACACCTGAAACTGGAACATAGCAACAGAAAGGCAAACCAGAAGAAATTCCTTGCTAAACAGGAAGAGCTCCTCACAGAGTCGCGGCAAATGGTGGACAAGGGAAGAAGGTTAAACAAACAAACAAAACAATGTTAAAAAAGGAAAAGACTGTGAGGGATGAAACAAAATTTTTGAGACAAAATACAAATGGAAATGTTTTCTGTTTTACTGGACAGTGGATAGAGCCAGAGGTTAAGAAAATATTACTACAAAAATGTAATTACGTGTTGTCTGTGAAAAAAATACTTTTCTCATCAGTCTGAAAGTGGAACTGGAGGAGAAGAAAGAAGCGCTGGATATGCTAGAGAAAGAACATTCACTACAGAAGTAAGAATCCACAGATTCAAAGAGCATTACCACTGTGAACTAAATTACTGAGTGTTCAGTTTTATCAACTATTTTACATGTAAAACTACCCTCTGTATGAGTTAAAATATCTAACAAAGGTGTGTGTGTGTGTGTGTGTGTGTGTGTGTGTGTGTGTGTGTGTGTGTGTGTGTGTGCGTTTGTGTTCACACATAGAGAAACTTGGGAACAAGAGACGGCTGATCTTCGAAAAGAGAGGGACAGACTGAAGAAAGAGGTAGAGGAGGGCAACACTAATGTCCTGAGAGAAGAGGTCAGCAGAATTCTGTCTTACCGAACTATGTGTTCAGTTTTCACACATCTTTCTACACATCGGACCACATATATCAAGTCAACCACCGTGATTTATAACTGACGTTACCTGTGTTGGTGTGTGAACAGATAGAAGCACTGGAGTTTCAGAGAGAGGTTTACATAAGTGAACTGGAAGAATGGTTGGCTGAGGCCGAGAAGCATATTCAGTCTCTGAGGTTTGTTTTGTGCCCTGTTTTCATATATGTGTGTGCCATGTTGGATTATAATTTGATGGACCACTTAATTTTGCCTGATCTGCAA
The DNA here is from genome assembly GCF_018492685.1 of Alosa sapidissima. Classification (NCBI taxonomy): domain Eukaryota; kingdom Metazoa; phylum Chordata; class Actinopteri; order Clupeiformes; family Clupeidae; genus Alosa; species Alosa sapidissima. The sequence goes on along the minus strand of NC_055961.1, from coordinate 16,379,750 downwards.
ATTGTACAGGATGAACCCATCGTCAGAATATCGGCATCAGAGTCTGGACTGGGAGAGGAAAGTAGCCACTATTCGGAATGCTGTGTTCAGCCTACAGGTGAGGCTTTAGCTGCTAGGGCTCTGTGGCACGTGAGCTGAGGAAATGTGTTTCGTGTAAGAATATGAATTCATCAAAAGCAAAGAGTTTATTTTTTAATTGCAATGTAATATTATATATAGTTGCACTAGGTTTCTGTTGGGTGTGGGCATATTTGCAAAGGCTTGGGGTTGCTGGGAGAATTGCTCACTAAGCTTTGAATCCAGAGGGCTCCGTTAAAACAATCCGCTGTTACAGTATACTGGTATGCAGTAATGCTAAGTCAGTGTTTCTTGCTCTCTGTTTTCCCCCACCTTTGTTCCAGGAAAAGTTTAACATGATGATCCAGCAGATTGAACGGGGTCAGACACTAGAGGACCTTCCTCCAGTGGCCCTTCCCTCTTTACCAGAAGTCCCAATGGTAAGTGTCATAAGATGGCACAACGATTCTATTCATTTATGGCCCGCAGTGTTGGACTGTGGATTTACACAGAGCATTGAGATTTTGTTTGTTTGTTTGTTTATGTTTGTCCACCGTGCTCGTCCATGATTGGTCATGCCTGCTGCAGCTGCTCTACTTCAGCCAGCCCACCTACCAGCTCCAAGGCCAACACTATGGTTTCATGGGCAGACCACTGCCACCACAGATGCCACCGTACCGCCCACCTCCTGTGCATATGGGCCATCTTGGCCCCCCACCACAGTCCATGGGCATGACAGCGTTGGGCCCGGGTGCCCCAGTTGGAGCTGCCTCGCACCCCCTCCTCCCTGGCGCGGCACCCGCACACAGAGGCCTGGCTCCGGGGTATCCCAGCGCAGCGCCACAGAGACAGGCCACTGCACTGCCACCTGGCTCCACGGCCTCAGCTGCTGCTGCTGCTGCTGCTGCACCCACCCATCCCCCACAGCCTTCCCAGCTGGACAAAGTGCTACAAATGTTGGGAACTCGCCTACCGACGAGGACGAGGTATGTCTGACTCTTATACAGTATGTCTGACTCTTATACAGTATGTCTGACTCTTATACAGTATGTAAAACCTCCTAACCTCCTCTTATACAGTATGTCTGACTCTTATACAGTATGTAAAACCTCCTAACCTCCTCTTATACAGTATGTCTGACTCTTATACAGTATGTCTGACTCTTGTACAGTATGTCTGACTCTTGTACAGTATGTCTGACTCTTGTACAGTATGTCTGACTCTTATACAGTATGTCTGACTCAGTATGTCTGACTCTTATACAGTATGTAAAACCTCCTCTTATACTGTATGTAAAACCTCCTCTGTGGTTTCTGTGGGTTTTTAACACTTAGCGTTGACACAACATGGCAATTTTTTGTCCAAGATAATTGTTGGGCTTGGGGGGAATCTGCGGTGGGAGCATCTGCCCTTGAAAGCGTAGGGTTGGCCTGGGAACATAATTGTTGAATAGCAGTTTTTCTGTCCTTTTTTGTAGTATTCCTGCAATTCTCCATAATATAATTGGACATAGACAGAACTGATTTAATGTCTTGACAGTACAAATTTATTTGGAAGCAAACTCATTTTGTTTTGATTTAAAGCGTCTTTTCAAAATGGTAATGTTAACACCATACTGACAACACCCATACTCTCTTGCTCTCATTGTCACTTTCTCTCTCTCTGTCTTGTCTCTGTTTCTCTTTCTCTCTCCTGACTTCCAGGGCAGAGCTCACCACTGCCCTGCAGCAGATCAAGTCTGCACGCGGCACCTTGTCCGGCATGGCCATGGAGGACCTCTGCCATCAGGTGGCAAAGAGGCTGGAACACAGCCAGAAACCTGTGAGCATTTACTCATACGAATCATTACTTACACACACACACATACACAGAGCGAGAGAGACTTTCAATCTGTTCCTAGAGGGTTTCCAGTTGAAATGTTCAAAACCAACGCAGATACTTTGAAATGAAAATGAATCAGACGTTTGTGTAGTGCTCTATAAAATGTTGACTTTATTTTTATTATTTTTTTGTCCCTAAGTTACCGTTAGCTCAATGTTGTTTTCTGTGTCTCTGGAAATGCCTTAGTAACGCACATGTTTGTTTATGCAGTTGAAAGGGTCTATCAGACACACCCACACACCCACGTCACACCAGTATGCAACGTTTGATCTGTTTCTCCCACTCTTTTGTCTGTCTCTGTCAGGCCATGAGACCCATTGGGCAGCCACCTGTGGGCACTCCTGCTCAGAAGCCCGCAAACCTTCTGCAGGGCATCCAGGCACCACCGCAGCGTCCACAGGTAACCAGGGGTGTGGAGTGATTGGGATCATTACTCGTTATGAATTACTCGTCAAAAATGTCATTCAAATAACTACATGCAACTTTATAAGTGAACTGAATAAGTATATAAAGCAAAGAGCTTCTTGCTCTGTCCCAGTAATATGTCTCTCTACCTACAGCAGGTGGTGTGGCATTTACAATATGGGCATTTTTACAGTAAAATCCATGCTCAACACCTCGACACCACCAGGCATTTACATATCTGTGTTGTGCTTGTTTTTTCTCCACCCCCACCTTTCAGCCTGTAGTTCAATTGTGCTTAGTGTGCCAGGGCCATGTAGATGAACACAGCCGATATAAAATGAGATGTCCCCACATCATTCATACGCAGGTGAGATGTGAAATCTCTCTGTTCCTATGCCACGCAGAAGGCTGTATGTGTGTATTCATGTACACGTTTAAAGGCTGTATGTGTGTATTCATGTACTCGTTTAAAGGACAGTGGATAACATGTTAATGTGTTTCTCTCGGCATTTCAGTGTGTCCGTGTGTGGCTCCAGTCCGGTACGAAAAAGGAATGTCCCATCTGTCCAGACTAAAGGGCTTTATATTTAACACACACACACACACACACCATTATGATAATGCCTCATGATGACATACTGCTGAACTTTTTTTTCTACCTTTTGAAATGTGCTGCTATATCAGATGATTCAGATGAAAAAAATTGTATATAACCTTTTTGTATGAAAATGTTGACTACGAATAAATTCCTGGTGCTGAGGTAATGGTACTGTAGGGTTTTTTCTGTTGAATGGTTGCATCCACCAGTGACAGAAAGCTTGGTCTGATTTGTTGTGTTGTTTTGCTCCTCAATGGCACCACACATGCATCATTGACCGGGACACAAAGGGCAGAACTAAAATATCCCAGGAAGCAATTTCTCAGCCAGGCCTGCATCCATCAAACATGGCTAAGCCTATCTCTTTTTATCTACAATCCGGAACATTTCCTACACATACATACATCATACGTTACGTGCAGAGTGGCAGGTTTGCGTTGAATAACTGATTGGTTAGAGTGATGCAACCAAAAATTTGTCATGAGCTTTTTTGGCATGTCGTTTTTTTGTGCTGTTTTGTTATTTGAAAGTGTGAGAAAGAACGGTAGGAGGAACCAGAAAAAGATTTACACTTTTACACAGTATATGCCCTGATAACAACACAGATGAACGCAACATGATTTTGCTCATTCATTTGCTTAGATTATGAAACATTGTAGGCAGTAGTAAGAGTTATATTGTTATCAAAGATATGAAGAGAATAGAATATGAGGCAGATTCATATTTTCTGTCGCTCAAGCATAGCAGTTTAGCATTTTCACACACAAAAAAACTGCTGTTCCTCAAAACACCAGATGTTGTGTATTTAATAAGTGAAAACAGATAAATGTTGTTTGTAAATCATTTGAATGCGAATTAGGTTATATTCCCCATCAGCCATAACATAGTAAACAATAATGCCTTTGATGGCAAATGTTTATGCTAACAAGCAGCCTTTCATCACAAGTACAGTATGCCATCAAGCAAACAGATCAGCTCAGATCAGATTAAACAAACCAAGCAGAGGTTATGTCAAATGAAAATGATCTATATCTGAGTTTTAATTACAGTGGGCTTGTAACAATACATGGATAGCTGATGAGTGCTAACCATAGTGTCTGGTTACAGAGACAACTGTGGAGGTCATGGTGATGGTATAGATGTACTTTTTCAAGTTTTTTTCTTCCTTTTGGGAGATAACTGGGGCCAGTGTATGCCTTTGTAATGGCTTACTTGAGTAACATCCTGTCTGTCTACTGCACCCAGTTTGCTTATAGGTCTACAGATGATGCTGTAGCTTTGGCCTTGAATACTGCTCTCTCTCACTTGGATCAGAACAACACGTACGTACGGATGCTCTTTATCAACTGACCGCTCCAACACCATCATTAAGTTTTCTTATGACACCACCATAATCGGCTCCATCAGTAATGGTGATGAGTCTGCCTAAAGAGCAGAGGTGGCAACAATGACATCTTGGTCTCGGGATAACAGTCTGCTGCTCAATGTAACAAAAACCAAGGAGCTGATAGTGGATTACAGACGACTGCAGGGAGAAGAACACAGTCACATCGGGAGTGCAGCTGTGGAGAGTCAAAAGCTTCAGATTCGTGGGTATAAACATCAGTGAGGATCTAAGCTGGACACACTATATTGGTGTGGTCACAAAGACAGCTAGACAGGCAGAGGCGATTCTAGAGTCTGTGGGGGCCCCAAGCAAAAATTCCAAGGGGACTCTACCGACCAGTGTTCATCACCAGAATAAATAGAATCAATCAATCATCAATAGAATTAAATACAGTAAATTACTTCAAAAACCCAATATAAAGTATAGAAGTGAAATAGTTTTATTGGGGTCCTACCAAAATTAGTAATTCATTTGTCTTGATTAACTCTGTTTCAAGTCCCCTTTCAATATTGTGAACAGTAAATGTGGGCACTACAAAACAGGAGTTGGAGAAAAATAGCTGGGCCTATAAAGAGGAATGGAAACAAAAGAAAAGAAAATTTTGCGTTCATCTTGCCCGGTTTCACAAATGCAAAACCTGTGTATCTGATATACAACAACGCTGTCGCTGTTTGAAAAGAATATCACACTACGAACGCAGCGGCACCTTCGAGGTGGCCTATCTGCTCCAAACAGAAGCACATGTTGCCGACCCATGGTCGTAGATTATTTAAATTGGAGGTGTTTCAGTGATATTTTAATCCCATGTCGACTGAGTTGACAGGGATTTCTTTTTTTTTAGTATAACGCCCATTCAGCCGACCGGCAGTACATAACTGTGTTTGTTTATTATCTTCATGACTACAGGAGGAAGGCAGACAGAAGCATATACTAGGAAGTGTCTGTGTCAGTTTGAGGACAAGAAACGGTGCATCAAAGGGTCAAAATATTGGCAGCCAAAGAGAATCGTTGATAACAGAACAAGTGACGATGTAAAATTAAAAATCTTTGGCAGCACGCCATTATGTGATTAAATCACGCGAATGCTTGGTCCTTACTCGCACTGCAATTAACACGTTATCGCTGACAGCCCTAATACAAACATAATGTTAACCATCTCCTTCCTTGCCTAACTAGTTGTAACTATCGCTAGCTAGCTGAAGTTTATTGTCGTATAGATGTAGCAAACCATGTTCAATCTTTCTGCCAATTAACATTAGCCTACTATAACTTCATTGAGTAAATGTCAAACTCAGATGTTGATCCGTCATCACTGAACCCTCGACTGAACCACAGGTAGCCTAAATATGTGCGGATTCTTTGAATTATTTTGAACACAGATCCGCTGTTTATAAGGCCATAGCATAGGGCCTACATGTACAGATGTACTGTTTGTACAACAGGACAGGAGCACACAAAATACATCATTGAATCTCTATGGACGAAATCCTTGCTTGTCCCACCAGCAAACGCGCTGAGACCAGGTCGGGGGCCCCCTAGCGGCTCGGGGCTCCAAGCAGTTGCCTGGCTTGCCTGTTGACAAGGTGCGCCTCTGTAGACAGGGGCTCTTCTTTCTGCGCCGTCTGCGAAAAATTTGGCATGGACTACAAAATATTGACCAACTTTTACTGCTGTACAATAGCATTCTGACTGGTGGCATAACAACATGGTATGGTAACAGCACTGCCAGGATCGTAAATCGCTACAAAGAGTTGTCAGATCAGCACAGCGCATTACAAGGACTGAGTTAGGCCTACCATCCATCCCTCTACAGCCAGCGCTGCAGAAGAAAGACCAAGCGTGTAGTCTCTGACCCCAGTCATCCCAGCCACTGTCTTTTCACCCTCCTGCCTTCTGGCAGACGATACAAGAGCATAAGGACCCGTACCAGCAGATACAGGGATAGTTTCTACCCGCAAGTCATCAGGATGCTGAACCGTCCTTGGAAATCCCCACATAATGGCACTTAGGTTTTTGGATGTTATTTTACCCTCTTCCTCCTTCTCTCTCAATCCTATTTTTATAGTATTTTTTTAAATGTATTCTTGAAGTTGAATGGACTCCTGAGCACAAGGAATTTCAATGCTGAAAAATGCTTATTTATGAGTACATGATAATAAACTCGAACTTAACAAAATATTAAACTTTGCACTCTGCAATACAGCATATACACACCATTAAATCAAATATATTTTTGAGTACACCATCTGTGGACAGATCATTTTTATTTTAATTTATAAAATGCAGAATAGAATCCAGTAGGGGGCGCTCGTGATATGGCAGAGCTTGCTCAGCTTGTTCAACAGTCAGCCAATGACAAAGTACACATAAAATTAACAAAATAGTGTGTTAATGTGATACATTTTTATTTCAAAATAGACTAAAACATATACATATGAACATTATTTATAGAGGATGGCTGCTGTTCTATTCATTTTGTAGCAATCGGAGGCACTTTTGCTTCAAAACAGGTCTTTTTAATAAACAGTGGTGTCCTACGAAACATACAGAGAATGTTGACTTCAGAATTACATGGTCGTTCGTTTGCCATGTACTCTTCTACAGAACAGGAAAGTCTTTGGAAAGGCCTGTGAAACGTCTACACAGACTAACAGTTATGTTGTATATCAATGTGCATCACGCTGACTCAACGCAGACAACATTTGTTTCACCACACAAATAGATTGTGATGAGTGTAGTGTTTGCAACTTCTGGAGAAGCTGTATGCGGTCATAACATAACTGAATAGATCACCACTGTTTTTAAGGCCTGCACAATAACAACACTGTTCTGCATGTGACTGTATGTTAATGGTGTATCTACTACACTAAGCACTAGACAGCCTTTTGATAACTAACAAAGTCAAAAAACAGAATCATACGCAGGGTGGAAATCATCGCTTTTGTAATTAGATGTAATGTGTTATAGAGACTACATGTGGACCCAGGCAGATTACCAGCGCGCACACACACACACACACACACACACACACACACACACACACACACACACACACACACACACACACACACACACACACACACACACACACACACACACACACACACACACACACACACACACACACACACACAATTCTCCCTTCTCCCACTGCACAAGGGCTCTTTTAATACGACCCTTGTTGAGAGATTGTTCCACTGCTTGATTCTTACATTGAGGAGTGTCATGACAAGGGCTCAACCTTCACCGAGAGAGCAGACTGGACGAAAAAAACTACATAAAACAGCTAAAAAGATGCCAAACATTTTCATATTTAGATTTAGAGGGCATTTCACATGCATTGTTGCATACACTGTGGCAGAATACTTTCGATGAGAATAAAAATGGTGATTAAGAAACCATTTCTATGCTATACGAATAATAGTGGAGATAATGGTTCATACTATAATAAGATCACATCACTGGAATTCATGAATAAGTTAGTTTCATTTTTGTATATTATTTATTTATGGTTATTTAATAGGGTGTATTTTACCAACTCCATCTTTGCCTTGCAAAACATTTCCCTTGTGAATCCCCACCTACCCAGAAGGCTGCACTCAAGGCACCACAACGATCGAAACCTGTTAATCACGAGACAAATGCCTAAAGTACAGGGTTTTTTTGCTTTTTGGTTTTTCTTAAAAAAAGAAGACATATGCCAGCAGATTACATTTGTGTGTGCTCTCCCACACAGGTTTGGGATGTTTTGTAACATTGAGGATTCTGGAATGCAAACCTGTACGCCTTTTACTCCCTCTGAATTTAACCCCTTAGACCCCACGCTGCCCTACCCCCAGCCCACCCTGGCTCAAAGACCACCGTCGCCCGTCTGCTTTGCCCGGCTCCGTCTACAGCCCCCGTTTGGAGGGTGGAATCAGGTGTTCGGGGAGGTCGGTGGGCAGCTCGTGGCCCTCCAGCTTCACCTTGATGAGGTGGTTGGCCAGCGCGAACTCGTCGTCGTCCAGGAACCCGTCCTTGTCCACGTCGGCCAGCTTCCAGATCTTGCCCAGCACCGTGTTGGGCAGCTTGGACTTGACCATCTCCTTCTTGGCCATGTTGCCAGACACCTTGCCGTTGACGGGCGACAGCGTGTAGAAGATCTCGTCGTAGGTGGGCTTGTCGCGCGCCACCACCCACTCCAGCTCATCGATGCCCTCGCTGGCGCCCTCGCCATAGCCGTGGCCGAACGGGCCATTCATGGTTCCCTCGAAGGCGCCGCCCTGCACCTGCTGGCTGGGCATGTTCGCCTCCTCCTGGCGTACCAGCGTCATCAGCTTGGCGATGTCGTTGGCCAGCATGTCCTCCACCGACTCCATCAGCTTGGGCTTGATCACCTGGAACTTGCTGAAGTCCTGTCCAGCCAGGATCTCCTACAAGGTGTACAAGACCAAAGGCATGTCAACATACTGCATGGATTCATTGGAGTATTCTTACATGTTATCTATTCTAGATTGTTTTTCTAGATCTGTACTAGGAGTGTAATATTTTTGAAGCACAATGGGAATAGTATTTTGAAAAGGTGTCAAATGTTTTTTGACGTTAATTGACATATATACTGACATTATGGTCCGCTACTCATATGTTTGTGTGGGAACTTGAACTTGAAACATGGTCCGCAAGCAAAAAAACCTACTGCTGATTACTGTTAAAGACTGCATTTGGTACATTCAGTACACATCTGTACTGAACCTAAAGCCCTGTACTTAAATGGTTCGATACTAACGTGTACCTTTGCACTCCAAATCTGTACAATGTCAATATGGATCACTAACAAAACTATTTGACTTTTTTGCACAATGGTCTACATCAATGACTTGCTAGAAAAAGAGATAGATCTCTAGTAGTATTTCATGTTAATATTGGTAAATGTAAACAAAGCAATGACTATATAAATAGTAATAGAAAGAAACAAACTCAAGTTTAATGACCACAGGGAGTGGGAAGATTCTTAAATGAGTCGTTCCATGACATTTAATTCAGTTATGTGAGTCATTATTTTCTCAAGCGATAATGTTTCGTTGAGTGTCCTACTCACATCCTGCAAACAAAATCTAATGACACAATTGATATTGATTCTGCCTGCTAAGTCCACCATTCTCTCTTTGGTGGCCACGCTTGCTTAGTTTGTTGAGACTCCACAAATGCTTTTATCATTTATCTTCTTTAGGGATAGAGACCATGATTTATCTGGAGTAAAAAAAAACAAAACAAAAACAATGGGGCTCCCTAAATCTTCAGTTACAGGAGGCTGTCCTGCCGTTACCTGCATTTTAGCCAGCTTGGGGAAGTCCCCAGGTGAGATCTGGTGCTCTTTCTCAATCTTGGTGTATATTTCGCCCAAATTGGCAATGAGCTCCTTCTTCTTGTTCTCCTTTCCAAACATGTTGGGCATCTCTTTCTTCAGAGCACTAATGATGTAGGCATGGACCTGTGGGAGAGACAAAGGACACTTCAAACTTGGCTGATATTTGTTGGCTTGTCTAAATCTTTCCATCCTCCATAGAAAAGTTTGAAACCTGTTCAGCTGAGTACCAAAATAAAACATTATTTTTATTAAGTGTCTTAATCTGGGAACTATCGACTCGCATTCTAAACATTGCACTAGATGACATCCTCCCATTCTTTAGCCTTCAAAAGGTTTCCTGGAACAGTCCAATACGATGCCAAAGGCCGATGAAGGAATAGGGCCATGACTCATTCACACCAAGCGTCGTTCTCAGCTTCCCTGGCGCTTACCTTAGCCAGGCGGGCGCGCTTGATGAGATCGTTAAGCTTCCTCAGGGCAGCATTCCTGGGCAGGCCTTGGATGTCGCGGAACAGGTCCTGCTCCTCGGCTTCGAACAGCTTGCGGTTGTCGGCCACGAGCAACGGCTGCGCCCAGAAGGAGCCAATGTAGACGCGGATGACCTCGGGCGTGTTGACGATCTTGCCCAACGACCACATGAGGGCGCCGTAGACGCGCATCAGCTGCTGCGTGCCGATCTGGTCGGCCTTGTTGAGCACCACGCGCATCTTGTCCTCGTGGTTCTTGAGCGCGCGGATCACCTCTGAGAACTCGTCCGAGATGTCCAGCTTGTGGGCGTCGAACAGGAGGATGATGCGGTCCACTCGCTCGGCGAACCACTCCAGCACGGCGGCGAAGTCATAACCTGGAGTAAAGGGGCGGAGGATAGACAGACAGACACCACAGACAGACACAAGAGAGGAAAGAATGTTTAGATGAGTGGGTGTATGGGAGTCGAGGTCTGCACTCCCACATGAGTCCCGGGAGACCTCTTCGGGTTGTAACACAAAAGAGTGTGGCGTGGGACAAGTTTTGAAATCTCTTTGCGGGTGCGAGCGGGATGAGAGAGGTGCGTTTGTGGGTGCGGGAGAAACAGATTCACTGCACTCCCACAAATTAAATATGTGCGTAAAATAAAATATGGAAATTATTCAAGTAGTTTAGGCTACATAAGTACATGTAGGCTCCTAAGTGGGTTCAATTATTTCCTGCTGCTCCGATCCATTGTCGTAATCGAAAGGATGACAGAGGAAGAGGGCACCACTAGGCTACATCAGTTGTTAGTGCCTTTCTAAAAGGAAGGTAGCCTACATTCAAAACCAAATCAGACATCTGGCAGTGTTTCTCAGTTGTGTGAGTTGGGTGCTCCTTTCGTGAGACAGAAAGCAAAACTAAAAGAACTGAAATCCCTCCTGCATATCTTGTGCGGGCTTTAGTGGGCGGGAGCGGGACATAAGGTTAAGGATGCGAGCGGAAGTGGGACTAAAAATCTGTCCCGCGCAGACCTCTGTATGGGCTGGAGAAAGGGGAAGCCTCATCACCAGCCCCAGCCCCATATATCAAACTCGGTTTCGATCATGTCGTGTTGTACTTGGTTCTGCATACGAATTATAGTAATGATATGGTGCCAAGGAACATCCTCATAATTATGTTTGCCTCTCCAGGACTGAGTCACGTGTACAGTATGTTTGGCTTCTCACTGTGTATATCCATCAATGCTTGCTGACAGTGCCACCCAGACACTTCCTGCAGCCTGCCTTCAACCCCAGAAGCGCTCCGCATCGGTCCGGGCGTCCAAGCAGCCACAAACAGGTAACGATTACACAATGAGCACGGAGACGAAAAATATACTCGCTGTTTTTCCTGAGGCAGGAAACGGAGGACCAAATAAGCGACTCATTCATTCTCCCGCTGTCATCTCAGTGTGACATGGACGGGCCAGAGAGGTGCCCTCGGATGGGACATGGGAGCCTTCCGAAGGCCAGGCTGTTCCTCTCCTCACACATACGCACAGACACACACACACACAGACACACACACACAGACACACACACACACACACACACACGCTCTCTCACTCACTCATTCATACACACACACACAGAAACACACCAGCGTGACAGCGGATCCCGCCCCTACACACACACACTTGCTCTTGACACCGTCACAAAACAAAAGGAAGGAACCCCAGGAACATCCGCGCTGGAGCGGAAGGAGACGCTGTCTCCTTGTCCTAACCTCCTCCCCTGCATGACTCAGTGGCAAGGTCGTCTTTATCAGGAGGTCACAAGGCCAACACGGGGGTGGGTGGGGGCATGGGTACAATGTTACCACTGGATTGCTTATCAGGCTAGCGAGGCCAGAGGGATCAGAAGCAGGCAGAGCAGGGAAATTAACTCAGACAATGGGACGTATATATATATATGTGTGTGTGTGTGTGTGTGTGTGTGTGTGTGTGTGTGTGTGTGTGTGTGTGTGTGTGCACGTCTTTTTTTAGGAAGGAAGACGATCCAGCGAGTGATCTGTACCTCCCACTATGGTAAAAGCACTCCATACGTCTCCAGTGTCACCAATGGCAGGATCTCAAAAATGACCACTTATCATTTGTGTTCTTTCTGGGGGGAAATTGAGTGATAACACGCATAGGCCTTTTCTGCATACCATTTGTCAGTCCTCGGAAAATAATCAGGGTTTGGTCGTGATTGACAAAAGGACCTCAGCCACTTCACATGACTTTACTGCTAAGCATTTACATGCTAAGAACTTTAATAAGTAACCATTTCACGCCATCTTGTACAACAGGGCGGTTTCAGCAAGTGCAGTAAAAAGTCAATCCATACGTTTACCACAGTTACCACAAATTAGTTTTATACTACCACCCTCGTAATCCTAAAAAAAAAAAAAACACAATTCCACTTTTTTCTAAATAGGCTAGTCTTTTTTTATTATTTAGAAAATCAAAAGTATTCAAATTCATTCAAACATTATTTCACAGAGTAGGAAGACTTTCATACTCTCTGTCAAAGTTCTGTCAGCGTCAGCAGGATGTCAGTGTTACGACCCTAACTGAGCTTAACCTGATCAAAGTCTGCCCTGAAGACTCCTCTTATCTTCCGTCCCATAAAACAGCACAAACGCGGGAGTGGCTTCAGTCCATCGAGCAGGGAGGATGAGATCAAACGTGAAGTGTAATGTGATCTGGCTAATAAAACGGTGGGTGCCTGGCAACAACCCCATCTTTATCACCTAGTTTACATGGTCTCCACGGAAGAGAGAGTGGGAGTACGGCAGGACGATAAGATTTAAGAAAAATGTCTGAGTCAGGCCTCTTTAATTTAATTTTGTGTTTTTCTGTAGAGGTAAGATCCCTCAACAAGGGTGTATTCCTCAGGGGGAACGTTTTATACCAAAGATCGGTAAGCTCAACTGAGAAGGAGCCGTGCTAAGGTGTACATATGAACATCCACATGTTTTTACCTTCACACACACACACACACACACACACACACACACAGTGGGGGAGGGTGTGCCCAAATGGAAGGTATTCTCCTGTTTTTCCCCGATTACATGTCAGCCCTCTCCCCTCTGGTTCCTTCCTCTCAGCATTTTCCAAAAGGAAATCTCCCCGTGAGGCATTCTGGTATAGCCCTCCCCTTCATAATAACTCTTAAATCAGTTCAGGGAGTCGGGAAATGATAACGGAACTACAGTATGTAACTTAAATTAATCTTAAATCCTGATATAAACACCAAACGTTGCTGTAATTTTTTTATTGCACCACCATATTAGAAACAAATGTTAAGAGCTTAAGTGCAAGCCTCTCATCTGGCACTAAATAAACGTTGAGGGGGATGCCGGACATTCACAGAGTCCATGAGGGACTAAGTAGCCTACATGTCATGAATGCACAGATGTGTGGCTGACCACTGTTACACAGATGAAAGGAATGTATATAATCATCTGAGAGAGAGAGAGGGATGGAGGGAGAGAGAGAACAGGAGAGAGAAAGAGAGAGAAGAGAATGGGAGAGAGAAAAAGAAAGAAAGAAAGAAAGAAAGAAAGGAAAAGGGGAGAAAGAGAGAGAGAGAAAGAGAAAGAGAAAGAGAGAGAAGTCTCAGGGGTAGAAAGTGTGGCCCACTGTGAGCGCTCGTAGTAAACTGACACCAGCCTCCAGGGTGCTTGACGGAAATAGAGCAGCCCAGCTGTCTGTGAGTAAGCCGGCCCGTTTGTATGCACTGTACATACAGCCTGGGTTCTGACGCTACTCCGTCAGTTTTCACTGCAAACATGCTCCGAGCTACACGGCGCTACGCTAGCTGGGCGACTGGGCTGTGCCCTGCATTCCTGCTGCTGGCCAGGAGGTGTTGATAGTACGGTGGCTATCGAGGTGCAGATCGGCCCGATGTAACCAGATCCCAGAAGCACAGACAAACGCTGACAAAGACTGAAACTAATCAGCTGGACACTTCCTGCTCTGGTCTGCCACATGACCAGACCAGATGCACCAAGGAGTGAGAGAGCATGGACACACACACACACACACACACACACACTGGAGTTGGAGTGTGGGTGGGTGTGGGGGCGGGAGGGGGGGGGCATGTAGTAGTGCCCACAAAATGAAAGTGAAATGAGAGCAGGAACTTGGAAAGCACAGAGTTGTCTCTCAAATATCTCTCCAGCATTTCCCATAACACATATGGCTTTCAGTTTAGGAGGTATACCATATGGGCTAAGCCTCAACTCGAATGAAACCGAAATTAGAAACGTCACAAATAAACCACCTTGATGAGGCATCAAGATTGCTTTCAGGGGTTCCCCATTTCCTTCTTGAGGTTGAATGTAAAATCGGAACAAGGTTTCGAAAGTTGTGCAAACTCGGAAGTGTGTGCATGGACGTGTGTGAGAATTGAGCTTTAAAATGTCTCAATAGCTTATTTATTATTCCTTATCATTTCCTCTGTTTCAAGACACCGCACTTGACCCTTGGCTCTTACTGTATGTCAGTGTCATCCAGGCCAGTCATCCTCTTGTTTTATTGGAATGACCAGTGTTAAGGGCTCGGTAATCCTGCTGCAGGAGCTACATGGACGAGGGTGCTTTAGTTCTGGATCCACTGTACAGCCCTATGTTTCAAGCTCTTGAAGGGAAAGTGCTTGCAAAAGCTTTTGAGACATTTTAAAGCACAATTCTCATGCACGTCTATGCACACACTTCAGGTTCAGTGTTTGCACAACTGCCAGCTACAAATACTTCACACAGGCTTTCAAACACTGTGAGGACTTGTTATGTTAAAGGGATGTAGCAATATGGAGGAGCACTGCCTAGCCACAGTAATAATTAGCCAATCTGGGTTTTTACGGATGGTCAGCTTTCAACACCACAGTACAGGGTCTTTTCCAATAACAGAGCGCCCAGGGTAGTGGAAAAACTCCAGAGAGGAAGAACGTTCAGGAACAGAGGTTCTGAACCTGACGACGCAACACATCCACCACCCCAATGGCTAGAATGACATCATCCCTCTTTGGCACAGCCACTCCATTTTTTAAGGAACTCTTTGGCATTCTCTCTCATTAAGAGGCTATGTGTTGCCTGGTGCCAAAGGGGTGTTGCGTATTCAGGGGATGTTCGGAATGCTGGCATACATCCACAGAGAAAAACAGCATGATTGCGCTCCTCTGGAATGGAGACAATGATGATGCGATGACTTGCCTTCAACAAGCCACGTTGCACAAAGCTGTTGTCACTGCTAAAACCATATGTGTGTGCAAATCGCTCGGTATGTGTGGACATGGGGACAACAAAGCGCCAAAATGAAGGCTTCCGTTGCCAAGCGCCATCTGATCCAAGATGAAGACAACAGCCTGCCAAAACTAGTGAAGCCACTTAAACTAAAATGCGGCGCACTTCACAATTCAAGAACGTATACAGTAAACAAAGGAAGGCGTAAATTTACAACAAGACTCGTCCCGGTCACTGGCAAGGTCATCAGGGCAATCTAAACACCACCCGCATTGAGAAAACTAAAAAAAGGATCTTTTTTTCTTTCTTTTTTTTTTTTGTGAGTACCAACAACAGTTTGGCATATTGCTTTAACCAGGAACAGACACCAGGAACAGACTTCTACACTAGTCTGGCAGGCAGTTCAAAACATGACCTCTTATGGGGGAATAAAATGTTTACACACAAACTTATTTACGTTATTCAAGTCAATAGCTCTGAAAAAAAAAATCTCTCAATCAACAGGTTTCACACTTGGACATCTCAACAGATGGTGCTGACTCTTTCCCTATCCCTCTTCCTTTCTCTCTCTCTCCCTCTCTCTCCCTCTCTCCCTCCCTCCCCCTCCCTCTCTTTCTCTCTTTCCACCTGAGAGTAGCTCCCTGGCAGGGAGTAGTGGGACACTGTGGCTGGCTCTGTGTCATGATTAACTGGATGTGAAGGCACCCGTGGGCTTAGAGACCGAGTAAGGCCAGCAGGCAGTCAGCAGACTTCAGCAGATTATTAACTAACCCCGCCATCGGGCCAACAGAAAATGGAGGGCACTAAACAGGAAGTGTGAGTTCACCTTCGGCGGCAATAGAGGGGAGAATCAGTCATGGAGAAACCACAGCTAAAGAGGCTGGAATCAATGGAACGAATTATCAAATTATTGAAGTGATCCATCATTACAATGTATTCATTTGTGTTTGATAATCCTTTCTCTTTTGAGTTCCCATGTCAAACACTATCCCATAAGAAGAAATCGACACTTGTAAAAATGGACTTTGAAAGTCCAATGTTCAGGAGAAAGTGAACTGTCACCATCGTGAGAGACATACAGTAGACAAGGAGAGACATCAATGAGAGTCGACTTTATATGATGTAACGAGACAGGAAGTGAGCGAGAGAATGTGTGTGAGGAAAAATGGAGGGGGGGGGGAACAGCGTAGTGGAATGAGTGTAGTGGAGAGCGGTTGGGAAGGGAGGAAAGAGAGCATACAGGGAGAACGAGTGAGAGCAGCTATTTGGACAGATGCCACTCAACACACACAGACAATGGGCCACCACACCAAGGCCTCACTCTGACGTTTCCTGTGTGTGTGCATGCATGCGTTCTATATACCAAACATATTAGAAATTGAAATATAAGAAGTGTGTGTGTAAGTTGAGGTAACTATACACTAGTGTAGACAAGTCACAGGTTGACGTAAAGGGGTGATGTGTGTTTGTGTTCCCAGGCTGAGGGAACAGGGATCGCTTCATATTTTCCGTGTCTGGCTAATTATTGTAACAGGGCTCTACATCAATTACATCAGGCGATAACAATTACAGTTTTTCAGAAGAGGAAGAAGGTCATTAGGTTGAACAGGACTGGGTGGGTGCTTTGGTTAGTTCCAACACACACACACAGGTACACACACGTACACACTACACACAAAAAAAACACACACACACACACTTACAACAAAAGAGTTCATTTGTTTCCAGTTCCATTCATCTTTATGTTTGCTACACTCTTCAAACGGCGTAATGTTTTCACAACCTGGGGCAGAAAATGAGGCAATGTAAAAACCTTCCTCCATCTGCTGTCAAACATCACACACACACACTATATATAGACAAAGCTATAAGTGTATGCAGGGACGTATGAACAAGGTGGACACAAAACACAGCTATCCTGCATCCTTCCTTCCAACTCTGAAGCTATAGGTTGACTCTTTCACATCATATGGTGTGGCCCCAGCTAGACATAGATATGGGAGGCTTATGGGACTCTTATTTCCCCATTGAGGAAATGACAATCAAAGGATGCATGATCTGGTATAGCCATCACTTTCATAGAAAAAAACATTATGACCTACAAATAGCCTTAATTGTTTCTGATACCTAGTTGTAAGGTTCAGGCAGACTTTCCTCGATAAAAGACGCCTCCCTCGTAATGTTCTATGACCTCCAAATAGCCAAAAGTGATTCAAACTGGTGACCCCAATCAAGCTGTGCCCTTTCACAGTGACTTCACAAGGACATGTAGTGGTCTCACTACCACACCCATCACTAGCACCAGGCTGTCACTCCCCTTTGATCTTCTCTCACCTCTCACTTTCATAGTGGAGGCAGCTGAGGCAGAGACCTGGGCGTCACAGGGTCATCCATTCCTCAACAATGACAAATGCCCACGGGACAAGCTGTTGGAGAAAAACAACCCCTCCCCCCACCCCACCACCCCACCACCACCACCATCATCATCTCCGCCAAGCTTAGCCCTTCACTGCACAACAGTATTATTGAATGGCAGACATACTGCTGCCAACTGGGTGGGTCAGTCTGGGGGATAAATGTTGTGTGCTCATTGACCGCAAGTCATTGTCGCTACAGGCTCATTTACTGCCCAAACAAATCAGTTGCTGATGACTAAAAAGGGGAATCACAAGGAGGACCTGACTTGATTGGATCCACGTAATGGGAAGGTAAACATGTGAAGGTCAACTCCAGGAGGAGAGTCGGTGCACGGTGAAGCGGTTCATGAAGCTCCCGCATCCATGTGAGAAATACAACCGAGCGGTCAGGAATGTAAGTGAACTCCAGACGCCACCTGCTCTGGATCTACAGGTCAGGGTTTACTCATACATTAAGGCCTGTAGAGTTAGGGAGTCCCTGGCATGCACGCACATCGGCCACGTTTTCCCAAGCCCCTTTCCTGGGATCCACTGTTCTACCCTCAAAAAGTTTGAGATCAAAGTAATTCTCTTTTGGTGTTTATCTATTGTGCAATCCTGCACCAGAACACTGTAACCACCAAAAAGTGTTCTACACTTCTAGGTGGTTTAGATATTATAAGATATTGTCCTTTCCCAAGATCAGGGCAGTGTCACCATCTCTTGTACTCTACACACACACACACACACACACGTGTAAAAGGACACGCAAACGGACACACACACACACCTCAGGAACAGAAAGACTTCCCCATCAGTGCAGCGAGTGTATCTCTCTGGCCCTGGCCCCACCCTAGGGGCTAGTGCAGCGGTAGCGTCTGTTTCCTGGCCGATGTGGCCCCACTCTTTGTCTGAGCATTTATCTCAGGGTGCCATTCTCACACACACACACACACACACACACACACACACACACACACACACACACACAGGGCTCCCATAGCCAGGCACGTGTGCACACACACACACACACACTCTCACACACATACACACAGGATAGGAGTACAGGAAGTCACCTCAGAGTGACACTGAGCACCTCAAAAAAGAAAGAGGAAAAAAAAGCGCCTTTCTATGATTCACCGGACGAACACAGACATGGACACGCACACAACATTTAAATCCTAAGGGATTGTCAGTGTATGTGATACACAGTAAACATGATATTTCCACAAAACCTCACACAAGTGGGCATGCACACTTTACATATATACACACACATATGCACACACACACACAGAGGAACATTGTTATGCACTAATATAAACAGGACAGCTAAATATACTCCCCTTGTAATGTGGGGGCAAGACACAGTAAATTCAATTACCTCTCTTTCTCTCTTTCTCTTTTTCTCTCTCTCTCTCTCTCTCTCTCTCTTTATCTCTGCGGCCTAGGGCGTGTCCACATGTTTGAATGTGGCCGTTCAGAGTGTGAAACGAACGCCTGCTGTTGTGTGCTGTGTTTACTGTGCGTCTCTGACTGCTGGGAATCTAACAAATTTATGTTTTGATTTGAATAGGGAGTGAACCAATGAAGCAGGCTCAAAACCCGACCAACTCTAAGAGATACACAGACAAGGTGAAAGCAGACGTGAGCGAGAGAGTGTGGTGGGGAAAGAGAAAGTGGACAGAGGAAAGCTGAGACCAAGATATAAAGACAGCGACACAGAAGTGAAAGCAAGCAGATGAGAGTGAGAGAGAGTAGTAATGGTGAGGGTGAGAGTGAGAGAGAGAGAGAGAGGGATGATGAGGGTGAGAGTGAGAGAGAGAGAGAGACAGAGAGAGCAGTAAAGCACTCACCTCTACTGATCCTCTGCTTCTCTCCCGACAAGATTCCTGGGGTGTCTATGATGCTGATGCTGTCCAGCACAGGGTTGGGCATCTGGGCACACACGAACCTGCCGACACAGACACACACAGACACACACACACACACACACACATACACACACGTTAGGACATCTGGACGAAAACCATATGGTATTGAAAACAAACAACTGCTATGTGAATCAAACTTTGGCAAACACTTTTCTCCAAAGCAGACCTATTTATAGTCATAACCATGACCACACGAGTGTCACAAACAGAGAATTCTTTGACCACTACTGGCCTAAACTTGTGGCCTAGTAGGCCCTCCATGCGCCACAGCCTTGGGTCCCCATGCTGCCTGCAGAGCTCTGCAAAACTCCAAAACAATAAGCAGAAACGCTCCACTTAGCACTCTACCAAGCCTTAAATAGCAATGTTATTGGTTTTGGAGACCTTCCAGCATAAGACAGAAAACCATATGCTGCCTTAACCTTTGGCCGAGTGCAAACAGCTTTCAAGTGAGCAGAGAGAGCAGTGTGATCTCTCTGCAAACATGTCTTTCAAATTGCAGTGTGCCAATATAATAGCTGAAACAGTAAGTGATTGTGCCCACTTTAGTAGTGACGAGTATAAGTGTTACTTCTTCATCATCTTTCCCTTCTGTGGTGCTTCTGTGTGCACTGCATGAGCTTCTCCCTAGGCAAAAAAAGGCTATCTCTGTAAAAACCTTCTTCTCACCTTTTCCATGAAGCTATGTGTTGTGCTTATCTGTGCCTGTGTGGACATAACTCACCCGCTCGGAGCGGTACCCTCCGACTCCAGCCCCCTCGCACTAATCTTTTCCCCGTTTCCACAGCATGCCTGCATATTGAAGTCATGCACAAACAGACACCCCTCAGCCCTCCGGTTAAGCCCTCCACCAGTCACTCTCATCCCTTAAAGTTTTCCTGTCAGTCACTACCCTCCCTCTCCCTCTCTCTCTCTCTCGCTCATACCATCACTCTCTCGCCCCCAGCCTCCTCAAACCCTCCTCTCGCGCGCTCACTTTTTCCACATTTCCTCAGCTTCGTGCATTCTTGGAGTTCTTGGCCACGCTTGCCAGCCAACGCGGGTCTCTCTTTCTTTTTTTCCCCTGCGTGTGGCTGTTGCCAGAGCGCCAAACAGAGCTTTACAAACACAGAGACGGCTCAGGGAGGCACGGGAAAACCCCCAGGGGAGCCTCCCTCCCGAAAAAAACAGCCGGCCTGTCAAACAGCCGGGGCCTGGGGTACCTCGAGGCAGCAGCACACACGAGGAGAGGTATTTATGGTGGCCCTGCCTATGTTCGTTAATATGTAGTACATGTACATGTCAACCTGAAGGTGTATGTGACAGAGGGAGAAAGATAGAGAGAGACAGGCAGAGAGGGACAGAGAGAGTGAGAGAGAGAGAAAAAGAGGGAGAGTGAGAGAGAGAGGAGGAGGAGTGGAGGAGGGGACTGAGGACAAATAGGCTACCCTTCAGACACCACAGCAGTCACCTTCAGTTCACCTACACCTGACCATTACCTGACTGGGCTAAAAACAACTAGTCCTGAAGCAGCAGCAGTAAGTAACAAGTAGCCCTAGGGTTTCTTTCTGCCACAGCAGAATCAAAGGAAATACTTGGGTCAAAAAAGCCCCTGAAGAAATGCATGCAGACGACACTTTTTTTTTTTTTAGAGTGAGAGAAGGAGAGGGAGACAGAGTGCCAGTAAGAGGTCATTTGACTACAATTATGGGAAAGTGCTGAGTAAGCGCCCTGATTTATTGGAGTTGTGACACACAGCGAATACAAAACGGACGGCCTTTTTTTGTTTTTCACTGACCACATGACCACGAAAAACTCAAGAGTCTGCACACAGAAAACCTGGGGTCACTACAGATTTTTTACAAACAAAGCTGTAGAACAGTCTCTCAAAACGTCTCGGTGTCAAACTTTTTCTATCGGAGGGACAGATTAGTCTGATGTGTTTGGTGTTACGCAAAAAGGACAAGCATGTGAAAGGGGTGGGACCTGGCAGCATTTAACGGATTCACATGAATCTGCAGGCAGTGCAAAACCTTTCCCTGACTTTACACACAAAATCCCATTTTGCCCCAAACAGAGCCTTCTGGAATAGTGACCTCCCTCACATACTCATCTGTGTCATGTTAAATACATCCCACATCACACTGGCCTTTCCTGGCAAGTCCCAACACGGTTTACTGGGAACAACAGTGATCTCTGTATGATCTTGGTCTGGTTTTGTAAATATGATATCCAGTCACAGATTTCATCTGTGCTCGTTCGGGCCTGTACAATGCGGGACAGAGGTCGAACAGGCTATAAGCTCCAGCTGGATCCGGCGCTCTTACCTACAAACAAAGATAATGAGTGACTCAGACACCAATGACTGTTAAGACAATGGCAAGGAATGCTCTTTGTCATATGGCACAAGCTAGTTGGAAGATATGAGTATCATGCCCACAGGAGGCTGTGAAATGTATACACCGTCACATGGCAGTTGGTGAAATAGCCGATGTGATTTCTATCTAGCTAAAAACAGAATCAGGTCAGCTGTGATTCTGGCTATCCCTGACTCTTAAATTTGCCTTTAAACCTTTTAAGGAAGAGTCAGAGGCCCTTTACAGTGGTCCAGAGGGAGCTGTAACTGTACTGTTAAATCCCAAAATGATGCAATGAACAGAGCCTGTTGATACTGAGACGGTTCTTCCATGAGGACTGACATTAAGACTCTCTTTCCTTTAAGGAGAACAGCTGAACAAGTCTGTGCCGTGTCAGCTTAGGTCATATTGCTCATACTGAGAGAGAATGACAGCTTTTTAAATGCACAGAGAGAGAGAGAGAGAGAGAGAGAGAGAGAGAGAGAGAGAGAGAGAGAGAGAGAGAGAGGAAATCCAGGGAATCCCATGGCCCACAAATCCCAACTTGTGAGAAGCAAATCTACAGTGTTTCACAATGAAACTGACTCCCACAGGCCAAAGCTAACAAAAAGTGCAGAACTGAAAGTTGATCCCTGCAAGTCAAAAGTGAAAGTGAGCTAGGAGCAAGAAACAATAAAGACTGATGGACAGATAAAAATAAAGAACAGGAAAGACGGGGCACTTCAGAGGGCTTCAGAGGTCATTACGATGTATATGCAGGCTATCAGGCTAGCTCTGAGAGAGGTAGGCTAGAGGCTTTGCCAGAACAAGCCACTGCATTACACTACCACGAATAATTGACTTGTCATCAGCTAAGTTACTGCTCTTTTATTCTGCACCCCCTTTTTTCAGTCTAGCGGTCATTCACCTCATATTCCTCACTCTTTTTCTTGTGGGGGCAGTTTTATGAGCCCAGCCCAGGTTCAGACATGTGGGGAATGGGGATGTCCAGCATGGGTGCTTCCACACTCGGCATGTGTTGAACATTTGCTGATGACAGAACCCAGGAGATTGCCTGGGGCATTTGTGGCTGCTTTTGTCACAGCTCCAAGGCTGCCAGTTTTCAGTTTCTATATGAGACAAATTAACAAACGTATCTGTGGCCTATCTGCCACTATCATACAGTATGTATACCATACTAACATCCTCCCATTTTTCATTCATCCAGTAATTTACCTTTTCCATGTTGGAAAGAAGGACAGTCTGAAAAAGTCAGACCACGACCCTTTTAAACAAGTATTCATAGTTGATTAGTTTCCCATACATCTGCCTATTGTTTACATATTATCACCAAATAATGGCTATGAAAAGCACCTTTTAAGCACACTCTACATTAATTTTAGCGGTCAACAACTACAGACGACTGCAAAATGAAAAGACACCTTCTGACAAAGATACATCACATGGCAAACCTTTCAAACTCTCAATGTCATCTTGCCACCAAGACAAGCGGGGACGACTCTGTTGGGCGTCAACCCCACCTCTCTGTCATTTGTAGCGTTTTACTCTGCCTTTGGAATAGTAATACACATCTGTGGAAATGTTTTACATGCTAGATATAACCTAACTTCATTCATTAATTTATTGAATCCTATACGTTTAGCCTCATTCGCTAACACTTGGCCTTTCAAACCTATGTCTACAGAGTCTTCGACTGTTGCAAGCGAGCTAGCCAGCTAGCCTATGGGTGTCCACAGTCTGGAGCAATGGACACCTAGGGTAGAAGCTAGAGAACATTGCGATGCACAATGATGCAGCTAGCCTGGTGCATTTTCGTTTGCCACCACACAAAGAGACTGCAAAAAAAGACTGCCTTTAAATAAATACACTCACCTGTTCAGGAAGGCGTTGCCAAAAGCGTTAAGTTTTCGGAACGGCTTTTTAGGATCAACAACCAATGCATTGCCTGGCACCAGTCCCTCTTGCTCTCCGTACATAACCGCAATGAAAGAATCGGTGGTCGGTTCGGGGCCTATCCTCATACCAGGAAAGTCTTGCTCCATAAGATGCCTAATGAATGTAGTTTTGCCTGTGGAATACTGGCCGACCAAAAGCACCATGGGCTTGTTGTCAAAGTCAGCATCTTCTAAAGCCGGTGAGTGGAAGTCGTGAAAGCGATAAGCGTCTTCTAAGGGAAAGAGTTTTTGTTTGTAAAGACGTTTCAGCCCATCCGAGACAGTCTGAAAGAGTTCGGGATCTTTCTTCTTCCCGTCCTTATTTGCCCAGCTGAACATGCTTACAATTTAACGTTATATGTGTTCCTCTGGTAAATTACTATATGTTGTGGCTGATTCAGCAAATGTAACTGTTGGGAACAAGCTGTTTAGCAACTGTTCGTTTCGGTCAAAATAACGGGGTGCTGGCTAGTCTGTTGCCCTGTCTGTGTTGCTCGCTATGTGTTAGGCTGACTAGCTGGCAAAAAGACATAAACTGAATTTCGTTAGCTACTCTAAAACAAAAATCCGTTTAAATATATATATAAAAAAACGACGAATATGCCGTAACGCCTTATTACCCCAACACTCTCCCCTGTCAGTTGGACTTCACGCATAGAGCACTGCAACTGCTCCCTCTTCGTCCCGAGCTCTGAGCGAAGTGTCCCGCTTCAGCTGTTCACAGCAAAATTGTGCTAGAGTGTATCAGCATCAGACTAACCGGAAATACCGATGTCAAAATAAAAGCCCAGATGAGGCGGCCATATGAATATGTAGGTCCTTGCCAAGGGGGCAGACGAATTCCCGGAAGTAGAAGAATCGACGTAGGCTGGAGGGACCACCTCTCTGCTAACTCCCATAGAAGCCCATTCATTCTAGGATTTTTTTGAAATACCATAACTTCATATAACATATATCCTGTGCCGATATTGTAGCTTCTGTGTAATCCACATAAACACTACAAAGGCAACACAGACTCCACTACCTCGTCCGTAACGTTGGTTACCCGTGAGAAGAATGGTTAGCTTGTTCGGTTGGAGGGAAGCTAGCTTTGACGTAATCTCTCTTATCTCGCGTAGGGAGATAACCGTATTGTTTGGATAAGAAGCTCAGTCCACCTTACTGTCTATGACGGTAACTCATAAGCAAACCTAGCATACACGACCGTATGTTAAGGTAAAGCATTACACAGATAGCCTAGAAATCTAGACGCACCCTAGCGGCGGCAAATTAATTTCAATGATATAAGAATGATATAAAATGAAGTTTGATGGCCATGCAAATTACGGGAGTTTTCCGGGAGAAATAACAAAACGGGAGGGTGCTGGGAGATGACCTTGAAATACGGGAGAAACCCGGGAAAAACGGGAGTGTTGACAGGTATGGAAATTGTTGGGAATTTAATTGATTAACACATCACATCTGTTATTGAGTGTTGTTGATACACTGAACTTGTGTCCTCGGAACCAAATCTGACAGCAAGCAGCTTTGAAGTTTTGGGAGTATGCAGGCAGGCAGCTGGTGGATACATAAATAGGGATCAATAAAGTATCTGTCTATCTATCTATCTATAAGGTAGCGATAGTGGGACAATATGCATGTGGGGCAGCCGTGGCCTACTGGTTAGCGCTTCGAACTGGAGGGTTGCAAGGGTTCGAACCCCGACCAGTAGGCCTAGGAACGGCTGAAGTGCCCTTGAGCAAGGTAGGCCCACCTAACCCCTCACTGCTCCTCATGCGCCGCATGTAGCAGGCAGCCGCTGTAGCAGGCAGCTCACTGCGTCGGGATTAGTGTGTGCTTCACCTCACTATGTGTTCACTGTGTGTTGAGCGTGTTTCACTAATTCACGAATTGGGTTAAATGCAGAGACCAAATTTCAAAAGAGTATACCGGTATATACCTATACTTATACTTAATGTCAGTCATCTGCTCTCCAGCACCAGTAGGGTGCAGTCTTGAGCTGTTTCTTTGGTTGCATTTCTGTCTGAGAACTGAAGCACTGATCAAACAGTTGTAGAGCGCTCTCATAGTCTTGTTAAACAAGTTTTCTCTTTAATCAGTGCATATTATCATGTTTTTTATGAACTCAATTAAGCATTTGTGTAATGTGACATTCACTCAACTGAAGTAGAGGAGAGGGCAAGGAGAAAAATAGGTTGCAACCCTTGAACCCTGACCCATACTGGCTGTAGCTGTCAGCCTTTGTCTTGGTATGTGGGTAACATACAGTCAACTGAGTCTGAGTCTTTATCATGTTTTTTTTTTTTTTCATTAATAACCTTTGGTCAACTTGCTTTGGTGTCTAATCCTACAAGGACTTCAATTTTGATATTGAAGTTGAAAAAAGTTTATAGTTGCAGGAACACCTGATCTCTTCTTGGAAATGCCTTTGCACATTTCTCTCTCTCTCACTCACTCACTCTCTCCTTTTAGTGCTTACATCTTATTGGTTTTCATCTTGACAATTTGTCTTAAGCATCTGAAGACAATAGCTCTCTCAGAGAGTAAACCAAGGGAAAGTGAAAGTTCAGAGGGATCATCTTAACCTGGATTTCCTGGAAATCAAATGTATGTATATATAGAAATCAAATGGAGAGAGAGAAGCTCCATGATATTTTTATTCTCTGTATTAATGCATCTTTCATTAATCTGTGGTCATGACTAGTTAGAATGACTTGATAAATAATAATTAGCCAACTAATTCATCAAATAAGGGGTGTTAGTGTTACAGAGTGCCAACATACTGACTTTCAATGAAAATGCTGAGTCTACCTTTGACATATGTACTGCTTCTCTATTTTACCTGACAACAACCCCACTTTGTGACAGAATGTGGTAATTATGATGAATCTTAGCATTAAATGTTTATGCTAGGTCTAGATAATTAATTTATTGGACTTCTTCAATTACACTTTCAAGCTATAATGGAAAGTATGGAAATTGTAGTATATTATTTATGTTTTTGTTTTTATAAATGCACCCAGACACAAAAGTTCTTCAGACCAATGTAGTTTATTGCTTGTCTTTTTTATTACATTTCTACACACAATAAAGAAATGAACAGTGAAGTAATGCAGACAATGTACTATAAACACAAGATATAATTACATTAAAAGTATATTACAATTATTAATTCATATTAGAGATGTTATGTAATTATCTTTGGCAGACTACAAACTAAACATCTTTTGATCTCTTCACTTCCCTTAAATCCGTGTAAGTCTGTTTTTGCGACCGACTCTGTGTGTGTTCAGTAAGGCAAACAGAACAGTGGCCTACAGAACTGACAGGCAGTCAAACAGCAAACACTGGCTGTCAATTCATAGGTCATCACCCTGTGTCCCATTCTCTTTGTTATAACTTTACTGTTGCTTTGAAAAAGAAAATGGAATTTATTAGGCATAATGTTATTTAAAGTGTAGGAATGTTTAAGGTGTTTCCTCATTCATTGATCCACCTGAGTAGGCCATAGGTGAACTCGCTGCAGGTAACAGCATCTCCACTGGAACTATGGCAACTTCCACATGGAGTTGCTGTTACAAGCAGCAAGTACTGGGTTTTCTTCCAGCCGGCACGGCAGCACAACATGACAGCAGGGATGGAGGGGATGTCCACTAGCGCTCTTACCTCTGCTCAGATTCATGGTCAGTAGTAGGCTTGCAGTGTTCATCTGCACTCACATATACACCAGTTTACACTGGGCTATAAACAGGATGCCTCAAACAAGGTGTCAGGAAACGTCTGACACAGGTTGTCTGCAACAAAAGAATGAAAGAGAAGAAAAAAGGTTAAGTCAGGACTTGGACTTAGAGACTGCCATGCAGTACAGTGTACACGTGAGAGAACCTGTGATAGAAATCGACTTTGCCCTCTTTTTTTCACTCCCCCATCTTTATGACAGGCCATTGAAGACATCATGCGGCCCAAGCTTCCAGCAGAGTGGCCAAAGTGCCAAGGCCTATCTTGATAACAGGACTTTTATGATGGATGTCAACAGAGGGATACAACTCAGAATGTGAATGTGCCGATTGACTGAAATGGGTGTGTCAGTCATGATGGCGTTTGGTCTTTGCCTTTTCTGCAGTTTTGAAATATGTCTCTTTTCTTAGTTGGTTTGTTTCTCTGATCATTTCTCCTATCTCATCTGGGTAATTTTTACTGTCAGTATTTGTCTACCAATTTAGTCCTAATAATGTTACTTACATCTTGATTACAGAATCTGCAGTCATTATTTTACTGCTTACATTATCAGTTAGTTCCACTGTCTTCAGTAGCAAAGTTTCCCTATCTATGATACTTTCTAGACTTTGAGGTCAAGCTAGCCCTCCGCTCCCTCTTACAACCTTTGGAAAAACAAAACTATAAAACAATTAAGGAAGGAGAGGCATTTATGCTTTTGTTTCTGTCTCGTACCATGCACACTGTTCTCTAAGTGCCTGGCCTTAGTCATCTGACCAATCTTCTTGGTATGTACAGAGGGGTAGAGAATAACTGTTCTGGATAAATATTCTGCAGCAATCCAGACAATAATGCAGAATAGTGCAGAGTTTATTATATAGCGCAATTACCAAAAGTAATATTTTCATTTACTCGTCTGTTCATCTCCTGATAAATAAACATTCCAAATATTTACACCCAAGATTGGAGGATATTTGACAAGATAGATTTTTTTCCCCAGCACTGACTTTATAAGATTGTTTTGTTTTTTCGCCACCGACTTGTATGACCATGTAACTGGTTATCTGTCAGTTATTAATACAAGGAGCCATAAAGATTAGGCATAATGGTGGACATGTTTGAGTAGCTGCTTGCCGATCAATCGTTACCACACTCTCAAACAATGGCCTACACTTTTAATTTCCTGACTTCTCTGTTCGCCCTGCCTTCTTCCCTGACTCATACCAAGGCCTTCCCTTTTCACTACACCTGCACATTATTTGAAAGAACCATTTCCATTATGTTGGTTAGCTCTGTGTAGTTTTAGTAGGAATGCTACTTTTTCACCCCGGATATCTGTATAAAATGTAAGAGTTTTACTCACCTTCCAGTAGAGGCTGGCCAATCTGGGGCTCTTGCATTGTTGATTGGATTGGTTGGCATTGCAGGACAGAGACTGAGAGAGAAAGACAGATAGAAAGAGAGAGTGTGTGTGTGTGTGTGTGTGAGAGAGAGAGAGAGAGAGAGAGAGAGAGAGAAGACAAGCAGTGCAAAGCAGATTCAGAGTAGAAGAGAGAAGGGAATAGGAGAGAAGAGTCGAACACTAGAAGTTAAGGTGCAGTAGAGGGTGCGGCAGGCAGCAGTGCAATGTCAGAGCCGGAGAGGGCCGTATAAGAGTGATCGGGAGTTAGAGCCTGGTTAATTATTACACATCACGTCAATATTTAACAGACCCAAAGCCCTGCCCCTCAATACAACATCCTGTATTAACACAGACCAACACAGGAATCTAATACTGGACATAGATCACTATATACTACCAAACAGAACATGAAAGAAGATAAATAAACATGTATTTTACATCCTGACTGAGTCCTGACCCTGATCACATAATTCAGATTAATTATGCAACTCTATTCAAATGCTTTCACAGCCTGGTCTGTGTCCATGAAACTCTTGTTTAATGCATGCAAGTGTCTCCGCAGTGAGGCACCTGTTCAGCTGCATCACGATGCCCTGTGATCCAAAGAATCAGAATGTTGAGGGATGTGCTACTGCACATTGTCGGGGAATTCTGCATTGGGTTAAAATTATGTTGTGGTTGAGGGAGCTGTGGCACAAGAGGCTGCAGCATCTGTACTATATTTGTATCGAAGTGGACATGGGAACCCAGGTTTGAATCTGAATCTGACCCACCACCCCATCCCACCCCATCTCTCTCTCTCTTTCTCTCTCTCTCTCTCTGTCTCCCATTGGCTTCCTTAAAAAAACATTAAAAAACAAGATGTGGCAGTTGTTGGTGGAGGTTGGTGTGCTTGTATACACCCCCATGGCCTGACCTCTGTTTCAGTAATCACATATATTATGTGCACTGCGTTGATGTCGGTTTGAAGAAGTTTGTGATGAAAATGTCTGAATTGACACAATAAAATAATGTGTATCCAGACTCAAAGTTTCTAGTTTAACAAGTAATGTTGATTAAGCTTAATGTTCAGGAGCTGGATGTGAACAAGCAGATTTTTTTGGCACACATCATTTATGGCTTGAGGAAATGGCTGACTGGATAAAATTTTGTTTTACAATGTGATAAAATGATGATGATAAAAGAGAGAACAGTCCAGGGGTTCATTTGATCTAAAGACATACATATGTCTTTGTTATTAATCAAAGGAAATGGCAAAAGCTTACTGCATGTAGTGTCTTATGAAAATGCCGTTATCTTTAACCTGGACATGAATGCACTAAGAAACCAATTAGTTATAGAATGCTTTAACTGGTTTCATTGGGTGGGAGAGGATATTTTTTCATCCAATATACATGCAATATACATTCAAACATGACCTGTTACATACACATCAAGCTAGATCAGTGTTTCTCAAAGTGTGGTCCGGAGACCACTGGTGGTCCGCAAGCTACCCCAAGTGGTCCGCGAGCAGACAGGATAAAATATAATATAGACGAGTGGTTTGCAATATTGAACCAACTTGTATGTAAATCCAAACAGTTAAGACAATAAGCAAGGTGGTTCATTGAGTAGGTCTATTGTGTAATATACTGTTAAAGTAAGTCTACTCTTTTTTTTTTTTTTTTAGCTAGGTGGTCCGTGAATTTCTTTTTTTTGGTTAAGTGGTCCTTGGTCTGAAAAATTTTGAGAAACACTGAGCTAGATCAACCCCCAATAAAAAAACAGAATGAGTGAAATATGTTGTATCCTGTCTAACCCTTTCAAGGAAAACAGCATGTAATGTAATGTAAATAATGAAAAAAGACATAATAGTGCATTAATAACTGTTCAACACTGAGTCTGGTTGCACTAAGTTGACAGGTCAGGTAGTTTTACCTTCCTTGTAGTGTCTGTTTTCTCAGAAAGGAAGGAAAGATGGGTGGGCCCCACTTGTAGATAAGGACACAAGGGTTATTCTATCAAATGAACATACCATCTTTCAGTTAGAGCATTCTTCCACTGAATATTCATTCATTCACATATAGATTATGTCTTTTTGACAAGAGAAGTGACCATTTTTGTCAGTATGTGTATGACTAGGAGACATCTCTTTTGTTTCACAAATGTACAAACAATCTCAGTAATACTTAACTTGCTCTAACTAACTGTGTCTCTATCATAAGATCAGGTGCTATCTTTCAATTGCAGGAATGAGCAAAGATGAAACCTTGCAGTGCAGAGTGTGAGACTCTGAACTCTATACACCCTCCAAAGGAGGAAAAGAAGACAGTTTATAATAGCATAGTAAAAATACCTTTTGAAGAGCGTGTTAATGATTGCTATACAAGGTTAAAGGCTGAAGGGTTCATATCAGCATTAGGGAGTCATGATGCAGTAATTATGAATGCATATAAACTTTGACCATATTAAATCGTGTCGAATTGTATATTGCACTTTTAGGCCCAAGTGCAAACTGCAGATCTACATAATTTTACAGATCTAAATGATTCCCTTTGCAGCGGATCATGTGGAAAACATTCTTGATCATACTGAAATATATTATCATTTAATCCTACATCTAACTGAGACGTCTATTCAATGCACCAGTGTTGACTGCTATACTCAGCGAGGGAATGACACAGCATTTCACCATATCATAGTAATAATATCTGAAACCACAAAGACAATCACAAAAGGATATTTTGCAGAATAGGCAAATATGTTCAGTAGAGTTTGCGCTGACTCAGTCAGGATGTTGAGACAGATGGTATTCACAAAGTTTTCTTTCTGTAATAATTTATCTCGCCTTCAAGTCCTCAAATTATCAAAGTTAAAATTATGAACTTATTGAGTTTTTTTTTTCTTTTGTGAGAAAGCTCCTTTACAAACTTCTGTCTGTTTGAGAGAAAAACTTTAGCCATGTATCAGTTAAAATGTGCCTTTAATAAATGCATTCTGCAATACAATGTAAACTTGTATTTACTCAAAGAAAACAGCAATAATTTTCCAATTTTTTAAGTTTGTGTTTATAGCTTACCACTTCAGTTTTTCATATGATCATGTGAAAGACAGATAAATGCACCTGCCACTATAGGCTGCATTAATATGTAGTTCTGTAGTTGCTTTACAGCATGAAATCACCGCCTACATATGGCCAGACATGATTTAGCATGCTAGAAAGCCTGATATCAAAGGCTTCTTGTCAGGTTTTGCATGCCTTCGTAGTAGTCAGACTGCATTTTTTCCACCCAATCTCCACCAAACAAATGTATTTGTAAGTTGAAGTTTGGCATTCTCCAACCTAAATTATTCATTTACTTTTTGGTTCACTCTTTTTGTATTTAAGAATAATTCTGGGCCTGAAAATAGCTTCTCTCTTTTTGAATCGTTGTCCCTTATACATACTTCATCGAGTACCTGATTATCTTATCAGATGTGGAGGAAGGCTCCTTAGGTGTGTTTCAGTGTGCTGAGTCTAATCGGACAGAGTGAAACTGAATGCTGCTATCTGTGCTCCTTACTCCCTATATGAGCTCATGTGCTGTCAAGGATACACCCACGCAGACACTCGTGAACTGTAATTGTGACAAGCCCACACAAATGCATGGTGACATTTAAGCATGGCAACAAAGCACAATGGGATAGGCTATGTATTGGTCCAGTTCACTAAATCACATTGAGTGGTCAATAACCATGATCTCAAAACCTCAGAGCCAAAAGATGAAGAATACATCCAAACTTTTAAATGTTGTGAAATCTAGCTCCTACTGCATTACTGTCAAAGGTACATAATTTTAGTGAGGTTATGCCTCATGGATGTGCTGTCCCCATGTGGTCCTCTAGAGGGCACCAAACACATTCAGAATTCAGATGTGGGTTGATGGGAAGTCTAGGCAACAGGAAAACAAGCCCCTCATAGCCATGACTATCTATATGGCCTTAACTGGCTATTTACTTACAGCAGCATATACCTCACACTGACATTTAGAGTCAGACAAAGATCAAGAAAAATAGGATTCTTTCCACAATCCTATCCCATCTTGATAAAAAAAAAAAAATACCATTGTACTCAGCAAACATGTTATGTGCTTTACATATTGAGTGAGGATTTCAAGGATTTAGTTTAAAACTTCAGTCTGAAAACATTTGCATATCAACCTCTGAGTCATATGGACATATTGACAATGATTCCATGGTAAGTTTTTGAGTGTCCCAGACTTTTGTCTCCTCATCTAGTATAGGCAGTGAGGTTCCCCTTTCACTGTAAATCACTTTAAGTGCCTTGATAAAGCACTTTATAAATGCAAATTGTTGTTGTTGTTGTTGCTGCTTTATCTTTTTCTTCTTCTTCTTCTGCTGGTCCCCCGTCTCGCATGCCACACTTCATCCTCCTCCGCATCTCCTTCCTGTTTGAGTCTTTTTCCTGTCCCTCCTTAGCACTGGAGTGACAAATCACTGGATAGGAATCCTTCATCACAGGAAAAAACACTGAATTAATTAGAACCACCACATGCAAGCAACTGGATGAAATCAGTGTAAAGAATTCATTGTCAATATCTGAGAGCAAACAGTTGGGATTTGCCTTTATTTGTCTATCAGAAGACATCATCTGCATATAAACCAATGTCAAGGTGAACTATTGCAGAACATAAGCAAACATCACAGAGGGCAAACAAACACTTCATCATCTTCCGCGTAGTGCTTCAATTGACTTCGCACCACCAGGTGAGCGGTGTGGAACAGCAGACAGCGTGAGTCGTGACTTCATCTGTAGACCTGCGGGGAGAGGGGTTGATAACATGCGGCTCCAAATAAAATGTAAATTGTCAGAAGTCGCAACCTACAGGGATATGGCGGCGTGGGAGGCCCTCCTCACATCTCACTGCACTTAATGGCGAAGATGTGTCATCGAGTGTTGTGTCTGCTCCTGTATGCCTCAAGCCATGCAACACAACCCTCCAGGCAAACACTCTGTGTGTGTGTGTGTGTGTGTTTGTTTGTTTGTGTTGTATGTGAGTGAGTGTGCGTTTGCATATATATCTCTTTGTGTTGGGTCTGTTCAGATGTCGTGTTCCACCCACAGACTATGAACGATCTGTTGACACGCTGTTAACTACAATAGGTCAAGATTAGGGGTTGGATTTGGCCAATGTGATGTTCAGTAATTGTTCAACAACAATTTTTCATACTGAACCTTTATCCTAAAAGATGATCCCTGACTCTGTAGGCAGAGTATTGAAGTGAAGTGTTACCGAAACTCTTTGTACTTAGTACATTATATATTGATCTTTTGGGGCGGCCGTGGCCTACTGGTTAGCGCTTCGGACTTGTAACCGGAGGGTTGCCGGTTCGAACCCCGACCAGTAGGCACGGCTGAAGTGCCCTTGAGCAAGGCACCTAACCCCTCACTGCTCCCCAAGCGCCGCTGTTGTTGCAGGCAGCTCACTGCGCTGGGATTTCACTGTGTGCTGAGTATGTTTCACTAATTCACAGATTGGGATAAATGCAGAGACCAAATTTCCGGGATCAAAAGAGTGTATGTCTGTGTGTCTGTATGTATAATTAGATAGGTCTACAAAACGCATACACACAATGTGCGTGCGAGCGTGCGTGTGTGTTCGTGCGCGTGTGTGTACATTGTGTTACAGTAAGGGCCTGTACCTTCAGAAAGTGCTCAAACTCACTAAAGGCCATGAGGGGGAGGGAGGGGTGATGCTCAGGCCCCCACATCTCCCTCCTCTGCCAAACTCCTCACACGCCCACATAGCAGGGTTGGATCTGAGAGAGAGAGAGAGAGAGAGAGACATGGGGATGAGGTCAGACAACAACAAAAAAACATCTTGTAAAAGCTGTCTAGAGCGCCACAGGCAAGCCCGCCCCACATTCAAGTAGCGAGCTTTCCAAGTACAGAAAGTAAAGAGAACAGCTTCAAGGAGCTGGCTCCAACCTCAAAGGTGAATGGGAAAGTACGATATGTGCAGCTCACACACACACATTTGCACACAAGCATGACTGTGGAAAATAACAAAATGATGGATGAATCATCTTGATAGATAGATAGATAGATAGATGGAAGAATTGCTTTGGGATAAGGTTAGTTATTGCTAGAATTTGTATTTTTGAAGGAAGGGAAGCTCATTATTTTGAGCTAGTTTTAATGATACTCCAATGGCTTCCTCTCTGGTTTATAATAGAATTGTGCTCAGATCTGTGTCAGTGTGCCTCAGAGACATTTTCCTCTATGTGCTCAATATGCTCAAGTTTGACCATGACAGTTCCACTTACCATCGCTCATCAACATGTATCTGCTGCTGCAGAACTGAGCAGAGCGGCCAGTCAGAGAGAGGGGGCAGGCAGACGTGGTTGCATGTGACCATCTCATCTAGAGACCGAACGCGTCTCTCTCCCACTCACACCGGTATTCACAGATCCAATCATGCAGTGTTTACCTGCCTGCCTGCCTGTATGTCTTTTTGCAGAAACTGTTTTTGTCTTACACACAAAGGGAATTCATGTTTCAGGCCTGTTTGAGACACCTATTCAGAGAAACATATAAAGAAAAAATGATTTACTCACTGGAGCACAAAAAAAATTCTGCTGCTCAGCCGTTACAGCAAGTTGCTAACAGCACTCATGTCACAGGTTGACTAACCAGAGAGCAAACTTGCTTGCAGACACTTTGAGTGACAGCTATTTGAGAAATGTGTAGGCTATACCTACATTTCATTTATTTTGTGGTAAAAACTAGGTGGCCTCTTCTCTGGGGGCGTCATTTATTCTGAAGTGGGTTCCTCTTCCTCCAGGGACCTCCTGATTGTGCTCTGATGATCTTGGACTCATTCAGTGCGCTCCAGTCTCTCCCTGTGTTGATCCAAATCAGGGAACAGAAACATAAAGTCCAAAGTAGTTACACTCACTGTGTGTGTGTGTGTCTGTATAAGTACTAGGGCCTGTAACTTCAGAAAGCGCTCACTAAAGGAGGGAGAGAGAGCATGAATACAATGTTATTACTCTAAGCTACTGCTTAGAGTAAAAAATCATGAAACACAGACTATTTGATTTTGTTTCATTCTAACATTCAATATCCCTGTGGTTAAACTGAAGTGAAGTGATTCTGACTGATTGATTGATTGATTGATTGATTGATTGGTTAGATGATTGGTTGAATAAAGCAAAGACAAGAGAGCAGAGCATCAGGCCAAATACTTAACTTCTCCCATCCCCGTTAAGACTGGAAGAGACCTGAATGGAGGATCTCCTAAATCGGTTAGAGGACTGATTTGTAGTCCGTGACGGCAAGCTGCCACTCATACACACTCCTCTGCTTCGTTATGGTAGAGTGGAGTGGCTGACTCATCAGCCATGATAGACAGCACAGCCCACCACAGAGCCAGCTCACCTGACCAGCTTGTCCACACACATGAGATCATTTCCAGACTGGTAAAACATCAGCAGGTGTTTCAGAGATGGGAAAGAATCCCAGCCTCCTCAAGAAAAATAACCAACTGCTCTCCTTCCTGTATAGTACAATCTGCATTCTCTGACCAGTCCAGTTGGTCATCCAGCTGAAGACCAAGGCACTACTTACTGGTCCTCATGTCCACATTAACACCCTCACTGGAGACAGGGTTGTGGGATTGGCCCAGATGCACAATAGTCCATCATGCAACCAAGTCCTCCACCAAGCCTGTGTCCTGCCCCTCCTATCCACCCCAAAAGCACTCCATAATGGCAGTGTCATCTGAGAACCTCTGCAACTAGTATTTAAAACTGGATGTGTGTAGATCAGTGTTTCTCAAACTTTTTCAGACGAAGAACAACTTAACCAATAAAAAAGAAACGCACGGACCACCTAGCTAAAAAAAAAAAAGACCTACACAATAGGCCTACTCACTGAACCACTTTGCTTATTGTTTTTGCTTATTGTGTCAGAGGATTCATGTGATTAACAGTGTTGTAGAACTGTTTGGATTTACATACAAGTTGGTTCAATATTGCAAACAACTCATCTATATTATATTTTGCCACGTCTGCTCACGGACCACTTGGGTTAGCTTGCGGACCACACTTTGGTGAAGAGGACAGTTCAAGGATGGGGCAATCCCTTGTGATGCACCTGTGCTGTCTCTAACTGCATCTGTATATGGCCCTCTTCTCTGTACATATTTGTGCCTCAGTTTACCCATTCACACACACACAGTCACACATGCCTATGGTGAAGGCTGCCATGCAAGGCACCAATTAGGACATTGGGAGCAGTTTG
Organism: Alosa sapidissima; assembly: GCF_018492685.1. Classification (NCBI taxonomy): domain Eukaryota; kingdom Metazoa; phylum Chordata; class Actinopteri; order Clupeiformes; family Clupeidae; genus Alosa; species Alosa sapidissima. The sequence continues at coordinate 16,342,354 of NC_055961.1, read as the reverse complement.
GGCTTCAGCGTCTCTCTCAAGGACACTTTGACAAGGACAGAAAGAGCCGGGTTGCTGAACAACTCCTCTATACCTCCTGAGCCACTAGCTTCTTTGTGTGATGTGCAGTCCCTCAGCCTGACATAACTCTGTGGTCATGTATTGCCTGTGAGCTAATCTGTGATCAAGGCCACAAGGTGTGGGGTCCACTTCCATCTACTTAGTATTGCAGGACTGGGAAAGGGAGAGTTTGACTGAGAGCTTTTCAGTAGTACTGATGGGCTGGCTGCCCTCCAAGACCAAAGTCTCTTTAGCTCTCCGCTGACCTGTTATGCAGCGACATGACGTTTGGCCGGTGGGTGGGGGCTTCAGGAGGGCTGCTGATCTGATATGCAGATGTGCTGACATGCCAAAGTGGAGGCTAAGGAAGTTGCATTGCCTACCTTAACTGCCTGGGGGATGGGGAGCATGGGTAGAGCTATGGGCGAGAGGTTAAGGGCTGATGGATGGCAGTAGACAGGCAGTACTTGGAGCAAATGGTGCCAGGCAGGGGTAAGTGTGTGTGGGTGGGTGGGGGGTGGGGGTTTGGACGGACAGTAGCTGAAGCTAAACCTGGAACTGGGACGTCAAGCCAGGTCTAGGGGAGGTTGCACTCATCTGCTCTCTCCACATTAGCATCAATTGTACAGCCAGTGATGATGTGCATACCATCATCCCATTCCACCGTGAGATCAGTGAGAGAGGAACTGGGTCCAGAGGGATTCAATTTGAAAATGTTAAAATGTGTAGCCTGTATAGGTGTCAGAGGAGATGTAATCAATCATTCTGTGTTCAGCAATCCGTTGTCATTATTAAAGCAGCTATTTCTTGAAATGCAACAGAAATGTCTCCCAGGCGAACACTTTCAATTTGAATGGTTTTATTCAGGGTTTTTGTTCTAGAGATGCAACTTCGGTGTTTGAAAATGTTTTTTGAGAAATTGAGTTTGTCATGCAGGGGACATTGCCTCTATCAGACTGGGGTGGGAGGTTAAGCAATCAGAGATATTGTTATCAAAGGCAATCTTTCACGTCTAACTACTTTCAGGTTTCTGCTTTTTGTCGCTCTACAGTGTTCTATTCAACAAATTTCCCAGACAAGGTATTCCCAGGCTTATGCATAGACATGCACACATTATTCAGATTTTTTTTACTGGAAATTTGCATATTATTATTATTCAGGTTGGTGTGACCTAAACTTGTTTCAACTTTTTTTCATGGCCATTCATCTCAGGATATTATCAATTTGACAGCCTTTAACTCCAACATCATAAAATGTACATCATCCACTGTGCTGGAGAGGAATGACTTTTGACATTTCAAATTTGAATACATCAAATGTCTCCAATTTACTCTGCTCTGTCTCGTCTCATCTCTCTGCTCCCCGGGCCAGAGATGAAGTCGTCTCTGCGCTGAGAGGAGACAGCTGGGCCTGTCTGGCACCCTCTTTCTCACTCCCTGCTTCCAGCTGAGAAGAATAGCCTGCCTCTCTATTCCTGCGACACCTCAAGGATAATCATCCCCAGCTCTGTAAATGAGTTTTCATCGCAGGGAGAGTTTCCTCTGGCGCATCTCAGCACTTCCTCTACTGTCCTTCTGTCATCTTCTTCACACTCTCCCTTTCCTCCATCATCTGCATCAGAGTGAAGAGGAAGCCATGGTGCAACTACAGTGGATGTTACTGTATGATATGAGTGCGTGATATGATGGCCCAGGTATTCTCATGACTGCTGTTAAGTCACCTCTACACCAACTAGCGCAAGATTAAGGCATTCTCCCATTTTCACAGCTAGCGCACAGATTCCTCTGCAGTAGGGGGAGCCTTCCAAGAGCATTCTGTAATGGCAGAAGCTCCACCAAAGCCCCTGATTAGACTGTGATTTGTATGTGTACACATTTGTCTTAAAGAGCTTTTCAACTGGGCTTTGTTGGCTTCAACTGAAACATGGCGGCCCAGTAGTGTAGTAAAACCTTTCATAATCATGATAATGGTAATATGATCAACAGTCACAGGCTTTAATATCGACCCTGAAACACGGACATGACATCTTACATAAAGTGAAATACTATAAGCCCACGCTTTTAGGACAAAATCCATTCAGTGACATATAGGTTAATCATATTGATTTATAGGATTATAAGGAAGGTCTTTTGCAACTGTCCACCAGGAGGTGCTCTTGAGTTTCATATGTTTCCTAATTGAGCTCAATTATATTAGCTCCCTGTGTTCCCTGGGCTGCACAGCAGCATATGGTTTATCTCTTAGTCTTGACATTTACAGGGACATAATTTGGTTAACTAATACCTTAACTGGTTGTTGAGGATTGCAAAAGCAAGCACCTGCAATGCAATGGAAATGGAGTCAGCCTTTCATGAAAATGATAATGAAACACATCAATTATTTCACAAAGGTGTGAAGCTGATTTGCCTGATTTACTATGATTATCAACTGTCAGCAAAACGCTGTAAATAAATATGATATATGATTCATACTTTGTCTAAGGTTGTAGTAGTCCCAGATAGCTTCATTAGTATGTGCAGTCATCCCTGACAGAACATGAAACTAATAATATCCTATTTGTTCATAACCCCGTCTCCTTTCCTGATTTAGCGTCTGTGTGCATATGCTTTATGTTTGTGTGTGTGTGTGTGTGTGTGTGTGTGTGTGTGTGTGTGTGTGTGTGTGTGTGTACAAAAGAGAATGAGAGCCACAGTGATAGTGATTAAGTCAGAGTAGAGGAGATAACCCTGGTAGATTGATTTCAAAAGGGAGCAGTATTGAGCAGGTGTCCCTGGGGGGCCTAAGGTTACTACAGAGCCTTGGAGGGGTGGCGCGCGTGCGTGCGTGCGTGCATGCTTGCGTGCGTGTGTGTGTGCATGTGTGTGTGTGTGTGTGTGTGTAGTAGTGTATGGAGCCTAAAGAACAAAGCATCTGCTTGGGTGATTATGCATGCCTGTAGGGCTGCCTGCCTAGAATTAATACTCCATAGTTGAATGGCTGAACTGTTACTGGGTAGATGGGGAACAGTTGGGGCTCGTGGATAGAAATTATGTGATAAGAAGGAAAGAAAAAACAGACAGACAGGAGAGAGAGAGAGAGAGGGAGAGAGAGAGGGAGGGAGGGAGGGAGGGAGAGAGGGAGGGAGGAAGTGAAAGAGATGAAGGGAAGCCAACTGAGATGAAAAAATGATTCGGAGCTCCCCCTGCCCCCTCACATCTCTCTTGGGAGGGAGGGAATACGACAAACAGAGGGAAGAAATCGACAGAAAGACTGAGCCGGCAAGAGAGAGAGAGAGCGAGCAGTTGAATGTGTCGGTGATTACGACCCTGGCTTAGCCGAGACCCGCAGCCTCCTCAGCCACCGAGCCAGAAGAAGGACCAGTGGAGGGGTGGGGGGAAGAGAGAGAGGAGAGGAGCATGTTTCAGGGGTTGCCAGCAAATCGTCTCCATCCCTTTGTGAAAAGGCAAGAGCGGAGGAGAGGCGCTTAAAAGAGAGAGAGAGAGAGAGAGAGAGAGAGAGAGAGAGAGAGAGAGAGAAAGACAGGGAGGAGGTTCAGGAGAGGAAAGAAGGAAAGGGGAATCAATTAACTTCAAGACTTCCGAGAGACGTCAGGGTTGTTTTTTTTCTCCCTCTCCTTTTTTAATCTTACGCAAAGCAAACCTGTTCCACTGAATCAAGCCTTATCTCCACCCGCTCGGAGTCTCCTCTTCTTCAGCTTCCTCTGATGTTATTCAAGCGGGCGGCGAGACGCTGACAAGTGCACAGAGATTTCGCTGATGGACGCAGCCCGGCTCGACAAAGTGTGGCTCCTGCAACCAAAACTGACATGGTGTCGACCCAGATTGTCGACGGGAGGGAATGACGAGACGAAGCGGCGCTCTGGAAAACACTGACAGGCGCGTGTGGCTCTTCCAAGCACCAACGCAGGTACACAGGCGCACACGCTGAGCTTCAAATCACCTTTCTGTCGTTCGCTCTTGCTCTCATCAATATCACTTCATCTTCATTAGATTTCTTAGCATTTGTAGGGCGCGACACATCCATCTGTCACAAGTGTAGAAGTAGTTTACCAGTTTTTTTCCGTGAGCATCCATTTTTTTGTGTGTGAGCTCTACGCAGGAACATAAAGAAGTTTAGTATGTATTATTCACTGTTGCATTTTTTGACATTTTGTTCTTTTATATGAGGGACTGTTTACACCTACTCTGTACTTGTTACAGATTGTTACTGTGATCCAATTGAAACACATGGTGTTTTCCTGTGTTTTCAGCTAGAACTTGTACTTGATTTGAACCTCTTTTGATGTTTTTTATATAAAATTACAGCATACATAGAGAAGCTTGGCACTGACAGTAGAGCATTCTGCTATTTTGTACACAGCATTCTATTGATGCCAAAATTACAAAAAGCCATAGCATTTGCCATGACAGTCGGTTTAACTTTACAGACTGCCGGGAGCCATATTTAATCTGTCACCAAAACCAACAGTACAATGAAGATGAATGCCTCCTGCCACCTGCGAGGGTGCATGGTGTGCCAGTAAAGCATTTCATAGGGGGGGGGGGGGGGGGTACAGTGTGAGGTACATATCGACTTGGCGGAGAGCTGGGGTTTTGAAGAGGGAGGGGAGACAGGCTCTCAAAGAGACTCCCAGTTAGGTCCACAGAGCCAAGAGAGGAGGGAGAGGAGAGAGAGGGGGTGATCAGACGAGAAGAGACACACAGACCAACAGCACATCTGTCAGTGTTCCTGGGCACGCTCAGGAGACAGAGGGGCTATGCGCGTCCCGTAACATCGCCGAGACGCAGACGTGACACACACAAGGAGACACACACACACACACACGCGCGCACACATACATACTCAGGAGGACAAGTAGACTTGAAACAGAGAAGGAGGGAGAAGGTGGAGTCCCCTGCGAGCAAGCTGAGGTCCCCCTGCCTGGCTCGTCATCTGGGGAACCGGGAGAGGGGGCGACCGAAAACGGTCGTGAGAAAAGAAAAAAGGGAAAAGGAGCAGTAAACAAAAGAAAGAAAAAAAAGAAAGGAATAGTGTGACCGACAGAGCGGAGAGAGGAAACCTCCCAGGCGGAAGCCTCCAGCATTCTGGGCAAGGGGACACCCCCCCCCCCCACCCTTTGGCAGAAACGGAGAGAGGGAGAGTCGGGGCACGTTCCCCCCTCTCCTTCTCGACCCTGGACGCTGACAGGCTGGCCGCTGGCACAGCCATGGCGTTCACCTTCGCGGCCTTCTGCTACATGCTAACGCTCGTGCTCTGCGCCGCGCTCATCTTCTTCGTCATCTGGCAGGTGAGTGTGTGCAGTGCTGCCCACCTGAAGTTTCAGACACACAGACACACACACACGCACACACACACACACACACACACACACACACACTCACACACACAGACAAACACACACACACAAATGTAATTTTGAAATACACACCCAACACATATGCAATGTGTGCAACATACTCATTCACATTTAGAAAAATGCAGTGCCACAAATGAGTATTCTATAGATGGTAGTTATTTGTTGATCCAGAAAAGAAAAAATAACCGGACAGTAAAATTTGATTTATATAAAAGTTGACTATGACATGACCTGTCAGGAAAAAGTGTTGTTGATAAAAAAATGTATATCCAGTGTGTGTATGGGTGTACAAATGTGCAGTATACAGTATGCTGTGTGAGAGTGTGGGTTGTGTGTGTGTGTGTGTGTGTGTGTGTGTGTGTGTGTGTGTGTCCTTCTCATCCCCTTCACCTGTATATGAATCAGTCTAACAGTGTGAGTTGTTGTCATCCTGGCCATTACGGTGTCAGAGTGTGTGAGCAGCAGCCGGAGATGAGTCAGTGTCTCGGTCTGATCGGAGCCAGACCCCGGCCGACTTTAAATAACCGCAAGAACACACGACATCAAAAATAAACAGCCTCAAAGTCATAAGTACACATCAAACTATGACTAGTATAAAATGGATCGATATCAGCACCGGAATCAGAAACTTAGAGCAGAGAAATGTGACCGAAAGAGGGAGAGAGAGAGAGAGAGAGAGAGAGAGAGAGAGAGAGAGAGGAAGAGATGAGGAAAACAAACAAACAAACAAGAAAACAAGATATCACACTAGCCATCTGCCCTCCTACAGTCTGCAGAGTAATGAATGAAATGTACAGAGGTGTCTCTGGGGACTGCAGACTGGAAAATAATCTGTATTCTGCATGTCTACATCTGAAGGCGCATCCAGACATCCGCCATGAGACCGCTCACCCTCTCTCTCTTTCTCTATCTTTCTCTCTTTCTCTCTATCTATCTATTTGGACCCTCCCACCCTCTGAGTGTCTGTGCTTTTGTTGAAGCAGGGTTTTCATTGGCCCTGGAGGATTTGCGTGAAGCGAGTTTCTTGACCATTGAGGTATATAGGCATGAAATGACGGCGCTTTGACTAATAGGCGAGGTGGGAGAAAAATCTAAATATGAGTCACTTGGAATGGGAGTAGAAGTGTGAGAAAGCAAGGAATGAAGGGAAGGAGAGAGAAAGAGAGGAACGAGGGAGATAGAGGAAAGATAGAGAGGGAAAGAGTGAACGTGTCCGTCTGGCGTGTTATTGAGAATGCTTATCAAACTATAATTTACTTGCAGGCCCCCATCCCCCCCTTTCAATCCATCACCCCCCCCCCCCCCCCCGCCCCCCCAGACTCCTACCGCTACTCCCCACCCTCGCTACTGAAACCCCCACCATTACTGTAGCTCTCTCAGCCAATCAGACACACTAGTCACTTCTATAGTAACCATGGTGCTCGCTTAAGGGCTCCACAGATCACCATGGAAACTGCATCTGTTTACATAGCTGTATAAAAATAAGAGGGTGATATAGAGTATAGAGCTATGTGTGCAAAAAGGTGAGAGAAAAAAAAGGCAAGCCTGAGATTGGGGACCCGTGTGAAAATAAAAGGGTAGGCCTATATTTGTGTCATGCATATGAGAGAGAGAGAGAGAGAGAGAGAGAGAGAGAGAGAGAGAGAGAGAGAGAGATGAAGGGGATGTAGGGAACCCTTTGTTCAGCCTGTGCATACTTCAGAGGGAGGAAAACAGTCCGGCCCCTTTTTGTGCTGGTTTGAGCAATTTGTGTAATCATCAACATTTTCACTGCCTTGGAGCCCTACAAAAAAATGCTCATTAAGGGTAGAGTTAGCGATGCTACACTTCCGCTTCAGAACACTTTCAGCAAAATCTGGAGGAACTCTACCAAGTCATGCTTGTGTATTTACATCATAGGCTATATGTTCTGAGGATAAAAAAAAACAGCCACTCATCTCTGTGTTTGCCCCCGGCTGTGTATACAGGATAATAAGTAAAGAAAAGAAAAACAAGGTGACCCAGGGCCTAACCAATAAGGACAATGAAGTGCCTGTCAATCAAGTGTCTTAACCAAGGCAGCGTAATGGCATGTGCACAAATGGAGGGACTCTGGGGAAAGACTGATGCCAAAGTGGGGGTGGGAAGTTGTATTTCCTTGGCTGTCAGGTTTCGAAACAGATAACTTCAGCCCATATCATCGAAAGCTAACTCCTGACACGCGCCACTCTCTCTCTCTTTCTCTCATAGATCATTGCCTTCGACGAGCTCCGTACAGATTTCAAGAACCCCATCGACCAGAGCAACCCAACCAGAGCAGTAAGGCCATTCACAGACACACCACACAGACACACGCTTCAGCTGCTTCACTTGAGATATGGGCAATGGGATTCAGATGAATGCATGCCAACACATAGGCTCAAGCTAAGCGTGCACAGACATACTATATAGACAGACCACACACACACACACACACACACACACACACACACACACACACACACACACACACACACACACACACACACACACACAGCCTAGTTTCAAATGCATCTCAATGTTCCCTACAAAGTGAATCCGTTTGATGTATTTGATGAACGATTTGATGAATCTGAAATACATGAATCATTTTGTCTTTCTGTGATCTAGAGGGAGCGAATCCTGAATATAGAGAGAATCTGCAACCTGCTGAGGAGGGTAAGAGAAGGGTGGGGAGAGGAGAGGAGAGTAAAGGAGAGGAGAGGAGAGGAGAGGGAAGAGTCTGGGAACATTTCAATGTGTCTATTTTGAGGACTGTGACTGATTGATTTATGTCCTCCCTCTCGGTCCATGGCATGCACACATAGTCATTATCTCTCTCTCTCTCTCTCTCTCTCCCTGTGCCAATCTAACTCTCTCAGTTGGTGGTTCCAGAATATTCCATTCACGGTCTGTTCTGCTTGATGTTCATGTGCGCTGGCGAGTGGGTCACCCTGGGTCTGAACATCCCCCTGCTCTTCTACCATCTCTGGAGGTAGGTAGCCAGCCAACTGCATTCACCAATTGCATTCACATGTGAAGAGGTTTTATGTAGTATTGGGGCAGATCACACATACAGTACATGGCTTTGTAAGAATGGATGCTCTCAGCGGCATACTGTGGCAAATGTTACAGCAATCAATAATTGAGGATGCCATCCTTTGCTGGGTGCCATTTTGGGTTTATACATGATGGTTACATATGTGCTATCTGTCACCCTGTCATATTCTCACATCTCTCTTCCTGTTCTCTCTCTCTCCTGTTTTTTTTCTCTTTTCTTGTTTTTTTTCTTTCCCCTGATATAAACCACTTACAGGTTTTTCCACCGGCCGGCTGATGGTTCAGAGGTGATGTACGACCCTGTGAGTGTTATGAACGCAGACATCCTAAACTACTGCCAAAAAGAGTCCTGGTGTAAGCTGGGCTTCTACCTTCTCTCTTTCTTCTACTATCTTTACAGGTGAGTTCATCTCGAGTGAGGCTTTAAACCATATATGGTCATTTTCCTGTGAATTCTGCAATACACTCACAGTAGTGTTTTTATCCTTTCCCTCTTTTTTTAGTATGGTCGACGCTTTGGTGAGCTTCTAAAACTGAAAAGCTGAGTTAAAACTAGAACCACAAAAACGACAACAACAACAACAACAACAACCACAGTAAGAATTAAAAACAACAACACCAACAAGACCAACCGCACCAAGGATGACCGCAACAACAACTCAACACCGGAGGACAATAATACCGCAGGTTTTGGAGCAATGCTGTGCACACCTCTTCTTCAACTATCCATCGCACCATCAGAAAACTCTTGTTCAGCTCCTCCTCAGATCTCTCCTGTGGACATGGACTGAAAGAAAGTGAAGCAACATAAATCAATGGGGGGAAAAAAACAATCATTGTGAGAGCAAAGAAATGAAGAAGTCTTTGCTAAGCTAGCTCAGACACTGCCATTGAATGACTTGAGAGAGTGAGAGATGGAGATAGAGTTGAAGAGAAAGAGGAAGAGAAAAGAGAGATGGAGGGATGAAAGGAGATGGAGGAGGAGGAGGCAGCGCGTTTTGTAACACAGTTTCACTTTTTAAGGGCTGCTGGACCTGTGCTGCTCAGAACCACTTGGGTTTCACAGACTGAGTCGAGGCACAAGTGTGAACTGCAAAAATATCCTGTTACATAAAACTTAATATCGATGTTACGTTTCAGTATACTTCTGTTCAACTCCATGCTATGTTAAAAGAAGAAAACATTTGTGAGATGCACAATCCTTATTTAGTTGAGATACTGTAATACTCATATACTATTTCAATAGTTGTGGTAGATTCTTTGAACCCTGATGATATTGGTAGGTAGCTATATTTAAATACTGATGACATTGTTTAACTGTAGAGTTTTGATCAGAAGTGGTACTACTTGTGCTCTTTTAGACAAAGAAAACTGCATAAACAATATCTTACTACTTCAGAATACAGGAGAGATATGTTTACATTTAATTCCATGGCTATTAAGCAATGAGGGTAAAGCAAGGCCGGGAAAACTGTTGGATGATAAGCAGTGTGGTGTGTTTCTGATATCACAGACTAAGAGGATTTGACTGAGTGTGTCTACACCAGTGTAGAGCTTTCTCGCGGAGTCTATGGAATTCGGCAGGCGGTCACTTTAACACTGTGTGGAAGCCGGGCGATACCTGTGAGAGTGAGGTTGAATTTGAGATTGAGGGCAAGCTCTCGCTACCCCCTCGAGGAGAGCATGCCAATTTGACCTACCCCCGTCCGAGCTCGAGAGTTCAGTAGTGTGTGACAGATAAAGAGGTACACGTTCGCCGGAGAAGGAATTAAATTCATCCTGAGCGAGCAAGGCCACTGGTGAGGGGGGATGCTGAAGACGGTGTTCTGAGTGCTACAGAAAAGGTCTTAAAAGGCACTGATACAAGAGCTGAGTCTGGGGAGACAACACAGGGCCATGGCCACAGTGTGCGCCTGATAAAAACAGAAGCTTCCAGAAGCATGACAGAGTAGCCTAAGCAGTGAGTGAGCCCCCTATGGCGTCAAATGGACAGAGCTGCCTATATATACCCCTGGGTGACTCTTGCAGCCAGAATGTCGGCCGTCACATTATACCAACCTATAGGCTTTGCCTTAGGCCTTGTACTAGCTCCCTTGCCACCATTACAGTCAGTCCATATGTCCATTTGTCTGCTCCTCTAGGTAGATCACCACTGCTGGCACTCTGTGGTTAAAAAAAAAAAAAAAAGTATTTAAAAATGTAGAAATTAATTTCATTATTTCAGCTGCTCCGATTTGTTCTTATACAGTGATTCCAACATGCCCGACGAATGAGCTTGTTTAGTCTATTTTTAAAAATCATATATTTATTAATTTCCCTATTTATTATTTGTGCTGTGTTGCCTCTGATGAGAATGAAGCATGCCTCCTAATTTGAGAGACTGACACCCTTGAACTATTTCAATGAGCCTTTGTGACGACTCATGGACAAGCACAAGATAAGGGTAGAGGGGGGAGGACAATGAAGCCGAGGCGCCATTTTTTGGGCATCATTCCTGAATGTCATATTTATATGAAGAAAATGCAGTATCTATATTTAAAGAAAGCCAACTTGTATCTGTCTTTTATACATACATTCATCACTGTATGCTACAGTATCTTTGTCGACGCGCTAGTTTGTATTCAATAGAATACAGTATACTATATACAGAAAAGCAATTCCACATTTCGACAATAAAACAATGATGTGGCAACAATACTGAGTACTGTCTGTTTGTTGCCAAAGCATTTAGTTCAATTAGACATACATGTGGATAAACGTGTTTATTTAGACTAAGTGGAAATGTGGATGTCCTTGTCAACATGAAAGGAAAGAGAAGGGAATTCTCCAAAGAGGCAAACAGAGAAGGGAATTTAAAACAAGATACTCTGCCTCAACGATGAGAACAGGAAGACATCCACAGAATCTGTTGGCAGCCCAGACAATAGCAATATAGACTTTGTGTGTGAATCAAAGTTAAAGAAATAGAAGGGGGCATGATTGGTGGCAAACTCACACACACACACACACACACACACACACACACACACACACACACACACACACAACCACAACCTCACACAGACTGCATCTCATTCTCTGCTGTCTCCATGGCAACCAAACTGTGTTAGAGTCTTATTGACTCGCTACTCTGTCCCCTTCACAGTGTTTCTCTCTCTCTCTCTCTCTCTCTCTCTCTCTCTCTCTCTCTCTCTCTGTCGATCTCTGCCATGCCATTTCCTTCCCTTTTCATTCCAATGCCTTCTGAAACAGTACCAAGCAAACACGAGTCCAAAAGAGGCTTCAGTTGAATGATGGTGGCACAAAGGCATTTGCCAAAGCTTGCGAAAGCAATTTGCTATGAAAATGGAGCACTAAATTGGAACACCACATAAATAAATAAATAAATAAATAACACGATGCTGCAAAACAAAAAACGAGTTTCATTTTTCTATGCTCCATGTCTTGTATCATGTTTTGGATTTGTATCCTAACTAATCCAAAGAAATATGATTGTATACACTATGAACAGATCTATGAGCCATCCTCCCTCTCTGTCTCTCAGACTCTCACCAAATTCTGTTGTCCCTCTCACTGCTCTGTACCTCCAGAGAGATGTTGCCATGGAAACTGGTTACAATTGATAACTTTGCAACATGAGTGAGCTATTGACATATGCTGGTACTTACAAAGATATGGAGACACCAAAGACACAGACCAGACAGACAGACAGACATACAGAGAGAGAGAGAGAGAGAGAGATACAAGACAAGACATGAAAAAATAGTCTACCAATATAATAGTCCATCAATTTATGGCATGCTTTGCCAACCAAATTATTGCCTGAGATGCAAAATATTTCTAGGCAAGTTCTACAACAGCCCTGGCCCTGGATGTCTGCATTAAATAACTGATCACCCATTATTTCCTCACTGTAAACACTAGAAATATTCTTGTTATTACAACTAATCAGACTTCTGCATACTTTCCGGTTTGCTGTTGACTAACAACTTAGGCCTAACATGTATAATAGTATATAACCATAGTATATCATTCTGTTGTTGTTCATTACCATCAAATGACACACAACCTGTGAGGGAAGGTGCTGCTTCCACACGCTTGGTATCACATGAGGTGTGGGAGTAATTCATAAAACATACAGACGGCTCTTATGACCCAGATAAGCACGAGCTGCACGAAAAAGTGGAGAGCAACACAGAACGAACCCTCTTTCATGTTTTTGAAGGATAAAAGGTCACCACTGTACTTATGACAGAGGTGGGGGTGTCTCTCGCTCTAACATGCAGTAAAGGCTGTGAAAAGCTGAAGACACAGTGTACAGATGCATGCTCGCACACAGACAGATACACAGAGACAAACAGACAGACACACACACACCCACATACACACAAGCGCGTGCACACATACATACATACACACACACACACACACACAGTCACGCACACTCTTTAAATACAAGGTCTTGAACTCATTAACGTTAACCCCAATTTTAAAAATATTGCCTGGGATACTGTGAAAAATGTATAGCATGTGTTGCCAGTTGAATTATAAATGCAAGGCATACATGTGTCTTAATATGTGTGTTATTGTGTGCCTTGTTCTTACAGTAAATGTATGGATGGCTGCGCAAACTAAACTCAGAACACCAATAGGGAAAAGAGGTAAATGGATACAGTTCACAAGTGAGGAAGGCAATGGAGGGAGGAATGAATTATAGATTACAGGGTACATCAGATAATTATACCTGACCAGGGACCAGATAAGACCAAGACTGATAGAGAGAAAGGATGGATGCAGGTGAGAGTTGACAGAGAGAGAGACCAGGCTGGCTGTGATAAGAGAGAGGATGAAAAATGAGGGAACTTTAAATACAGCAAAATGTGTTCAGAGAGATCAGTAAAAGATCTCTCAGAGAGGGAACTTTATGATCGGAGAAAAGACCTCAGAATACAAAAGAAGCCATGAGGCATCTTGAAATACCAAACAGCAAAATCTTCAATTAGCCATGAATGTGATAATTGCACTATACACCATCTCTGAATGTTCTGACACATCTGGCTTGGTGTGTGTGTGTGTGTGTGTGTGTGTGTGTGTGTGTGTGTGTGTGTGTGTGTGTGTGTGTGTGTGTGTGTGTGTGTGTGTGTGAGTGTGTGCGTGTGTGTGCTTGGGGGGATTAGCAGCTGAAATTAAATTTCACCAAAAATGTGCCCATGTCAGCTTTATCATATTCCCAGGGGGCAATTGATTTACAACAGATGTGGGCATTAACGTCAGTGAACATTACATGCAAGATGGACCATACAAATAAAACAACGTCACATATTAGAACACGACAAAAACATCCAAACACATTAACTAGGGTATCAGCTAATCAATTCAATGGCTGACGAAATACTATACGCTTTGTCATGGAATGAGAGTATACATTTGTACTCATACGCAGTTGGAACTGTGCCAGAGGGAAAGATTTGCATTGTAGTGGATGATGATGGTCTGGAATAATGCCATACGACTATCCGTAACCTGTTCGTCATGCACAGAATACATCACAACAACATACTAGTTTAGCCTATCTTATATTCTCAGCCTTAACATTTTATTTTTAGATCACTGTTATGTCTGACATGACAAAGTATAACGTCAACAAATCATGTAATAAGACATCAAAACAACTTTTTTTAACATGATTGATCAGTAAGATCTCAACTTTATTGTGAATATGTAATATCATTACTTCCAGTGACAATTTGATGACTAAAAACTCGTTAAAACAATATAAAGATAGTGTAAAAACCCTTTGCGGCTGCATCTGTCCCCCATTTTGGCTCATCCCAGTGCTGTGAAATTTAACACTGAAGCAGGTGTAGGGAATGGGAACTGAGTGTTACAGAGAATATTATGAAGGACATTAACACATCCTGACACAGACACACACACAAACAGAGACATACACAGCCATGCACCACAAACATGTAAAGATGACTTCTTGTCAGATTTTCACAAAAGAGAAAAAACAAAAAAACACAGTCGAAATGTACATTGAGTAGAACGCAAAGCAGCTAAACACACACAGATGCACACAAGGATGCACACAGTGCACCTTCAGGAGGGGGGAAGTGGGTGCCATGGCAACAGGCGCGAGCATCTGCAAGCGTTACTGTAGCAATTGCCGAGTGAAAGGAATGGGGAGGGGAGGGGAGAGAGGTGTCATTATTGACTGAGTGATCCGAGGAAGGGGGGGGGGGGGGGGGGTAGAGAAGCAGGAAATGATTAAAGATGGTTCCATAATGCATTCAGAGCAAATTGCTGCACTTGTCTAGTCAGAAATAATGTGATGTCTCTTTATGTGGCATGTGGATTTGAATTTTTGATGGGTCTTTCCCATCTTATTGTAGACATAAAATAACATATATACAGATGAACATCGATAACAACACAACTGAAAGGTGGGCTACACAGCGATGACATCTGCAGTTTAAAAGATCCAAATATTTTCAATGCTACATAAGAAGCATATAGGCTAGCTAATATGGAACACTTGTCTCTGTTATGCAAATGAGACATCACATGTCATCAATGGTCTAATCAGAAGGGGATAGACGTATAATCAGAAGTAGGCTATAGACCCTTTCAAGAGAGTTCCATCATCAGCATCATCATATCACAAGGCTTCCGTTTTAACATTCCATATATTATCTTAATGCAGAGGAAGTAGATTGGGAACCAAATAGAACGTTCAAGCATTGTTTTTGTTTTTATTGTTGAAAGGGTCTATACTGTTGAAGTGGTTAAGCAAATCGTTTTAGGCTGCCATAGAATTTCACTTCCCAAGTGCTCAAGCTGAAGCATAATATCAGACAGAGTGCATTTCCCAAAGTCACTGTAGCTGGTACTAATGTGAACGCTGAACACCCTGGCAATGTTCTGCCTTTTTGCACCCCTGACACTGATGAATGCCCATTACCAGCTCTTATCTGCACTCGAAACACCCACACAAGCTGACTCACTCACAGATACACAGACACAGACAAGCACACACACACACTCACAGGGGAGAGCAGGAGACACACTAACACATATGTAGGCTACACACACACACACACACACACTCAGAGAGAGAGAGAGAGAGAGAGATAGCCCTATGTAAAAGGAGCTTTAGTGCCACCTGGTGAGATGTCTAGTAACTGTTCGGTATTTTTTGGTGAGTTGAGTTGATTGAATTCAGAACCTTTCGCTCAGTAGGCTATTCAACATCTCCATTAAAGTTTCATATTTATTTATGATGCATTGTGAGATGGTAATATACGACATATTGTTTTTGCCTCCGATAGCCTATCTTTAAAAAGCAGGAAAAGTTATATTTTTGACAAGAGTTGTCCTTGTGTAACGGCAGGTCCCATAATGCATTGCGGATGACATACTGATGACCTAGCTAGTAAAACAAGAAGCAAGTTAGCAGGCGTCACAACACTCAATTCAATTTAATATTTTGAAGGAGATAAGCCAAAGACCGGAGCCATGAGTAGTATGCGAACAATTTTAACTTCTACAGCACTTGTTGGTGCTCTCGGTATTGGTTACGCAATGTGGTCTGTTATATCGCCATCGGAAGGAAGAAAAAAAGAGCTATTGAAGGTAGGCTACGCATTTTCAGAAAGATGTCCCATTACGTTACGTTAGAGCATCTAGTTGACATTGGTAATGCAATCATTTTTGACATTGCATGCAACTCATTCATTATTTAACTATTCGTGAGATATTGTTAATTTTAAAGTGAATGGTATGTTTAGCTAAGTAACCTAACCAATGGCATTGACTGATATTGCTGATCATGGTGCATTTACCTTCATTTGGTAGGTATGCGTATTTTGTTCAGGGGCGGGGTGATTAATGGTGTAAATATGATAATTGTGTGTTGTGCTGTCCTCCTTATTATTTTCATTCTGTTGACCAGCATCTTCCCGAAGCAAACCGTGTGAATATGGATGAGACTCGGAGACGGAACGCTCAGTTGATGCAGGTGTTAAAAGAAGCGTCTGAGAACCCTGATAACATTGCACGTGGATTCCCGCCTCCAAAGAATTGAACTTGAAGAGGAAAGGACTTGAACTCATTGAAAGCAGCTAAACACACACAGATGCACACAAGGACTTGAACTCATGGTCCATAAAAAAGTGGATCATTTGTGAAGGACAAGAGGCAGGCAAATTCTTCGTCGTCACCTCATTAAACTATTCCACAAAGCGTAAATGTTAACAGCATCTGTCAGGTTTTTATGGTAATTGCATTATTACATGCTGTGCAGTAAGCCATGCAATATCCTCATTTTGCTATTTCAAACGAGTAAGTGCATTAATGTTATAATAAATGGTGGTGTACACCAGCTATGACTGTGTGGGACAAGATTGTTAATAGTTTGTAAATAAAGGTGCATTTAAGATGCATGGATTTTTTTGTTTTATTATTATTATTATTATTATTATTATTATTATTATTATTATTATTATTAATAATAATAATAATAATAATAATAATAAAAGTAAATAGATTCCGACAGATGTGAGGAGCTGACCCTGAGTATCCAGAGGTAAGTGTGATCCAGAACAGTCATCAAGTTATGAATCACTTTTTTGCCTGCATGGGGGCTACGCTGTTTGGATTCTTCCTGGTAGATCCTTCCATGGTGCGAGAAGCCTATCGTTAAGTGATATAGTTTCATATTTTATTTAATTATGCCCTAAAGAGTGGAGTAGGCTAGTGAGAAATGTGGACAATGTATTAACTTGAACAACTGAAATGTCCAGGACTTCATAAAACAGAGACTAGGGAAGAACCTTAACAAAAAATAGCCAGGGTGTGGTGACTTTTATTTTTGAAATTCAGTTCAATCGTCATAGGGATGGGACGATGAGAGGTCGCCGAGCTTTGGATGGTGACGTCGACCGGAAGTGATTGGAAGCAAGCGAGTGGAGTGCGGAGTGGCGGTTTGTTTGTATCTCCAGAGAATGTCTAATAGTCCGTAGACGGGCTCTGGTATCTCCAAGAGATATTTTCTTTTCTTGTTTTCGTTTGTTTTTTGTTGTTTTTTTGGCGGTTTGGAATAATCGGATTTGTGACTGGGTCTGGATAGTATAATGGAGGAGGATGATGGGAATGATGATTGGTTAAAAGGTCTAGAGGACTGGAAAAGTCAAGGTTATGTAGCCTACACAGTAGAGGGAGAGGTGGAAACAATAATGGGGCTGAGGGAATGGGGAAAGGGCCATCGAAGAGGAGTATTGAAGAGGTAACTGATGAAATAGATAGAGATGTGAGAAGGAAGTTAAATCAGGAAGATGATTTGAAAGTAGTCGTTAAATTTAAAGAGGGGCATGATATAAGCGAAATTGGTTTGTTTGCATTGACGAGTGGATTGAAAAAGGCAAGTAGGAGACAGAAATGGCAAAGGTGTTACGGGATGGTAGATTACTAATTAAATGCAGGAACAGTGAGCAAAAAGAGAAGGCTATGAGATTACAGTCGGTGTGTAAGAAAGAAGTGAGCGACGTACGAAGCTTTGTAGGTATAAGAACAAAGGGAGTGATATCAGGTATACCGATTGGGGAAAAATTGGACGATCTTAAAAAGAATATTAAGGGAGGAACTGCAGTGGATATAAAAAGATTAAAAGCAAAGCGTAATGGAGAGAAAGTAGATAGCACTACAGTACTTTTGGAGTTCAAGGAGCAAGTGTTGCCAGATAAAGTGATGGTGGGCTATTTGAGTTTCAGGGTGCGGGAGTAGGCTACATTCCTCCACCAACTCGATGCTATAGATGCCAAAGGTATGGTCATATAGCAAATGTTTGCAAAGGGAAATTAAGATGTGGGAAGTGTGGAGGAGAGCACGAATATGGGAAATGTGGAGAGGGGGTTGAGAGGAAATGTTGTAACTGTGGTGGGGATCATACGGCTGCGTATGGGGGGTGTCCTGTACGCAAAAGGGCAGTGGTGGTGCAGCAGATACGGACAACACAAAACATTACATATGCTGAGGCTGTAAAGGTTGTCAATATGGAAAGGAAAGAGACACATGAGGTACCGGCAACCCAAGGTAGTGGTGCTGAATGCAGAAGGCCAAAGGAGGATGTGATAAGCTCAGAGAAATTAATATTGTTCATTGCGTATGTGGTTAATTGTTCTGATCAAGCTAAAACGAGAACTGAGAAAATAAAAATAATTGTTAAAGCTGCTGCAAAATTCTTGAATATGGATAATTTATCATGGGAAAAAATACAAGCTGATCTTATGCAGGGTGAAACAAATGATCCATCATTAACACCTCTAAGAACTTATTGATTTTACAGTGGAATGCAAGAAGTCTTATGGCAAATGGGCAGGAGTTGAAATGTTTTATTTATAATTTAGAGGTTAAGCCAGATGTAATTTGCATTCAGGAGACATGGCTTAAACAGTCATTAGATTTTGTTATAAAGGGGTACATAAGTATTAGAAGGGATAGAGTGGAGGGAAGTGGTGGAGGGTGTGCAACTTTTGTTAAAAGAGGGATGCAGTTTAGAGAGGTTAAGAAGGGTGTGGATTTAGAATATATTGTAATAGAAATATGGACAGATAGTGGTAGTATGGGTATCATTAATTTTTACAATCCATGCAGACAACTAGAAGTTGAGAATCTGGATGAAATGTGGGATAACTTAAATGGGAAAGGTATTTGGTGTGGTGATTTTAATGCACACAGTACTCTTTGGGGGGATAGGGATGATTCTAATGGAAATATGATTGAGGAATATTTGGGTGAGAAGGGGCTAGTATGCTTGAATGATGGCTCAGGTACGAGAATAGATATAGCTAGGGGATATAAATCTGCAATAGATCTGACGCTGGCTACAAAGACAGCTGATAAATGCAGCTGGGAAGTATTGAGGGAAAGTACTATAGGCAGTGACCATTTTCCAATTGCAATTAAGGTAGGAGTGGAGGTGATAAGGGAGAGTGTAATGAGGGAAGGTAGGTGGATGTTAGAAAGAGCAGATTGGGACAAATTTAGAGAGTTCAGTGAATACAGATTGGTGGGTGTAAATAAGGATCAAAGTGTTGAGAATTTATGTAGGGAAATCAGCAGCAGCATATTAGATGCAGCAGAAGTAGCTGTACCTAAAACTAAGAATAAAAATGTCACCAGAATTGTACCTTGGTGGTCTAAGGATTGCAGTGAGAGTATAAAGCATAGAAATAGAGCCTTTAGAATTTTGAAAAGGTCACACAACTTTCAGAATATGATTGAGTACAAAAGATTGCAAGCAATAGTGAGACAGACAATAAGGAAGGCAAAAAAATATACTGGGAAAAGTTTTGTGATTCTATTGGCAGAACTACACCAATACAACAAGTGTGGGGTATGATAAAGAAAATGAGGGGTAATGGGAGAGAATATGAGTATCCAATAATGATGGATGATAACAGGATTATTACTAATAGTAGAGACGAGGCCGAAGTTATAGCAAAGACATTAGTAAAGGTACATAGTGAAGCAAATTTAAATCAGGTAGAAAGGGAAGGAAGGGAAGCTACTAAACTAAGATATAGTGCTGAGTTGGGTAATGATATTGAGGAAGGTGGTGTGATGGAGGTTCTATTTACAATGAAGGAACGGAATTGTGCTTTGAAGAAGGTGGGTAAATCTACACCAGGGAATGACAAGGTTTGCTATGCAATGATAGAAAATCTAACTGATAAAGGTAAGGAAGTAATATTGGCTCTTTTTAATAAAATATGGGTAGAAGGGGTAATCCCTTGTACTTGGAAGGAATCAATTATTATTCCTATTAGGAAACCTGGTAAAGACGCTAAATTGCCTAGTAGTTATAGGCCTATGACATCTCAGTTGGGTAAGACCATGGAACGAATGGTAAATGATAGATTAGTATTCTTTTTAGAAACTAAAGATGCATTAAGGAATTACCAGAGTGGTTTTAGGAAAGGTAGGGGGACCATGGACCCAACTGTGTTACTTGAAGATGACATAAGGAAAGCTCAGGTAAACAAAGAAACAGTTTTAGCTATATTTTTTGATATAGAGAAAGCATATGACATGATGTGGAAGGAGGGGCTTCTTATCAAATTATATCAGTTGGGAGTAAAGGGGAGAGGGTTTGCGTGGTTAAAATCTTTTTTTATCTGGGAGGAAAATTAGAGTTAAAGTAAATGGGGTTTTGAGTGAGGAATATGAGGTAGACAATGGTACTCCTCAAGGGAGTATTATTAGTCCATTACTATTTTCAGTAATGATAAATGAGATATTTAAAAATGTAGAAAGGTCTATTGGTGTGGCTTTATTTGCAGATGATGGAGCAATGTGGAAAAGGAGAAGAAATGTCAATCACATTGTAAATAAAATACAACAAGCAGTGGATACAGTACACACATGGACAATTGAATGGGGATTCAGGATATCTGTGGAAAAAAACTAAGGTAATTTTCTTCACAAGGAAGAAAATAAGCCAGGAGTTACAGATTCAAATATCAGGTAAGGAATTGGAAATAGTAGAGAGCTTTAAATATCTAGGTATATGGTTTGACAAAAGATTAACATGGGCAGTTCATATTCAGAAGATGGTAGAAAAGTGTAAAAAGGTATTGAATGTAATGAGGTGTTTGCATGGGGTGGAATGGGGTGCAACTAGGAGTGCTATGCATACAATATATACTGGACTGATTAGATCAGTTTTTGATTATGGGTGTGTTGTATATGGGTCTGCTGCTAAGACAGCTTTAAATAAACTAGACAGAGTGCAGAGTCGAGGTTTAAGACTATGTTGTGGAGCCATCCAAGATGGGGGAGATGCCTTTAGATCTCAGAAGGGACCTAGCCTGGTATTTTGGGCAAACCTTAAAGGTCATAGGGAAGACCATTTTAGTCAATCTATATTGGTAGAGTGCCAAGAGAGACAGAATGGTACAAAAAGTAGTTTTGGGTGGACTATTAAACAGAAAATAAATGAGATGGAAATAGCCTTGTTGGATCTAAGTCCTACAGTAGTGTTTCCAAGAGTGCCTCTATGGACTCTTGAAGATCTTTCAGTTGATCTCAGTCTTTTGGAAGGAGCTAAGAATGGGGATATAGTAATGTGGTGCAGGGGTATTTAAGTGAAAGATATGGGGATAGGATTATATTGTACACAGATGGGTCCAAAAGGGATGTGAGAGTGGGGGTGGCTTTTGTTATTCCAAAATTAAAAGTAGCAACACAAAAAAGAATTAATGATAATTTAGCAGTCTATACGGCAGAACTAATTGCTATTTTACTGGCACTCTCTTGGGCTGAGAGTAACAGGCCAAGAAGTTTAGTAATTGCTTCAGACTCAGCGTCAGCTCTGATGAGTATTCAGAACATAAATTCACAATCTAGACAAGACATTGTTATAGAAATTGTCCAAATGGCTAGTACATTAATTAAAGCTGGAGTCAATGTTGGACTTGTATGGGTTCCTGCCCATAAAGGAGTAACAGGGAATGAGTTGGCTGATAAGTATGCAAAAAAGACAACAGAAATGGAGTATATAAGTCAAAGTCAAAGTCAAAGTCAGCTTTATTGTCAATTTCTTCACATGTTCCAGACATACAAAGAGATCGAAATTACGTTTCTCACTATCCCAAGACATATTTTACCAATTTAGGTCCACAGACAAACATAACATTCAAGTAAACAAAAAAGTAAGTAAATAAGTAAATAAAAAAGTAAGTAAATAAGTAAATAAGAGGGCACATATAATAATGAAAAAATAAGAGCAGCAAAATGTGGTTGAAATTGTGCATAGACAGTCAATAAAAATACTAGTGCAAATACAGGCCAATAAAAGGCTTGGGTAGTTCTGTTTGACCTAAGTAAGAAGAAAGTGACATAGTGGTGCAAGTTATGTAAGAGCAGCAGAAGTGTTGTGTTTTCAGGACAACAACACCAGTTGTAAAGTGTACAAGTGTGCAAGTGTGCAAGTGGAGTAGTGCAGGCGGCCATTTTGGATTCCAATGTCCAGGATGTTATGTAGCTGAGGGTGGAGGGGGGAGAGGAGGGAGAGAGTTCAGCATCCTTACGGCTTGGTGTATGAAGCTGTTGGTGAGTCTGGTAGTGCGGGAGCGCAGGCTTCTGTACCTCTTCCCAGAGGGCAGTAGATCAAACAGATTGTGAGCGGGGTGACTTGCATCACTCACAATTTTGGTCGCCTTGCGGGTGAGGTGGGTGGTGTAAATGTCCTTCAGGGAGGGGAGTGAAGCACCAATAATCCTTCCAGCTGTGTTCACTATGCGCTGCAGGGCTTTCCTGTTGTATTCAGTGCAGCTTCCGCCCCACACAGCGATACAGCTGGAGAGGATGCTCTCGATGGTGCCTCGGTAGAATGTGGTCATGATGGCTGGTGGAGCACTTGCTCGCCTGAGTTTCCGCAGGAAGTACAGGCGGCGCTGAGCTCTCTTCGCCAGTGATGCAGTGTTGGTGGTCCAGGAGAGGTCTTCACTGATGTGCACCCCCAGGAATTTGGTGCTGCTCGCTCTCTCCACCACAGCACCGTCGATGGTCAGTGGCAGGTGTTGGGTGTGACCTCTCCGGAAGTCAACAACAATCTCTTTGGTCTTGCTGACGTTCAGCAGGAGGTTGTTGTCCCTGCACCACGTGGTCAGATGGTCGACCTCCAACCTGTATTGAGTCTCGTCGCCCTTGGTGATGAGACCCACCAGAGTTGTGTCGTCAGCAAATTTCACTATGTGATTGTTGCTGTAGGTTGCAGTGCAGTCATGCGTCAGCAGGGTGAAGAGCAGCGGACTGAGCACGCAGCCTTGGGGGGCCCCTGTGCTCAGTGTGATGCTGCTTGAGGTATTGTTGCCAACACGTACTACTTGGGGCCTCTGACAGAGGAAGTCCAGTAGCCAGTTGCAGAGGTAGGTACTGAGTCCCAGTTTGTCAAGTTTGCAGATGAGTTGTTGTGGTATTATGGTGTTGAATGCAGAACTGAAGTCTATAAACAGCAATCTCACATATGAGTCTCTTTTTTCCAGGTGGGTGAGGGCTGGGTGGAGGGCAGAGCAGATTGCATCCTCTGTAGACCGCTTGGCTCGGTATGCAAACTGGAAGGGGTCCAGGGTGGGGGGGAGAATGGCTTTGATATGTGACATGACAAGCCGCTCAAAGCACTTCATGATGATGGGTGTCAGTGCCACAGGGCGGTAGTCATTGAAGCAGGATGGAGCAGTTTTCTTCGGCACAGGTATGATGGTGGCAGCTTTGAAACATGATGGGACGATGGCTTGCTTCAGGGAAGTGTTAAAGATATCTGTGAAGACATCCTTAAGCTCCCCTGCACAGTCCTTCAGCGCACGACCTGGGATGTTGTCTGGACCTGTTGCCTTACGGGTGTTGATAGCAGCAAGTGTCCTCTTCACGCTGTCGGCAGAGAGGCACAGGGGCTGCTCATGTAGAGGGGGATGGGTCTTCTGTGGGCAGGTGCTGTTTTGTGCTTCAAAGCGAGCAAAGAAGCGGTTCAGGTTGTTGAGCAGAGGGATGTTGCTCTCACAGCTCTGTGGCGCGGGCTTGTAGTCCGTGAGGGCCTGAATGCCCTGCCATAGGCTTTGTGAGTTATATAAGTTTAAACATTAAGTATAGTAAAGCTGAGGTGAAATCAATCATTAAAGGAAAGAGAAAGGAGAAGTGGCAAGTATTGTGGGATAATGGTCAGACTGGTAGGAGGTTTTATAATATCCCAAAAAGAGTGGGGGGGAGTAGAAGTACTTGCAGAAATACACAGGAGGAGAACATCATTTCAAGAATGAGATTTGGGCACACAGGGTTAAACAGTACATTATTTTTAATGAAAAAACATGCTGATGGGAGGTGTAGTGTATGTAACACACAGGATACCATAGAGCATGCTATTGAAGAATGTACTAGATATAATAATGAGAGGCAACAGTTAATCCAGCAGCTAGAAGATGAAGAGATACCTTTGAAAGTAAGGGATATTTTGCTAAGGAATTCTGGTGATTTTTGTTTTGGGTTTTTCTTTTCCTTTTTTAGAAGAACAGGTTTAATAAAGATGATTTAAGTGTAGGGAAATATTTTATTCAGACCCACACTCCATTTCAGAAGGTGGCGGTAATGCAACCAGACGTTGTTTGCCAACCGCCATAAAAACAACAAGAAGAAGAATCGTCATAGGAAGTCGACACAAACAAACGTGCTAGCTTAGCTGTGGTGCTGGGTCACCTGCTACGTTTTTTTTAATACAGTCACCACAAGCGTTAACATTTAACTGTATATTAACTATACGTTACAGTAATGTGTTAGCATTTTGGGGGACCCTTTTGACTTAACACGTTTATATGGACATGGGCGTCAGATCTAAATAATTTTATCAGTAACGTTACCCACGCCTAGCCATCAGGTTAATGTCAGGTTGCCTTCATGTGAATGTCAACTTTTAACGGAATCTCACATTAGCGTGGCTACAAATAGTTGCACTAAAGTATTCTGACAATATCTTAGTCTAGACAAAACTGTCTCTGGCCACTCTTGACAATGTCAAGTTCGCCACCCGAACAAGTGCCAGCACCGCCTGCCACAGGTCCGCCTGCACAACCCACTGGTAATCTTTTTGGTGGTTGTTGGAGTTGCCGAGCTCTCTCTGCTGGTGGACTTCTACTTTCTGCGGGATATGTGTTTATGGCTGCTCGAAAAACGATGCGATATGGAGGACCCACATCCATTGGAACCGTTGCACAAATAGCTTTTTCTGCAGGTGACGTATCTAACCAATTGGCACGAGCATCAGGATTGTGATGTCTCTTGCTAACAGAGGACAAACCAATAATAAATAAGATAATAATAAATATAACAAATCAATCAGTTCTCTATTGTTAGCACATTTACTTAAAGTTTAAAGTGCGTCATGAGGGGCAGTTGCTTTAAGTATGGTCATGCATTAATTTTTTGTGACATCTCTATTACAGTTTTGGCATCCTGGGGAGTGGTTGTGTTATTGGATCCAGTTGGAAAAGCTCAGAAGAAGACGGTCACTTAACATGTGCATTGGACTGTTTCCTGTCATTGTAATAATTTGTGTTTGAGGATTGTATAGATTGAAACAAACCATGATTGTAAATATAAATATTACATGCAGCTTGTTTTCATCAGAGGATTAGTAAAATATCTATAAAACAAGCAGTTGTTTGTCGGTTTAATTAAGTGTCAACTGAGGCAAAAGTGTCCTTAACTCAATCTGTAGATAAATAAATAAGAACATTCAGATGGACTTAACTAGTCTATTTACTACAGATGTCATGAATGAACGTGGTCTTACAGAGCAGAGGTTCTGATAATATGTTTTACCTAGATGAGGATGAAACTTATTGGTATTTGGTTATTGATATAACTCATAAGGTTATGATTTCAGCATGGCATAATGCTCTCAGACCTGACCTGACTTTTACACCTTGCAAGATACCCAGTTGTAATAGGCCTAGTCAACTCCAGTGTAGCATACGCACTAATCCCACTTCTGTGACATTTATTTTAAGCTGTATTCTGAGCTGCTGCTCATTCATATCTCAGCCCAGCATCCATCACTTGGTTAATTGTGTTTGACTGAGCTGGATACGTTATTGGAGAAAGACTCACTAAACCTCAGAAGAAGAAACCTTTGGAGACATCGTGTTCATGTTTAGATAGCCTCACCCTACGTATACCTTTTTTACACCACTTTTAAAACGTCAGGTCATGTATCAGAACATGTATATTTGTGCGACACCGATGAGTGATTGATGAGTTCAACAGTTGCTTGCACAGTACACCCATTTTGACGTTAGTTGGACAAAGTAACAGTCATTTCATAAGGAGCCCATAATGACCAAGGATATGAAATGATATAGCCTACAGGCTGAAAATATGCCAGCCCATGAAAGTGTGTTTACAGTTTTTCTCGATTGCTTTGACCTGCTTAAGGAAACTGGGATCCACTTGGTCTTCATGGTCTTCAGCACTTTCTTTGCACAGCAGAAGTCATCTCTTGCGAATGTGTTCACACAGTTCTCACACTCTTTTGCAAAACAGTTAACACAGTTGTCATTCAAAAGTCCCCAAATTCTATTGGCTTCCCCGTGCTAAACAAAAGGAAACATATTTTCACAGGTGGTAGAGATTCCAAGTCTGAATCTGATACATCTGTGTGAAACTCCTTTGCACAATTCTTTAATCAGCAATCATTCATTATTCATAAGAGATGCCATGTCTGTTCTGTCTTGCTATTTGCAAGTAGGCTTATGGATTCTAAGGCACATTGAGAGAAATTATTGTATAGCCTATTTGTGAAGAAAACAGCACAAAAGGTGTTTACTGTAGGTAATTTTGATGAAAAATGACTAGTTGTAGTTCAATGAAATTTGTCTTGTCTAGGTGCTTTCTGTAAGTCAATGACAGTTACATCTTTGGAGGAATATGAATACAATTATTTTTTATTCAGTAGGCCTACATTTAGTATTTTCAGTTTTTTTCTGATACCAGAAAAATTAGAAAGAAATGGAACAGACATAGCAAAATGCTCATTTTGAGAACTATATATTGCATTTTGTTGTCCAGTGTGTTAATTGATTGAAATCACACAGTAATTTGATGACAGGATGTGTTATTTGCTGCATGCTTTAAGTGTTTTGAGATACTAACAGCCTTTTGCAATCATGTCATTTTGGCCAAGTGCTTTTGTTCAGACACGGGTGTTAACTGTTTTGAGAACGTCAGAGTTGCAAGCAAAACAATCGAGAAAAACTGTAGGCCTAAGTCAAAAAGATATATATTAGAACTTACTAAATGCATGTGATACTACACTTACTTACGTACTAGCCTATTAGTGTAATACACAGAAGCGTATTATGTGATCATGGATTTAATTGCAAAACATTAACTTAATGCAGTGTAAAGCGTCACAAATTCACCTAGGCCTACGGTAAAAAAAATAAAATAAAAAGACGTTTGGAACAGCTCTGAACCACGTGACGTTCAAGGGCGACGCTCACAAACATGGCGGCCTCCATAAGAAACATGAATCTGACAATATGCAGAATTGTCAGAGTTTTCAGCCAAACCAGGCACTTGGCAAACATCGTAACAGCGGTACAGGTCAGTAGAATGAAAAAATGTTACATTAAAACAGCGTATGATTCTTGTGACAATGGTGTTTGTCACCTAGGCTAACCCATTAAAAAGATAACGTTACCCATACGTTAACTGTTAGCGTAGGCTAACGTTCTTATCATTTGATTTCTGGAGTAGGCTATTGTTAGTATAGCGCTAGTTATAATACTATGAGCACTAAACATCGGAAATATTACAGAATATGGCACTGGTGTTATACGCAACACTTTCAAAAGTATATGGTTATTATACCCTTTGCCTATTTAACTAGCAGGTTATATTCGTCACATTTATATACACACTCACATTTACCTGGAAGTTATAAAGAAGTGATGAAATCTTGAATGGGAGAGTGTTCTTTTTATCAACAGCTTCTGCTGTTTTGTTCGCTTCAGTCAGGGAAAGATGAGGAAACATCCAGAGATAAGTAGCTGAGAATTTCGAATTTAACCTGTACGTTCTGGCCATTTCAGTGTTCTCTGGGTGGCATGGCATATTTGCCTATGTAACAAATTCCCCTTTGTGATGTGTCTTCAAATTGTACTATATTTCTTTCTTGAAAACAGACTGACCCTAGGTCTGATGATCAGAAGTCGACTGGTCTAATTGAGTCTACAGAAGAGTATGCATTTGTTGAGAGGTTAATTCCTTCCTCTCGTGTTCCTAAACCTCCTAAACATGATGGTCCTACTCCTTCTGGCTGGACTCCACCATCAGGTAAGATTAACACAATTTCATATTTGTGCAGTGTCTCTTGTTTACACGTCATAGAAATATTGTTATCTGATATAAATTAGTGTGGAAGGGCATATTATTAGGGCTTGAATTTCCCCTTGGGGATCAATAAAGTATCTATATATCTATCTATCTATTAGCAAATTAAGCCCTCATACATTTACCTTTTCCAATATGGAACTATTTCATTGGATTCTTATTATTGGTAAAGGGGTGTAACTAAAGATGGTTATCCCAAAGTGGACTAGCTGGTAACTCATGTATCTTCATATGCAATTCATACGCATGACAGAGAAGATTTGGCAAATTTTTCATGGGTGCAACCCACATACTCACCTCTGCTGCTCATCCCACAAGTGCATGTTCCTTACAAATGCCCCCCCCCCCTTTAACAACTCCAATTAAACGTCTTCTCATATTACAAGAAAACATAAACATGTTTTAAGAAGCATGTAATAATTTTAAGTTATTACAAGCTTTAGCTCAAGACAGTCGAATGGACATTTCTGCTCAATGTTTCACAATTTGACATGCAAACTTCAAACTGACTTAATGCATTTCCCCCCTTCAACCGCCACTGTTCCCTCTGAAGAGGTTCCTCCTGACTTGCCATACATGATCCGGCGCTCTCGCATGCATAACGTACCAGTCTACACAGACATCAAACACGGGAGTCAAAAGTCTACAGTTGTGCGTAAGGTGGAAGGTGACATTTGGGTGAGTGTGGACACTCTGCTTACATTTCGTGTCTGGCCAGCTGTTCATTTATTTAGATCATGTTTTTGTGAGCATAAGCTGCAAATCATGTATATCTTGGTATCTTAAAGGAGAATTCCGGTGTGATATTGACCTAAAGTGTGTTGAAACATGATACCGAGTGTGAACGTATGTCTCATAGCCCATCTCGGCTTGTCCCCTGCACTCCAAAATCTGGCGCTAGTTAGCCGATGCTACCAACAGCTTTTTCAATGGTGGTGCTTCGGTATCGGGCTAGCCATGCAAATAAATCACTGTTTTACACCATTTCAGCATCAGATTCCAAAAATAATTCTGTGGAAATGCATGGATTCCAGTTGCTGCTACTGGAAGAAACTGGAATCCATGCATTTCCACTGAATTATTTTTGGAATCTGATTCCTTATCATACCTGTTCATTCTTACTCGTCGCTCGACTTATCGTGACTAAATTCAAGATTGCTGCAAACGCTAAACTTTGTGAAGATACTGTCTGCATAAATCGTCTTGTAAGTAAAGTACCAGTGCTTTTTCAAAGTTCTCAATGTCTCGTTTTAAATGTCAGGGCCCTCGGAAGTCTACCAATGAAGTGTGGAGATACTGTACATTGAGCCTCGTAAATGGTGTAAAACAGTGATTTATTTGCATGGCTAGCTCGATGCCGAAGCACCACCATTGAAAAAGCTGTTGGTAGCATCGGCTAACTAGCGCCAGATTTTGGAGTGCAGGGGACAAGCCGAGATGGGCTATGAGACATACGTTCACACTCGGTATCATGTTTCAATACACTTTAGGTCAATATCACACCGGAATTCTCCCTTAAGTTTTTGTATTTATAATGTACACATTTTTTCAATTTAATTTGTTTTGTGTGTATTCTTTTTTATATTGATATAAAGGCACTCGAGAAGGATATGAAAGACTACCTGATGGAGGTTACTGGAAGAGTTCTACCTACACAAGTAAATGAAGTGACCGGGAGCATTAGAGTGAAGGGCCATTTTGATAAAGAACTTAAGGAATGGTTGCTAAGCAAAGGTTTTTAATTCCACCATGCAATGGTAAAATGATAAATTATTCTAAAAATTCTATGGTGGAATTACCGTCAGGACACACAAGACTCAGTCATTTGTCTACATTCAATACATAATTGCATTGTTTCATCCTCTGCAATCACCTTTTTTATGTTTAAGATTGTATATAGAACCATATTTACTATTTTTTTTTTTTTTTTGGGGGGGGGCTGTTGTCGTTGATACAAGACTTTGTATATGGTCCTGCAAAAAAATAAATAGCTGTTAATCATTTTACTGTCTTTCCATTCTTGCACCTGAAAAGTGAGAAATACTCAGTAATTAAGTTTCAAACGCTATTACAGTTATAGCATGCAAGAGACGGTAACTATCCAAACAGTACTGTCTGTGCCGTTTATAACCATAGACTGTATAAATTCATAAGACTGTTTTCAGTGGCACTCCCACCTGCCCCTTTAACATGACGTCATTTGACCGCGACAACCTAAACAGGTCGTGTCTATGCGTGGGACTGGTAACTAGTTTTTTTTCTTTTGGAGATTAGTTTTACTCATGCTAGAGTGAAAGTGAATACAATCTAATTGGCCAGTGTAAACTGGACCTTGCAAGGTGAGATATACCGGCATGTTTATGTTGAAATGTGCTAATTATCGAAGCATGGTCCGCCAATTACTTGACAGGTCGCAACGTTATGCTAACGTTGGCGCTTAAAGCCTTGAGCCTCCCAATGTCATGACATAAATAACTAGCAAATATGCTTTCTGCGGAATAGGAACTGCCATTCGTTGATGAGTGAGTCCTGGAAATGGTGATCATTTAGATACTTTTAAACCGCTGCTGCTTGTTTGAGTTCAGTGGTGCGCACCATCATGGACCTCTGGCTAAACTTGACTGTGTAATTAAGTGTGATTTTATTTGTTTTAGGAATGTTTTCATCATGATGCACTGACTATCAGTTAACTATGGATTGCATTGTAAGACGAAAACTACCGTCGCGTGTACGGTCAATGTTAACTGACATCAGACCACGGGAGCAAGAGCATCTGGAAGAAGAGACAGAGCCAGAACTTGTTGACAAGGATGGACTTGTGCTTCCAGGAAGAGGCGCAATAGACACAAGCGACCTTTTGACCCCAGCTGTGAAGAATGACACTGATGGATCCGCTCAGCAAGTGTGTGGCTTGTGCTTATCCAAGCCATACTGTTACACCTGCCCGCGGTGCAACATAATGTACTGCAGCTTGGCTTGCTATCGAAGCCCAGCCCACTCCGGATGTTCAGAGGAATTCTATAAGGAGTCTGTGCTCGAGGAGTTGAAAAATACAGGGCTGACTGAGAAAGAGGGCAGGGAGAAGATGCAGGAGATTCTGCTCAGGGTTAGAAAGAACGAGGGAGAGCTGGAGCACATTACAGAAGAACTAGGAGAGGAGGCAGAACCCAGTGGGACTGAGGCCCTGGAGCTTCTCTCTCGGCTGGCAGAGATTCAGACAAGCGGAGAAGAGAACACAGAGGAGATTCAGAAGATACTCTTAAGACTCCGAGACATTGACGAAGGTGCGGATGGGTCAAGAGAGGATGACCTCACAGAGGAGGAAGGAGATCAAGACTTGGCAGATAAGTTAGCTGGCCTTGATATTGACTCACTGTCAGAAGAGGAACTGTGGGCTTTGTTGAGTCGCCAGGATAGAGAGAAATTTCAGGCATTAGTGAAAGGATGTGCCATCGGAGGATTGATACCCATCTGGAGGCCTTGGTGGGAGATCCATGACGAACCGAAAGAAGTGCTTCTTGAGGTCATGAGTGAGGATTCAACTCACAATCTGGATGAGAAGGCAGGGAATGTTCCAAAAGGGAATGGTGTGAACAAGGTCAAAGTTGAAGAAGGAAAAGGAGCACAGGTGGAAAGGACTGAGTGTGTGACTGCTCAGGAAAAGGCTGAACAGACTAAAGAGGCAGCTCAAGAAAAACAAGTGAGTGAAAGTAGAAAAACAAACAAGCAAAAAAATAAGGGAGATCAAATTGAAGTCTTGAAAGAACACAAAAATAAACCTAATAGTAATGTACCACCTGTGAATATCAGTAAGATTCCAGCACTTCACTCCCTTACTAAAAACCCCTCTCCTTTACTGGGCTACACTCTCATCAATGTACTGTATGGCTACACATTCTCCCTGTGCCTTTTTAATGGCGATATCTCTGAGGAGGAGATGCTGCAGGACTTCTGTCGGGCCGTGTTGGCCATCTCTGATGGCTTATCCACAAACAGGGTGTTAAGCTCCCTCCATGAGTCTCTGGATGCCGCAGTGACGGCAGTGTCAACCGCTGGCTACTTTGACCGCGAGGACCCGCGGGCACCAGCCCGAGCCGTGGAAGCTGTGGCCCATGTCCTGACCGGGCAGAGTGGCAGAGACTCCATCGGGTACTCCCTGGCTGCTCTGTCAGAGCTCCGTGGAGCTATGTCCAAAGTGAGAGGGCTCTTGTCCAAAGAGGGAAACGGTGCTGAACCCAGGAAGAAGTATTTCCAAGCAATGAAAAAGTGCGAGTTCCTGCAGGCGTGGGCAAAGGAGAACTCTCAGGCAGTGGACATGCTTGCTGCTGGTGTGTGGAGGGAGCATTTGAGGAGAGAGGGTGAGAGAAGGGTTTTGGAGGAGGACAAGAAAGGTGTGGAGAAGAGCAGGAAGAAGGGAAGAGGAACTCTGATAGAGGAGGTTAATTAAACACTTAATGAAACTTATATTTGTATAAACTAAAATGCTACTTCTCTACAAATGTCTTAAGCTGCATTCTTTTGGTTTTAGCTCAAATAAAATGTTGATTTCCAGTAAAATTTGGTAACATTTATTATGAAATACAAAAACAAAACATATGATCTGTTTTGCATAATATGGCTTTCTTAACATTGTAGTCGTAAACCAGCCTGGTACAACTTAAGACTACTCAGTGTAGTGAGTTTGCTTGTTGGTGAATGACACAAGATGCAACACTAGCTACTAGCTTATTTGGCACAATGTAAACATTAAAGGAAAGTAGTGCTTAATACTACACATGCCATAAGGTTAAGGTTCTTGTTCTGAGAAACACTGTAAAATATTGTTTGATGTTTGATTCTTATGTGATTTTCATTTTAGGCACTCCCAGTAAGACTAGCCATATATGTTCTCCACTGAATATCTGAGTAGCTGACTCAGCAAAGCTGTTGGTGGTTTTCTAAAACATCATTTGCTAACTAATCTTGAGAAGATACAGTGTACTGATGATGCACAGAGCTGTGTCAGGCTTCCTGCATGGAGAATAGAGATAGCAGTAGTGCAGGAAAAGCTTGTGCTGCATTTCTTTAACAAGAGGATGCTGTGGCATGGATGCTTCAGATGCTTCAGGCCAAGCTGTCAGAAATGGCAATTCTATTCTCATTCAAACTTACAGTAGAAATGTTTGCTAAAAAAAAATGCACACATTTTCTGAAAAAAAAAAAAAAAAAAATGCGGGTCGCGCATAATTCTCTGTTACATATTGCTTTCATTTTCAGTTGCGGTCAGGTCAAGTATAGCACCAGGTGAGGTCGGGTCACCTGTGAATGTACCCACACGTCACTGACGCTTTATCTTTCACATTCAAGGATCCCATCAGTGATGTCCCCTCCCGTTACTTCCAAAACTTAAAGCGGCTTCTTCCTGATGTTCCTGGCTGTGTTGGGAATAGATCTGCCTATGTCAGTCCATCTCAGAAGTCTCTGGGGTATTAGTACACATAGGGGATGATCCTGTAAGGAACTCTTTTGCAGTATGTATCCCAGGCCAAGCCATACTTGGCCCTGCACTGCCTCTCATCTCTAGCCTCTCGGTGGATGAGCAGGATGGTGAAGTAAATGATGTAGAAATATGGGAGGATGTGTGAGAACCCTATAAGACAGAAACAAACAGACATCATTGAGCTGAGTTGAGAAGTGCTGTATTGGACTTCAGTTTTTATTTGAATTATTTTTAAACGGTTACTCAACATTGTTGTTTAAAGGCTGTAACAAACAGAAACATTTTACAGAACTGATTGCCTGTCATTATTCAACTAAGTGGAATGTAAAACTTACCACATGGAAGTGACCATGCCAAGGCCATGAGAATATCGCCTAGATAGTTTGGATGCCGGACGAACCCCCACCAACCTGAAACCAACAGCCGCTTCCCTGTTGCTGTGGCAATGGTCTCCAGTTCTGCAAGAAGTAACAAGGAGGGTAAAATGAGTCCTTTCTGGTTATGGTTTGACTGATCAGGCTTTGAATTACACCAATTACTCTGTTCACTTAGTTCAATACATAAAGAGTTTTATGCCATCATTTTCACATTTCACATTCTGGAAGTTACTATCACAAGAGGAAATGGCCAAATGATTGGAACACGTGCAATTTAAACCATAGTGGACAGAGGATTGTTTCATATGTTATAACATGTCGACTTACTTGCCACAGTTTGATGGGTGGGGTCACGTCGGAATTGATTTTTCTGGGAGTTTGACTTCCTGAAGATGTAATAGCCAAGTCCTTGAAGGTAAAACATGTAGTTAGACCTCATCTGTTCAGGTTAATGTTTCCTGCAGTGATGTATAACTCATTACATCTTCTCACAAATAATCTACAAAACTAAGACAACAACATCTGACAATTTAATAAATAAAAATCAAGCCATATCCAACAGCCTCTTTCATATTACCATTTAGAAGCACTATTCCTGCTGCTCCCAGTGGACTGAGAGACTGTGGATGTGCCACCAGGAAAATGGCCTGCAGTCCATAAGTGAATGGCACCCAGGTCAGGTCCCCAAAGGCCAGCATGAAACCAAACCCATCATGAACTATGTCCATGGTCGTCAGAACTGCTTCCTGCAAGTTAAGAAAAACAAAGGACATTCAGCACATGAAGATAGAAGGATAGATACATAGATATAAGTTGTACAGGTCTATTCAGATGAAAATATTTCCAGGAGAATCAATCCGCAAGTTGGCAAGGCAGTTGTTGCCTATGAGGTGGCATGGCAGTGTTCCCTATGTGATTTCTGCCATCCTCTCACCTCATTCCACAGTGCATCAGTGACATAGAGCAGCTGAAAGCCGTTGACCAGTAGCATGGCAAGAGATGGAGATCCCCTCAGTTCCATCTCTTTCAGTAACATTCCCAGATTTAGTACCACCTTTTGCAAAAGGGAAACAAATGAAACATAAAAAAGCAATAATCTAAATATAAACATATCAAAGAAGGATCACTGTTTTCGTTGTTTTTTAACTCTAGAGGGAGACATTCCTAACAAGAGTTGAAAGAGGGAAAGAGTTCCTCTTTGTTGTCATGCTTAGCATCCACACCGTTTCTCAAAGTCAAGGATGGGTCCTTCAAAGCCGTTTTTTCAAGGAAGTTACGTCATCGAATCTCGCCAAGCACTGACTGTTCCAATATCAAGGGTGCTTTAAAATTCTATCAAGTACTGAGTCATTGGAATTTTCAAGGATGCATGTGTACATCCTTTGTGTGCTTGGAACACCCACAATCCTGTGCGCACATGTATGGAAGATTTAAAATCTGTACTAAACAAGGCAGTTCACTATGTATTTAAATGTAAACATTGTGTTATTGTCATTATGTAAAATAAATTAAATATGGGCTCAAATCATTTTGACAACTTTGAACTCTCACACCGTAATTGGGTAAACTAGCACATTTTTTCCACAAAAATAAATCACGCTGAAAGGCCTATATGATTCTAACTGTCTCACTAAATTGCATTATCCACATTCTCACTGGTATCTGCTAGACAACAAGTACCAAAACTACATCACATGTAAAATTCTTTTTATACAACCCCACCCCCATCTTGCCTGTTCATAATTCTGAGAAATTCTTGAATTGTGTGTGTGTGTGTGCGTGCTTGTGTGTTTGCCTGCGTATGTGTGTTTGTGCATGTGCATGCATGCGTACATATGTCTACTGTGTGAGTATGTGTCATACGTATGATTACTGTGAATGTATGTGTGTGCGTGTCTGTTTATGCACATGTGTGCACATGGAATGGGTTAACATGACCCCTGGAGGCAGGCACCCCTGGTCATCCTAGGCCCTACGGTTCTCAAGATATTCACAGAAAACTTTGTCTGCCCTACCCTCCTTTCGGGGGGTCCAGTACAGCGGGGGGGCTACATATCAAAACAAAAAACGATGGTTCCATGCTATCCATGTGGGGTTACATGCCCACCAAGTTTCGTGTACCCAGTCTTTCAGTGTCCCGGGAATCTTTGTTGGTGTACGGTCACTAAATGTACACATAAATTATTTTATTGTAAGGCCCCCCCATGAACGAAAGTTCACAAAACTTGGCATGCATTCGGAGGGTGTCATAATGATCCTACACTTTCAATTTCGTGCAGTTTTGACCATGTCAGCCAGATATTGTGATGAAAACACCTAATTTTTTGCTTTTTAATTTTTAACTAGGTGGCGCTATACATGAAATAAGTGGTAATGGGATGGGTTGACATGCCCCCTTAAGACCAACATACAAAAAAACGTGGACCTCCTAGGCCCTACGGTTCTCGAGATATTCACAGAAAACTGTCTCAGGCCACCTACAGGCCAGTTGGTGTATAGTAACATAAATTAATTTATTGTGTGGCCCCCCATGAACGGAATTCCACGAAACTTGGCGTGCATTCAGAGGGTGTCATAATGATCCTACACTTCCAATTTTGTGCAGTTTTGACTATGTTAGGTCACAGATACCTGCGATTACAACACCTCATTTTTACTTTTTTGTGTTTAACTAGGTGGTGCTATACATGAAATGAGTGGTTATGGAATGGGTTGACATGGCCCCTTGAGATCAACATACAAAAAAAAATGGTCCTCCCCTCCTTTCGGGGGGTCTAGTCCAGCGGGGGTGCTACAGATCAAAACGAAAAACGATGGTTCCATGCTATCCATATGGGGTTACATGCCCACCAAGTTTCGTCTACCCCGGTCTTTCAGTGTCCCAGGAATCCTTTGACGGAAATTTGGACATGCGAAAAAGAAAAAAAAAAAAAAAAAAAAAAAAATCTGACTAAACCTATATGACCGCCGCTTAGCTATAAAGATAAAACATTCTAATGTACACGTAACTGGGACAGTGAAACTATTACCTAGTTAGTTGGTGACCTATACTCTCAGGAATAACCTTGATCTTCACTTAGGCAATTATTAAAATTGCCATGTCCGAAGAAAACAGATCTTTCAAAATAAAGTCAAAGTCTGATCTCTCCTAAACCTCCCATTTTGAAAATGAAATACTACATATTAAATAGACCCCCATTGAGATGATGATGTAACGAAGGCTGTTTGTGTCTTTATGGCACAGTGTTATGTAGACAAACAAAGGTCTTGTGCTACTTTCTCCCTTGTATAAACAACTCAACTCACCCAGCCAATCAAACCAGGGCGGAGTTCACAAAAGTACTTAAGGTCAAATCCAGCAATGCGAGGATTCAGTTCACGTCCAATAAAGAAATCATACATTGGATTCCCTGGGAAAACAAGCAGAAAACACATCAGCAACTGGAGTAAATCTCTCAGACCCAAATTATCTGTACAATATAATCTTGTAATTAGCCATCTCGACACAGTCAGTGACTTAGCTGTTTATTTTTCACTAAATCTCACCTGTGTTGCCACCCAGGGCCAAAGCATGAGCAGGTGCCCAGAAAGACCTGATGTACAGGTAAAGGGCGAGCAGGTATGACACTGCGATCGCAGCCACAGCCAGAGGGATGATCAGCTCAAAGAGATACGCCAGGGGCATGTCCAGCAAAAGGCCCAGACCGATGAGCACAGCGCTGCAGCACAAGGCGTAGTAACCTGCAGGGCACAACAATCACGTTCATGAGGGGGTCAACATGACATCTTCATCCAGGTGCGTCTCCGTCGGCGCAGACAAACTGGACTGTATCGAAAAGAGCTGGCACGAAAGCAACACTGTTAAGCAAACGTCATGGGCCGTTAACTGTTTTAACACCTGGCTATCTGATTGACCATGATTTGAAAACCATCGCCAAATCATGGTCAATCCGGCCTCGTGGCTACGGCCGACCAACACCGGCAACATGGGAATATTCATTACCAACTCCACTCTCACTCATGCTATATTGCTTAAATAGATATACAGAACAAACGAGTTCTTACCGTTAATGGGATACTTCAGTCTGGAACCATCTCTAAGCACTAATCCCTCAGATACCTGCCAAGACAATCAACAGCAAATAGGACAAATTAAGATTGTTGTTATTGTTGTTGTCATAATAGACAAAGGTGCAATCACACAATATTTCGGGGGGGGGGGGACTCTCCACATAGGACTCAAAGCGATTAGTTTAATCACTTGGTTTACCTTTCCAATGGGTAAAAGATAAAGGAAGCTCTGAAGGACCATCCAGCCAAGTACAATCATTAGAGCCACGGGATCCCACAGAAAGGTTGCGTGTGGAAGGGGAGGAGGCCACTGCAGCACACTGGCTGTGGGTGAGCGGCACACACTCAGGAGGTAGAGCACCGTGAGGGGCAGGAACACGGGGATGCAGGTGGCTCCTTCAGAGAGACCGACAGAAGGGAAAGAGAAGCAAAGGGAATACGGATGAGCCAGTCAGAACACAGAGGCACAGAGTATGAAAAGCCTCATTTGATCACAGTCTGTAAGTCATGTATGGATTTTAATTTATTTATTTATTTTTCTAAAACAGTCCCATTGAGATCTTAATCTCTTTTTTAAGGGAGCCTTGGGACAGCAAGTGTATAGTAAGTATGTGCAATATGCATGCATACTTTTGTAGTATATTTATACTGTCAACTTTAGTATATTTGCTTTAAGAAAATGTCATCACAACATGAACATAAAACTTGTATTCTCTGTATGTCAAATCTATATTTCACACTCCTTACCCAGAGTTCCACCAAATTCCCTCTCAGTCGTGTGCGGCGATTTCTGTTTGCTCGACTTCATATTAGTCGTCTGCTTGTCCAATTCAGACTGGAATCCGGTGTGAAGGGAGTAATAAATGATGAGAAGGGACAGCGGAGAACTTTGACTCCTGGAGTTTACCTAACTTGATGTAACACTGGTATACAACCTGTGTTGTGTTTATGAAATATTTCCTGTCTATAGCCTACTGCCAAATGAGCCTGGTTGAAGGGAGGGGTGATAGCATGACACATAAAACTCTGAGAACTGGGTTATGTTATAAATTGTATAGGCTAAATTGTATTTTAACATTAGGCTATGATGAAGCAGAATAGCCCACGTTATTCGCCATGTAGACTACAGCATCTCATCAGACATTTGCAATAATTTGTTTAATAGAATGCAGTGCTGTTTTAAACACAGACCACATACAAAATAATCGATGTGCCATGATTACTCCATTTACGCTAAAAAAAATTCACTTACCGTCACTCAAAAATACTCCAGCTGTACAATAAAGATGCAAAAGAATAGGACCAAGTAACGCGCGTTGAGCACCGCCCCAAAACACACTCCTGTCTCGGAGAACGGCATTTAAACCAATGCAATTGTCGTAAGGTTATCTGAAGACTGGTGGAGAGCTGGCGCACAGACCAATTGGTACCAGACATATTAGAGAAGACCAACCTTTCCTTCTTATAGACCAATTATAGGCGAGTTGTTCCGTTTGCGTAACCATGACGCATTATGGTATTGGTCGCTGGGAGGGACCAATACCATAGGGAGGGATTTTTTGGTATTACTTTCTTAACCTTCAGCGATTAGGCGTGTTCGACTTCGACTGAGTCTGACTTGGTCTAGTCCGGCAGCCAAATGCCATAATTTAGGTGAACCTGGTTTTATCGGTGATAAGTTTTTTTTTTTTTTGCTGTTTCTTGCTGTCAAGGGGTAACTCAATAAGATTAGAGAGGGTGCCCGGTGATATCCCTTGGGCAATTCTCGAGCCTTTCTTGTCCAATGTGTTGAATATAAGGCGAAGCACCACAGGTGAATAGGGTAAAAAAAATAACTAACAGATATCACTATGAAACTTTCCCAGTTGATTACTTACATTAATATGGAAAAGAAATGTATTACAAGTTATCTGTAATATAAAGTTTAAATATGCAAATTAAGCATAATCTAATTAAATATGTGCTGATTTGCATAAACTAAAAAAAACTAAATCGGAACATTGGATGATGCCAGGTTCAAAATTACTTTTTCATTGTGTTGACATATTAGATGAAAAGTCTTTTACACAGGGAATTTTAGATATCTCTTTTATTTATTCCGTAAATCAGAAAATACTGCCAATAGCCTTTAAAAAAATACATTTTTGCCATGTTTTTAGGAATAAAATGTAATATAAAAAGGCTAGGAATAACATATCAACAAACCCCTCTGTAGAA
Organism: Alosa sapidissima; assembly: GCF_018492685.1. Lineage (NCBI taxonomy): Eukaryota > Metazoa > Chordata > Actinopteri > Clupeiformes > Clupeidae > Alosa > Alosa sapidissima. Next base: position 16,301,814 of record NC_055961.1, on the reverse strand, counting down.
CCCTTCTAAATATAGTTAGGTATAAGACTGGAAAGTTTGGTGTATGTAGGTGCTTCTGAAGTGCCGATTTCATTCTCAGAGTGGGAGAGGAAACTAATCCACGGGTGCTACGTGCTAGCATCTCTCAATAGCACGTCTCTTAGGTGTGGATGGAGGTTTACCAGAGACTTTCTAATGAGGAGTCACAACACTCAAAAAATCCTCCATAGAAATGCATGGGGTTAGTTTGTAACGCCAATATGGCAGTTGTCTACACATATCCGACCCCTTTCATGTGTTGTGATCTCACTGCTGGAGCAAGGTTGGTGTTGTGAAGTCTTGCGCACGCCGAAATAGATGCCCGATAAGTGCCCAAAAAGTGCTACAATATGGCTGCTGAGTGGAAGGACTTACTGCATGTATGCTATGTAAATGATTACTGTTAGCCTAAACTGCCCTCTTTTAGCTGATTTCTACAGGGTGTCTGTTCTACTGTTCTAATCCTATGTATAAAATATACATTTATTTTTATTCTTTATTGCAGTAGTAGTCTATGCTCAGAGCCTAAACTCGTCATTCAAAAAGAGAATATTCATTTTTAAGTAGGCTATTGAAGTATATGGAGCCTGAAGCGAAGGAATACTTCAGTTGGAAATTCAACTGCCATTTGAAGAAAGATTCATTGATTCGTTACTAAGCCCAACCAGTCTACCAGAAAATGTCAAACTTGCACCAAACTACATTTTGGAGATGATCAGATGTGGCTGCAAGAGTGAAAATCCTTGTAGCTCTAACAGATGCAGTTGCCAGGTTAATGGTGCCTTGCACAATATTCTCTGCATGTTTTAGGGTAGGATGAGCCAGAACTGGACAATTATCAGAACTAATACTAGGAAAAGTGTACATATTCAGAATATTACAGGCAATATCTGAAATTATAAATTCATTATTTGACATAGAAAAGGGTTACATTTTCCCAATTTGAATGCATGAAGTATTGTCTGAATAACTATCACACTGCAAACTGTATTTTAGTACATTCTATTTGAGTTGATTATTTGCTTTTCCTATTTTTTTTTTTCTTCATGATTTCGGCACATATGGCTTTAATGGTTAATGTAGGACATTGCCCAAGGGATATCACACTGGGCACCCTCCTAAATATTAAAGAGCCACCCCAAGTCAACAAGTCTAAGCAAAAATGAATAAATCAATAACCCACAAAAACAGGTCTGACCCCATGGCTCCCTGACTGGCATTATCTGAAATATAGAAATTCATTAATTCACTTAGTAAAGGGTTAGTAAAATTTGCATTTAATATGAGTATGCCTACTCATCTTGAAATAAGAGGTATATCCTATTTCATGATTTTGGCACATTGGGCTTTTTCATATTTAAACATTAAATTACAGAAAACGTGTAATACAAATTTCCTGTGTAAAAGACTTTTCATCTAATATGTAAACACAATGAAAAAGTAATTTTGAACCCGGCTTCATCTAATGTTCAGATTTTTTATTTTTAAACTTTATGCAAATCAGCACATATTTAATTAGATTGTGCCTAATTTGCATATTCAAACATTACATTTCAGATAACTTGTAATACATTTTTTTTTTCATATTAATGTAAGTAATCAACTGGGGAAGTTTCATAGTGATATCTGTTAGTTATTTTTTTTACCCTATTCACCTATAGTGTCTTACCTTGTATTCAATACATTGAACAAGAAAGGGTTAATATACAAAATTGCCCAAGGGATATCACTGGGCACCCTCCTAAATCTTAAAGAGATACCCCTGGTCTACAAGATTCTGCAAAAAAAAAAACTTTAACCGACAAAAGAGCTACAACAGAGGGCAGCTCATCCCGGACAGACAGGCTACAGTCTGCCTGACGTGACTCGCGGGAGACATCGCGGGAGATATCGCGGAATGTTGTTTGCAATAAACACAGCAGAACTTTCATTCTTACTCATTAAAATGAGCATAATGACTGACGAAATAAATTCTTATGATGTAGTTTAAATAAACCACTGTTGTCATACAGTTAACAGGCCTGCATTGTAGCACATAAATTCAATATCAAGTGTTTCCCCTATATGTGTGTCTATCTATTTAGCCAACAGCAGAAAATAACAGAATATCCAAACGTTTTCAGTAGGCTAGCCTACCATTGTTGCAGAAATCACGTATAAGAAGGTATCCCTTCGATTTCTGTTTATTTTCGCATATTCCAACATAAGGAAGCAGCATGAGACTCTCGTCATAATCGTCATGAGGACATTCCTCCCAAATGGCCCTATCACGTCTTTGAACTGACGTCATGAGGGCGTGTTTTAGCTCGTGCAGCTCGTGGAAGGCAACTGCAAGATCTGACTGCAGGCTAAGACGACTCCCGCGATATTTTAAGGTCATGTGACATGGTGTCACGGTGGTAAGTCCCTCCCCGGCTGACAGAAGTCGGACAGAATTTCTAACCAGCAAGCATTGCGTCCATCCCAGTATGCATTGTGTTCAACCCAGCATGCATCACATCAAGTCAGATCTGCACAGATCTGCCTCAAGTCGAACACGCCTATTGTGTTCAACCTATGTGTTCAACCCAGCATGCATCACATCAAGTCAGATCTGCACAGATCTGCCTCAAGTCGAACACGCCTATTCTCTCTGTCAATAAATCAGCCATGACTTTCTAACACGGAAAATACATGTTAAGAATGCATGTTCATGTTTGGCACGCTTTGATTTCATCCCATCACTGAATTTAATGAGCTAAACTCCAGCTTCACTTCAGCTGTATTTTTTTAAAATCTAATTGGTAGCCTCAAACTGTGTATCATGAAGAAATGTATACCAGCAATGTCACTGAAAGTGAAGCACAAACTAATTTCAGTTGTAAAGACTGCTTGGCTGTAGAAGGATGGAGTGTTTTCAACATGCACATTTCAGTAGGGAGTTTCACATAGAGCATCACAGTCCCGCCCACAGGAGTTTCCGGAAGTAAGAATTCAATGCAATTTCTCATAAGCCATAAAAGCTTAACTGCACATGGTAGACTCAAAACCAGCTACGGCTGTACTAAGCGATTGTGTATGCTCATATAGAGCATCACAGTCCCACCCACAGGAGTTTCCGGAAGTAAGAATTCAATGCAATTTCTCCATTAACAATTCGGGTATAAGCCATAAAAACTTAACTGCGCATGGTAGACTCGAAACAGGCGCCCGTCTACAGACAGCCTGGCCACTCCGTATTAAGTCCCATTGTACCGAATTTTGGTTGCAGTTCCACCAGATTTCCACTGGGGGCGATCGCCATGAGTGCAGAATGAATGGGAGTCAATGGAGCTAGACGGCTAAATTTGTCTCTTTCACCTGATTGTCGTTGACAAATCTCAGATTTGATTGTAGTTTATATAACTTCAACATGGGTTATAGGTCAAAAGTTGAATGAACGAGTACTTATGTCCTTTTGATTTCTTACAGTTTGGGTCGTTGTTGCCCATAACACACTAGCATTGTGCTAATGAGTGACGTCATTGACACGTTTGAAAGGCTTTTTAGAACAATTAAGTGACTTTAAAAAATATAATACTCCACCAAGTGTATTTTCTTTGCCTCCCCTTTCGAATACAATATCTAAATTACTTGAAAAAAAATTATATCCAGAGAAAAGTGGATTTTGAGGGGTACAGCTCCATAGACCTCCATGCATTCTGCACTCGTGGACGAGCGCCCTCATGTGGAACCACAGAATGAACTGCAACCAGTCGAAATGATATGTTGTACGCTTATGAGTTACGCCGTAGCTGATTAGCCTAAGACATGCTTTAAAACTCTTTAGATACGGATTTTTCCAAAAGTCAATGGGAGAAATTAATGGGAAATTTACTTCCGGAAACTAAGCTCTCTCGGAGGAGGGGCGGGACTGTGATGCACAGGCTGCTTTTTGGATTGGCATCATTTTGGATTATGTTAAAATTATGTTTGTAAATGATTGTAAAAAAATTAAATTGATCAAGATTCCATTTATAAAAGCAGTAAAAGTGGAAATATCCAAGGGGGGTGAATACTTTTATAAGCACTGTATCTATCTTGAGGTCAACCTCACAGGCCATATTCAGGTGTCACAGACTAGAACCACTCAAGGAACCTTGAAAATAACCCTCAACTGCTTCTGTCTCCATCACTCAAAACTCAGGTCTTCTCTAGTATTATGGCTTTATCGAACATTCAACTCGCAAAATGTCGTTTTTAAGCTTGCCTACAATAACCTTCAGAAAAAGTTTGGCCCCAATAAAGTCCTTCTAAGACTATGCCTATATGGACAGTAGTCCAATTGTCATGGGATTTGTGAGGAAAAAGACCCTGCACACCAACATAGCTACTGAGTCAGAGTATCCAACAAGTGTCTTTCCTTCCTGAGGATGACCTTCACTTTTCACTTTCAGAGGTCCTCCGAGATACCATAAAGTACCAACGAAACAGTTCACTGACATTTTCCAATCTTTTTTTCAATTATACTTCACTATCTACCTTAATAGAATTTTCCACCATGCAACCGATCGCTTCGCTATACGCTACCATGCTACTTTTAGCTTACGCTAAATAGTTGAAATATTAGATGTTAGATGTCCTTGGCTGCCTGGTCCATGATACGGTGACTGGTGAGTGACATGACAGCTGAGAGACTAATTGAGTTTAATAGGCAACATTCACATACATTCCATAAAACAAATTCACTTGTGTAACAGATTAATATGAATCAATATATTACTGCCTGTACTTCAACCTCAGTGACAACTGAAGTGACCATTCATAAAGTTCATTCATAGGTTCAGGAGACCAGCAAGGGTGGATTTAGAGTTTCTGAAGTAGCTGGTAACGTACGTAGGGTCCTTTTTAACCTCTCTCACAGATGACCTCAATGACACTCTGCTCCATAGGTGCAGGGTCTAGACAGCGATGGGCAGCACTACCGACAATCTCATCCAATAGAAAGTGCACCAGGTTCTCATCCGACACAAAGCGCCAGAGATACATCTGCAGGTAGTGGCAGTCCACCTGGATCTGCTGCAGGCCATAGCGGCCGAAGGTACGCAGGCGAACACATTCTAGGAACGTCTTCAGACTAATCTTAATAATCCCAGTCAGCACGGAGACCTGGAGGAGGGGAGAACAAACAAGGGGAAATGTTCCTATAACGTTACTATAATATTCTTGAAAGTACAATTCGAAAGGTGAATTCTACCATCAACAACAACTTAAATCAATGTATAGGGGGGCTACAACACTACAAATGACAATGGACAATGAGACCTGTTATGTTTCTGTCTGTCAACACACACACACACACACACACACACACACACACACACACACACACACACACACACACACACACACACACACACACACACACACACACACACACACACACAGACGTAGTTGCTACAACATCAGCACAACACTACCAACATGACCTCTTGCATATAATACACTTATTATGTATTGCTGCAAGAGAAGCCGAAAGCCAAGATTTTTATTCTCTACTGAGATGTAACAATAAATGAGTCTTGAAAGCCAAAACACACCAATTTGAAAAGGGTAAGTAGATCTGTGCAGGTTAAATTCTCTTTATTACAGGTCAATAAGACAACACCAGCACAACACAACACAACACAACACAACACAACACAACACAACACAACACAACAATGGCAGGTGCCAGAGCTAATCCAGATGTAATATCTGATTGAGGTAGTTATAGGAAATGTATATATGCATGCAGTGTTCTTTAAGATCTTCAACTTGGTCTGGTTAAAATGTTAGTTCACATAAACGAGTCAGTGTGTTATAACACAATCATGTGTCCAGCATAATGGCATATTTTTTTTACCTTATTGAACTCTACTGGACTGAAGATGTCGATCCTCTCAGAGAAAAGCTTGTGGATGTTACTCAGGAGGTTTGTGTCCATAGGAGCACTAAAACATAAGCACTATGTCAGCAGACAGCTCTAAACAGCAACTACAATCATCACTATGATCCTAAAACTTAGGTGTTTGAGCCAGAGTATTTCTGGCAGTGGGAATAATATTAGCAGTAGATATAAAGTAGTATATAGTAAATAATTAGTGTTAAATAATGAAGTACAGATTGGCAGAAATTACCTTGGTGTGTAACTGGGCGCATAACGCACTTGCTGTCGTGAACTGCTATAGACAGAGAAGGTCCTCTTACTTGAATCACTACTGTGGGCTTTTCTCACCCCTTCCTCATACAAAAGGCCCACCTACAAAGAATGAAAATATGAATCATCATACACTAAATCAGGCAAACAAAACATGAACAGGCTAGCATAGGTCTTTAGCTGGCTAGTCAACTCAACACAAATCAACTTTCCCCAGCTGACCACCTGTAGCCAAACCAGGACAAATGATAATTTGTCTCAGGCTTTGTCAAGCACCAGACGGTTTGATTTAGATTTGATTTTGTTTTGTCTCACACACACACACATCATTTGTCATATCGTCAATGTCATTTGAATGTATTTCATAGTTTAACCAAATAAATTTCAGTGTCCTGCCGGCGGGACGGTTACCCCCCTCCCCCACCTCCCCCCAACATTCTAAATCAATTGTATGCACCATATTGCTATGTAGCATAGTAATGTTATACACCATTTCAAAGCTTTGGCTCTTGGGAATCCAAAAATTACAACTTTTTTCATGTACAATCTGTATAGTGCTTTACATTCTCAGATTCATTTTATTATGTCTCAATTAAATTTGATCCAAAATGCCCCCCTCCCCCTCCTCCGCTTTTGGTGATACCCTGACTTCTGGCTGCAGTGTAGCTGCAGCACAATAAGTAGATGCCTCATATGAATCTTCATGTTGTATTAGCCAATATTAGTTGTACAGATGTATAGTCTATCTTATACACACTCATTGAACCAACAAAGTAAATGCAAAAATAGAGACTTTTTTGTAATTATTCCATATTTTGTGTAGTCAGTCTATATCAGAACACCTGACATACAATCTAAATAGTCCACAAGAAACCTCAAAGTGTTACCTTTCATTTGAGACCAGGATTATGCTTCTACACAAAGGGGTTCATATGCAGTAAGCATTTGATTGTCAGTATGCATTTTGGATAACAAAAAGTCCTATGGGGAGAATCCATAGGCATTTTACAAAACGCATGGGCATACCTTGGCAAATAATAGTCTAAAGCACTCATATTTTCATTCTATATTGATCAACTTTTGCACACAGCTTCACAAGACCTGGTGCTAGGGCTCAGTTGTGTTTCTAAGGGATATCAAGTGACCTAGAGGGCTGAAATGTGGTCAGTTCAGAGATGCTTGTAATCCGGCAGAAAGAAAAAACTATATTCTAGCCTCTGTAGCTCTTTGTCAGTACATCACACAGTTATCTTGACTGCTTCCTACGAAAGCTACAGGTTCTCAGCTTTCTATAGAGGTCCAGCACTTGATGGTTGACCCCAAAAGAGGTGGGAACAATGCCCTTATAAATAGGCACAGTGCAATTTCAGGCAAAAAACTTGAAATTTTTACTGAGAACTATTTAAACAACCAGGAATAGTAACCAATAATGTTGCCTTACAATCATGAAACTCAATAAAGGGTTAACTACCTGGACATCTATGGACGTGGTGTCCTCCACAACTCTCTTCATCACTGCTCGCACATTCCGTGGCTCAATAGTGTTCACCCAGTCTCTGGTCTCCACACTTTTCCGTAACATCTGAGAGATGATCAATCCCTGGACCTGATGAATAACAGAACATATCATTGTATTATGAAACAAACAATGTATTGTACTATGAAAACAAACAATTCATGCAACCTGAATACATTTGACTTATTGTGTTGATTATGTAAGAGATAATGGACGACACATCATTTGGGTACCAGAAGCTAATGCGCGCTCGAAGTGGTAATGGAATCATGACACGCAGCAGACGTGCTGAATAACATGACACACTGCAGACCCATGTTGAAAACGATGAACAAAAAAGAACAAAAAAAGATGGGTCTATTTTCGTCTCTGCTGTGTGTATTGCTGAGTACTAGGCTGTGCACCGTACGTACCTTTACGTAGTGATTGAGCAGCTTCTGTGCGGCCTCTCTGGCTTCGGCACACAGGGCAGTAACAGCAGTAACTGGAGAGTGGTGCTGAGGGGGAGCAGGAACAGTTCACAGAAGATAACATTACATAACTGACTACACATCTAAATACACCATAAGAAATATAATACATTGGTGTTTAATCATCAGATGGACATAAAACAACTCTGAGGGAGACCATCTCCCAAGGAAAGAAAACTGCCATATTCTTACCTGCACCAGGAACTGTTCATCTGTGAGGGTGAGTATGTAAGAGATGGTGGACGTCTCGTAGTCCAGACACAGGCGCGAGAGCAGCAGGAGGAGGGCAGGAGGAGTGGACCCACCCCGGTCCCCGGTGCTCTCACAGAACTGACGAGACGACTGGCAGATAAACTTAATGAAGCTCACCACCAGGCTCTCCCGCACTCCCTGACTGCAGAACTCTCCCTGATAAGCAATGAGAAATACACACAAAAACAGATAAAAAAAAAAAAAAAAGAGACATTTAGATATTAACTGGTATTTATTCAATTAGTATTTACTCCCTTGGAGTCAGTTTTCAATGTGCTGGGTAGACCTTTAGAGTAATTGTCCAACATGCAGGGCAGTGCAAATGACTTTCATGGAACCTGTACTTTGGCCTAAAGAGGTACCTAGTGCATTGAAAAGTGACAAAAAGCATCATGTTCCTGCACGATATACCAAGTTTACATAGTCCAATACCAGGTGGTCCGTGCACAGTCCCAGACAGACACCATTCTCCCTATTATGAGTCAGGGTGCCATCAATATATAAGTCTAAGTCTAAGACTATTATTTTGAGGGGGGAAAAAAAAATACATAGTGTTTCTTTAATCTGCTGTAACTGAAACATTATACCATTAATATATAACATTGCTATTAGTATGTATTCACCTTGAAGTAAGGCTTGTTGGAGAAGGTGATATCCTTCGCTGTGAAGAGATGCACAGAGGCCAACACTGATTTAATCTGATTCAAGATGGAGGCTGAAAATGAGGCCAGCAGTTCGGGTAGGTTAGGAGGTGCATCTTTTCCACTGGTTCCTCCCCCCAAGAGGCCCCCTCCACCCGTGCCCCCACCCATCGAGAGGCGAGGTGCAGCCAGGGCCTGCCTCACGTCGGTCAGGCTGTCCAGGTAGAAGCTCTGCAGGGCCGACAGGTACTGCTTGATCCGCTCTCGGGCCGCCTGCACCACAATCTCTGTCCCCTGGCTTGGTACGGACGACCCCGGGAGCAGCTTGGTCACGGCCTGCAGGCGACGGTGGAAGCGGTCGAGGGCGCGCACCAGCAGGGAGTTGTCCCCGACCCCCTTCTCCTCCTGGATCCGCCGCTCCACAAGGGAGAAGTAACGGACTGCCAGGGCGTCCACGAAGGCGTGGAGCTTGCCTCTGGCCATCTCCGGAATGTTCTTCGAGGCCAGCTCGCCCTCCTGCGGACGGTTGATGAAAAGCTCCTGGTACGAGGCGATGACCAGGCAGAGGTTGCTGACGAACTCGTTGCAGCCCCGGTCGATGAACTCCAGGATGTCCGTTTTGGAGGCCCCGGAGAGGAATGGGTTGCCTGAATGCATGGAGGCGTCAGTGGGAGAGCCAGCAGCAGATGAGGCCCCCTTCTTTAGAGCAGCTGAGGTCTCTGTCGTTGCTGGTTTACTGGGCGATACCGGGTCTCGTAGTTCTGCCTCTAGGCCTTGCAGGTCTGACTCTAGTCTGGACTGGGCATGGCTGAGGAACTTGTCGCAGAGTTCCTCTGCAGGCTCGTCCAGCTGGAGCAGTAGCTCAACGCACTCGGACAAGTCCTTTGCATTGGAGCCACCATCCCTGTGCATACATAGAACCACACACATTTTAGTGGAGACATTTTGGATGGCATTCTTGATATGTTGATATGATTACTCTCAATGGAAGTGTTACTTATAATGCCAAGTAATGTACAATCCTTTAGATTATTTGCATCTGTTAACTGGGGCTTGTTCAGTCAACTCTTAAAGGAAGGGGTTATGCTAATTGGAGAACTCATTGCATCACCAATACCCCTTTTTAGGGCTGTCCAAAAAAAACCCCAACAGAATACGGATTCTCCGATTTTAGTTTACTTTCTGTTTTTGTTCTACATGCATGTTTTTCTGAACAAAATTCCCTGCTGCAAATGTAGATGCTGGATGACAGACTTACCTGAACTTCTGACGTAGCTGTTGAGCCAGCTGCTCCATGATGGCATTGCAGTCATCCTGGATCCCACGAAAAGAGGGCATGTGGCTGTACTGCTGAAGCACGCAGCGGGCACGGCGGTGGGAGCTCACGGCCTGGGCGTACGCCTGGAGCTCCAGGCACTTATTCAGCCGGGCAGGGAGCTCGAAGAGGAACTGTAGCTTGCGCAGGAGTGTGTGAACACCTTAAACATCAAAAGGTGCAAATAAATATAAAGTACAGGAGGCAGCCATTTAGAGGACAAACTTATATGAAGGAGCATGCATAACAAACAATGGACATCTTACTGGCTTACAACAAGGGCAAGGCTAAAATATAGCAGTTGCATGCATAGTCACTTGGGCCTCTTTACCAGAGAGCTTGGTGATCTGTGTATGTTGGTCCTGCAGTGTTCCACTGATCTTTGCACTGAACTCGGTGATGGCAGACATATTGGCAGAGAGGCAATCCATCTCATCTTCCATCTTTTTGAAATCATTCTTCATCTTCCTAATAGTGTCTATGAAGAGACCAAGCATGACAAGCAATAAGATGGCAATATGCCATACCATTACACTGAAAGAAACCTTGAGCATCTGTTACTGGCACAACAAGACGGTTGCAGAACTAATTGACTAGTGCCAACTGACCTGTTGCTGATATGAACTTGTTGTAGTTCTCATACACCAACGTCTGCATATCACTGTCCAAGGAACGTATCTGCTTCACCATGCAGCTCTCCTGGTCCATCAGTTCGCCTAGAGAACATTCTTTTCTCAGCTGAGAAAGGAGAGAACAGGTACAAGGGTCACAAGGTGAGCATGCTATAATGTCAGGCTACTTACTGTAGCCTACTCTGGATAGTGTGGTAGTGTTAGTTTAGGAAAATGTGTGGTATAATTAAATTATTACACTGCCATGTGTAACATTCTTAATCTAACCAACAGGCAAGGTTACATTTAGCTACATCAAAGCGTGTCGGCAGCAGCCATATGGAAAACGCGAATGGTGAATAGCGTAAAACTGGCTAGCAAGCCTTAACCAAAACAACTGTGGCGCAACCTGAGGGGCGGGAGAGTGAACCAGGAAACTAGCCACTGCGTTAACGTTAGATTACAGAACAATCACAATGCACAGCCAACATAATACGTTACCTTATTGAGATAGACCTCTGGATCGAAATGAGGCCCATTAATATCACAGGGATCCAGCGATTCGGCTTGGTCTGAGCCTTTTCCTTCATCATTGAGCCCGTAGTAGAGTTTTAGCATTCCGTGCACTTTGCGTTTACGCTGCGCGTCGGAATCAGGTGGTGTTGTGGCAGGGCTAGTTCCCTGGTCGATATCCATATCTACCTATATTATTTTGATATATATGACGTTACTAAAGGCAAGTGAAACACGGAGTGTGCCAACTCATAACATCAGATGACTGGAGCTTTTCCGGGCTACTAGTTTCTCGTCATATGAGGACCAGCTATCATTGGTTCAAAAGGACACGTGAGGGTGGAGCCAACAGTCCGAAGACCTGTCAGCAAGGTCAGTCCGAAGACTGTCAGCAAGGACCAAGATGGACCGCTCAAGGCAGAGATATTCTAAAGAGTGATGTTTCAGTCCATCTCTGGCTCAGATCTTCTTGAGCGAAGATGAGGCAAGATAGCTAGCAGCTAGCAACACAGATCTAAAACAAAGGTGATTCTCTTCCAAGGCCTTTGCCAGCTCCTCTCTGTATCGCTCTCTTCTGGCTATGCCCAAAGATTCTTGACTACTCCGCTGTGTGCTTTTCTACTACCTCATACTTCTGACTACTAGTTACCTGAAAACATAGGCTCTTTTCACATCATTCATACACTGATTATTGAAAAAATATATACCACATGTTTACTGAATACTACTTTGGGAGGCAGGATTGCCTTGCTTTATGAATGTCTGAAATGTGTTTAGTGAAACATAATGGGAATATCAAAATATCTGCCATAAATGATTTTTTATTTATGTTCAATACATCAGAACCACATAAACAACATTTTTTTAAATAAAACATTTATAATAAAAAATCTATAGTATACATTATTATTGGTTGATAATTGAAGTGTGAGACTGTTAGTACAAAGCAGGAATAAAAAAATGAATGCTGCATATAATTTTTTTTTTTACAAACCTTACAGTCACTGAACTTCGGTAGTGCACATTACATTGTTTATTGAATTCTATTAAGTCAAAAGTGTTAGTAATATAAAACTAGAAGAATGAACGGAAACCGTAAAGGGATTATGTATTACAATGCACAAACACAAAACAGTTATACTGTTAATCTGAAATTCATGGTATCAGCTGCAGTTGGTTAAAAACACAAAAGGCACTTTAAACTCGACGTTTATCCAAAAAGCGTATTTGTAAAGCAATGTGGTTCCACAAATCTCATTCAAATGTTGGCACATGCAGGAATAGCCAAGGCCCAACATTGTTGTTGATTGTTGTTGTTTTGGATATATTATACAGTGTCCAGAGGTACCACAGAGGAGTACAATGTACCCCACTCCTTTACGCGTTCTTCTCAAGCCTCGTCTGAAAAGTGATGATGGGGTGAAGATGCTATATGTGTATATACATGCTAACTCATTAACCGTCTACAGTTCCTTTTGCTTCAGCCGAACATCATGCATAGATAAAGGCAAATGATAGCGTGGCTTTATGACAATCCATATATTTCAGAATGTAGAGGAAAGATAAACAGTGTATAAAGATTGTATCCTTCTGATTGCAACAGCATTGACCGTGTTCTGTGCACTGTGATTTCACCTATACAGGAAGGAATACAGTACATTTGACAGAGGTTCTTTTCCCCCCACAAAGCCCATGATACATTACCAAAATATATCACTGCCAGAGACACTGGAGTATTGGAGCCTTGATTTCATTCAGGGTAGATAGTTTAATGTTGACTACTCCATCTTTTTTTGTTTTCTGTAAGGATGTAAGAAAGGTCCTCGTCCTGATTTAATGTCCAGGGTCACCTGATTTGAGTGTGAGGGTTAGGAAGCAGCCGCGAACATGAGGCACAGTTAACTTTGGTGCAGAGGGGGGGTCAGAGAGGTCACGGTTGGAGTTCCCTGTTTGTAAATGTTGCATAATTCGGCCGAGAAGAAAATGGAAAACTACATTCACAGTGAACAGCCATCAAGGTCATTGTTGTTCTTTTGAGGACTGCCTTAAGATATTTAAGGAAGAAAGAAATGTTTACCGAAAAAGTTCTACAAACTACCGAATACCTTATGAGCTGAGCATTTGTTGTGGCCATGAAAAGTGACCATGAAAATTTAATCTGACATCTTAACCATGATGTCTTTCCAATTAGGTTCAAATTATGGTTTATTTTCATTTCCCTCTTGACATACGGCTGTTCCTGCTTCACTGACCTAGATAAGGCATGGTTACTTTATACAAGGTTCCCTTTCAGGGAAGTGGTTTTCGACCTACCACGAGGAGTTAACATTTTAACCTACCGTATTCCACTTTTTCTCCATTAAGAAAAAACACAAAACATAAACAAACTTGGTCCAGTTTAAATTAGTCACTCCAACTCTGGATTCCTCTCCCTTGGGTGTCGACATGCAGCAGTTGATTTGGTCGGTGGTGGCAGTAGTAGAGGCACCTGGGGGTTCAACCCTGTTCCAAACTCTCCGCCACCTGCACCGCCGCATAGTCCTGAGGTGGGGCCTGCCTCGTGAAGAAGGACGCAGCCCTTTTTGGTTTGAGGCGCTTGATTTCTTTACCTGAGGTTGAAATGGGGAGGTGAGAATTAGGAACCAGACTAAAGTGTAAGTGTGCGTAAATAAAGCTAAAACTGTACCAATACTCAAGTAAGGGGAAACAAAAAGAAAATAAACACAGCTAAATCCTGGTGTTGGACAGGGGGGTATTCCAGGTAGGACTGCACAATTAAACAATTTGTAATCGTGATTGTAATTTCAATTAATTCAATTAGCTATTCACAAAGGCTGCAATTCATCGAGCAGCTCGCAAGTCTCTGTATGGTTAATCTGGTCACTGTGATTTTTATACGCAGGTCATCCTTCTTGTGTGACAGACAGTGAAGCACACCTATCAAGAGTGCTGTGCTTTTCATGCACTAGACATGCTCACCAAACAAGTGGTCCAACTTTAACAAAAGCTAGACTTTGAAAAATGAAATCGCAATATCTGTCGCAAAATCTATCGCAATTAGACATTTTCCCCAAATTGTGCAGCACTAATTCCAAATATGTGGACTAGATACCAACCTGGGTAAGTGACCAATGAGAAAATGGTAAACATCTAAGGATTTGTTTCACTAGAAGAATGAAGCTTTTCTAAAGAGGTTTCTCACTAAACAACATACTTGTCATACCCCCAACAGCTAACCACAATTCCAGAACAGATCCAGATGCCTCTTTAAAGTGGAGCTTGCACAATAAAGCTAAAATACCATCTTGTGACGAAATAACTGGGTCTTCCAAGTATAACCTACATGCTGTTTGTTTTCCACAGCTGTTTGGTTTCAAGGTCAAAATGTTATTGTCTTCTTACCGAAAACCGTAGTCATGTGCTGGAACCTACCCCTCTGGGACAACAGAAGTGCTAACTCTAACGGTGGTCTGATGTGTTATGTCTGTGTTACTGTTCCCTCTCCACCCCTCCACTCTCCTCATCCCTGCATTACAGTCTCACCGTCGTCCACGTAGCTGATGGTGTTGAGCGAGTGCACACGGCTGCACACCACGCTGCTCTGCCGACGCAGCTTCCCTCGCCGGTTCCCTCGCGCCCGCTCCGTGGTGCCCTCCTGGCCTGCAGGTGGTGTCTGGGCGGGTGCGACCTCGCCGTCCGTGCCTGACGCAGCGGCTTCGCCGGCCGAGCGCAGCTCCACGCAGAACTCGATCAGGCCACTCATCAGCTCCGCCTAGTGCACAGGAGCGGAGACACAACAACGGGTTTAGGAGAGAGAGGGCTCTCCAGGACAGGAAGGTTCATCTCTGGCCTTCAATTATAGCCTAATATAGAGACACCAGGGACATGTACTACATTAATTAAAGACTATAAACAGCCTGGTTGACTAAGAGTGATTCAGATTCATAAAAATATGCATAAAGCCTAAGAGCAAATCATTAGCATGTATGCTTTTAATGAACGAGAACCACTGAGTTTATTGAGGGTTGACAGCTAACCATGGAGTGAATGAGGAACTGCCAGTTTACCTGTTTAGAGTAGATCTTCAGTAGTTTGTTGACAGGAGTCCCTGCCTCCTCCCCATCAAACTCCAGCCAGAGGATGTGCGAGTCTCCCTCCCCCTCGGGGTAGCTGTGGTCCCAGGACAGCTCATTAAAACGCAAGCCCAGGAGTACATGCTGGTAGGGAGACAGAGAGAGAGCAGAGGGCGGAATGAATCAGCTGCTTAAGGCTTTAATCATGCCTTATGAATATACATAGGACCAGGAGCTCAGAGAGTTGCAGCGCGCTGTGATGTGAACAGGAACAAGTAGAAGCAGAAGGGGAACCCGAAGGAAGAACAGAACCGAAAGGGCTCACATCCTCTTTAGAACCACTAACACTGTGGAGGAGAGAGTGGGTAAGTGTGTGGATGAGGTGGTACGTACCTTCTCTTTGACATCCATGACATAAACGCCCTCCAGACTGATGCCCAC
The DNA here is from genome assembly GCF_018492685.1 of Alosa sapidissima. Lineage (NCBI taxonomy): Eukaryota > Metazoa > Chordata > Actinopteri > Clupeiformes > Clupeidae > Alosa > Alosa sapidissima. The sequence continues at coordinate 16,285,807 of NC_055961.1, read as the reverse complement.
TGTGACAGCTTTGCGTCCTCCTCTGTGTAGGATTCCCTGGGCTGGCTTATCGATCCCCGCTGAGAAGAAAGCGCAACTACAAAACAAACACAAAAACAAAAACACTTTGAACACCTCACAACTTTAATGCTGGGTTATGTTTGCAGAAGTTCCAAAATGGTAAAATCACTCCTCTTTTCATGTAGAAAGTAAACCATAATTACACACTGAGATAAACACACAAGACATGTGACCAACATTTCAGACTAGAGGCAAGTTCAAAGAGGTAACTTGTCCCTTTAATGTAGCAAGCGAAGCACAAACACACACATTCACACTCACATGGCTGGAATAGTTCATGCGGGCGGGAACGTACCCGTAGTAAGGCAGTATGTGGCAGATGCTGAGGTACTGTCTCAGGTGATGAGTGGGGTCCTGGTTGGGACTCAGGGAGTTGTACTCCTTCAGGAGACTCTGCTCCAGCTCGGCCTGCCGACCCCCCTTTCCCCGCAGGGTCGACAGAAAACCTCCGCCCACCAGCAGATGGCTGGGCAGGAAGGACGACAGCTTCTTCTCCCTGGGGCAGGAGAGACGGAGGGAAAGGCATGTCGGGAATGTGTGATTGTGTGCTGACACAGACCTGACTTGGAAAGAATTGAATGAAAATCAACAAATGGCATAAGGGGGAGTGAGGGCCCATGGATTGCGTAAACAAAAAATGATATAAACATTTGAGCTCATTTAAAACTCTAAAGGGTTGGCAAGATCGTGGGAGCTGTTAAAAACCATTCTGCAAAATCACAACAAAATTGCCCAAGAGAACCAAATAAAAATCCAAAACGAAACCACAAAATTATTAGAGTAGTTATGTAAGAATAATCTGCCTGCCAATCAAACATGCTAAGACAGCACTCTAATGCCTGACTAAAACTAGATGTCCTCCAGGGAGAAGCGCTTTTGGTTGAGTTTCAAAATGGCTGGCTTCTGCAGATGGGTACCTGATGGCTGCGATGACCTGCTGTTCTTCGAGGCCAGTGCCGAGCTCTATGGCACAGGTCAATGCACCTAGTGATAACCAGTGCTCCGGGTCACATGGGTACCGTCCCTCCAGGATGTTCATGCGAGCCTCATCGTAGAGAAGCCTCAACACCCCCTCGTCCTTGATCTAGTTTTAGACAAAGAGCATTTCATGACAGTTCGCAACAGCAAAGCAGCGAGACATCAACAGGAATGTACTGAAGAGGAATGTTTATAAGCACTATGACGATTATGTAAGTGCTGTCTCTAGAACTAATGTTTTGGAAAACATTGCGCATATCAAAACACTTGGTCAGCTACAATTGAGAGTTCACAAAAAACATTTTTACAGGATTACCTGAAGTTCTTTTGACTTGGGGTAGAAAACATTTCTCCTGTATTGCAGACAAGGCTCATCTGTTAGTGAAAAACAATGTCTCATGTAACTTCAACATAGCACGGTACATTAAACAATTAAAGAGTGACCACACTCTTTCACAAACACCACCCACAAACCTTGAGCAATGTCGTCATCTGAAGCCTCTGTGAAGCGATAAAGCAGGTCCTGCCACTGCCGACACAGTTTATAAGGCTGATGCTTTGGTTTCAACTGCAACTCTGAATGCAAAACAAAGTCAAGGGAATGACAAGGTTGTTATAGAATATCAAGAAGGATGCCAACAAATCTAAAGAATCTGATTCTGAAGTTTGATGAGGGCTAGTTTGTAATTTTTCTGATCATCACTACACATGTATGAGAATACAGATACACTACCGCAAGGCTTTAGAAAGGTCACAAAACTTGCAATGTGCTGAACAATAATGAATGCTTTTTATACCCTGAAAGCTTCTTGTGGTCCCTTGCCGTCAGATCAAAAACAAGACTCAAGTCAAACAGAGAAGTCATTTATTATATCTCTAATCCTCAAAATATCACTTAATCCTCAGAACAACCAAAAGGCCAAACAATGTAAGCTTTTATGATGGGACACAGCAAATAAATATTGTCAGCTGGCATACAGCTGTTCAGGAAGAGATAACTGCAGTCGGCCTGGAGCACCAGACCGCAATGTAACGCCATCATTTCAAGCACATAACTTTAATAGGTCCAGTGTTTTCCCACAGAATTGAATTCTATTTGTAGTGGTAGGTTTGCCGAATTAACTTGAATGCAACAGTTTTTAACAAATTAACGCAACGTGGTTATGATGCTAACCAGCTTTAAGCACAATTTAGCACAACCTGTGGTGGTCAATGTTGATATTGTGGTGGGCCGCCACAAATAAGTCAATGTATGGGAAACACTGAGGACAAGCTTTACCCAGCAGAGGAGAGCAGAGCCAGAAGGCAAAGGCGTCTTGGACAGAGTCTGGGGTGTTGAGGGCTTCTCGGACACTACGCCCCATTTCCTGCACGCTCACACAGCCAACACCATCCACGCATAAGTGCACAGCACTATCAGTCACCAAATAGACAAGCACATCTTGGGCTAGAGGGAAACAGAGAAAGGAGGACAGAGAAAGAAATTAACGTTTTTTTTAATTTATTTTTTGGACATGGACAATGACATGACAATGTCATGATATTATGTCTTAAATGTACAGTAGGTGTATTGGAAATTCTTATTGAAATTGTAATATTTGTGACAAAATTTAAGGACAATCAATAAGTTGTCTCCAAAACATACCAATAGACTAAGGGCAAATCAAGGGAAGCTCTATTTCATGAAATGGCACTGGATACATTTAGGGAATATCAAAATAAATGAAAAGTGTATTGAGGCATTCTAAAACACTTTTAAGAAGGAAAACAGCACTGATGCACTGACCTCGGGTGACAGAGGAAGCCACACTCCCTCTCTGAGAATGCTCCGATGACTCTGGAGGAAACTCAGAATCATCTCCCTCCATTTGGCAACGCTACAGCTGCAATATGTAAATCTAGAAAGACAGTAAGCTCATTAAAAACTAGTATTAACCTTATAGCCTCGTCCGGCAGGGAGAGTTCATGTTAGCTAGCGTAACGTCTCTGGTCCTACACCAGGAATCGCTTACGAAAGCGATAGCTACATTATAGGTTAACAACATCTATGCATCAGTCTTCTGCAGATTAACTAGTTGACTAATGCTACCGTCATCACCGTTAGGATGTCTACAGAGCTGTTCTTACATACCGCTGCGTTAATAATAGCAAAGATAGAGTGCCAACGTCAGTCTAACTGGCATTAGATAACCGTAGACATCTAAGTAGACATGATGACTAGCTAACATTGAGGACCACCACCTTGCTATCCAAGCTAACCAAGAGTCAGACAACCCTTAGCTTCTATACTTTGACAACTGAATACACGTTTGATAATTAACATTGTGTTGCCACAAAGTCAATAACAATTCACCCTGTTACCTGTGTTACAGTGATACTTACACATAAGATACATATATACTCATATTCGTTTGCTGGTTTCAGACAGCTAAGGACAGCTTTCTATGTTACACACCAAAGTTAACGTCAGCCTTCTAGCGCTAGCTTTTAAGTTGCAATTTCAAAATACATGATCATTAACATTTCTCAGTTGACCTAATAGACAGAAACGTACAGAAGTTATTACCTTTCCAAATTAAAAATGAGACGGCAGTTTATATCGAAACCCCCACTGCCTAACAGAAAGAATTCAGGCTACACTGGAAAACAACAGCAGCTGTGTTTGCCTCCAACTGGAAAACAGTTGTGGTCAATGAACGCACAAATGGCACACCCCGCCCCGGAAGACGTAGTTATTGCGCTCATGGAAAATCACGACCCGAAAACAACAAGCAGTGCCATCTGCTGGAAGCCAGCTTCTCCACTTCACCTTGTCGACACAACTCGGATAATATCGCCTGCTTAAACAAATCATTGAGTTTGAGCAAAATCAGCACCACCACAAAAATGCAAAGACCATGCAAAGACCAAAATTTGGTCTTGGCATATATATACTTATACTTATAAAAGGGTCTTACACCACATTTATCGCATGCAAAATTATTTATTTCATAAGTCAAAAACATTATGTGACAGCATGTGTCCACACATTATTACAAAAACAGCTTCAGCATGTAAGTGTCAATAGCTCACAGTAGTTAACTAGCTGTCATGTTATCAGCACATTTACACTGAAATTTCCAGTGAATTTTATCATGTCTGCAACGGAGTTTCTCAAATGAGCCAGGACCTGGTGAATCTGGGTTCTTAATACTAAGCCCTTCCTTTATACGATGAAACATTCTCATGTGAGGTGGGAATAAAAAGTAGTGTATTTCCTTGGAAACGTGGTGACATCCGCAGTGTGTATAAAGTAATCTTTTCAGCTTGTTTGCAAGGAGGCATTCCATTTCAGTCAAAAAACCTTGCAACACAGAAACATGCCAACTGCCAAACAGATGTCAACACAGGGTTATAACCAAGGAGTGTTTCCAAAGACACTGGATGATACAATAACATAAATATATGAAAGTGGATTTAACCACATCTCTGTAGATTCTGGTCTATAAGAATTATTCTCAAAGTAAGACAATTGGCTTAAACAGCGTTAAATTACACAATCATTGATACAGTTACAATTAAAATAGTTGATGGAGACCCAAGCAAAACATATTTATATAAAAGACCACAATAAAACAGCAACAAAATAATAAAAACTGTTTTATCAAACCAATGACAGCTGAGATGATGGTACCCTATATTGCTGCTATGACCTTTCCACATTGTCCCAGTCCTAGACTGACTTGTTGGAGGACTCTTAAACATGACCTGAACCTCATGCCACAACAAATATCATAATCTATGGAGATATGTTGAGAATTTGACCATGAATTATAGACGTTTCATATTAAAAATGGTGGACACTGTATATCAAATCCATCACTCACAATCATCCTTGCCACCATCATCATTAAATAACAGTATAGTTTTCATTCCTTTAAAAGAAAATTATCAGAATGTACTAAGCACATTGAGAGAAAAGGTATGAAGAGCACCTAGCTGTAAAATAAAAGGCCATAGGTTACATGTATAAGACACTGTGTCATTATAACATCACTATAACCTTCAATTTCCCCCGTCAAGCCGATGTTAATGTATGTTTAAGTGTCATCACAAATTCAAATGCAAATTCTGTAAATAGGGACAATCCTGTAGGTAAGACAAAATGTATTTTGGTTTGAATTTGAAACTGATTTTTTTCATTAGAAAGTGTACTGTGTGTGTTACTTTGAGCTTCTATTTAAATGTAGGACCAAAGGTCTCACTCTCTGCTGCCCTCCACCTCTTTCCATTCCATTGCCACCACATTTGTGCCCTTCTTGCTTCTGTGCAAGAGTCCAAGTTCAGCCCCTGCCCTGTTACACGACTAGACGATAAAAGCGGGTCAGTCCTAGCAGCACCCTCCACCTGACTGTCGCACGGGGGTGCTGTCGATCTTTAAGTTGGGCTTATCTCCTCCGGCCGTGGCCCCCGGGCCCATCCGTTTCTTAATCTCGGCTGCCATGGTCATGAAGGCCTGCTCGACATTGGTGGCATTCTTAGCGCTAGTCTCCAAGAAGGGGACTGCCAGGGAGTCTGCAAACTCCTACAGCAGGAGCAGGAAAAGGCAGAGTTAGTGCAAAGCCCAGGCAAGAGAGATGCAGACAGCAAACATATTACACATAAGTCAGATGTGTAGCTTAAACTCTTAAGAAAACTGCTAGGTCATGTTTGGGTCTTTCCCTCTAGCTGTTTGGATTTTTTGGTGTTAGGACACTTCTGGTGATGTTTTGAGAGTCACATGATCTTCATCAGATTCAACAGATTCAGAACAGAATTTGTTCCGTCTTCCTGTTAAACTGTTCTGAGACAGACTGTAGTCTTCCTGTTATGGCTTTTAAAAGAGATTTTAATCAGTGCTTCTGTGACCATATGAAGTCAGAATGCTATGTTTCTGAGCCATCGTCACACTTACCTTAGCTGTGGTGTAGTCAACCACTTTCTTAGTGGTGAGATCACACTTGTTGCCCACAAGCAGCTTGTTGACATTCTCATTGGCATAGCGGTCAATCTCTTGAAGCCACTGCTTTATGTTGCTGTAAGACTCCTGAGTATTAAAATAGGGAAAGATTACATTTTCACAGTCCCCTATGGCATTTCATTATTTTATTTATTTCATCTGTGGATTCTTGTCAGTGTTCCTAATATCAAAGCTATGCCTGGTAAAGAGTTATATAATCATTTTTGTTTTGCTCGGATAGTGTGAGGGCCAACCCTGTTTTTTAGGCTATGACAAACCTGATCAGTGACATCATATACAACGATGATACCATGTGCTCCTCTGTAGTAACTGGACGTGATGGTGCGAAAACGCTCCTGACCAGCTGTATCCCACTGAAGATTTAAAAACAGCATTTCAGATATACATAATACACAAAATATCCAGACCACTACACCTCCAAATGTACAAACTTAGTATGTGGTCTGAGCCAAACAACAAAGAGCAATAAAGAAATATGTTTATTTTGACTTTATATTTACAATGCAGTTGTATATGACAGAAAGTCAGAATGGGAGTTAAAGGAGAATTCCGGTGTGATATTGACCTAAAGTGTATCGAAACATGATACCGAGTGTGAACGTATGTCTCATAGCCCATCTCGACTTGTCCCCTGCACTCCAAAATCTGGCGCTAGTTAGCCGATGCTACCAACAACTTTTTCAGTAGTGGTGCTTCGGCATCGGGCTAGCCATGCAAATAAATCACTGTTTTACACCCATTTACGAGGCTCAATGTATCTCCACACTTCATTGGTAGACTTCCTAGGGCCCTGACATTTAAAACGAGACATTGAGAACTTTGAAAAAGCACTGGTAGTTTACTTACAAGACGATTTATACAGACAGTATCTTCACGAAGTTTAACGTTTGCAGCCATCTTGAATTTAGTCACGATAAGTCGAGCAACGAGTAAGAATGAACAGGTATGATAAGGGATCAGATTCCAAAAATAATTCAGTGGAAATGCATGGATTCCAGTTTCTTCCAGTAGCAGCAACTGGAATCCATGCATTTCCACTGAATTATTTTTGGAATCTGATCCCTTATCATAGCTGTTCATTCTTACTCGTTGCTCGACTTATCGTGACTAAATTCAAGATGGCTGCAAACGCTAAACTTCGTGAAGATACTGTCTGTATAAATCGTCTTGTAAGTAAACTACCAGTGCTTTTTCAAAGTTCTCAATGTCTCGTTTTAAATGTCAGGGCCCTCGGAAGTCTACCAATGAAGTGTGGAGATACATTGAGCCTCGTAAATGGGTGTAAAACAGTGATTTATTTGCATGGCTAGCCCGATGCCGAAGCACCACTATTGAAAAAGATGTTGGTAGCATCGGCTAACTAGCGCCAGATTTTGGAGTGCAGGGGACAAGCCGAGATGGGCTATGAGACATACGTTCACACTCGGTATCATGTTTCGATACACTTTAGGTCAATATCACACCGGAATTCTCCTTTAAGACTGACAGGAAGTTACAAACATTCTGAAAGAATCCTTTCCCATCTAATTTTAACAGCAGTTCTTGTGGCACTTTCACTCAATGGTTGACCACAAAATAACAACCTATGATTAGGATGTGAATATACTACATATATGATCCTAGATATCCAATAGTGCTAACCAGTGGGCAGCCGTGGCCCACTGGTTAGCACTCTGGACTTGTAACCGGAGGGATGCCGGTTCGAGCCCCGACCAGTGGGCCATGGCTGAAGTGCACTTGAGCAAGGCACCTAACCCCTCACTGCAACCCCACACTCCCCGAGCGCCGCTCACTGCGCTGGGATTAGTGTGTGCTTCACCTCACTGTGTGTTCACCATGTGCTGTGTGTGTGTTTCACTAATTCACGGATTGGGTTAAATGCAGAGACCAAATTTCCCTCACGGGATCAAAAGAGTATATATACTTAATACATTTTATAATGCCGATTTAGTTGAGATACAGTATAAGAGACAAAAATATACTTGTATATTGATTAAATAGTGAAGAGTTGGAGTGAAAACTGGAGAACTCACTATCTGCAGTTTGATGGTCTTTCCATCTAGCTCAATGGTTCGGATCTTGAAGTCGACACCAATTGTGCTTATATAACTCTCTGTGTAGGTATCATCCTGGAACATACACACAGACCCACAATCAGCCATAGAAGATGTATCCTACTCTGTGTTTGTGTTTGTGTGTGTGTGTGTGTGTGTGTGTGTATCACAGAAAAAGCATGGGGGCTTTAGACACCTGGCACAGTATTATCAATATTACTATTACTACATTATTACATTAATATGCTACAGTTTGTGTATTCATTCATACAACATAGTCATTGACGTTTTCAGAAATATTTTAAATTCTACAACAGACTTATGGATATGTAAATCACACAAATACCCATATCAAGGCCTTTAGCCTTCATGACCAATATTTTTTGGGATTGGTCCATGTAAGTGTAAGCTAAAGGGTAGTTATTTCAAAAACACTGGTATGTAGGCTGCACTGCCATTTGAGCAGGCCAAAATGAACATTACACCGTATACGAAAAATTCACCATCACTCCAGTAAATTGGTGAGGATTAACGTAACGTTAGTATACTCTTTACTTACAGCAAATCGTAAAAGGAGGCAAGACTTTCCCACACCAGAATCACCAATGAGGAGAAGCTTGAACAAATAATCACTGGAAAAGAAGAAAAGAAAGACGGTTAAATTATGATTATGTCAAAGATGCTAATTTAAATTCAGTCTTCGGGTGTGACACTTAACGTAAACTCCTTTGTTATGACAACCTAGCCATCATCTGACATTGTCTGACATGCCATCGATAGCTAGCTAGCTTCTAGCATTCCCATGAACAACACGGCAATAACACATCAGGAGTAACCAACTGACTTGTTAGCCACATAGGTTAAAGGGACAATTTGTGTAAAATAAAGCAAAGCTAGTATTACGGAGTGTTACATATTTAACGTCAGCTATTAATCTTAGCTATATAGTTGCTAGTTAGGTTAGCTAAACATTGATGACAGAGTTAGCTAACCTAGCTAGCGACTGCCAATACGCAGACTAATTTCTGATTATCTTAGCTGCTACCTGATAAGATATCGCTACATTAGTAATCTCACAGCTGCAAGTGGATACTCACTATTCAGGATTCATGGTGTAACCGATTTTCCAATGCTGTGTTCGCTTAATTGACCCTTTCTGTGCAGTATCTATAAACACAGGACCCTTTAGTGCTTGGAATAGGACAAACAAACCACATCTAGCTAATGCTAGCTGGGTAGCTAGCTACAAAACTCAACAAGCAAACAGCCAACTTCTAGCTAAAAAAATATCCCTTTCCTGATGCTACTTTGGAGATGTACGCAGGTGAAAACAGGGACGTGTGCTAAAGTTATAATTTAGGTCCTTGTTTGTACGTGATGTCCAACTATGCTCTTTCAAGGAGGTCCCCTCAGACTAGAAACTTCTGTTAAAGGGCTCTTTGCTGATGGTTGATACCCAGCTGAGCTGATGCGCAACCACGGCAGTGACGAAGAATGACGCAGAAGACAAGGAAGTTTAGCTTTGGTTGGTCTTTGGCCACTGCATTGGGTAGACTCTTGGTAGACTTGCATAGGCTACAGCTGCAGTCTGTGATGATGAGCTACTGTTAATGTCAAACAAAAGTCAAAATATAAAGAACTTAATCTTTTCATATATAATATCACACTCCTTAACACTTATATAAGCCTCTTGACCATGCCTAAATATGAAATGTGTCTCGAGCAACCATTATCTTTCCACATCAAGAAAAATCTTAAGATAACACTTAAAACCACTTAACAGTTTCACAAACTTAATCAATTTGTGACATAAATATTCATCTTTATATTCATGAATTACTGCTTGATTGCTGTAATTTAGTTTTAAAAACAATCCAACTTTATTAATTTCAAACATTTCAAACACATGACAACAGTACCACAGAATGACAAAAGGCGTAGAGGATTAATATACCTCAAATCATTCTGTGTTGTTTTTAAACAATCTAAGAACAAAGACAAATAAACTCCAGTAAGATGGTTATAAAAAATGACTTTTTGTGACACGTGAATACCATATTTAGATTGTTATTCTGTAATTGTGAGACAATGTTTTGAATAAATTGACAACATCACATGTATTAAAATAATAGTTTGTCATTTGTAAGTAAAACTGGCAAAAGTTCAGAAACAGAATAATTAAGTCTAAAACAATTATGACAATAATCTTTAGATGTAACAAATATTGCTATGCCACAGGCAGTAGTCTTAGAGGTCTCTTTGGTTCAAGAAAGGACGTGTTCTTCAAATTAAAATATAGAAGTTTACCAATTAAAGAAGCTGGTACAAAATGCAAATGTAGATGTGTCTCCTCATATTTTATAGTTATATTCTTCTTTTGTAGAGAGGGACATTAAGAATGTTAAATTTATTCCATGAATGAAAACACTGTATTCCCTCCCAGATGCACACAAAGATGCTATCCAGCTGACTAACATTTGTCATATGTGTCATAAAGTCGATATCAAGGTCCAGTGATAAACACACATAACAACAAAGTTCAGAAGAACCAGATTAAAACTGTATTTGCAAAGTGCAATGTGGGAAGTAAATGCTATACAAACAGCTTTGGTTACAATGGACACTTAGAATAGAGAGAGAGAGAGAGAGAGAAAAGAGAGAGCAGCTTTTTAAGAGACTTCCACTAGAGGAGTCTTGCTGTATAGATGACATCCATCACAAGGCTGTGATGAATTAAATACTTCTGAGGTCACATTCATTTCACTCACGTTCCAGACACTTGATGATTCCAAGGTCCATAATGAATTTGTCATGCTATTCCCCTCATTTCTAAGTAGGCAGGTTTCAAAGAGAAATGCACAATGTTATCATGTTGTACAGTTACGAGGGATAGCACATTACAGTGTGTAATCTTGTAATCTCCCAAAATATTTTACAAGGTCTGTCCTGTAACAATAAAAAAACATATTGTGTGTTTGAAAAATACTGTGGTAGTTTTCATTTCCAAATTGCAACATTTCTGAAAACCCACATAACATCCAGAATTAGAATGACACATTTCCATTTTTTCTGATCTTGAGGACTTGGGTCTTGATCTTAAAATTATGGGTTTCAGTTGGAGTGTGAGATAGGAGCACTGACACAAAATATTCTCATTCCCACAGAGTTCCTTCACTGCAGCACACACTTTTCCACAGAGTTCCTTCACTGCAGCACACACTTTTCCACAGAGTTCCTTCACTGCAGCACACACTTTTCCTTATTGCTGTACTTCCGTCGCCTTAGCTCAAGACCTCGCTCCAAGCGCTCATCTTCTTCCACGGCCCTGCACAGACACAAAACACACAACTTTTAATGACCTCAAGTGACCTTTTAGGGGTAAATGTAATGCGTCCACCCACAGACCCACAGACTGTGGACACATTCCGATCTGTGATCAGCTACGACCAGGGTAGGACCAAGGAGTTCCTTTGGATCAAGTCATTAGTTTAGGACTTTGGCCATTCTCTTGTGGCTGTTGGTCTGTCCACCAGAGACATCAGATCCCAGTTGAATGCTGGCCCTTACCCTCTCTCTTTAGCATCCATGTCCCGCACGAGCTCGTCACGCTGGTTCACCAGTGACACCAGCTCCTGCAGCAGCAGCTGTTCCCTATGCTGCTGTGCCTGTGTCTTCTGCCAATCTGTCATTTGAATAACAACAGCATATATTGTGTTATATTAGAATTGATAACAACACAGAAGTTAATTATAAAGAAAACTGTTAGGAGGTGATGATATGACATTAGCACAAGTCTTACCCTCAATAGCCATCATGGCTCTGAGCTCTCTTGTTAATAGTTCGAATCGTCTCTCCAAATCCTGTTCCTCCTGCCTGTGGAATAAACAAGCAGCCAACCATAACATAAGAGCATAGTACAGAGTCATACATAGCTTGTAAGGAAAGAGCGAAACTAAGCACAGGACAGGAACAGGTATCTTTTACTCATGTCATTAACATTTGCAAGTTAAAACTGCATGGATACTTGGATAAGAGGGAACAAGGAAATGAAATAGAATGAAGCAAACTCTTAGACAAAATGAAAACACTATATTCTATTCACACTCTATCACACTAAAAAAACTTTTTTTTTTAATGCAATTTATATCTTACATGAGTTCCAGGTTGTCTTGTCTCCTAATCAGAGCATTTTTCTTGTTCACAAGAATGAACCATTCTTGGATCAGCCTCTCCTCCTCATCACGATCACTGCCTAAAGGGGCCAAACACAAACAAATAAAACAAATGAAAAACAGTGATCATAAAAAGAGGAGCCAACCATTTAGTCAAACGAGAAACCATTCCAGACACACACACACACACACACACACACACACACACACACACACACACACACACACACACCCACATACATTCACTCTCTCTCTCTCACACACACAAACACACACATTCACTCTCTCTCTCTCTTTCTCTCACACACACACACACACACACACACACACACACACACACACACACACTGCGTCTCACCTGTCTCCATTAGCCATCGTAGTCTCCTCTCCACTATGGCGGCTCTGTTGTCGATGTGCTTCTGCTCGTTCTCCAGAGCTCGCAGTTCACTCACTACATACTGACTTGTGTCCTGCAGGCGCTGAAAACAAGGCATCAAAAGACACAAACATAAACATCCACCACAGAACAATAAACATGGAGGAGGAAGGAGAATACATACATAAACAGAGGCAAAGCGATATTGACAAAAATAGAATAGAAAGATGGAAAAAAGATCAAAAAGATCAGATAATGTCAACAAACACAAACAAACAGGGTAAAACTCACCAGTGGACAGAGATGTACAGGGGAGACATGGGGGAGGAGAAAAAACAGGAAAACAGAGACAGACAAATAGGATCAGATCAGAGAAAGTGATATGGAAAGTTTTGAAAACTGGAAAATATCACAGTGGGTAAAGGACAAACTGACCAGAGTATCTTCGTCAGTTTCTCTCTTATCCTTGCTGTGCTCTGTCGACTCTGCCGGGAGGGAACATGGGGAGAAATTGTTTTCATCCTCAGCGTGTTTGTATTGATGCACTGACTTGTGTACTACAGGCCAGATACATTCAAGTACAGTATAAGTGAACGCAAAATGGCGGTGTGTGGGCTGTGCCCTGACTTACCTTTCCCAGCTGTGAAGCCATTTTTCCCCTCGCCTTTAGAAACCTAAGTGCACAGTTGCAGTGTGTTACTGTCAATCTATGTATGTCACTCTCTCTCTCTAACGTGACAGCTCCATTTTCACAATTCAGTGGATAGTTCTAGCCCATAATAATGGGACTTAGTAAGATTTATATTGGTCAACCAAAAACAATAATTCAAGAGTGAAGTTTCTAAATGGAAAAAAATGGTCACAGTGAGTGTCTATACCTCATCTCCTTTGGGAGACCCAGGCTCTACTCCATCTGCTTCATCTAAGGATTCGCTCTTCATCCGCAGACGACGCTTCTTGACCAGGTCAGCATCTCGCACATGGCCAAAGCCTGACTTGGCAGCGGAGGCGTTCGGTCTGGGAGGGGCCACCGGTGTCTGCCCCTCTCCCTCTGCCTCGCCACCTTCCCTGTTGGCCTTCTCCTCTCTCTCTCTTGAGCTTAAGCGCTTAGTCCGTGGCGGTGCCACCAGGTTTGTGGCGGGCTTGGCTGTTCCGTCAGTGCCATCCTCACCCTCGGCCGTCAGCATCGTGCCAGCCTGCAGTCGCTGGGCGCAGAAGCGGGCGGTGGCGTCCGCGTCAGAGTCCTTGCTGGGCTCGGCCACCGTGTAGCTGGTCTGGCTGCTGTTCTTCTCGATCTGCAGCACACTCAGCTCCTGGCCCGTGAAGTGGGCGCGGATCTGGCAGAGATACGTCATCACGATCAGCCGGTCCGGGACGGAGAGGAGGACCATGTCGGAAGGTTCCAGAAGGCGGGCGATGCCCAGAGCAGCGAACCCATCAAAGGCCTGAGGAAGAAATGGAGCCGTGATGTTAAAGCGGATGTTGGTGCTAAATGTTAACATGAAACACGAAATGTGTACACATGTATAAATCTAGATCAGTATCATTACCTGGTTTCCATTCTGATAAGCTTGGACATAAATGTACAAAGTAAATCTACTATCTGCAATACGTTAATACAATATTACAAAAAAAGAGATATATCTACAAAACTACAGCTATGATAATAATTCCATTATTAATTCCACAGTTATATATTATATAAAGCAATTGAATTAGAGAAAAACCTACAGAGACTGAAAGAGAAGATAAGAATAGACAGATAAAATTAGATTTGTACCTTTTTGTTGTTTGATTTGATATCGTAGGGATCCAGCATTTCAAAGTTTCTAAAACAATACAGTCATTCATTACAGCTTCAGACACCTTCTTATGAATACTGCTTATCCAACAAAATTTCAATGACTTTCATGAGTACCCAGATGCTCGATTAATTTTGAACGAGCATTGGTATACATTTTGTTACAGTTTCTGAAATTAGCACTCCCTGGTTATATTGCTGTGAGCCATAAAAGATAATACAAAGAGGGGGAAAACATCAATATGGAACTTACATTTTGTCAGGGTGAAAGTGATGAAGGATAGCACAGAAGGCCAGGCCATTACGCCAAGATGTACTGAAGTTAGTGATCTTCACTCCTTTGTTCTCCTTAGTGACCTCTTGACACCACTCTAGCAGAGACTGACTGGAGTTGACCAAAGCAGGGCTGATCATGGGGTTGGAAATCTAACACCCGAGACGGGGAAATTCAAAAGGGTGCCACAGGTATAAAATACAGTAAGAATTACAGCGAGTAAAACAAAATACTAATAGAAGACGAAATTTAGTACCACAGTATTGTGATAAAATTAGGAATTGAAAATTCTGAATAAAGCAAAATAGCAAAACAACACATTAAAACCAATAATCCAAAAATCCAATGATTTAATGTCTGAAACAAACTCACCTGCTGGACTTGAAGCAAGGCCTCAGTGGTGCTCCCATCAGTCTCTCCCACCTCCTGAAGATCTACTGGAGGAGGGGCGGTCTTCTTCTTATTGCGCTTGGGAGGTTCCAGAGCTGGTGGTGCACCCGTAATGGAGGGAGTCGTATCCAGTGAACCCTGGCCATTGGTCTGAGACTCCACTATATTATCAGCAGGCTGGTAATCTGGGCCAGAAGACACCTGGGGGTCCGAAGGTTCCTCCTTGATCACCTGCAGAGATCTGGGGCTGAGAGAGAGAATTTGATGAGATTAGACATAGGTGTCATCAGGTTCACATCTTCACTAAATATCAAAAGTGACAAGGGCATGAATGTCAAAGACCACATGATGACAGATAGTTTGCATATAGGACATACAGAGGGTTTGTTAGTCAACATGTAATTCATGGACTGAAAATGTTGACAAAAATATGTCTTCCTAAGAAATATGTGGAGTGTGATATGTGATGTTGACCAAAAGAAATTAGGACAGTCTTAGGCTTAGGTAAACAATATTTACCATTTATACCATTTAAGTCAAGAATACAAAAGCAACATTTTGACACCGCTTGTTGTAGGTGTGTTATTTCACACTGTATTATTTCACAGTTATTTGCAAAAGCTTAAACGAATTATGTCAACACAAACACACCCTAACACTTTCACCTGACACTTACAATTCTTCCATGACATTCTCTGTGTGAGTTTCTTCCTCCTTCTCTACCTCTTTTTCCTCTTCCTCCACAACACCCAGTTCAGTCCCTGTCCCCTGATCCTTGTCTCTGTTTAAGCTGTCGCTGCTAGGAGAAACCTGGGCTGCTGCTTCAGAACTGTCCTTGTTCTCAGCACCATCGTTGCTAACCTCTGTGCCTGAAACGGTTGCACTTTCAACAGTGTCCTTGGGCTTTTCCACACTGAGGTTTCCTTCCCCAGTGGTCTGAGACGAGGGGGATATGTCACTGGTCGTCTTCTCGAATCTAGCCTCTAGGATAGTCACTGCCGGGAGGGTATTCAACAACAAATCAGGGGTCGAGAGAGAGGGCTCAGTTTTGATTTCCTGCACCTTCTCATCCAAAGTAGGCCCCACGCTCTCATGCCCACCATCTTTGCTGGTTTCCTGGCGGATTGTCGTCTTTGGGACAGGGCTGTCTTTTCCCTCTGTTACTTCAGGGGCGGTGGGAGATTTCTCAGTCTCGTCCAGGCCCGGCTTCACTTCTGGCTGTGGTGTCGGTGGGGGGCTAGGAGTGGAGGCAACGTCCGGGGCGATGTAAGCGAGCCGCTTCCTGGTGCGGGGGACAGGCTCGGACTCGGGCGGCTCCGGTGACTCCCGTCCCATCTGGAGTATCTTGGCCAGCAGCGCGTTCTCCTCCTCGGACAGACTGGAGACGTTTTGGGGGGCTGCCTCCTCAGACGGAGAGGGGGGAAGTGGCCAGGGTACCACGGAGCTTTTTGGAGAGACGTCTCTTCCCGAAACAGTCTCCTCTGCCTCCTTCCCCTCCTGGAATGTCTTTTCATCATGGGCCTCTCGGGCTGTTACAAGCACACTGGCCAAGGGTGTGGTTGCCATGGCGAGGACGGGAGATCTCCTGGCTTCTTTATCCACTTGATTTACTGTAGTCTCTGACGCGCCGTTGCCCTTTTCACAACACTTATTCTCAACTGCTTCAGGGACTGTTTCAGACTGCAGACCACATTCTGGTGAGGTTTCTCTCTCTAGGTTTAAAGGGCTGGGCTTGTTCTTTTTGCCATGCTGGGGTGAAACTAGCCTCACGGTTACACTTGATCCTACCTCCTGGAGTGGCATTGGCATGGAGATGTTTTTCTGTTTTTTCACACGAGGAGAAGACCTGACAGTGTCAACCTCTGGCAGAGGACTGTCTTTTTCTGCTAGAGTCTTGCTCAGGTCGGGTAGGATATGGGAGTCCACAGAGCTGGCCCCTTGCCCTGATCTGATCTCTGCGCCTGACTGTGGTGGTGCCACACACAGCTCAGTTGATGGTGGCTTATGCTTTGCGAGGGAGCCAGTAGGAGTGAAGGGAGTGAGAAAACCAGTCTGTGGTGCTGCAGGCACAGGGCTTTGCTCTGAGCTGAGGAACAGAAACACTGCATTAACTGTGCTGTATTCTCCCCCAAATCAATGCATCTGCATCTAATACACTAATACTAAACTAAACAGTGCTCACACTCCCACGGAAAGAAAAAAATGATTGGGTAACACGTGAATGCTCTTTTTGCAGCAGACATGCTGAAAAGGCTTAAGCACTCAAGAGTGCTCAAAAATAAGTAATCTAAAACAATCTAAATCAGTCAGAAAGCTCAAGCTGACACCAACAAAGTGCTCAAAAATAAATATCTAGGATAAAACTATTTACAAGTTGGTCTGCAAGGACATGCTGGCAATCAGCAAAGCTCTACAATAATGTCCAAAGGCCAAAAAAGTGCACAATTGCTTTTCATTTCTTTACAGAAGCACACACATGATCACACACTTTTGTCAGGATTTCACAAACTGCAAATGGTAGTGAACTACTTCTCCATGCAACACACTGATGCAAAGCCTTACCAAGACGCATGAGAGCAAATGTTTAGATGTACCGGTATCTGGGCATTACTGCATTGAAATTGATACCTTATTTGGAAAAAATGTACTATCTGACAAAATGAGTAAATATTTTGCATAAACTGATATACCATGAGAGAAGTGCTATATCTGTACCTGAGCAAAGAACTTCTGCAAACTTTCTTATTTACTTTATAAAGTTCTAAAGGATTTATTTAGAGTTACATTTCGGTACACAGACCTTCATCAAGTCTTAAAAAATGAAATGTTCCTAATAAATCCTTTATGACAAATGAAATAGACAGTGTGCAGGAGCTCTTTTCTCAATTATCGTCAGTCTATGTTCTTCTCTGATGCACCTGTCGACCTACAGGTGTCCAAAAGTTCTTTTTTAAACTGCAAAGGATGTGGGTATTGATTTTGAGTGTTCAGTGAGGGTCCAAACTCCAGGTTCAGCCCCAAGCTTCAATGCCCATTAATTGTTATGAGCCTCCTTTGTCACGTTGAAAGAAGTAAATGGGTCAATAAATACGAGAATTCATGCTTTCACGACAATACAGTTGAAATCCAAGCAGGGTTATAAACCATCTCCAACTTCGGCAACTGGTGAGTGAACATAGCATGGCATGAGCGAATGCAGCAACATGTAACTCATGACACAGCATCATTCCATGAAGGGTGTTGTGTCTGCCTTGTGCTCTTACCCCCTGTCCATGTACAAATCCAGCTCCCAAACTGTGCCAATGTCTTCATGGCCTTGAACAAACTCCAATTCATTCAAGTTTTCCAGGCTGTTGGTGGAATGAATCTGTTTGTTTATCCCCCACTTTTCTTTATACCTCCTCCCTGCAAAAGGCTCTTCCTCTGTTTTTCTCTCTGTGAGCTCTTCATAAGCTATTTGACCCAGGTCTGTTGATATCACTGGAGGCTGATCTTCAGCCTTATTATTGCTCTTCACAGATACTTCTCTGTTTTCTTTCGCTTTAGAAAATGCAGTGGTTAGATGTTTACTCTCTTTATCTCTGGGCACCGTTGTCTTCTTGTCATCGTTGGGCTGCTGTTCATATGATTCACCTCTAGCTTTCGCTTCCTCCGAGGCAGCCTTCCGCAGACTCTCTACCAGACTAATGGAGGGAGGCCTACCGCTCGGAACGAGCTTGGTTTTATGAATGCTCCGCTCCTTGACTACTGACGGCAACACATCTGGGGGTTCTAGCCATTCGTCCTCAGACAGGGGATCCTCTAGAGCGTCGCAAAACTCCTCAGGTGGGAGGATGTCGATCTCTGTGCTTTCGTGAATGCTTGATCCATCAACACTGACACGGTCAGGTTCAGAGGGGACATATTGGAGTATGGAGGTCACCGTCTCATAACTAAGGTTGGGGGAGGGGACATTCGAAGCAAACACAGAATCAAGGATCTAATAATGTTTGTAGCGAAGTAAATATCAATTTGATGTTATGTGTGTAGTATCTCAGACAAATTTGCATGTTAAATCGAATCTAATTACTGTGTGTGTGAGTTCTATATGAATGTTTATGACAATTACATGTATCTACTTGATTTATAATATCCCTTGTATTAATTTGTGTTCATAAGGCATAGAAGCACTCCTTCCAAACAGAAAAGTCCAAACATGCAGAATCCTTCTGACTGCAGAGTAATTGTCCATTGACAGACTACAGTTTCAAGAGCTAGCTGTGTCAGCCTTCTTTAAAAGAGTAGTTTGTAGCCATGCTTTAGCACAGACAAACATACAGAAGCATCACAGTCAGAGCTCTTACCCTTTATACAGAACACCCACTATAGTGCTCATGAACCCCACGGAGGGGTCATCGTCTTCCCTGGCTAGGACATCGGATTCCTCTGATATCTCCTTGGTTGCTTCTCTTGACTCCTCTGTCTCCAACACTCCAACACACTCTCTGGGAGCAGCTAATTCAGAGTCTTTGTGCTTCTGATTTATGATCTCATCACTAACGTTAACCTGCTGGTCTAAGGAGGTAGATTTAATACCTGGTTCAGGTGAGGGTTTTTTGGGTCTGCCTGTGCTATCTGGATTAAATTTCTCAGCTGACAGCTCAAAGTAAGAAGCAGTTTGAGAAGTGTTTGGTGGGGCACTATCAGTTGATGTTTTGTAGGCCATTGGCAACTTGGGTGTATTCTTGTCTAATATGTCCAAAGATGTTGAGATGCAAGAAGTCGTCTTTTGTGTCTTCTTCTGAAGAACTGCCTCTTGTTCAGTCCTTCTGCCATAGATAGGAAAAATAAACTGAATGGTCTTGGTGGACCAAGGCTTTCTATACGTCCATATTCTCAATAAAACAAGACATTGCGCCTTTAACAGGATGCACCTAAACAGGAATGTTGTAAATGTCATGGTAATGATATTGATGTACTCTGATAGCAGCTAGCAGCATGCAGTTAGCCACCCAGCTACACAATGAAGAAGCTCAAACAATAAACAATAGCCTTATGTCCAGACAGTGAACTTTATCAGAATGTCACTCCATGCCATGCTATGAGGAGTTATAACCCCTTTTCTACTCACCCCCCTCCCGGGGAAACACTGGTACCCTGCAGTGAGCCGGAGCTTGGGCCCTCTGCCTCTTTGCCTCTATCTTTGGCTTTGTCCTCTACAGCGGCCCATAGTGGTCTCTCTTCTTCAGTGGGAGTCTCCACTATGTGAAGAGGCTTCCAATCCTCTGACTCTGACTCACTATGCTCTGCCCCAAATGGAGAAGGCAGACTAGCGCTGGCTGGTAAGAGCTTCTCTAACGGTAGCTTTGCTCCCTTGGTACTAGTTTCGGGAGCAGGAGGTTGGGATCCAACAGAGGACAGGATATCTAGTTGACTGGATTTGCGAGATGGGATCTCCAGCTGAGCAGAGGGTGAGGACTTGAGATCTTTTGGGTCACCCTCAAGCTTGCTGACTTCTGCCTCTTTGGCATGTGATAGGACAGGTATGGATTTGATTGGTCTGAGAGGCAATAAATACATTGATGACATTGCTGTCAGAACTACTCCACTTTCCACATTTGACCATATAAATAATATAATATATATATCTCATTCCTTGCTCATGAACTTAGTAACTGAAACCATTGTGAGTAAATCAAAACACAACATTAGCGTTTGAAGAATTAAAGGATTTAAATTCAAGGACAATTAAGACCAGGATTAATCACCCACAGCATTTCTCCTGATGTCAAACTCCCAAACAGACACCAAAGACATAGCAACAAACACAGCATGTGGGGGCAAGGATCACCTGTCCCACATTCTTACCTTGTGTCTATGGATTCCTGTTCAGATGGAGCTGAGACCATATCTAAGTTCTCCTGTTTACCATCAGGCAACTTATCAGGAACAGTTTCCTTAATTACCAATGGCACAGATCCCTTACTCTTCTCTTCCAGGGCAGCCCAGAGAGGACGTTCAGTACGGACTACTTCCTGTTTCGAGGCTAGCATATCCAAATTGACTGTTCCTGTTTTGTCTTTTACAGACTTTTTCATGGTTATCTCGCTGTTACCAGGTTCTGTACGCTGTGAATTCTCTGAAGTGGATTTTGTGGCTGAGGGTAGAAGGTCCAGGGACTTGGGTAAATTGTTGGCATGGGTGTCTTTGCTTTTGGGTTGACTGGGCTGTTCTGTTTGGACTGCCTGTTTTGCCAACTCAGCACTCTTTTGGGAATCTTCCACTTTTTTGCTAGTGCCCTGTTTACTTGCTAGTGGAAGGGACTCGACTGTTGAAGCCATTTCTCTTAAGCTGTGTGTGTGACAAGGACATAGACAATATGGATGGACAGAAGAAAGGTATTAGAACATGTGCAGTACTAGCCTAGAAATAAAACCACAGGGAAATGTTCATTTGGATTACATGGGGGAGGGATGTAACATGACAGAAGCATCTGTATGCTTAGTTCTCTACAAACAAACTCTTATTCAGTTGAAACATTTTAAAAAATGTTGTGAGATTTTCAGGTCAGGCATTTTCACCAAATAACTGCCTATGCTTGTTTGACCATATGGTAAAACTGTAGGCATAGTCAAATTAAATGATTGATTTTAAGCACTCAAGCTTATTTCTTTCACAGCACTCATGAACTTACCCTTCATCATCAACAATATCAGTTGCATTCTTCTGTTTATAGTCTTGCATCACCAGTCCTGGCCTTAGCTCCTGAGTGCGTTTGTTCTCATTGGCATTTATGTGTTCCACCACCTTTGAGTCAAATTGGGGGAATCTTTCAGGCATTTGTTTGTGATCACTGTCTTTGGAGCCCTTTTCTTCACTGGGGAGAAATATTTGCTCAACCCATGGAGGTCGTTTTTCTTTTGAGATATTTGTCTTTGGGGCAACATCCGGCTGATTACTAGATGCTACCCCAGGCCCAGCAGTGCTAGACTCCATCATGGGAGAAAGGGCTGACAGGTTTTTCATCTTTTCCTTGTCTTCGTCTGATCTGTTGAGGTCAGCACTAGGGGGTAGTGCTCTCTCAAGGATTAATTTATCTAGTTTCTTTATTCCCGCAGGGATTTCAGACTCTTTTTTAAGTTCAGGCTTCGCTTTAATACCGTCCTGAGTGTTCTGCCCCACTGACACGCCCCCAGGCAGCACTGGGATGACTAGTGCCTTACAAGTGTTCTCTAAATCTGGCTCTGGCTCAGCCAGTGGTGGTTTTTCTGAAACAAGAGGTGTTTTGTCTGTTGATGACACCTTTGCATTGATTTTAACTGGTTGACTGGGCTTTTCTGTCTCTGTGGCCGGCTCCTTGAAATCAGGCTCCTCTTCCGCCAGTGGTGGCTTCTCCGCCACAAAGACATCTGTGGTTGGATTTTGGATATTTTTGGTGACTACGGTACTTGGAGCTGCCGGTGACCTGTCAGGGGCAGAGAAAGGCCAGGGAGGAGGGACATCAGCTGAAATTGCCTTGGGTCCCTGGTCTTCAGCTGCTGCTGGGCAAGCTCCCTGCCCAAGGCTGAGGGACAAACATACTTGGGGTCAGAGTTCAGCACTCGAGGAACAAATGCGAGGAGTGGGTGTGGTCAGGCAGGCAGGCAGGCGGGCAGGTGTGCAGGGTATTGGCAAGCTTATCAGTGGAAGCGTACGGCGGTGGTGGTCAAAATAAGAGACTTGCCATGCCAGGGTTAGTGATGTGAAAATAGATGTCGGCTCGGCGCGCAACAGCTGCAGCAAGCGTTGTGAGTTGAGGGATTTAAGTAGGGTGGTCACTCAGTCTAAAAGTATGTCTACCATCAGCACTGGTCTGTAGTGCCTTATTTAGTGCTTTGTAAGCCTCTTAAAGCTATAGTTGACGTTCTGTTACATCCATGCACTCTTCTTCACTTGCCTATTGTATAACGGTCAACCTAACTAAACCAGACTGCAAAATAATGGATGTCTTTCTGGAGCATGCATCACATCACATGACCATTAAATTTATTAATTGTGTCAGCCATTCATTTATTAATTTGGTGAAAGCTTCCCATCAAATGAAATGCATCACATGAACATTGTGTTTGTGAATTGTTTCAGCCATACATTCATTCATTTGGCAAAAGCTTCCCATTGGAGGAAATGTCTTTAATTTTGTTGTAATTTGCAAAACCCACTTTTTTCCTATTCTGGTATTCCCGATACTATAATACACTAAGCTGTACTTCCTTGAACATAATTCACAATTATTTCACCTCATCTCAGCTTATTTCAGATAACGAACCATCAAGCCTGCATGAAAAACTGTGAGCACAGTGAGACTTACTCTTTGGTTGTGTCTATGGTGACACGTGTGTGCACGGTTGGCATCCCTCTCTTCTCCTGGTCTGTGCTGGGCAGAGATGGCGAGGATTGCTGGTTAGCAATGCTGATGCTGCCGACAGAGCGAGAGGAGCGTTGAGACTCATCCCCGCAGGTCAGAGTTAAAGGCTTGACATCGGAACCCTGAGCTCCAAGCTTCGTCAATGGATCTGAGATGACAAAACACCAGAAATCAGCACAAACCCCATGAAGCAATGCATTGGCATTGGTGTGGCACTGATTTCATTCACGATTATTTTAATTCACAATCAATCACTTTTGGAGATGTAGCACCCTCTTATGACTTATTAACATTATTATTAAATTATGCACAGGTTCTACCTAGATACAAACAAAAACAGTCTGTGCACTGTAATAATTATGTAATAATTATGTACATCAAATGCATTATTTGATGCTAAATCACACAAACACATTATTTGAGGATAAACATTACTTAAATGAACTGTGTAAGAATAATTAAAAACTCACCACGTGTAGGTAAACCTGGTTGTTCTTCCTCTGTTAGTGTGCTCAGTTCCCTGTGCATTTCTGCAAAAAAAAAACAAAGAACACACATTCATATCACACCCTGAGATTTACTTTACAGGACATCTGGATGAATAGACTAATCAGTGTCAGATGGCTTTATTAGTATTTCAAAGTTAGTTGGGTTGTGCCTTGTTCATGTTGACATGTCAGAATGTCTGTTATTTTGCTGTGTTGCAATACTATTCCATGTGCTTTACATATTAAGCAAGTGCAGATGTTAACCTATTTCTAGGAGGAGGTCCGTCACAATGAAAAGGGAATTTCATGTTAATGATGTAGTGCAGGCTACTATATTGTCTTATTAAGCCCCTAAACTTAATTTCCAAATGGCAGTTATTCGCTGGGCATATAAACTGCCTCAGTCATTGCAAGCGCATCTTGATTAATCATCCACTATGTGGATACTGTTTTTAGAATTGATTTAGATTAAGTGTTATTTAGTATAATTTGTATTTTAGTATATTTAGTATATTCTCTATCTTCTACTGTCCTTATTGCTTAGTTGTGTTTTTTTTATATTATATACTTTTAATTACTTTTTTCTGCTGTTAGTGAATGTGTGTGCGATGTCTGTATGCTACTGAGACCTTGAATTTCCCCTGGGGATCAATAAAGTATCTATCTATCTATCTATCTATCTATCTATCTATCTATCTAAACAACTGCATCAATGCAGAATAAATACGTTCAACAATCCTTGAAGGCTCTCATAGCCTTGCAAGGCCTCATTCTGAGAAACACTTTTCAGCCTTTATGCTTGCATGCTGATAATTGCAGGATTGCATGTCTAAAGCTGGACATCTAAGCTATGTATGCAATCCTTTGTCTGCAATCCAAACACATTTGAGAAACACCATAGAAAGACCGCTGCTACTTACTACAGCTAAAAAATCAGCCTTCTCTGTACACAAATACAAAGAAGGGAACATGGCGGACTACCAACTACGAGGAGCCGGCTGAGGAATTACCTGACTGGCCAACTCTGATGGAGTCAGGGGACGTGGAGATGGTGGCAGTAGCAGAAGCAAAGCCAGCAGGAGCAGATAAGGGCGGAGCAGATAAAGGTGGAGCAGTGAGCGTAGCAAGAGGCGAGACAGAGAACTCTGGAGCAGAGGCGGGGGCGGGGGCCGAGCAAGGCAGGGAGGGGTCAAGACAGGGCAGAGGGGACATGGAGGAGAGGTCCGTGGAGGGCAGCGAAGGTGAGCGAGGAGAGAGCGAGAGCAGAGAAGAGGCGGGAGAAGCAGAGGGGGAGGAAGAGGAGGAGGAAGGGTCACACAGCGCCTCCAGGTTGGGGCTGATTAGTAAGGGGACAGGTGCTACAAG
Organism: Alosa sapidissima; assembly: GCF_018492685.1. NCBI lineage: Eukaryota > Metazoa > Chordata > Actinopteri > Clupeiformes > Clupeidae > Alosa > Alosa sapidissima. The sequence continues at coordinate 16,260,467 of NC_055961.1, read as the reverse complement.
GTCAGTGGGAAGGGGACAGAAGAAGGCGGAGGAGAGGCCAGGGCTGGGACCCTGCCCCGGGAGAGGGGCACAGGATGGGGCAGCGCTTGCCCTCCGCTCACTCGGTGGGACCAGCACTGCATGGATGGCTGGGATGAGGAGGGAGCATGAAAGAAAGAGAGAGAGACAGAAAGAATAGATGGAAGAGGTAGAGAGAGTGATGTTAGATTGCCTATGATGTACGGTCAGATGGATATGATGGATATATTACATTAGACAAAAGTGCTTAGTTGCAACAATTCTTAAGTGGGGGGAGTTCAGGACCAAGTACTGATCTCTCCTTCAATACTGCTGTAGCAAATATTTATTTGTATCCATTTGTGTAGTAGCCCAATTAAAATGGTCAGACACTTTGCTTAGAGCGGCTGTTATATGAATAACTGAAGTGAGTCACACTTTCCTCTTTCTGATGGCCTGCAATTTCCTCTTTCTGATGGCCTGTCAAAGGCCACCGTTATCCTTTGTTCTCGTCTACCCTTGTAAATAAGCCAGCTGGCTTGTTTTAATTGAGCCAGCAGTGTGTATATTTATCGATGGCTCCTGTAGTAGCCTGGCTCTGCATCCATACCTGGCTCTGGGCCAGTGGAGAGGATCTTCAGGAGGGTGGGGGCTTTCTGTGAGAGGGTGGCCAGGGAGACGGTGCGCTCCGAGAGGGGGGCGTCAGACGGGGGTGGAGGGCAGAGTGTGGGGGAGGAGGGCCGCTGACCAGGAACTATTTTGGCCTTGAAGATGTTTGAGCGAGCTGGTGCAAGTGGTATATGACAGATATTCAGGAGAGGGGATTGCACAAAAACACACAGAAAGAAAGAGAACAAAAAGGATTGCACAATCTAAGAGCAGGAAGTGGGAAAAATAAGATTCATCATATGCTTTCATGCTTTTTATTTTGTTATGAATCGATACCACCAGCTCCAAGTCTAGGTCATATGCTCATTAAAGACTCTTTAAGATCAATAAAACAATTAACAAAGATGTTGTTTGAGTGTCCACAAGTGTACCTTTAGTGGAAGCAGCAGCAGGAAGTGAGGGAGGCTGAGAGAGAGGAAGTGAGGTGGATTTAGCGAGAGATGAGCCACAGGGTCTGATTTGAGGATAGTCGGGGGCCACAGGGCTCAGAGCAGGGACTGTCTGGGGCTTTGGAGGTGTCCGTGGGAAAGAGACAGGCACTGAGAGAGAAGAGAGAGCAGAGGGAATGCACACAAGCCTGAGTAGAGGAGCAAGGAGCAGGAAGAATAATGTACTATTTATAGAATTTTATTTACATGCAAATGAGGAAAAAAAGGGACCAAAAGATGGAAGCGGGAGGGCTATCAGCATGCAATCTTAAAACAAAGGATCCCTGTTGTTCCTTAAACTGAGAGAATGCCTTATATGGATAATAACAAGTTTCAGCAATGTTATTACTATCTAAACTAAACTCATCATCATCCCCCTGAGATCTGTCTCTCTTAAGTCAGACTGGCTGTCTGGACCATCACCTCTATGATCATCCAGCTGAGGGTACCTGTGCCAGAAGAGGGCTGGAAGATTTTGGGCAGTGACGGGGGCTGGGCCCCGAAAGCAGCTGCGGTGGAGTGGGGGTCAGGGGAGGGGCGCGCTGGCAGCCCGGGAGGGTTGAGTGGGCGCGGAGGTCTGCCACGGGCGGCAGAGATGCCACGGGGTGAGAGCGGGGTGGGCAATGGAGGGCGTGACGGGGTATCAGGGTTAGTGAATGTGCCAGGGAGACGGAAAGGGGCGCCACGGCCAGCCCTCTCTTTCTCACTGGCTAAAACGTGGAGAGGAAGAGAGGCAGGAGACACAGGGACAAGGTAGTGAGAGAGAGAGAGAGAGAGGGGGAGAGAGAGAGGGAGAGAGAGGGGGAAGACACGGGAGAAGTGACATGGAGGGAAGGAGAAAGGGAGAGAATGGGAGAGGAAAAGACATGTGCAAACATGGAGAACAGAAGAAAAGAGGACATGAGATGTACAGAGTAATGTCAATGGAGAGGGAGACAGGTATTTATGTAAGAAAAATTACATAAATGAATCAGATATAAAGAGATATTGGGGAAGGAACAGTTAAGGTTGAAAGGAATGCTGATATATATATATGTTTAACAGTCAGTGTAACCTCAAAGGACTATATCTGATTCAGAATTCAGATGAAAGTGGGGATGAAGATATGTCTGCCATTCCACACAGTTTTTATTTAACAGCGGAAAATAAATAAATACTAACAAGATGGCAGACATAGGATGCAATTTCCTAATGTGGGGACATGGTACATATTACACTTCATGGAACAAGAGTACCTATTGGGAAAGGCTTTACAAAAGCAGATTTCTTTTCTTGGCTGTGCACTGGGCACACAGGTGGAGGAGGTGCTGGAGCAAGAGGAAAGGGTGAACAGAAAAAAGAGAGAAAGTGAAGCATACAGGGAAACATATGGAAAACAAGATAAGAAAGACCAGCAAAATGGGGAACAAGGGAAAAAAAGGTTCCAGAGGAAAAGACAGAAAAGCCTGCAGTGTGTATATGCCTGTGTCGTGTTCCGTAAGGTACCTGCAGCACCGATGGAGGCTCCAGTACTGGATCGCTTGTCCTCATCCTCATCACTTTCGTTAAAATCATCCAGGTTCCCGATGTCCAAGGGCTTCACACTCATCAGACTGGCCAGACTCTGCATGTCATCATCACTGGACAAGGACCAGATCATAACTCAGTTATGGAGATGAAATGAAGCCTGTCATTCAGTCATGGTATTTAAATGCAGCACAAGTTATATTATATATAATATATTATATTACTATAATAATAACAGTTATGAGTTAACAGTTATGAGTTATGAGTTAACAGTTATAATAACAGTTATGAAGTAAGATAATAATTTGTGTCAATACAAACCCTTAGTAACTAATACTTAAAAGCTTCAGTGAGTAATATCTACCTCTACACCTCCAAAATTGTAAGTTTGTTGGCAAAGAAGATGGCTTTTGTTTAATGATGCAAACAAGAAACGAGGCACAGCTGAAAACCTTCAAACACAAATGAGGAACACATTAAACCCCTAAGGACCTAAGGAACAAAGGCAAGCTTGGAGAGACCTCTCATTCCTGCTGTGCACAACTACGGTCCTAAACATCCAATTCCTTTTGGCCAGACTGGCCCTCAAGATAGGATATGAGAGCTGCTTTGCTTTGCTTTTGGTGAGGCGGTGCCAACTTGACTCACGTGGCTTTGCCCTCGCGGAGGAAGACGCAGGAGAGTGAGAGCTTCAGCGTGGCCTCCACCACCTTCACCGACAGCGGCTTCAGCTTCAGCGTTAGGTCCGTTTGTGTCAGTGTCGGGCTGGCGAACTTCTTCAGGTTGATGTCGGCCGAGGCCAGAACTTTCCGGTGGCCCTTGGACTCCTGTTTGGGAAGGGGGGTTGAGTAGGGACACATTCACAGAGTGAGCCACCAGACTGCTTTTCACTCTATGACACCAATCTAGCCTGGCTAGCGCTACCACTGCTCAATGAGACGTGGTCTGGGAACCAAACGTTCATTTTCTCGTATTTGAAAAAAATGCCCAGATCCGTTTATTGGGTGCCACGGATGTCTATCAAATGCGTCTGTGCATAGCTCATCATCGCCTTGCTTTCCCCCCTGTTCTGTGATTGGTTCCCTATCTCAGGCGAAAATTTGCTCCATGGTCTCCAGGCTGCCTTAGCAGCGTGAATCAAATCGCACGCAAGGCAGCATGGGAACACCCAGGCTAACACCAATCAAGTCTTCATGCAATTATTCTGCATGTAATCATTAGTGATTGTTGTGGCCTGTCACAGCCAAGCACTGTAATTTGTCTGTGATCAGAAAAAAGTTAATGCGTTCAATCAAGGCGTTATGTAACACAGATCTGTGTGATGGTAGTAGCTGATGTGTTATTCATCAGATTGCTCTCATTAGCCGACATTAGAGTGATGGAGATTTTTTCTCTGAGAGAGAACTTGACTCACATTCTCAAGGACAAATGTCCAGTCTTTATCTTCAAATTCATCCGCATGAGGGTCCTGAAAAAAAGAATTTACAGAATTTTTCCAATTACAACCGAACAACACCACTCAAATGAACCACATAAGGACACAAAGAGAAACAATGACAGCAGCAGAACACAACAGACATCCCATCTCAGGACTGCATACCTTGAAGAGTGTCACAGTGATGTCCACATTTTCAGGTACAGGCCAGACCACCATGCCTCTGTACGGATTCTTTATGCCTGGCTGCCACCCGTGAAGCTATGAGGACAATGAAAAGTGTCAGACAGTGTGAAATGTCAGTTGGTCCCAATTTACCATTATCAAGTGGAATTTGAGGCTATTTGTATGCTTTCAATTGTTTATAAGCAGCATATCTGATAAGATATCAGTGGAGTCAATCTTATATATCAATATTTCTGATCTACTGAAGATTGTGACAATTGAGTAAACAGTGCATTTTGAGAATATCAAACATATGTGAAACATTATTGAAATACATAAATCAAATTATTTGTTTGTTTGAATCATGCCATTTTGTCTCTATTCTGTCTGTAGGGCTCTGAATACCTTGGAGCAGATTCGTCTGTTCCTTCTGGTCCATACCACTCGCAGTTTGTCTGGTTGCCTGCAGGTGAGAAGCAAAACACACATGTGTTATCAAATATGCACTCATCATATAAGATAAACGAATACTGTCTTGTTTTATTTATCTCAAATAATGCTTATTGTAAGAAATCGCTGTAAAATGAAAATCCATAATTTAAGTTGCTGTGGAATTTCTTTGTGTGATTCCAGTTACAGACATTCATACCGTCAAAGCTCAGTGACCACAGAGTCAGTGACATCACAGTAATATTAAAATGTCCTCCTACATAACAACAATTTCCTGTTCGTGCACAGACATGGCAGTCATTTGCCAGAGTATTTAAAAGATATTCAAATCAGTTAAGTCACATTGGTTCAGGAGCACCATGTATTTACTTTTCTGCTTCAAGCGCTGTAATAGGAGGATAAAGGTTACTCGGGCCATGCAAATAGACGATGAAATCACTACTTATGACGCTTTTATTTACCTTTAAAAACACCCTACCTAATCAGATCAGACCGAATAATGGTCACACATACACCTTTGGCCTAGGAGCAGTTGAAATGCAACACCTCTCAACAAGCAGTTACGAAAGATTGCCTCACAAAACATCCAAATAAAATGGTTTAGAACTAAAAGGCAGAAGTAAACAAATTACTGCTACCGGTATTAAAGCACTTATGCAATCATGGAACAGAGCAGAGCATGACTCTTGTAAGTAAGCAATTTCACATCACTAATATTGGTTTTAACCATTGATCTTCCCTGCTATCATTGAAGTAAAATGCCATTGTCAATACAGCACAGAAGTCACCAAAGTTGGATATTCTACTATTCTACATTCAAAACATTAATATTGTAAATATTTGTAAATATGTAAATGTTATTATGTAGGCTCTAATATCAAACCAAGAAATGAATGGGTACACAAGAAATAATGTCCTACACCAGAATAAAGTATTCCTCTAGAAGTCATTGTAGGTCTTTAATACTTGCAGTCCAACATATTGCGTAATTTTCAACATTCAACTCATATTGAAAATTGAAATGCCTAATTCAAAGTCACATTGACCACATTATGTAAGCTATGGACAGTTTTTCTTTTCTTTTCTGAAAAGGGAACCACATAACAACCCAGATCTGCTAAGATAAACACACAGGGAAACAGTTCAACACAAAACAGAGTGACAGCTTGCTCACGTGATTAGAAATGTTCGGGACACTCCTAACATAAGAGAGAAGCTGTGGCAGACTGCTTGAATGATAGGCCTAGTGTTTCAGCGATGCAAACAAGTCTGTGTCCAAGAGATATCATTCAGGTTATAGGCCTACAGTACAGAGGTGGAAAGTAACGAAATACATTTACTCACATTACTGTATTGAGTAGTTTTTCTGTGTATTTTGTATTTTTTAAGTAGTTTATAAAATCGGTATTTTAAATTTTACTTGATTACATTTTGAGTGAAGTATTGTACTTCGCTACATCAAAAATCCCATCCGTTACTTGAGTAAAAAAAAAGTTAAGACTAACTAAACAGAAAGGGAGAGAAAAAAAAATCGTGCCCTAAACCACTAGCCTAGTGATAATGATCAGCATGTAGGCTAGCCTACAACAGGACATGAATCAAGCTAGCGCCATGCAGTCTTTCTGAAAGTGATGGAGATGGAGCTGGATCACGAGATGCATCAGATTACATGTCTAGGCTATGTATTTTCCACTATTTCAATGGGTTGTCTCAGTTCGTTTTAGCACTAATGATTGCGGAGATATTCAAGCAAACACCATGGGATTTCGTGTTTTGGCGTTTGTGCTCACCTTTCTTGGGAAAGAAGTTGATTAGCAGTTGTTTCCCCTCATTTTAATGTCTCTCTTTTTCCTGTTTTGGACTTTTTTTTGGTAACCTGACTTGGCTTTCTTGGAGAAAGACATTGCACCAGCAGCACAACAATTAGCGGTCCACTAGGCCTACTAGCGATGCTCAGCTAAATAAACAAAAGATACTGTAGACTACCTAATGAATCGTGCAGGCGGACTAAACCATTTAGCTCTTTAGCAAGGGAGAGTGAGAGTGACCTTAGACAGTTTTCACTATGTTGTATACAAAATCACAGTCAGTCAAACTTTAAATTTCGTCTGACATTCATTTTGACATTTAAAGTAGGAAGTTAAAGGAAGGAAGTTAAAATATTCAGGTAAAATAAATATATGGTGGAAATAAGTATTGAACACTTAAATGTTTTTTCAGTAGCCTAATTAGCCTAAACTTCCAGTGAGTCTATTCGAAATTTTCACCACACATTATATTAACACACATATAAAAAATCCAAACATAAGAGTTATGTGTAATAAAGTGGAATGACACAGGAAAAAAAGTATTGAACGTTCCTACTGAAATTTCTTCAATACTTTGTGGAAAGCCTTTGTTTGTAATGACAGCTTCAAGACATTTCCTGTATGAGAAAACGTATTAGTCGCAGTATCAGGTGTGATTTTGGCCCAGGGGTCCCTCTTGTGAATCCTGATCTTTAGTTACTTCCAGAACTGTTTAATTGAATTTAATTGAATTGGCTGCCTTCAAGTCTTTTTGGAGCTTTCTCCAAGTGGTCCTTGGCTCTTGGAATTGACTATCCTTCTGACTCCCTGGTCAGAAATATTGTGAGGAGATCCTGTGCATGGCTGGTTGATGATGCAGTGATGTTCCTTCCACTTGCAGATAATGGCTCCCATGCTGCTTACTGGAAGATTCTGAAGTTTTGAAATGCATCTGTAACCAGTTTCATTGATGTTTGCAACAATAAGGTTGCAAAGGTCTTGGGAGAGCTTTTTGCTTTTATCCATCATGAAATGTTTCCTGTGTGACACCTTGGTAATGAAAAACTTTTTTATAGCCCATCAATATGTAGGCTACTAACCAAGCTTATATTAATTTGCACAGACAGAAAGGATAACTACTCTCTAACTACTTACAGATTCCAGCTCGTTCCTTCCCTTTCCTTGACTTAGTGCTTTTTCTTAGCGTGTTCAATACTTTTCCCCTGTGTTATTCCACTTCATTACACATGACTCTACTTATGGAGTTGTTTGGATTTTTTATGTGTGGATTACCTGAGTTATTACTAATGCCTGGTGAAAATGTTGTGCCCCCCGTAATCCACCTTTCAAGGGCCCTCTCCTCCATTGGGGTCCTAGTACTTCCCACTTTTCCCCCCAGTTCAACACCCTTTAATCTGCTGAACCTTCTGCTCGTTTCCAAATATAAAAAAAACTCTGCAACTCAACATTGGCCTGCCTGTCTCAGCTGCCTTTGAGGGGCTTTTCAGTTGTGCTGGATTACTGTTCACTGCAAAGTGACCAAGGATGAGTGCAACTAACTTTGAAAATCAACTACTGCTCAAACTTAAAGGAGAACTCCGGTGATTTTTCACATTTTTGACATTTCTCAACGTCACCGAGTACTGTCGGTATGAACAAAACTGAAACAATCGGTTTTACCTAGCTCGAGTTGAGTTGAGCTCGAGCGCTACACACTGGGAGCATGAACATGGCTGCCTTAGCTGCTGGCTGCAGCAACTCGAGCTAGGACCAAAGTCCTTTTAGGCAAGTATTTCCACTCGGCGGCCATATTGCAACGCTTTTTGGGCACTTATCGGGCATCTATTTCTGCAGAAATGCGTGTGCGTAAGGTTTCACGACACCAATCTTGCTCCAGCGACGAGATCACAACAGATGATTGGCACGATGTCTTCACAGCACACCACATGATTGGCTCAATGTATTCACAACACACCACATGATTGGCTCAATGTATTCACATGTCGACGTTTTGCCACGTTTTACAACAGTTGAGTGCTGTATCTCCTCATTAGAAAGTCTCTGGTAAAACTGGTTGTTCTGGTACCCCCCCCCACTGGTACCCCCCCCCCCCACCCACCCACCCAAAAAAAAAAAAAAAAGTAACTTTTACTTAAAGTACATTTTAAATGAACTACTTTTTACTTTTACTTGAGTACATTTTCAGATCGGTATTTTAACTTGTACTTGAGTAATATTTCATCAAAGTATTGGTACTTTTACTTGAGTACAATATTTTCGTACTTTTTCCACCTCTGCTACAGTATAATGAACATGGATGTGCTGCTCTGTCTGATTAAAGACCAGTCGGCATTAGTTTTAACAGTAGAGAGTGTACACAAATATGCTGGCCAGAAAAGGACTGCAACTGAAATAATATAGTATGTCTGGGTTATGTTAGTCCTAATAATAGAAAACGAGTTAAATAGTGAATGCTTAATGTGCTTGGAGAATTCTATTGACTACAAAAAAGAAATACTGTTACTACTGTACTAGCAAAAAAATAAGCTAGTGCATTCTTTACGCAGTTTATAACTGCAAAAAACAGACATTTATATCTGAACGCAACCACAGAAGTAAGTACGCCTACTTTCTTGTTGAATTCTAAGGCAGAAACAATTTTACAAGATAGTGTGTTGACATCATGAATAATTACACTATTCTTCGTCAAAATAATTTCCCACCTCTCATGAGGACACAAAGGGGCTCAAATCAGAGGGAGTTGTGTACCTATGCCAGGGTCAGCCCCTGACCTCCATGCCTGCTTAAGAATGGCAGGAAACACAACACACGACAGTGCTGTTTTTCACTATATCAGGGTGTGGGTCTCATGAGAAGTACTTCACACACACACACACACACACACACACACACACACACACACACACACACACACACACACACACACACACACACACAAACAAACCCCACAATCACCACCACTTCAGTGTTCCTACTGAAACACCTAGCTAGTCTATTGTTTTCCACATTGGAGTACACTCACACACACACACACACACACACACACACACACACACGTGCCAAAACCACTACCACCACTGTAGCATTTATACTTAAACACTTAGCCTGTCCCCATTGTTTTTCACAATGAAACATCATACACAGACAGACACACAAACACAAATACCGGTCCCCACTTCAACGATCCTACTGAAACACCTAGCTAGTCTATTATTTTCCACATTGGAGTACACACAAACACACACACAAACACAGGTATATTCCTAATGGCTAGGTAACCTCCCTTATAACTACATGTGTGTTGTTTGGCCACGAGGACCTACATGAAAACACAACCTGCTCCAACTATACACATACAAAAATAATGGCTATCTGCTTATCTCAAGTTCACTTGCGCTTGACATAAATGTCAACGACAACCCACATTTTTGGCTGATCAAGCTTTCACGACTTTGAAATGCTCAGGAAGGGAAGAAGTTCATTACTGGAACCAAGTGTTGGGTGGGGGAAAGAAGTTGCAGTGGAGCATGAGACAACTCCTTGCCAATACCTAGTTCCTGTAATGAAGTAAATCACAAGAGTGAGGCAGGTTTACATGTACATGCGGCCAATGACCCATAGGCTCCTCTGAGGGTTAAAACCTGGTTATAGATAGATAGATAGATAGATAGATAGATAGATAGATAGATAGATAGATAGATAGATACCGGTAGATACTTTATTCATCCCGAAGGAATTTTTTGGATTTGAGACCTAGTTTCTCTACAATCACTTTAATCAGGTATCCTAGGTATAGGCTATTACAATGTCAACTAGCAATCAAAATAAAGGTTTAGCTTCACCATTTAGAAAATATTACAAAATGTTCAGAATAGGCTATTGGATTCAGGCTGATCACAAACAGGCGGAAGCCTGGTTGCCACATCAGAGCATGTGACACACCCCCAAAAGTATTATAACTCAGTTGTGTTGGCTCCATACAGCCTGGGGTGATGAAAAGTTATTTGTATTACTAGGACATATGACATGGCAGGGCTGTAGGAAATAACTCAAGGAACAGTCATAGGGAACTGGCTGGTAGAGGCAGGCTCTGGGGAGCCGGGCCAGTGACAGCCCTGTCTCGGGTTGCAGTAGGCTGGTAATAGCAACAACATGGCAGAGAGAGGAAAGGGCATGTAGGGTGGATGTTGGGTGCAGCTTCATAATGGACCGGTGACCTGCAGCATTTGAATCTGACCATTTGGAAGCCCCCCCCCCCCCCCTCGCACAACACACATGTGGGCACACACACACAAACAGAGAGAGAGAGAGAGAGAGAGAGAGAGAGAGAGAGAGAGAGAGAGAGAGAGAGAGAGAGAGTTGCCACTGGGAAATCCAGATGATCTGGGTCATGACTGCATGACCCAGATCATAAACGGTCTGCTGCGTCACACTTCAGCTGTTCTAAGTCATGAGCACACAGCTTTAATTTAGTGGCAGTCTGGGTGATGACTGACAATTACACAGGAGTCTTTTTCCAAGTTTAATGACGCATATCACAATATTTACGAGACTAGGCTACTATAACTAAATCTGTTGGAAGCTGTCTGAATGTGATGTTTTGCAGCAGCTGGCAGTGTAAACATTCCTCAATAATGTAATTCAGTAGATTAAAACCATGAAACCATTAAAGGTCCATCTTCAATGAAAATGACCAGAGTATAAATACCCAACTTTTGAACTACTTAGTGTGTTGTAATGTTACAAGATAAGACATGGAACAGCAGCCTGACAAAACTGCCATGATAACTATGAGCAGTGTGACATAACACAGGGCTGTAAGAACAGACTATTCTTTGAAACCATCCCTCTCCAACTAGATCCATTTCTATATAGCAGTTCCCCATGATCTGTAACAAACATGATCTGACAAAATAATGTGTATGGTCAAAAACAGAACTGCTCCGAATCAAAGCAACACACTATTGCACAAGAAAAAGAAATGTCTTTGTCTGACGTTAAGAGACATAATCATATAGCTTCAACTAATTCAATAATTACCCCTTGCTCCCAACTGGCTTGTACTTTGCAAGAAGTCTGTATCTGGTTGTAAACAGTCTAGCACTCAACCCAAGATGAGAATGATTCACTGTAACAGTGGTGGGTGAGGTAATAGATTTAACATAATTACATTAAACTCCAGAGTTAATTATTATCATGCCCCTTGGAGATTTAAGCCTCCAAAATAGCCTCATGAAGAGTGCTTTTGCAACCCCTATCAGCCTCTATTGCCTGGCTTCAGGCAGCCTGATAACCTCTTTCCTTCACCCTTAGTTCTGATCAATGAAAGTAGGCTTATCAGATCTATGAACCTTGACCTTTGGAGTAAAACAAACAGGTTGGTGATGACCTTAACTCAATACTGTTACAAACAATGCAATAAATGTGTGATTAGGGTCACTGTAAAATAGGGTGTAATCAGTAATTTTGAAGAAATCACATTTTCACAAAAGCAAAGCTGTATGTTAGGAGTTAAACTACGCTGCTTTAAACGTTACTGAGAGATGACACGGAAGTGCGATGATCATGTCTGCTAACCTGGGTAACGGGTTACCGCGATTAACTGCCTCCTGTCAAATAGCTGGGTCAAAAAAACGGTAGGCTAGTCTACTCATTGACGGTGGTCCGGTCATAGTTGTTCGACTATTTCTCACATCACTCCATCTGCTGACAGCATAGCCTACACATGTGATAACAAACTCTGAGGGAAACGTGGGAATTTCCCCCAGAAATAATATCATGCTAACGTTACTTGGACTTGGACATAAGGACCATGTAGGCTACTTACCATTTTTTTGTACATTCCAAAACAAGTTCTTGATAAGACGCGACAAACTGAAATTTGGTGGCTTTTTTGCCGTGACGTTGTAATCTTTTCCACACAGAAGTCATATTTTATTTACAAGGGAAAGGTCCAGAGCACTTTCCTGTTGCGCTTCACTCCGATGCAAGTGAACACACGACTGCTGGCAGCAAAAGTTTGCGTCAATTATGAGTTCACGCAACTCCTTGTGAACTGTCCTACAAAATATGTCCTTGATCAAAACTTCCAGAAAGCAAACAGCCAGCACTGAAGTTCCACAAAACTGCCGCCATCGCCATCAAATACGTAAAGTGCCATGTACGGAAACAACGGTATCGATTTGAAGAAGAGGAACCGAATCTACTTTGGCGTTCAACATGTGAACGACTTCAGTAATTCCAGTAGCCTAACTGAAAATCATCAAACTCTCGCCAGCGCGTGAGTGGGTAGCCTTCAAACGTGATCCAATAAAGAGTAAATCCAAGGTTAAAACGCGGCGAAATTAAAACTTGAGCACTGGATTTTTGCGATCAAACCATTCTAACTAAACGAACGAGCACTCCTTGTGTACAAACACCACTGTGCATGTCATTATTTCCTACGTTCGTGCGTACGGATGAGAAGTGTCGACTATTACAGCAGAGGGAGAGGCATTTTAAACGTCAGTGATGAGACAGTCAACGCTGGGCTGTTGTCGCGCTATCTCGTTTTAATGCAATCGGGAAGAGCATACAAACTAGACTTTGTATTGGGTTCATAGTACCTACTACCTCACTCGCTTTGTGCTTGGCATAGCCTATACTCCACACCACAGACATTCATCTCGCTGCTTTCCAACTGTTGGCTCATATTCCAAATCCAAATAGCCTAGCCTATATTAAACTAGGCCTATGACAATAGCAAAAACATTATTCCTATATTATTATTAGGCTATTAGTAGTAGTAGTAGTAGTAGTAGTAGCCTAGTATTAGGCTAGTATATAATATTATAATATGGTGCAAGAACAAAAGTCTTTATTGATGACATTCATGTTTTTTCTTGTCTCTATTCCACACCCTAAGTGATGTGTCAGCAACTCATCCATGTTGCCCAGGATGCCAAACGGTGAGTCTGCCCTCAGGTTTTTGGGTAGGCCCAGACAGGAGAGCATGATGGCTTCACTAAAATCAGCAGAGGTTACTCATTCTGCATATGACCCAATAAAAAATTAACTATTTCACAAAAGGGGAAAACATCTTTTTAGTCTGACTTTTCAATACTTGGTCATTCATTACAATGAGGGGCAGAGAGAAAGGCAGAGGGGGATCTTTATGGCCACATTGAGACTATTTATAGGATAGGAAGAGGGAAATGATGGACAGGAGCAGCTGGGGTGTGGGGGTATATTTGGGATGGGGAGTGAAGGCTGGCATGGAGGGGGTGGAGGGCGACTTCTTTGCTTTCATTTAAGTAAAGGCTTCGACATTATCTTCATTGGCCTTAAACAAGTTTTTTCTTACTGTTTCTGCAAATTAATGGCAGTAGGTAAACTAAAGACCTTTATACTGAAATGTCTTTCTGTCTTTCTCCGCATCTGACTTGGTTATTCCTGTCTATTACAGGAACACTTGGGAGCTTGTGGTTTCTACAGCATTTGAGGCAGAGTTTCCAAACCCAGCCCTAGGCGTGTGTGTGTGTGTGTGTGTGTGTGTGTGTGTGTGTGTGTGTGTGCGCGCAGTGGAAGTGTAAATCAAGACAGAACCTGTAACTGTCCCTGACTCATCGAAGGTGGAAGAGCTAACGCTTATGCCCTGTCTGAGAGTATGTGGGAAAATGTGCCAACTGCGAGCATCTACATGGGAGATCATGAAGAATGTCTAGCTTTTAATGTCATTCCAATGTAATGTGTCATGAGAGAATAAAATGTATTTTGGTCAGTTAACTATAATATTATTATCTAATGCCAACTGTTATTGTGATGCTGTTGTTGTAAAGTCACTTTGAATAAAAGCATCACTTAGGGCTCAAGGCTGTTGATTTTGAAGATGAAAACAGGCAATAAAACACAGTATATAAAGTACAGTATATACTGACATTGTAACGCAGCCAAGCATCTTTAAAGTCAACATTCAAAATAGAAGACAACCTAAAGGGTAACATAACTACCTAACAATATCCATTGCATCTATTTATAGGACTATGTTAGACAGTTCTGAAAGAATGTCAGACGCTCCCTCCCTATAGTCCAAATCTCTTAAACCCTACCAATATTTACTAGACACAAATATAACAGTGGCACTTTGTTGCAATGGCAAAAAAAAAGAACAGTGTATAGGAAAGAACCAACAAAAGAGGACTATAGTTCTACAGGTCAAAAGGATACTGCTCAGAAATGAGAATCTTTGGACCTAAGACGTATGTTGCCACCCCCTATTTGTGCCCCCCATTACAGCGTAAATGGAGGGTATGTCTACTCATTGTGTGGGCTTTGTCTTGATTTGTGCATGTCGGAGAGGGGGGTTCCTGCATGCACATCCAGACTTCCTGTCAGCTTAGAGGTCTCTGGGCCCCTATTTCCTGTTTTGCCCTTTTTGCTTGGATATCCTCACCTGACAATAACAACTATGTGTAGGGCAAACAGGACAACCAACAAGTCCAAAACTGGAAGGTTGGTATTCTATAATTTGGTATATGATTATATCTAAAGTTGTCAAAATGCAACATGAGAATCTGAAGCTGATAAAAAGGGGTTACTATCAGTAAAAAATTGAATTTGAAGTAAGAATTTAAGGACCTATTTCATAATCCATAATGTAAAAACATATAACTTTTGCTTGACTTTCTCTCTCTTCATGTCTTGTATGAAAGGAGAAAACCATAGCAAAAATAAAAAATAAAAACTATTGCCATACAGGAATCAAAGCCATGCAGTTATATTTCAGTACACTAGGACCTCAGGATGTTATGGGCGTTTTGTTGTGTCTCTTTATAAACTCTTGTGTCGCGCTCCGCAGGATTCAGACTGAGAGCCCCTCTCAGGATCTATTTTTACCCTCAGACTAGGGACTCACAAACCAGAGACACTGTGAACAGGTGCCCTGCTAAAACTTAGTCCCAAACCACAGGAAGGCTTTGTCATCGGAATAACCCTTGCTTCCAATCATTCTGGCTTTAATACAATGAGAAAGCTGTAGTGTAACCCCCACCCCCACCCCAAACACACACCAACCCTCTCCTCCATCTCTTCCCCCTCGAGTAGCACACAACATTGCCTAATAAGCTCATGTAAAGCTGGAATGAGTTGTTTATACTGGCAAAAACTGGGAGAGGGGGTGAGACATCACAGAACGGGCGCAGCCCCAAGCTTTTAGTCGAGTGAGTTTAGAAAGAGTCCAGGACTGTACAACTTTTGCTACTGAATAAATTCCTTGTCTGACAGTATATCTAGTTTAGAAAGTGTGATGACATCATTTTAAATTATCAACTGTAAGATGGAAGATTGTTTTCATTCAAAAAAGCCAAATAATTTTCTTGCTTTACGGAAAAAAAAAACAAGGAAGAATGGTTTATCCAAAGATTTTTCCATCCAATCAGATTTCCATGTAATATAGCTCTGAATAGGAAATGATAAGAAAATTTCCCCAAGACAATGAGCACATCTCTGGCAATGGCACGATAATACAAAATTACTGCCACCTATTGGCCTCTGGAAGAAAACAGTCAAGACCTCTGCAAGTCAGTTCTCCAAGTGCAGTTTCAAAGTTTCTTGTAATTTCCCTTTTGCCAAATCCCACTCCACAAAAACAAACCAACATGCCAAAATCTTGTTTTGAATAAAAAGCATTGTATTCACAAATTCATAATTACATGTAGGCCTAATATGGACAGATATATGGAAAATAAACCCAACATTTGATGTCATAAAAAACAAAACTATGTAAAATGGTTGTGTAGATAAAGAAGTTACATAATGTTGTAAATACAATCTTCATTTATAGAGTGGTAATTACACTTGAATACAAAGCAAGATTAAAATATATATTATGGATATCTTGGACTATACATCTGTAGTTTAGAGCCAAATGGCTCCACACTACGCAGATAGGCTACATGAGGCAAAACTTGATTAAACATTCCTCTTTTTGTCATTGTTTTCCTTTTCCTGCTTTTCTTCCTTATCCGGTATTTCAGACTTCAGTTGAGGGCAACACGCTACATTTCCTTCATTTTAGGGTACATTTAAAAACCATGAAAAGCCTGTGCAATTAATGACCTTTCATATTTTAGAGCAAACATGTCGCTTACCACACTGATATACTGTAATTCAGGCCGCTTTGAATCCAAAAGTTTGTTTGGACAGGGAAACGGAATTAAGGATATAGGTGCAGTTACAGTAGGAATTTGGCAAATTTATATGGGGATATGGAAGGAGTCTTTGATCCACTGGTCACGGGAGTTCTGGGCTGGCTGAGGCAAAGTGGACCGAGGGGCATCCTGAGGCTCTCTGCTTCCTCCTTCAGTCTCCTCTTCTTCCTCATCTTCCTCATCCTCAGAATAACCATTTTCAGTGGTGAAGGAACTCTCGGATAGCAAAGAGGACGAGATGTCTTGGAAGGCACCTTTGTACTCCTGGATGGATTCATAGAGTGACCATAGCTGGCAGAGTAAAGACATGTCCAACTGCCTTAAGCCCACCTAAGAAAGGACAGAGTGTTGTGTTAGCCTAGCCCCTACATATTAAAATATGATGCACATGATGGACATGTCACTTTGTTTAATCTACAACTGGTGCTATTTCCATAAATTTGAACAATGTGTGACGATAACTAAAGCATTAGGCTACAATTAGCCTACAATTAAATATTTGTACATACAAGCCACTGCTATAATTTATCATTAATTGAACTACAGCCTGTAGGAAAACTCTGGTTTTTGTTGAGGTTGTTTGTCTTACCATTTCCTTTCGCAACATTGCCAATGCTGCATCCAAGCTTGCAGGTTTGCTTCGACCAAGGGAGTCGCTCACCCGGGACTTGCTGATGTCGGCCTGAATGCGTGTTCTCTTGCTGTACACCTTCTCTATGTCCCGCCAGGAGCCCCCGCTAGAGTTGAGTATACCGCTCAGGCCTTTCGGTAGAGGGGGTAAACCCTCAATCGAACAGACGCTTCCCGCTGGACACTCCGGCGGACTGGACTGGAAACCGTTCATTTTATAGACTGAAGAAGACTCTTTGAATAACAGTGCAGACACTGAATTAGTATCCTTTAGCAATTGAATGGGATTAATTGTGTGTTAATAATCAGATAGGCCTACTGTAAAACAATAGCATAGGCTATGCAAATAATATAAAATTAGGCTAACCTACTGTCAGCCGTAGGGTTAGCCTACTACAGCTGTAACTGCGGCACCTACAGTAGGCTAGCCTAACTGTAGGCTACATTGTGTCAAGGAAGTGACACTGTCCTGGAAATCATTGTTCTCTGACAAAGATGGGACATGCTACTCAAGCCCAACAGGAACGTGTCCTTTCAAGTGTCTTGCAGAATAACATTGTGTAGGTCTATCCCACATAGTGTAGGCTAGTTCGTGTTAACCTCGTGATAATAGTGGATCTTACCTTGTTTTCCAACTGTTTTGTTTATATTCTTGTCTTCATCTCGCTTGAAAAAGCTATGAACAGGCTACATTAAGCTACTAAACCAAAGCGTTTAATGTAGGCTAACCTGCTTTACGAATCTATCTGAAGTTTTAAAATGAAGTTCTGATCTATATATTGTGATATAGCTTGAGTTCTGTCTTTGTCAGCCAACGTATTCTTTTGTCTCAGTCTCAGCCTTCAAACCTCGCCCTCAATGCAGTTACTCCCGCCTTGTAGTTATTTGCCCCTAAGGCCTCTGGGTGACGCTGTTTCAAGGTGCCATTATATCCTTCAAAGGCGCGATTGCTGTATTTGCACACTAGAGTGTAGTGATCAGTGATATAAATACATGCAATACCTATGCAGAAGTAAAATAATGTAGGGAGCTTTGTCTGTAAATATTGGCAAAGAATGTTGCATGACAACACGGGATTAGAAGAAAATACAAATAAGTATTTATTAATGTGTCACAAAACTCCACAGAAATAGCAGAACATGCATAGGCTACAGTACACCTCAAAAGCTTCTTACATTTTTTAAGCAAAATTTAGAAATATATCAGCAGATCTGCCAAAGCATGCAGTAATTGACTGAAGCATTGGTCAATAAAGTTATAGTTATAATAAATTAATATATACATTTAGAAATAATATTCCTTTATACACAATCCTATTAAGTTTCATGCAAACCACCCAAACCAGATCGAGACAGTGCTGCACCTCCAGCAGGTCTGGGTTTTGTCCGTGTAGCTCCAGCACTGTCCACCGTGAGCTCTTCAACCACCACACTGTCCTCTCTCCAGCTTCCAGGCCAGAGCTTTCCAAGGCAGCGCAGGGTGCTTTCGTCCCAGTTTTCGGGAAGCAACAACATTACATAACCGGCTGCAATGATACCTGCCGCAGCTATTCTCACTTGGCTTAACTGGGTTACTGAGGAGGTCACCAAAATATCTACTGCTGTGGAGAGGAAAGTTATGTTTAGTAATACGCTATTATCATACAATAGCTAAGAAATGTTACCGTGAGGCTTTCAAAATGACTTTCCATGTGTGAGTATGACTATGTATGCACTGCATAGGCAATGTGCATGTATGTATGTAGCCTATGTAGGCTACTGTATACATGTTTGTATGTGTGCATGTGGCCCAAAAGAAGTGTGTAGACCTATTAGTCATTGTAAATGGCCCATGCTCAAAAATTAGTAAGCGGTTATAATGATGATTAATATTAGTGGTGGGTCACTACCTGTGCTTGCTGGAATACTCAAAAGGACCCCGAGGGAGATGAGGCAGGGGTATGTTAGTGCAACCCCAAGGTTCACCAACACGTTGAAAGCTAGACCAAACCAAAGACAGAAAAAGACTGTTCAGATGAAGACCAAAACCAACCTACATGACATACAACCACATCAACAACACACTAAAATCATGTCATTTTTATGATAAGATGGGCTGTGCAGTAGGTGTGTGTTAGTCTGTACTGTAGGTAACTAGTCATGGACAAAATGGCGGCTACCACAGCAGAGCTAGACATTCCCATGCATGGAAGTACAGTACTTCCCTGAAAATGACACCTGTTCCACAGTGACATGTAAGTTGTGTAGAGTCATAATAAAGTACAATAAGAACATGTGTGTGCTATGGATAACCATCTAAAGATGAAACACTCGTTGGCTGCCAACAGCTAGCACTGCACTCTACCATACCAGCACATAATGACCAGTCGACAAGTCAATTGCTTTTATAAAAAACGTGTTAGCTATTCAAAACCTAGTAGTCTTGAGACTCCTATTGTGCAGTAACCAGAAGTAGATATATACATTACCCATCAACAGTGAGGCCATGATGCAGAGTGTGTTCCAGGGCATGGCCTGAGATGGGGGCCAGTACTCTACGTGTGTGAGGTAGAGCAGCACGCACACCCAGGAGTGCAGGATGCAGCTAAACAGCCCCACGCACGACAGCAGCACGCTGGCCGGGCCAGGTCGGAATTCTCCCACTCGCTTTCTGAACAGCACCTGGGAGAGGTGGGAGGCGTGGATATCAGAGCAGCGTGCCTACGCCAGCAGGCCTGTATTTGGAGGAGCGTGGACAAGCTGAACCGTTGAAATTCTTAGTGATAAGAGCTGACGGTGTGTGTGTGTGTGTGTGTGTGTGTGTGTGTGTGTGTGTGTGTGAAAGACAGAGAAAGACGACTGACCTTGTACAAGGCAGATGTGGAGGCAGAGCCCACTCCAAGTGCCACACCAATTATTGAATCACTATGGAAACCGTCAGCATACGCCATCATGACAATACCAGTAATGGACAGGATGGCTGCCACAATCTGTGCAGCATCAAACACATCAGTGAGTGGCAGTGACCTTGGGTACTATGACCTTGGGTACTCCCTTCAGGAGTCAACTAGTCATTACATTTAAAAGAAAGAAATCCTCATATGTTCTGCAGTACATTGAAAATAAAATAACTATAGTATATGAAGTACAAAATAAATAATAATACAGGCCTATATTACACAAGGTCTTTCACATGGAGCCCTGTAACTTCACATACTATTAACAATAGTGCAATGTGTGATCAATAATAAAATAGGACTGCGTGTTAAAAAGCGTGTGGATATGCAGTTCTAAAACCCAACTCAGAGTTTCCTAGTTCCATAAGTTTAAGGTACATGATGCCTTACGGTGGGTTTCCACACACCGAAATTAGGCTACTTTGAAAAAAACTATTTCAAAACTATTCAAAAGTCTATTATTTTACAGCTGAGGTGGATCTTAAAGCAAATAAATGTAAAATGCACATAAAGATCCTCATGAGTAGTACATCCAAACTCGCTTTTATGCATCTCGCTTTCCATTGCACTGAAATCATACTCCACTGAATATACCGTAGTTCATCTCTCAGAAGTTACATTAAGCAAACATAATAGATGTTAGTCCCTAGACTAATCTAAACAGTTCATGACACTGTGATTTTAACAGGCAGTAGCCATACACTTGCTCTTACTGGCTCTTAAATTCCAATTCAATTCTTGAATTTCACTTGCATTTCAATTGAGGTAGCAAACAGGAAGCAGAATTGCAATTCGAATTGTGCACAACCCTGATGCGCTTACCCTCACTCCCATGAAGCGGTCCTTGAGCCCGATCCAGGAGAGGAGGAAGATGAAAGCCTGGCTGCAGCAGAGGACAGCGCTGGCGTCACTGGTGGAGATGCGGTGGAGGGCCAGGAGGTACAGGTACCCGGAGAGGCTCCACAGCACAGAGAACGGCGCCGCTCCCTTCAGCAGAACCCTGACCGTCACTCCGCCGTCTCCTAAGAAACTGCTGCACTGTCTGGAGGTACACAAAATATCTGCTGCACTGTTCATGTGTTGACAAGTGGGCAAACCCGAAGCCCTCTCATATGGTTAGCTGGATGGTACAGTACATGTTAAATATTAACAATTAGGTTATTGTAACGGTAATTGTTATGGTATTTATATAGTATAAGTATATATACTCTTTTGATTCCGTGAGGGAAATTTGGTCTCTGCATTTATCCCAATCCGTGAATTAGTGAAACACACTCAGCACACAGTGAACACACAGTGAGGTGAAGAACACACTAATCCCGGCGCAGTGAGCTGCCTGCAACAACAGTGGCGCTTGGGGAGCAGTGAGGGGTTAGGTGCCTTGCTCAAGGGCACTTCAGCCATGCCTACTGGTCGGGGTTCGAACCGGCAACCCTCCGGTTACAAGTCCGAAGGGCTAACCAGTAGGCCATGGCTGCCCCGATCATTTTTGCAGATGATTTCGTCCAATGTGATACACAAAACATCTGAAAACATACCTGACCTATTAAGCATAGTTGATTTTAAAAAAGCACCTCAGAACAAACAAAATATGTTGATCCTTGTCGCTACTGGGGTTACTGAAAACTGCTTACCAGCAAACCAAGGCTTTGAATAGTTCAAGAATAACATGAAGAGATGTGACAAGCACATTTAGCAGGTGATGTGCACATAAATGAAAAGTCTGTGTATGCAGTACTATCATTTCAAAAAGCAGCTCAAGCAGTGTTAAGTATACAGACGCAGGGTGCTGACGTGTTTGTGTGTTTAAGCTTTGGGGCGTCAGGTAAAGACATTTGTTTTACTTCATGCAGAGCTAAGGAGATTAAACATACAAAGCAGCTTGGCTTAGGTGGCTCCCTGTCATTTTAGACAGTATGTGCTATGTGTAAATACATTATATGGAAATTACATATGCATGTGCCCTTTACATTTGAGGTGGATTGTAGTAACCCTGGACCTTTAAATACTAGTCAATACATCAAAGAGATGTACTAAATGTTTCATAAAAACGGGTATGTGAAATATAAGTTATTAGTTTATTAAAAGAGGAGGTTGGTTGTGAGGCATAAACTGTAAGATTTTGTTTTCTTCGACTCTAAGACGAAGCTGCGCTGACCGATGTGGGACACCATTACCTGAAGCAGGAGTTGGGCCACAGTCTCTGCTCAGCTCCCAGTAAATGGCCCAGGTAGTATATGGGAAAGAGGAGCAAGTTCCAGACACTGCAGAACCAGGTGATGAAGTAGGGGGCATGGAGTCCAGCCAGGGCCTGTTTGGCGCTGTGGGTCGCCCCAGCCCAGGAAAGAGCTACGCAGCCCCCCAGCACCACTCCCCACGCCACCTTCCTCATAGCCCTGAGCGGGCACCTGGTGCAGCAGTCTCTCGCTTCAGCCTCGCTCTCCTCATCGTCGTCCTTAACACTACTCTCTCCATCCAGAGACTCCAACTGTCGGTCAGACTTTGAACGGCCATTGTCACCTGCATAAAATAAGAAAAAGATTGAACTGCCTTCTGTATGCAACCCCAGTCTAATAACAAGCATAAAACATGTGAGACTGTTGTAGATCACTTGGTGCCCACAGCATTTCCACCTCAACTGAATTCTGGGTAGGATGCTGGGTTACCCTCTGCAATCCATTCCAGTCAGGCAAACTGACTAGTAGTGCCCCATCAAAATGGTCTCTTTTCTCTACCAGAGACCACCACTGCAGTCCACAATTATGAGATTACATGGAGCATATCATAAGGTTGCATAGTAAACTTAACAATAGCAAACCACTGTCTACACAAAACATGATTTACACTATCTGTCTCTTTACCTCCACTATTGAATGGGTGCAAATGGCTAAATATGATCAGTCACAATTATACAGAGAACTACACCTTGCCAAGCAGGCCCAGCAGGCTTTATACCAAGATTATACAATGTCTATAAGACAAAACAAGCAATCAAAAAGATGAAATCTGGACTCACCTCGGGCAGTGGGTAGCTGAAGAGTAATAGGACCAGGTTCAGGAGAGGGAGATACTTTGGCAGATCTGTGCATTGCAGTTCTACGACTCGGAGGACACTCCCTTTGTTTTTGGATTGAGAGAGTAAATCTGTCATTTGTGCAAGCATCAACTTCTGGAGAATAAGCTGATTTAAAGTAAGGGGATCTGCCCAGCCAAAGCAAATGGAGATTGCAATAGCAGTCGAAGCAAATGGAGATTATGCCAGCCAAAGTGATGGATGATAACGGGGGTTAAGTTGAGGGGTGCTTTTACACCAAAGGCGTTTAGTTCGACCCAGTCAAACTATATGTTTTGCAGTTTGGGTATGCGTGCCTTTGTCTAACACCTGGCCCACTTGAGACAGGTAGACTAGTCTCTGTACGCTTTCTCAGTAGCCTAACTGTAACGTTTGTGATGAGAATACAATCTTGCAAGGACAAACGATCCACTAATATACAACAATCTTGACTGACAGAATTATGCAAAAGTTATGAAGTGAAGTTTATCGCGAATAACCAATTCTGATTTAACAGTTTGTAAAAGCATCCTACCTCACTGTCAGCACATCGAGACTTGAAGTTCTGGCTACAGCCATGACAAGCATGTCCCAACCACCAAAACGTCGTGCATGTGTGACTATTTCTAGCCAACCGGTTGCTTTGTTAAAACATTCGACTGTTTTGTAAAGCTTTCAGCATCGGCGAGTAGCGCAGTCTGCTGTTACAGCAGGCAAGCGTAGTCGGGATTCCCATTTTACCTCAACAAGCGCAACGCTCTTCACGTTACCAGGGTGACAGTCTTTCATTTGCATTTTATTTTGTTGAGGAACGCCTCTGTCTGTGTCGACTAAAATGCTCATCCCTCCATTGCAGCAGGCTACATAAAACAATTTCTATTTGGGCTTGCCAGAGATAATTTTGAAACTGGAGACAGATTGACATAATAATGTGTTGGGAATAATGACCACAGCCTCTTAGCCAGTTTTGGACATTACAGATGATCTATGAATTGAACTGTTAATATTATTTATACAGTTACAAAGCCTAATTTTTGATGGCTATAGTAAATTATAAACGGGTGTCCAAGTGGGGGTCCTAACAAAAAAAGATACCAGCATGGACACCATTTGTCATGGTAGTTAAATAATCCCATTTGGCATGGTAGGTAGGAAAAGAATCAGTTGTTACATCAGATGTAATAATAAACTGTATAAATCTCTTTTTTGATCCTTGTAATTACAGAAATTCTTGAGAGGAATGGCAATAATGTCAAAAGAGATCAGTGTTTACGTGACGTTGCTGGGTTATGGCTGCATGATGGATATTCAAGTGCAACTTTGTACATGTCATGGCATCTGTGCTCTTAATTGTTGTTCAGCATAAAGGGCTCAAATCTGTAGACTTAGTCCAGACAGATTAGTCCAGAGTTACCAGAACCACAGTGCATTACTGACCCAGGGGGTCGTTTCTAGAAAGCATCGTTTGCTAACTTGCGTCGCAACCTTGGTAGTTCGCTCCATCGTTCTTGGATTTGGTGTTTCTAGAAAGGGTAGTTCGAACTCTCAATCGCAAACTAGGACGCAAAGTTTGGTCGTTTGAACTACTGCCCCTAGGCAGTCGCACTTGTGTCGTTCCTTGGTAGTTCCTGTTGGTGTCCGGAGCGCCTAACCAAAAATCACAACCGCCTAACCAAAAATTCCGAAGTGTATGGGAAGTGGATGTTTACCTCGTGACTCAATGATTGATCTATCCTGTAGCTTAATTTTGATTAAGACACTGACTGCACTTGGCTCATTCTTCCTATTTATGTTCATTCAAGTATTGCTTGCTTTTACTATTATAATCTACCCAGATCGTTATAACAGTAGGCTAGTGATAAATGGTGTAGTGGCTAAAGCAGCTGGCTTATTATCCCAACGTTGTAGGTTCGATTTTTTTATGACGTGAGATTGTCCTCTTGCTTCTATACCTGCAGGTGAACTAGTGTGACACGTAGAGTCAATTGTTTTTGACTGATGTATTGTACCTGGTCTCTCGATGTAGAGTAACTATATAGATAAATATGTATGGTCAAAACCTATTGTTGTGTCTCGTTGACCTACTCTTACTCAGAGATAAAAAGAAGAGAATTCCGGCCGAGCGCGCAGTGCACCGACGCGCTCACGTTAAGCCACGAGACAGTTGACAAGATATGGGATACCCAGACATTTGTCCAGGCTATATATTTTTCCCAACATAGATATTTAACACAAACAATGACTCATATTGGTCTGCTTAAGTTAACTGTTTTATATGCTTGCAATAGGTTTAGGTTTTGGCTGATGGCAATGACAATGCCAGCATTAATCACTCGGTTTAGATTAGAAAAATGTCGACATTTCTAGGTGGTGGGGTATTACACGTTGCCACTGTTTCCACCAATGATATGTATCGCTGCATCATCAACAACGTTGTTGGGTGTTCGAAAGTCGGAGGTAGCGAATTGCGACACAGGTAAGATGCTTTCTGGAAACAGGTGTAACAGTGTCTTTGTTTGGTCGCAAGTTGCGTCATACCATGGTGGTTGAGCAAAGTCGTTGCTAACTTTTCTAGAAACGACCCCCAGGGGCAGTAGTTCAAACGACCAAACTTTGCGTCCTTGTTTGCGATTGCGAGTTAGAACTTCCTTTTCTAGAAACACCAAATCCAATAACGACGGAGCGAACTACTTAATTGCAGCTGCTATTCACTCTATTTTTATCTGGAGGTCGTTTCTAGAAAAGTTAGCAACGACGTTGCTCAACCAACATGGTACGACGCAACTTGCGACCAAACAACGACACTGTTACACCTGTTTCCAGAAAGCATCGTACCTGTGTCGCAATTCGCTACCTCCGACGTTCGAACACCGTAGTTCCAACAACGTTGTTGATGATGCAGCGATATATATCATTGGTGGAATATGGCAAGCCGTTCAAGACAAAACGTCTGTCAAAATAACACCTCCACGTGTAGATATTTTACTTCTTCAGGAGTAAAAAATAGACGTCTGAGCGTCAGACGTCAAATTTTTACGTGTGCCACGCGCAAAAAATTTGCGTCTGACGTCAGAGGTAAAAAAATGACGTCTGGGTGATTTGCTGCAATGCCAGAGCCTTTGTGCCAGAGTAGACACAGCATTGGCTGCTGTATTTGTTTTGTGTAGTGAAGTTTTATTCATGGCAGAGTAACTGATAGTTTTGCTCACTACAATTCCCAAGTAGCTTGCCCAACACTGTATTATTCACATGTAATTCACTCTAACAAAACTAAGATGCATCTCAAATCCCTTTTTATTCATTTATTTATTTTATATCTCCTCAGAACAACTGCCTTGCTCAAGGACTACCACGAATGAGCTGAACGGTCTCCTCACACCCCTGGAACTGAGGAAAGTGTAGCTCTACATTGCATTACTGCAGGGCATCTGCTAGACTGTGACTGAATATTTGATTTATGAGCTTGTAGTGAGCAAAACTATCAGTTACTCTGCCATGAATAAAACTTCACTACACAAAACTACCACCCCAGTCAAATGTACAGTAGCAAGCTTAGTAACACAAACACAGCAGTAGGCTAGTTCACTACATAGGAAGCTACTTTAAATTGTGCTAATTTCACATGACAAAGGTGTAGCTTGTTTGGCCAAGCTACTTCATATACATGTAAAGAAGTTAAGCTATTGAAAAGTTACTTTATTCAGGAAATAGTGAAGCTACCACCAACACACTTATTACTAGCTAAGCTACAAGTAGCAACTGCCCGCTAATAGGCCATTTAGCTTTCCAAAAACGGGAGATTTTTTTCGGTTGTTGCTTTTACCTTACCATTACCTTACGCATGCCAGTATCCACCAGCTGCCTGCCTGCAGCCTATACTTCCAAAACTCCAAAGCTGCTTGCTGGCAGATTTGGTTCCGAGGGAACAAGTTCAGTGTATCAACACTGTATAACAGTTTATGTGATGTGTTAATCAATTAAATATCAATCAATAACAGTTTATGTGATGTGTTAATCAATTAAATTCCCAACAATTTCACAACAGCTCTGGAGTAGGCCATTCATCTAACCCGCTTGCTTACGACGAGACTCAGGCTGCGCAGTTGGCACCCGCTTCCTAATTTGGGTTTTGGGTTGCCAGGTTTTAGCCTATGACAAAACGGTTGAAATTGAAACTAAGTGATCGTGTATGTGTAGGGTGTATTTCATACACAATCTGGCAACCTGAATGCATCAATGATTTTAAAATGAAGTTTGATGGCCATGCAAATTTACGGGAGTTTTCCAGGAGAAATAACAAAACGGGAGGGTGCTGGGAGATGACCTTGAAATACGGGAGAAACCCGGGAAAAACGGGAGTGTTGACAGGTATGTAATAGGCTACAGTCTGTGCTACTTGTGTAAAATTCGCCGGCCAATGTTATATTAGTAATATTTCATTAATTTCTACAATAGCATTCTTGTGTCAGTTGTAATGTAAGTCAGTGTTATGGAATATGACTCATCAAGTCTCAGTTCATAGCCGGGTGAACACCTGAACACCTAGCAAGTAGCCTAGCAAGCTGGCTACGATTTCCATACAATAGCAAAGATCCTTGCTCCTTTTCAACTCTCTGGTAATATTGCATTCACAAAATACAACCAATAGTACGATAATGTTAAATCTTACTTGTCAAAAGTAATCCCCCGAGCCCTGTTTGCGATGGTCCGCCGATTTGAGCAGGAATATGCTGCACATTGCTCTGGCATCTTGTTTCTTCTGCTGCAACTATAGCGGCTGCATTTCCTGTTTCCAGCAGCCAATGTTGTGTCTACTCTGGCACAAAGGCTCTGGCATTGCAGCAAATCACTAGACGTCATTTTTTTTACCTCTGACGTCAGACGCAAAGTTTTTGCGCGTGGCACACGTAAAAATTTGACGTCTGACGCTCAGACGTCTATTTTTTACTCCTGAAGAAGTAAAAAATCAACACGTGGAGGCGTTATTTTGACAGACGTTTTGTCTTGAACGGCTTGCCATACTTGTCATCTGCTGTAGCCACTACACCATTTAACACTGCTGTTGTTAGGGACTGTGAAGATTATAATACTAAAAGCAAGGCAATACTTTAATTAACATAAATAGCAAGAATGAGCCAAGTAGGGGAGCAGTGTCTTAATCAAAATTAAGCTACAGGATATATCAATCATTGAGTCACGAGATAAACATCCACTTCGTAAATTTTGGTTAGGCGGTTGTGATTTTTGGTTAGGCGCTCCGGACACCAACAGGAACTACCAAGGAACGACACAAGTGCGATATATACGGCAATACATCTGGTGACTTTTATGTTTAATAGCATGGTGGTGTGCTGTGACATTTTTTTTTATACATTTCTGTTGAGACATTTTCTCATAGTGTAGGCCTACCGCGAAATAGCCTACGTTTGGCAAACACTATAGGATAGCCTACTGTAGTTTCACGTGATCAGAGCAGCGTGGTACCTAGAACAGTTGCACTGTAACATTAACGTTAGAGCTACAACTAAATAGGAGAGCCACAGTCTGAAGTAAGTTTGCTGATGTCAGATTAAACTACTAAATGGTTTGGACACATCATTGTAGACCGGTGGCAGTGCTATATGTGCATGCGAGTCATGAACATAAATTAGGCAACCGATAGCCTAAATATTTCAAAGTAGTCTGCACAAATCCATACTTGAGTACACTTGGTGTTCACTTTCAATATGACATGGACTAAATTGCACGTCTTTACTGGACAGCAGCAGGTAGCAGTTTATAATCATGTACTTGTGAATATGGGTGGTAAATAAATAGCCTAGCCTACTTTGCTGCTGAGGGTGATCTGTTAACCAATAAGCAATTGGAACATTATTTTCGTCAAAAAATAGTCATCATTGAAGGCCTACCACTGAACGCACGGTCAGCCACTGCAGTAGGTTATCCCTCACCCCTCAAATGCAAGTCATAGAAATAAGTTATCATGAAAACCATATCTTTTACCAGTCTTTTACACATTTTTATTTGGCTCAGTGACATATCAATCAAAAACATCAAACATGACAAACATTACAGTGTAGTTATGTTTTCTTCTTTCGCTTGGAATACGAACATCTGTTCTAATTAAGGAGGACTAGACAAGTAAACACAAATATTCTAAGGACATTACATGCAAATCCCATCCACTTTCTTTTAGTTTTAGAGAGAACACACTTTTAGTTCTGAGTTTCCTCATCACACAGAACAGGTGAGAGGATGTTATGTGATGAAATATCACAGTCTTCAACAGTTTCAGATAAAACGTCTGCCGACAACTGTGTGGACATCAATGTATCAATGTGCACATTTCAGTGTTGGTTGGACAGAAGGCTTTAAGTTGCACCTATCTGACTCACATATTACATATCTGACTGGATATTTTTTTGTGATGACAGACATCTGTAGTTGAAGATCCCTGATCCCTTTTCTTTCACTGGTGTCTGGGTTTATCACTGTCCATCCTCCTTGTCCATCCAGCCCATTCTTCCCATTTATTTGATCCTTTTCCAGTAGCTATACAGTATGTCGTTCTGCATCCTCTGTTGTGTTTCCAGCGTGGTCCATTTTATGCTGTGGGGAATCTACATGGGGAATAGGCTATGTGTCCTGTAAGAATGACAAAATGGAACAATAAGAAAAAAGAAATATCAAAATGAATATTAGCAATCGAGAAGATAGAGTCAGTGGGTATAGACCCTTTCAACAAGGTAAACAAAAACAATGCTTGAACGTTCTATTTGGGCCCCAATCTACTTCCTCTGCATTAAGATAACATATGGAATGTTAAAAAGGAAGTCTTGTGGGGCCAACTATGATGCTGATAATGGAACTCTCTTGAAAGGGTCCATAATCGGACAACTCACCTTTGTGTTGACGGGAACTCTACACCTTGTGAGCTTGGGGAGCAAGAGCAGAATCTTTCATTAATTTAGGAAATCTTTGGCAGCAATTTTTAGGAAAATCGATGAAGATCATACATGTTGCACTGAATGCGATGAGCTACTTACACATGAGATTACTCATTCTGCAGAGGTAGGTGGCGATGGTAGAAGTGGTGGTGTTGGGGGGGGGGGGGGGGGGGGTGTTGCAAGAGAATTACATTAGGAAAAGTTTGCAAAATGGCAATTCTGTGGCCAATAAATATCTCAGGATGTGGCCGGCAACTTACCTGCGGGTTTGGGGTTCATCAGAGTGAGGGGAAGCTCTACTGTCACATCACTGGAGAGGAAAACCAAAGCAATGTAAACATGCCGTATCACATACGTAAATCACAAAGGTTTACTCTTACACAGTAAAACCAACTATAATGTTTTGCTAGAGTCTTCAGTGACTTACGTAGATGTCAAACCTCCCAGCAGACTGAAAAGAAAACCGATAAAATCCATATGATTTCAAACAAATTACATCTTTGATTATTTCATACGGAGACAACTAAAGACTTTGAGTGCTTGGGTGGGCTGGTTAAGAAGTGACTTACCCTCCACCACCTGCCACCAAAGTGACTTTAATTACGTAGGTAACCAAGATTCCCAAAACCTCCTTCTCCATTCCTGGCCTCAGGCTATGGAGATCAGCAGATAAACATGTATGATATAAATAGTGAAATAAGGACCATAGTCTATAAATAAAAATTATTTGAGCACTTGTGAAAACATTCTGTGGATTTAACAACTCTGTACTTACACTGTGGTTGAGGCCAGGTTAGTATCCTCATCTTTGAGTCTGCCGTCCAGAGCCAAGCCTTGTTTGTTCTTATTTTGGGCCAATAATGGAGTGACAGAGAAAGTCTTGTCCAGTGATTCGCCAGACTCCATTGATTCACTGTAATGCACAACTTTGAGTGAGTCCCTTGCAAGATGAGCCCTTAACTACTCACACTTGTCTGTGAAGAGATTAGTCAAATGTAAGCATGTACGCAAGTCACACTTTAGGGAGAAAAGAAACTTACGTGAATTCTTCATTTAAGACAGACTTGGTATATTTGTCTGCAGAGTACAGCACGACATCTGTGGTCTGTTCAACTGAAATTGAGAGAAACCAAGGCCCATCACAAACCCTCAAATACATTATCTATACTTCATTATAACTACTATCTATAATATCATTATAACAATATTTAACAGTCAGCTACGTACTGTTAATTTTGACTTTCTTCACTGGTTTGCCACCATCATTCTTTGCTTTGACTTTAATGGGAATTGCCTCGCCGTGGTAAAAGATCTGAAACCAAAGGAAGTAGTAAGCGTTCATCCACACAGTGATGCTGTTACTATGATATGAAGGAACAATGTGCTCATGCTTACCCCCTTATCTGTGGAGGCTGTGACGCTAATAGAATTTTTTTCGGTTTGTGCAGAGACCCCAGCGGAGGCCTTGTCAGGAGCAAACTGAATCTTGCGGATGACCAGGCGGCAGGTATCCCTGAAGAGGTAGAATTAAAAGAGAAAAAGAGAGAAAGATAACAATTGAAAAGATGTCTATCATTAGCAGAGGTGAGAATCACCAGCTTCAGAGAGTAAAAGTCCTGTCAAATCTCAGGTCTACACAATTCTATCACTTATTTAGTTGGAACAAATATGTGACAGGATTTTTACTTTCTGAAGTCTGTTAAAATAACTGAGAAAATGCTTAATTAGTTTCATGATATAACAATACTGGCAAGTATGACATGAACAAAAAAAAAAGACTCTTACTTCTTCTCAACGGTCTCATCGGGGTCGTCTGCTGCGTTGGCGACATAGCCCTTGACTTCAAAGTCCACACCACAAGCCTGTGAAACGGGAGGTCATGATATGACATGACATTCATTTCTGCTGCTCTTAGTTTGCCTAATGCACAGATTCTAACATTCAGTTAAACACAAGCTCAGCTTGTGTCTCCTGTATAGCCAAGTTCCTTAGGCTTGTATAGAGCCTGGCTTCGCTCACCTTGCCTTTGGCTTCCTCTCCTGGTTGGAGTGTGACGGAGCAGGGCAGGTTTGTTGGGATCTAAAACAGGAGGGATTAGAGGCAGAGATTAAGGGCTGGAAGTGTGTTTGCGTTTGAATGGTCAACGATGTGGCAGGGACGGTGGAATAATACATACATTGAATGTGAAGGGGATGCCTTGGTCACCGGCTTTGGTCATCAGAGCTTCATGCATTGCAGTCTTGGAGGGTTTGTGGTCTGCTGCGGGGTACAACTGTATCTGTTGGAACCAGATGTCTTTTCTGAAGGACAGGCCAATCACATCCAGGTCATCACGACCATAGCGGAAAGCACAGGCAAGCTGAATCCAAGCTGGACAAAGGGACAAAACATGGTTTATCGCAATGAAATAATGACGAGGTTATTTTATTGTAATAATTAAGAGAAGGTTATTTATTGTAATTTTCTTGAAAGTGTTACAATGTATTATTTGTGCCAAGGCTGGAAAAGAACACCAAAATAATTGTGTAAGTTGAAAGTTGTAAGTTAATTTTATGTAACACAATGTTGATTTACCTTTCTTGCCATCAAGACCAGCAGGATCAACTTTCAGGACACCCTCTGAAACAGAAAATATTAATTTTGGTGGGTTGGTTATTTGTTTGTTGATTGCCTGGTTGAACATGATAGCCTAGATCATATTAGAACTGAGGCCCAGAGACAGTTACTCACCAACAGTGTCAACATTATCCACGTGGTCAATATAGTCTCTCTTTCCCAAAAGCAGGGTCAGCTGTAAATGGATTTACAGACAGATTCATATGTAAGAGTTTCCTGTCACGCATTAGAGCTTAAGAGAAATATTGAAAAGAAAAACAAACAAGATGACTTACCTGGCCATTTCCACTGGTTTTCTTGAAAACCCTAAAACAAAAGAGTCAGACAAGCTCGTAAAATTGAAGTCAATAAAAAAATGCACTAAATGTAAAATACTTGAGTGGTACAAATCTTGAATATGAATAAATATACGTGGATATGTGTGAATTTCTATGAATAACACAGTAAGTAAATATACTTGTCACTATGAACCCTAAGTTCCACAACAAGATTGACCTTCTGCACAAACGACCTCTAGTCATTAGAGCTGTCAGTCTCACACTCTTGTTAATATATAAAGACCCGTCCTGACATGACCTTTAATCTGGCCTGTCTGAATAGAGACTTCTTAGTCTTACTCCACGATGGAAGCCTCTTAACGCATTCTGACAGATGACTTAAGATACCACTCTATGCCTGTAATGCATGAGCACAGCTTGTGTTGTAGAGCACCTGCTTGGCAGCCAACTGCAGATTACTCAAGACTGTGATGTAATCTCTTTATGGGGTGTGTGTGTGTGACATAACCCCCACATCTTGGAACCTGCAGCCTATCCCAAGATGGCTATCCTTATGGCAAAAGGTTTACGTGAGTTGGAGGTGATGACACATAGATGTTTTTGTCACACAAAAGATGCTACTCCGTCCTGTCTAACACCTATTTTGTATTATACATAAGGGAGATTCATCTGTGAGAAGTGATGAAGATTTTGAGTATTTCAACCTCACACTATCAAGTAAACATGAGAGTGGACAGAACTCACAGTCAGAAGAATACTTACTTGGCCATTGTTTTTAATTAGATGTGTCTGTGGGTATAGGAAAAAATAACATTTATTAGGACCTTTTCAATAACAAGGAGAAAATCAGCAAAAACATTCTTAATATAATGTTTGCAAGGTATAATATGTAATAGGTGTAATTATGTGTAGCTCTGTGTGTGTGTGTGCGTGCACACGTGTGCCTGTCTACCTGTATGGGTGTATTTTTATTTCTAGCACATACATTTACTACCCCTACGTGCGCGAGTTTGTGGCTGTGTGTGTGTTGTGCAGAGGGAGGACCTGTGTAAATCTTATTTAATGAGATTACAATATCATTCTGATCAAAATCTTCCACAGAGATTACGGCACAGAGATTACGGCAAGGGTCATTCACTGGACCACTCCTTAAGCCCGTAAGGTACACAATGGGGAAGACCCAAAGCTGAGATATTATCATTCGGCTATTTTTACACTTTATCTGATGCACATAAGGTCTAAGCAGGGACGTCAGATAATAAACTTACAAAGTCTGGCTCTAAACTAAAAGGAATATACAGAAAAGGTGAGCTGTTTTCCCATCTAATTGCATCTTCAGAATACCTATTTTAAGAGTTTAAGTTGACATGGTAGGCCGAGTATATTGTTGCTTTAATCAACAAAGGAGTGTAAATCAATTGTTTTAGCCAATTCATTATATTAGCAATACTGAAAGTCTGTGACAATAAAACAACTCTTCATGGAAGCAACTATTTCAGTTAAGTGTTTTTGCAATTGTGACAACTATGTGCTTTGAAGAAAAATAAATAAACAATAATCAAGGCCTACCTATGTTATCTTTTCATCAGCCTTCAATTATTCCTGAAGGACCGTAAATACTACATGCGTTTGTATTATACTGACTTCTGGTGACAATTCATAGTGTCAAACCAATACCTTCCTTGTAGAATTGGATACTCAAGAGTTCTCAGAGTTAATTCTGTAAACCTGCTGTTTTCGTCTATTATAATAATTATAATAAGTAAAACTCAGTGTGATTAAAGTGATAAAATGCAATTGACTACATTGCTCTAATAACTCTTTAGGAGTCTACGTCAATTGATTTTAAGAGTCTATGTCAATTGAATTTTCTTGTGTGTCATGCAGGTGCGCAAGACGTGAGTGTATGGCATGCAATTAGAAGTGACTGCAGCGTAAGTCAATCAATCAAACAATCAGATACAGAAGACTGCTTAGACCAGGTTGCTTTGAAACTAAGTGCAGTAAGATGCAGATCCTATCAATCTAGCTGTATACCATCTTTTGTGCATCTTCAATCTAAATAAGTAGTGTATATGACGCAATGTACTTACCTGTTGAATTTTTCACAGCAAATGTCGGCCTACTTGGCTATATTCCGTAAGGAACGTTCAGTGCACAGAATGCAGCACAGGTGCAGTTGCCCACGTTTTATACTGAGACCGTCGCCCCTCCTGTAGGTTTAGGCTACCCATAGACAGCGTAATCTTGCTTTTAATCCAATTAGCAAATTAGCCGTTTACTAATTACAGCCACATAGTGTGTAAAAATAAACAAAATAGCTTCAAATAGAACCGTTATATCATCTAGTGACCGAATATAGATGGTCCAAGACCGAGTAGGCCTACAGCACATTTTCTGTACCAGAATATGCAGCTTTGAGCTCACTTGCTTACTGCCTGGATTTTGTATGGTTGCCATCAGTTGTCAAGACAATTGACTCTAGCATTCACGTCCCAACAGATTTGTGCTCAGCTGTGCTTTTTCCGTCATCCGGTACTTGTATTGTACTGTCCTGATCAGATTATTTGAAGCTGTGGCCTACTGTGGAACATTTAGAGTGTGTTGACAACATACTCCATGATTGTGAGTGAAGCTGGTTGGAGAACTGATAAAGAACTGATAAAGATTTATTTGAAATCAAATATTTATTAAAGATTTATTTGAAATCAAATATTTAAACTGACTGGAAAGGTATAAGATGTGTAACCCCCTGTTTATTTGTTTGTAGATGTGCATGCATTTCATTCATTGAAGACCACTCTCTGAACCTGAAATATATGTCGCCTTATTTAACTCCCGTGTCAACAGATGGGTTGTGACTCGTGGGTTTAAGACTTATTGGTAACTACAGTGATCGTAGTACACCAACCCATGCCCTTTCTGACCTTCTAATCTGCAGCCACTAGCCTTTTTGATTGAAGGGCTCTTCCTTGATTGAGGATGAAATGTCACAGTACCACACTGGTTGTGAAACAGTGCGGTCGTTCTAGGAATGCCATGTTTCATGCCAAGTCTGCCATGTCCTGTTTCATGCCATGTCCTGGTGTGCTTTGTGGCCCATGTTATACTTTGTTTATTTAATGGCTCTAAACCAATGGCAGAGTGGTGCTTGTAAGCCAAGCCATGGGTGGAACTGGGAAGCACACAAAGGCTGCCGCCATTGGAAAGACCACACAAAGTCCACCATTACAAATGCAGAGAAAGACACAGTGCACACATAGTATTCAACAAACATACCTTCTCAGAGTGCACAAGGCCAAGATTTGTTGATATTGCTGTCCCATAAAATATAAGAAACTTTAATGGCAAATGTAACCAAATATGACACTAAAACTTAACTTTTAACATGTGTCACTAATTAAAGCAGTATTTATCCCATTTCATATGTATCTCATAAAGCCCTTGTAAATGACCTCTAGATTTTAGAGTAGAGCATTGTAGAGCAACAGAATGATTGAAAATATGATGGGTAAAATACTGTCCAGACACTGCTACCCAACAGATAGTGTTGTATCATGCAATTAATTTAGCTTCTCTTTTTGAGATGTTTTCCATTGCATTGTATATATCTGTTATTCTGACCAAATGGTGGGCTTACAGATTATGTGTAAACCACATGCTTTGCTAGACGTTTGGCTTGAAATCTGCTTAAACCCACTCACCCTGGCTGAGGGGCA
The DNA here is from genome assembly GCF_018492685.1 of Alosa sapidissima. Classification (NCBI taxonomy): domain Eukaryota; kingdom Metazoa; phylum Chordata; class Actinopteri; order Clupeiformes; family Clupeidae; genus Alosa; species Alosa sapidissima. The sequence goes on along the minus strand of NC_055961.1, from coordinate 16,223,645 downwards.
GAACTTTTAGCTATACAGTCTACTGTGTGCTTACAATAATCCCATCTTTGTGCATTTAGTAGCACTACACAATGCTGCCAAAGTGCCATTTGCTCAAAGGACACGTGGAAAAGAATATATAGTAGAAGAGTGGTGGTAGTGACACTGAACATGAGAATGCTGTGAGGATATCAGGTGAAAACCCTCCCCTAAAGTGTATGGCTCTTAAAGGTGCTCTAAGCGATGTTGGGTAACGTCACTTCTGTTCAAACAAAACACTGAGCTAGCTCACTACTTCCTCCCCCTCCCTCCCGTGCAATGGAAACTCTCCTAAACACGCATCTAGTCAGTGATTGGCTGGAACAGTTTGTTATGTTGTTATGAAAAATAAATCAAAATAAATAAAATACATTTTAAACGTCACTCATTTATGTACAGCCATCTGTTTGAAGCTGAAATGGTCTAAAAGGCTATTTGTGTTATCAGACAGAACCATGTAATATGGTTCCACTCAAATTCAGCTCCACTCTACGTTCTCAGTGGTTCTACATTGTCTTGACTTGATCGTCACGTCAAATTTGTAGCGGTTCCATTAAGTGTTCTCCCTGCTACCGTGCCGTCTTGCCAAACCCCTTCCTAATAACGTCCAATAGCTTGGCACCTCCACCGCTGAGCATGTCATGCCCAGGAGGCCCTAACAGACAGCCTGGGCTTGTTTGGCAAGTGGACTCCCTCTGCATGTGTGTGGCAGTCCCTCTGCGTGTGTGTCAGAATGATTGGCAGATAAATCTCACTCAGTCTGACTGTGGATTCTTAGCTCTTAATTGGCTTGGGATTAAGACATTAACTTTATCAAAGCAAGACTGAATGACAAAAGAAAAAAATTTGCTTTGTTTTAAAACTGTGTAAGGAAAGTGTTTTTTATGATGGTTTAATATAAATAACAATTAATATGATTTAAGGTTAATTACATAAATCTCCTTATAGAAATTAAGTCCTGTCCCACTATCAGTAGCTTTAAAAGTCTTAATTTTAAGACCCATCTATTTTCTTTGGCCTTTACTGTCTATTAATTATCCCCTTGTTTGTTTATTTATCTTATTTCTGTTTCTTTTCAGCCTTATATTAACTGCCACCTTTAACTTCACTGTACATTTTGCTCTAGGCCTATAGTAGTAATAGTTTTAGTAAGTGTATCTTCTTTTATCTAATCATAATCAGTTTACAGTATCATTATCATTACTGTTATTTTTTGTATTTTATTTATTTCTTTTTTTGTCACTTATTTTTGTTTTTATTAGGCTACTATATTTATTTTATTTCTGTGAACCCCTTGGGTCAATTGTATTCCGTTTAAGGGCTGTATTTTGCACCCTGGCGCATGGTGTAAAACTCGTTTTCCACCCGGCGCAAAGTTTAATTCCTTATTTTGCATGTTTAATTTTTAAACAATGCGCCCAGGGGTGTGGCAATTAACAACTTAGGGAGTGGCTTAGCGCATTGTCTAAAAATCGCTATTGTACACCTTGTCAGAAGTCTATGGCGAGTTGTTTATATGTTATTTTAAGAGCGCATTGTCAACAGTCATATTGGCGGGTGCACCTATCATCCATGAATGAACACCAGCATGATTACAATAGGAAACATAATTAGAATAAAGATATTACGAAATACTGTGCATCTCATGATGACTACCGTAGTTATTCTCCATCATTTGTGAATTGGTAATGATGGTTAAAAGGGATTAGGGGAGAGGCGAGAGACATGTATGGAGCACAGCTGAAAACACACTGTCACGAGATATAAGCAACTCCTCTGCAGGATAAATGCTTTTTTATTCAGTCATTTGAGCAATATTAGCGTAAGTGTTGCTTTTTCCAGCCTATGTTTTTAATGGTAATCCATTGTCAGTCAATAGTGAAAGTACTGCATATAACTGTCTTGTCGTTGACTGACACCATGGTGAAGTTAGTTTCACTTTGCCAATGAGTTCAAATAATAGAGGAGTGCAAATGTGTGAAGGCTATGCTAGGTTTTAGTAAAGCATGGTTTAGTGGAATGACTATTCCATACAGTCTCGCAAGCAGCCTCCTTCAAATGCGCTGTTGAATGTCAAAATACCGATGCATTTATTTGACATCACGCTTTGCGCCGTTAAAGGGAATGACAGATGTCATTCTCATTGGTTTAAATGATGTTACGCCCCTAACACACCCATGACTTAAAAAACCTAGGAACACCTTGTTGCGCCATGCGCTCGATGTTTGATAACGAAAACCCTCCCAATGTGGACTGGACACATCCTACTAAATTTGAATACGTTTTTGACGAGTGAAGATTTTGACTGTCATGATAGGGCCCTTAAGTGTTATATAAATAAATGTGTCTTGACTTGACATACTCTACTTTATATGATCATGTATGACAACATTTATTGTCTTTACTAATGATTGTTTACAAATGGTGATTGTGATGTCACACTTATAATAGTTCATATAGGCATTTTTTTGGTATCACTGCTGCTATGATACTAAATCTTAAGAGCTAGCCATAGCAAAGTTATTTATTTCATTTTCAGATAAGTAGACAGCAATATACAGTGATAGCTAAACAATGGACTTGGGCCATTCTTAATGAGCCCAACACTGGCTTGTCAGACATATTATAGGCCTAACATTGCTTCCCAGCCATTTAAAACATGCCCATTTCAAAAGTAATGCTGCACCAGGTTAACATTTAAACTTCTCAACACAAAATGACAATAATCCAATCCTAGGTTTAGATGAAAACTCTGTACTTCTGTTTCAATGTGCCCACATGCACCTGTAGTGCATAAGGTGCTCACCCTTTATACTAGGTGTCTGCTACCTGATGGTAATTTTGATACCATAGATTTAATAGAGACCCAGTCAGACCAATAGTATGAAAAATCAGGAACAGAGTTTATTTACAATGGTGCGCATCAAGGGAGAGACAGCATGACTTCACCTAAAGATCCATCATATTAAACCATATATTGGAATATTGGACATAATGTTCTATTCCACTTTCTCTCATACCTTTGGGTAGTATGTTGTACCTAACTGAATTTTGTGTGTTGTATAGCAGGCTTTCGCACAAGTGATCTGACGCTGAAATATAAAATATCTTGGCAGAGTAAGAGTGTACTTGAATTCCAAGAATAAGAGCTGACGTGCACTTGTTGCATTAGAGTCTGTTTAGAAGAGAGCATCACAGTCTTTCCTACATTGCCTTAAACTCTTAAGCATTTGTTGATGGTCCTGAAATTGGATTTAAAAACTGCTGCTATCTGGGTGCTGGGGTGTGCCCAAGGGTCTAAATCAGATCCTAAATAGTGACCTTATTAACAGATCTCCCTGGCACTTCCAGTTACTTCCAGGTATATGGTCCTAAGTATCCCTTTATTATTTCTCTAAAGTTAGTATTAGGTGTATTGCAAGGCGTTTTGGTATTCTAATTTCTTGTACCGTCTGTTTTTTTTTTTAATTTTTTATTACTTTATTTAAATATAGTGCTTTGATTTATGATCCAATCATTATGAAAGGTCTTCTTCTACTGCACTACTATTTAACATTTTTACATTTTGCCCAGACAGAAACAAAACACAAAGAACATTACATTGACAGACAATCATTGACAGACATTACATTGACAGAAAAAAAAAAAAAAAAAAACAGAAGGAACATCACAACAAAAGCAAAGCATCCACAACAAATGACAGAGACAAAGACATAAATACAAAACATAAATAAATAAAAACATAAATAAATTGGCTTACCTGTGTTCATGTTTGTATGTATATATGAGTGTATGCATGCGTGCATGAGTGTGAGCCTGTATGAGTGTATGCATGTGTGCATGAGTGTGAGCTTGTATGAGTGTCATAGTAGAGTGTCAGTATGTATGAGTGTCATTGTAGAGGCAGGTCTATTATACACATGTATTTCAAAGTAGTTATTTATTTTGTTGAGTATGTGTTCTGGATAAGTTGTATTCTGTATTTCTGAACGGTTATCATTTTTTCCATTTCCAAAACTTTTTCTATTTTATTGTACCATGAAAGTATTACAGGTTTTTTTTTGGCTGTTTCCAAAGCCTTGTGAGTTGCTTAAGTGCCGTTAGTCTCAATATATTAAAGAGTTTACAGTACTTTGCTTTAATCTTGGATTTTATGCCAATGCCTAAAGTTTTCTAGTGTCAGGGGTTTTCTTTTAAATCCAATGCAAACTCTTTCCAGTGTTTTGACTGTGTTGTTTTAAAGTTTTCTTTTAAAGAGTCACTCCAGGCCTCATCTGATATGTTTACAGATAGCTCTTTTCCCCATTTTTCTTTTGCTTTATATTCTACATTTGTCATTTTTTGCAATATCTTATAAGCACTTGCGAGTCCATCACTACTTTTGTTTCTGGTTTCTAATAAAAAAAAAAGTGAATACATCATTTCTGGTTTCCTTTTCTGCATTTTGTTAAATATAACTTCTAACTTGTAAGTATTTAAAGAAATGTTTTTGCTGTAAGCTATATCTTGCCGATAGAGCTTCAAATGTGTCCACTGTATTTTTGTCAAAAAGCTGTGCAAATAATTTTAGTCCTTTATTGGCCCATGATTCTAAAATGTTATCTGTTTTTTGCGCTATGAAGTCTGGATCTTGTGTCATTTGTCTAAGTTTGTCTGTTTCAGTTAGACAATGACCTTAAAGGTGTAGTCAGCGATCTTACGCGATCTTATCTTATTTCAAGACGATTTTTTTGTCACGTTCAGTAATCATCTCCCTACAACCGCTAGCTGTTCATTCCGTGAGTACACTGAAAAAAAAAAAAAAAAAACGGTGTCTGTAGGCAGCCCAGACTCGAAATGAAACCATGCATGGACTTTCTCGGGCAATACTGAACAGAGGGGTGAGCTATTCAAATTATATAGGTATACCTCTCTGTGTTTCAAGAGTCCTTGGTTAAAATATAATGTACGTTGTTTTGAACAAAATCGTCTGCTAATAAATTTAAATGCAAACATAAACATAAACAAACGTGACTTCCTTGCCAATTGCACCTTTAAAGCAAAACAGTTTGTTCAAGGTCATTCCATGAATCGGATTGACAAGAATATTTCTAGCTGAAAATGGATCGCTGAGCGCTGAGATATGAGAGTGAAGTTGATTCAGCCAGGAAAAAAACAATATAGACATTGGACTGTGGATGACAACAACAGTAGTATGGATGAGCCAGTAACATGGATGGATGAGGCAACTACAGTATGTGAGATGTGGAGAACATGAGAGGATGCTGGGAGAGATGCTTGATTCATTTAATTAAAGCAGTGGGCATAGTGTTGTGTGCTTCCTTGTTAGTGGCACATTCATTAGGAGTACAAGAAATTATCAACTACAAATTTATACATCTCCATTTTACAATGAAGCAGGGAGAGTACTGGCTTTCAGAGTCTATCCACCCAATTGAAGTGTTCCCTTTAAGGTCAGACAAAAATACCTGTTATATCTGTAAGAAGTATAGGGAATGGGTTGATATCTGTACATAGCTCTGCTTATCTTAAAATCTAGAAAGAGATCCAGATGCCTCCAAAGTCAAATCCAACATTAACTTTACATATAAAGTATATCAGTTTGAGGAGAAATTACATGAAACAAAAATGTTAAGGGATGACATTTAGGCAAATTGAGGCTAACAACAGCAAATAAACATGTTTTTTTCCTTCAGTATAAAACTGATTACTCCAGGCTAGGTGGTAGCTATAGACATCATGATATATGCTTAACCATCCCACTCGGTTAAAAAATAAAAAGTGAAAAAATTTCCATCTACTTTAAAAGAAGAAGTGATATTATTTCAGTGTATTTCTGGACATCCAGTCAGGAAAGGTCAAGGGATTCCCTAATCCCTGTGCAATAAGAGGGGATTTAGAGATTACGTACTGAGCAGGGGTTACTTCTTTTATACGTAAACACTGCCCTCAGTGTTGGACTGCTGCTGAGAGCTTTGTGTGTATATGTGTGTGTGTGTGCCTAGGTGTGCACTCAAGATGATTGCGCATTTCATTACAGTGAGTATAGGGTGCCCCCACTGGTACTGAGAGCAATTGGAAAATAAAAAAACAGGAAGGAAAAGAAAGACTGAGAGGGGGGGGCAGGAGAGGAGGAGAGTTGCTCCACTTAACCTACTGTGCCTACTGCATCATAGTGTGGTACTCCAGCTACACCAAATGCAGAAAAGTAGAAGCTCCAGAGGATAATCAACTCCGCACAAAGGATCGTTGGCTGCCCACTCTCCTCCCTGCAGGACCTCTACAGCTCACGCTGCCTTAGCAAAGCCAAACAAGGGCAAAGGGCCATTCTCATCCTAGTTTCCACCTGTTGCCCTCTGGAAGGCGCTTCAGATAATCAGAGCCAGGATAAGCAGAGTCAGGGGGACAGCTGATCCACCCAATTACACGTACACATATCCATTATCTTCCCCCTGGCCTGGCCTATCAAACCTCCTTTTTTACATATAGGCTATATTCATATTCCATATAATATTTATATCAATATTTTTATATAATGTGGACACTTATTTATTGTACGGGAAATTTGCAATATTTTAATCCCTGCAGTATATCCAATTATGGAACCTCAGGACTATGCTGCTAAAAACTTTTAGTAGGCTATTGTATGTGGTGCTGCTAAAAACTGGTTTTTAGTATGTAGCCTACTATATTTAGTGATGCTGCTAAAATTGTTTTTTGTACTATATAGGTGCTGCTAAAACTGGTTTTAGTATGTACTACAGTCCTGCATATGTGTAGTTCTACTGCATAAAGTTTCGCAAATAAATTAGTTTGTTTTACAGAAATGGCCTACTGTCACACTGCATGGTGAGCTATAACCGAAAGCACACATTTTGTAAATAAGCGGGTCGGATTGCGGGTAGGGTATAATTTTGTCCTAATCAATATTCGCGGCCCGAGTTGCGGTCGGGTTGATTGAAATATCAGGTGAGCTCGGGCCGCTTGTGACCACACCCGCGCAACACTGGAAGCCATCTATCTCCTTCTAGCCACAGCATTTTTATTGCAAACAAAATCAACCTAAGCGTGCTCAGATGATGTGATAGACGAGGCATTGTTGCTGCTCACCTGTCCATCATCGTAAAATCGTTCGAGCATAGTTGCTCCACACAGCGGTAGCCTAGAAATCTAGACGCACCCTAGCAGCTGCCAGGGTAGTCTAGCAACTCTCCATTGGCTTGCGAGCTGGAAAAATTAAACTTAGGTAAGACCAACCACATCGTGAGTCGGTAGGCGGGCTTAACATAATGATTGATGGCAGAGTTGCAACGGTTCGGCTTGAATTCCAGAGGTGGAAAGTAACGAAATACATTTACTCACATTACTGTATTGAGTAGTTTTTCTGTGTATTTTGTATTTTTTAAGTAGTTTATAAAATCGGTATTTTAAATTTTACTTGATTACATTTTGAGTGAAGTATTGTACTTCGCTACATCAAAAATCCCATCCGTTACTTGAGTAAAAAAAAAGTTAAGACTAACTAAACAGAAAGGGAGAGAAAAAAAATCGTGCCCTAAACCACTAGCCTAGTGATAATGATCAGCATGTAGGCTAGCCTACAACAGGACATGAATCAAGCTAGCGCCATGCAGTCTTTCTGAAAGTGATGGAGATGGAGCTGGATCACGAGATGCATCAGATTACATGTCTAGGCTATGTATTTTCCACTATTTCAATGGGTTGTCTCAGTTCGTTTTAGCACTAATGATTGCGGAGATATTCAAGCAAACACCATGGGATTTCGTGTTTTGGCGTTTGTGCTCACCTTTCTTGGGAAAGAAGTTGATTAGCAGTTGTTTCCCCTCATTTTAATGTCTCTCTTTTTCCTGTTTTGGACTTTTTTTTGGTAACCTGACTTGGCTTTCTTGGAGAAAGACATTGCACCAGCAGCACAACAATTAGCGGTCCACTAGGCCTACTAGCGATGCTCAGCTAAATAAACAAAAGATACTGTAGACTACCTAATGAATCGTGCAGGCGGACTAAACCATTTAGCTCTTTAGCAAGGGAGAGTGAGAGTGACCTTAGACAGTTTTCACTATGTTGTATACAAAATCACAGTCAGTCAAACTTTAAATTTCGTCTGACATTCATTTTGACATTTAAAGTAGGAAGTTAAAGGAAGGAAGTTAAAATATTCAGGTAAAATAAATATATGGTGGAAATAAGTATTGAACACTTAAATGTTTTTTCAGTAGCCTAATTAGCCTAAACTTCCAGTGAGTCTATTCGAAATTTTCACCACACATTATATTAACACACATATAAAAAATCCAAACATAAGAGTTATGTGTAATAAAGTGGAATGACACAGGAAAAAAAGTATTGAACGTTCCTACTGAAATTTCTTCAATACTTTGTGGAAAGCCTTTGTTTGTAATGACAGCTTCAAGACATTTCCTGTATGAGAAAACGTATTAGTCGCAGTATCAGGTGTGATTTTGGCCCAGGGGTCCCTCTTGTGAATCCTGATCTTTAGTTACTTCCAGAACTGTTTAATTGAATTTAATTGAATTGGCTGCCTTCAAGTCTTTTTGGAGCTTTCTCCAAGTGGTCCTTGGCTCTTGGAATTGACTATCCTTCTGACTCCCTGGTCAGAAATATTGTGAGGAGATCCTGTGCATGGCTGGTTGATGATGCAGTGATGTTCCTTCCACTTGCAGATAATGGCTCCCATGCTGCTTACTGGAAGATTCTGAAGTTTTGAAATGCATCTGTAACCAGTTTCATTGATGTTTGCAACAATAAGGTTGCAAAGGTCTTGGGAGAGCTTTTTGCTTTTATCCATCATGAAATGTTTCCTGTGTGACACCTTGGTAATGAAAAACTTTTTTATAGCCCATCAATATGTAGGCTACTAACCAAGCTTATATTAATTTGCACAGACAGAAAGGATAACTACTCTCTAACTACTTACAGATTCCAGCTCGTTCCTTCCCTTTCCTTGACTTAGTGCTTTTTCTTAGCGTGTTCAATACTTTTCCCCTGTGTTATTCCACTTCATTACACATGACTCTACTTATGGAGTTGTTTGGATTTTTTATGTGTGGATTACCTGAGTTATTACTAATGCCTGGTGAAAATGTTGTGCCCCCCGTAATCCACCTTTCAAGGGCCCTCTCCTCCATTGGGGTCCTAGTACTTCCCACTTTTCCCCCCAGTTCAACACCCTTTAATCTGCTGAACCTTCTGCTCGTTTCCAAATATAAAAAAAACTCTGCAACTCAACATTGGCCTGCCTGTCTCAGCTGCCTTTGAGGGGCTTTTCAGTTGTGCTGGATTACTGTTCACTGCAAAGTGACCAAGGATGAGTGCAACTAACTTTGAAAATCAACTACTGCTCAAACTTAAAGGAGAACTCCGGTGATTTTTCACATTTTTGACATTTCTCAACGTCACCGAGTACTGTCGGTATGAACAAAACTGAAACAATCGGTTTTACCTAGCTCGAGTTGAGTTGAGCTCGAGCGCTACACACTGGGAGCATGAACATGGCTGCCTTAGCTGCTGGCTGCAGCAACTCGAGCTAGGACCAAAGTCCTTTTAGGCAAGTATTTCCACTCGGCGGCCATATTGCAACGCTTTTTGGGCACTTATCGGGCATCTATTTCTGCAGAAATGCGTGTGCGTAAGGTTTCACGACACCAATCTTGCTCCAGCGACGAGATCACAACAGATGATTGGCACGATGTCTTCACAGCACACCACATGATTGGCTCAATGTATTCACAACACACCACATGATTGGCTCAATGTATTCACATGTCGACGTTTTGCCACGTTTTACAACAGTTGAGTGCTGTATCTCCTCATTAGAAAGTCTCTGGTAAAACTGGTTGTTCTGGTACCCCCCCCACTGGTACCCCCCCCCCCCCCCACCCACCCAAAAAAAAAAAAAAAAGTAACTTTTACTTAAAGTACATTTTAAATGAACTACTTTTTACTTTTACTTGAGTACATTTTCAGATCGGTATTTTAACTTGTACTTGAGTAATATTTCATCAAAGTATTGGTACTTTTACTTGAGTACAATATTTTCGTACTTTTTCCACCTCTGTTGAATTCCCTGCTACTTGAAAACAAAGAAGATGGATGTTGTTGCTCTTGGCGAACAGCGTGACACGAGTTAAGCTTTTTTTTAAGTTGGCAAAAGTTTGAACTAGCCAACTAGCTCCGCTGGTGGGAAAATGCATGGGACTCATGAGTTGTAGCGCTATCCTATTGCATGCAGAGGAAATTTGAAAGACAACCGATTATCCCGCCCCTCGGACTGAGCACTGCGAATGGTGTGTCCACAGACCCTACATCTTGATGTGGGTCTGGCTCGTCAGGCTACCACAACAGAACAATGCCAGACCGAACTTCCCGACCTCATGTTGTGGGCGGGGCAAAGTTTGGCTGGCACCCAGGCTAATATGGTGGGTATGTAGCCTACAGTATGTCATGTGTGTATGCTAGTACCTTTTATTTAAAGGTGGTCTAATGTTGGGTGTTGGGTCGATGTTGGGTAACGTCACTTTTGTTGACGTTCAAACAAAACAGATAGCTAGCTCAATTGAAACTCTCCTGAACACACATCTTGTTAGTGAATGGCGGGACAAGATTTTTATGTTTCATGGTCCAGGCTGCATCAGGCTCTTTTTCTTGCTGTTTTTGGAGTCTGGGCTGTCTACAGAGACCGTGTTTTTTTACAGTGTATTCAGGGGACAGGCAGCTAGCGGATGTTTGCTGTATGTGACAAAACATTTTTTAGCGTAGAAACCGTGTAACATTGCTTAGAGCACCTTTAATTGAAATGACATCATTGTGGTGCACCTTAAGGGAAAGCTCTTCAAATGTCATAGTATCATGTGTACAATGACAATAAAGATAAACTAAACTAAAACATTGCACAAAAATGTAAGATACATTTCAAAATGTATGCACTAACAAAACCTAGCTAATTCACTGTAATGACTGAAGTCAATATCATCAACACACACAAAAATAGACAGGATACCAGTAAATATTAAACTGTATCTGTGACTGCTTTTGTGACTGTAAGGACCACATGTAATCTCTTTTTGTACAATTACTTTATATAGAGCATTGGCATCCAAATATATTGTGATTTATATGAGCAAACCTGTGCTTTTGAATGCAGTTTATAGAGCTATTAAGATGGTAACTATTAAGATCCAGTATAAAAAGTAAATCTGAATAGAAATACAGATCAACATTCATAGGGTGTTTCCCAGAATGTCTACAAATGATTTCCGCATGACCTCAGAAGTGAGACAATGTGCTGCAATTTGTGTTATATAAAGACAAAGACTTACCCTGCCGCCAGTAGTACTACTGATCTTCCATCCTGATACTGACCTACTGACAGTATCTTGTACAATGTATGTTAGGGGCAGCCGTGGCCTACTGGTTAGCGCTTCGGACTTGTAACCGGAGGGTTGCCGGTTCGAACCCCGACTAGTAGGCACGGCTGAAGTGCCCTTAAGCAAGGCACCTAACCCCTCACTGCTCCCCGAGCGCCGCTGTTGTTGCGCCATGATTAGTGTGTGCTTCACCTTACTGTGTGCTAAGTGTGAAGCTCACTAATTCACGGATTGGGATAAATGCAGAGACCAAATTTCCCTCACGGGATCAAAAGAGTATATATACTTATACTTACTTATATATCTGCCAATATGCTTTACATGTTGTAAGACCGAAGAGAAGGAATTTGCATAATTTTCTCGAGGCTGCCATCATTAGTCATTTCAGTGTAAATGATTTTCAGTCTAAATACCTGTTTTGAAACAGTATAGAGACTGCATAGTGATGGGTTGTTGATCTTATTGTTTAGGTCCATTTAAATCTTCCCTTCCACTCACTGAAGATCACAGAAGATTAAATGTTAAACACATACTATATTAAGCAAGCATCTGTTAATCATTTTGAAAAACTTCTTTGCAATAATTATGAAATAGCTAATAATAATTACAACAACAATACTAATACTAGTTTACTAATATCAGTAATGAAATATAACAACTGGATCATCATACTCAAAAGCATATTTTTTATTGAAAAAAAAAGAAAAATGCAATTTCTTTGTAAATTAAGCAAATAAGAGGATTAGTTACCATTATAGTATTGTATCAAGCAATGGACCAAATCTAAATTTCAAATTGAAATTATAATCTCATAATATAATATATAATCAGTAGATCAATATTAGTAAGCTTTACCAAATTTAAAGATAATCAAGATAATCAAGTACAGATAACATGACTAGATTTAAAAAATGACATGTAAGTCTTTGTTATATCTACGGTATATCTAATCTTTAGAACACACCTTATTTCACTAGTCACAGGTTCTGCTGGAACTTGATGAGTTAAATAGTGTGTGTTATGCCTTGGGCCAAACAATACATACCCTCATATTTGGCAAATATTTTTCCCTTCTGGTGGTTAGGATTAGATATGAGAGTTTACGGAAAATAACTTGAGTTAGACCTATATGTGAGTAAAGCTGTGAGTTTAGCTGTCTGCACCATGTTGAACCCTCCAAGTTTCAGAGGAGGCCAACAATATCAAGTGAAACAATAGAACACATACAAAAAGCTTATCATACATGTAAAAGACTCATAAATGTATCACTTAAAAATTAGTGCAAAAAATACATTTTCAGCGTTTTGAGTTCATATGCACAGTATAGCTGAAAGGGTTAGGTTATTTGTGAGTTGACAGACTGTTGACAGTGACATTCTGTTCTGGCTAAAGCACAAAAGTACAAAGATATACAGAAAATTAGCCAATAACTACCCAGCAACATGAGGAAGGAGACAAAGCTGTATCTTGATGTAAACTTACACATATACCCTGTCAATCTAATGCCATCAAAACAAGGAATTTCACAACTAACAATCTAGCTGAAACCAAATACATCCTTTCGAAAAAGTGAAGTCCTCTCCAGTGAACAAACACTTCCTCCTATGAAAAAAGGAACACGAGGGTGAACAGTGAACACAAATATAATACGGATTCTAATCTATCCATCTGCTATTATATATGTAGGGTACAGCAGTCTTGATAGGCAATATTTTTTTTTTCAATCTCCATAACACTTAAAGTTGTGAAAGAATAAATAATACTGAAATTAACTAAACTCACCTTCATGTGCAGAGGAACTGACCTAAACCCCATGAGGAGATACTCATGTCAGTCCACTCAACATAAAATAATAACAATAGTAAAACTGAATTATAGTAAATGCTTTAGCCAGTTGATCAGTGTTTTACTTACAGCACATATTCAGTTCATGCTGAGAAAGGAGAAAAAAAAACTGTTAACACCCTTTACCACATGAAATAAATGTCTAAACTACTAAACACTACTACATTGAGAGATGCCTGAAATGTTACCTTTTGGTTTGGGGTGCATTAAAATCAGCGGTACTTCTCCTGTCACCTCGCTAGGAGAGAGAGAGAGAGGGAGGGAATACAGAAAGGGCTAAATACACCACTGAAGATGACATAGATAAACTATTATAACAATTAAACAAATTCATTTATGGTCAACTATTGTAGAAATGAAATTTAAATACAATGTTAAAAGCTAAAAAGTCATTTATTACACAAAGAAAACAAAAACTCACCTGGCTGTTAGTCCTCCCAAAAAGCTGTATGGAGACACAATAATGTTATTATGTCATTCCATAGTTTAATGACATGTTGGTTTGGAACATACAGTACTGTATACTCCTTAATGTAAGGCTTTTATGTCAGGAAAAGTAATGTCGACAAACCCAACCATTCATTCAGATTCAGCAAACAAATGATTTTATATAAAGTACGATGCACATTATGAAATTGACCTGTTATCATTTGCTCATAGGCTCAATCTAACTGCACGCAGCTAAAAAGCCAATCCCATTTTAGCATGGGTTTCTTTATACTGGAAAATAATATGTATTTCTCCAGCTGAGTGATAGAGATAGGACAGAGAGGATCTTAGAAGTCTTACCCGCCGCCTCCAGACACCAAGTTGACCTTAATTTTGTAGGAAACCAGAATTCCCATGATGTCCCTTTCCATGCCTGGTCTTATACTGGTGAAAGGATGAAAAGAAATAAAATGTACAGAGAGAGAGAGAGAGAGAGAGAGATGGAGAGAGAGAGAGAGAGAGGGAGAGAGAGAGAGACGTTTGACTTTTAGAAACCCTATTTCAAAATAAAACATTCCTTATGTGTGTTCCTCCCACAGGCTACGAGCGCTTAGAAATCAACCAAATATGTTGTGCAAGTGGCAGCACCTGTACCACTCTCAGGGTTGAATCCGACCTGTGGTCATTTCCCAATCAAAGTCAAAGTCAAAGTCAGCTTTATTGTCAATTTCTTCACATGTTCCAGACATACAAAGAGATCGAAATTACGTTTCTCACTATCCCACGGTGAAGACAAGACATATTTTACCAATTTAAGTCCACAGACAAACATAACATTCAAGTAAACAAAAAAGTAAGTAAATAAGAGGGCACATATAATAATGAAAAAAATCCTACTGAGATGTTGTAATCGCAGGTATCTCTGACCTGACATGGTCAAAACTGCACGAAATTGGAAGTGTGGGATCATTATGACACCCTCTGAATATATATCATATATCCCCCTGGCAGTACTTCCTACATTTTCCATGACCACTATGCCATAATGCTACGTGATAACGTTTCATACGGTCATTGGCTGCAGGCATTTTTGCAGTGAAACCAGCGCGAGAGACCATGGAAACGAACGGAGCATTTACTAGAAAACACAAGGAATTAGAAGAATGAACGGAGCCAGAGCAGGGAGCATAGACTGAAAGAGGAGGGAGGAGGAGCCAGTAAAGTAAAGTAAAAAGTACATAACACATGTACATAACACAAATACATAACACGTTACGAAATATTAACACAATTTCCTTTGTGGGGGGGCTGATGTCATGTAACGGAGGCCACAAAACCTGAAGCAGCAAGATCGTTAATTTTATTGTCTATGGCAGGGGTCGGCAACCTTTTTTGCCTGGAGAGCCACTTTTACCATATTTCTTATTTTTTTAATCTCAGAAGAGCCACATAAAGACAGTTACAAGAAAAAGTTTGGATATTTAACGTATAGTTACTTCCATTCAACAGAGGATTTTTAAATAGCCTACATTTTCTACTAGTTTTAATGTGCAAGTAACTTGAAATGTAAAGTGGAATGACAGAAGTATAGACCTTAGGCTTCCCAGGTAGGCTAAACACCACCCCCTATTTTTCCAGTGTCCTTTGGTATGCAAAGTAACATCATAGTTAACAACACAACATTCAATTTCCGTTGACATGTCATTGGCGAAATTGAACATTAGGCCTACCAGAGATTAGATTTGGTGATGGCCTTGGAGTCTGGCTGGCTCATATTCAGTGAGGTAAAGTTTCATGCAAGAATTGATTTCAGAATCAATCTTCGGATGGAAACTTTCCCATTTCAGCCTTGTGTTCACGCTCGCAAGTTGTGGTCGCTGACGTTTCCTTTTTGACATTTTCCTTATCTAGCCTACATCAAGTGCACACATCAACAATAACAATTAAAGTGTTCTCATTGACTGAAATGGAGGGAAATCGGTGATTTTGTTTGATATTGACATGGCAACGAACCGCGAATGTAACAATATTGTGCAGCTACGGTTATGGAGTCAAGTGAGGTGGAAAGTTATATAGGCTAAATTACTCAGTTACAATATTACATTTTGAAAATGAACGAACTAAAATAAAATACATTTTAATTAAATACTCATTAATTAATTTCAAAAGCTGAGCCGCATCAGGGTAATCAAAGAGCCGCATGCGGCTCCGGAGCCGTGGGTTGCCGACCCCTGGTCTATGGAGTTAGCTGAAGATGGAGAGGAACGACAAAGAAATAGATAGATAGATAGATAGATAGATAGAGATCCCAAACATGAAGTGTTTGCACTTTCTGTGTATATTTTGTGGTGTGTATTCATCCCAACAATGTTAATACAATTATCAAATGCATTCAGTGACACTCATCTCATAAACTCATAATTCTCTTATTTTCACTGGAAAAAAACTGGCTATTAGAAATTCTGATTGGCTAGTAACTTTAGAAAGTTACCAGCCACACTGGTTGGTGATCAAAAAAGTTAATTTAGAACCCTGGATGGCACTTATCGCAAAGAGTAGGTGGTTCCCTGATTTGTTTTATTTGCGTACACATAAAGATGCACACACACACATACACACACACATAAAAACACACACACAAAGACACGTAAACACTCACACACACTACACATGCACACACACATACATGCACACACACGACACGCACACAAACGCATAAACACACATACACACACACACACACACCCTCACTCACACAAACACACACAAAAAACACATACACACACACACACACACAAACACACACAAAAAACACACACAAAAAAACTACTTGCATGCAGGCACACACACTCAATAAACACACATAGAAGCACACATATACACAAAAACAACCACACACTCTGCACACTCTCAATTACAAACACACACAAAAAGGAACAAAGTAGGAAATGAACACAATTTGACAAGCGTGACTTATTTTTGTGGAAAAAATGTGCTGGACTGGGCGGTGGTCATATTTTGTACTGCTCTGCGGCAGAGGTGGAAAAAGTACGAAAATATTGTACTCAAGTAAAAGTACCAATACCTTGATGAAATATTACTCAAGTACAAGTTAAAATACCGATCTGAAAATGTACTTAAGTAAAAGTAAAAAGTAGTTCATTTAAAATGTACTTTAAGTAAAAGTTACTTAGTTACTTTTTTTATAGGGGGGGGGGGGGGGGGGGGTACCAGAACAACCAGTTTTACCAGAGACTTTCTAATGAGGAGATACAGCACTCAAAAAATCCTCCATAGTAATGCATGGGGTTAGTCAGTTGTATACAAAATATCACAACCCTTCCGCAGCAAAACGTTGACATGTGAATACATTGAGCCAATCATGTGGTGTGTTGTAAAATACATTGAGTGCCATTGTGCCAATCATCTGTTGTGATCTCGCTGCTGGAGCAAGATTGGTGTCGTGAAGCCTTACGCACACGCATTTCTGCCGAAATAGATGCACGATAAGTGCCCAAAAAGTTTTGCAATATGGCCGCCGAGTGGAGTGGAGGTACTTGCCTGAAAAGGACTTTGGTCCTAGCTCGAGTTGCTGCAGCCAGCAGCTAAGGCAGCCATGTTCATGCTCCTAGTGTGTAGCGCTGTAGCTGCATCAACTCGAGCTAGGTAAAACCGATTGTTTCAGTTTTGTTCATACCGACAGTACTCGGTGACGTTGAGAAATGGAGATCTATGTGAAAAATCACCGGAGTTCTCCTTTAAGTTTGAGCAGTAGTTGATTTTCAAAGTTAGTTGCACTCATCCTTGCGTCGCTTTGCAATGAACAGTAATCCAGCACAACTGAAAAGCCCCTCACAGGCAGCTGAGGCAGGCAGGCTAATGTTGAGTTGCAGAGAGTTTTTTTATATTTGGAAATGAGCAGAAGGTTCAGCAGATTAAAGGGGCGTCGAACTAGGGGGGAGAGTGGGAAGTATAGGGCCCCAATGGAGGAGAGGGCCCTTGAAAAGTGGAATACAGGGGGCACAACATTTTCACCAGGCATTAATAACTCAGGTAATCCACACATAAAAAATCCAAACAACTCCATAAGTAGTCATGTGTAATGAAGTGGAATAACACAGGGAAAAAGTATTGAACAAGCTAAGAAAAAGCACTAAGGCAAGGAAAGGGAAGGAACGAGCTGGAATCTGTAAGTAGTTAGAGTAGTTATCCTTTCTATCTGTGCAAATTAATATAAGCTTGGTTAGTAGCCTACATATTGATGGGCTATAAAAAGGTTTTTCATTACCAAGGTGTCACACAAGAAACATTTCATGATGGATAAAAGCAAAAAGCTCTCCCAAGACCTTTGCAACCTTATTGTTGCAAAACATATCAATGAAACTGGTTACAGATGCATTTCAAAACTTCAGAATCTTCAGTAAGCAGCATGGGAGCCATTATCTGCAAGTGGAAGAAACATCACTGCATCATCAACCGGCCACGCAATATTTCTGACCAGGGAGTCAGAAGGATAGTCAATTCCAAGAGCCAAGGACCACTCGGAGAAAGCTCCAGAAAGACTTGAAGGCAGCCAATTCAATTAAATTCAATTAAACAGTTCTGGAAGTAACTAAATATCAGGATTCACAAGAGGGACCCCTGGAATCTGTTTAGAACAATGGACCAAAATCACACCTGATACTGTGACTAATACCTTTTGTCATACAGGAAATGTCTTGAAGCTGTCTAAAGGCTTTTCCACAAAGTATTGAAGAAATTTCAGTAGGCACGTTCAATACTTTTTTCCTGTGTCATTCCACTTTAATACACATAACTCTTATGTTTTGGATTTTTTATATGTGTGTTAATATAATGTGTGGTGAACATTTCGAATAGACTCACTGGAAGTTTAAGTTAATTACTGAAAATATATATGACTATATGTCCACCATATATTTATTTTACCTGAATATTTTAACTTCAAAATTAAATGTCAAAATGAATGTCAGACGAAATTTAAAGTTTGACTGACTGGATTCTGTATACAAAACAGTGAAAACTGTCTAAGGTCACTCTCACTCTCCCTTGCCAAAGAGCTAAATGGTTTAGTCCGCCTTCACGATTCATAAGGTAGTCTATCTTTTGTTTATTTAGTTGAGCATCGCTAGTAGTGGACCGCTAATTGTTGTGCTGCTGGTGCAATGTCTTTCTCCAAGAAAGCCAAGTCAGGTTATTAAAAAGAGAGACATCAAAACGAGGGGAAACAACTGCTAATAAACTTCTTTCCAAAGAAAGGTGAGCACAAACGTCAAAACACGAAATCCCATGGTGTTTGCTTGAATATCTCCGCTATCATTAGTGCTAAAACGAACTGAGACAACCCATTGAAATAGCGGAAAATACACTTTCATAGGTTAGGCTACACATGTAATCTGATGCATTTTGTGATCCAGCTCCATTTCCCATCACTTTCAGAAAGACTGCATGGCGTCAGCTTGATTCATGTCCTGTTGTAGGCTACATGCTGATCATTATCACTAGGCTAGTGGTTTAGGGCGGGATTACTTTTCTCTCCCTTTCTGTTTTCGTTAGTCTTAACTTTTTTTGTTTACTCAAGTAACGGATGGGATTTTTGATGTAGCGAAGTACAATACTTCGCTCAAAATGTAATCAAGTAAAATTTAAAATACCGATTTTATAAACTACTTAAAAAATACAAAATACACAGAAAAACTACTCAATACAGTAACGTGAGTAAATGTATTTCGTTACTTTCCACCTCTGCTCTGCGGTACATCTAGTTTTCTCAATGACTGAGGACTATGTGTGCATGGCCAGAGAGGCTCCTTTGACAAGGTACAGTACAGGTTCCAGGTAATTTAGAGTTCCTCAGAAGGATTACTGGTGGAATCCCACTGGACACCCCCGCAGAGAGATTAAAAAGGGGAGTTCAAAAGTTCAAAGGGGAGGAATGAGACAGGCCAAATGTCTGCCCGGATGAATGACCCAACCGAACTTTAGGTCATCTGTTTAGGAAGGGTGACGATGCGAAAGGTATTCAGTTTAACTGTAGCCTTAGTGATAAAACTGGGCACCTTGTCTTACTCACATTGTAGTGGAGGCCAGGTTTGTGTCCTCATCTTTCAGCTTGCCGTCCAGGGCCAAGCCCTTCTTGTTCTTGTTGTTGGCATTGGCAAGCAGGGGAGTGATGGAGAGTGCCTTCTCAAACGTCCCACCAGCCTCTACGGTCTCCCTGTGACATGCAGAGATATCACACTATACTTTTATATTCCCCCAGAGTCTTTATATTATAGAGAGTATAATAGCCCAGTGTATTTTTACATCCTAAATTGCACATTGATCATACCTAGCCATTTAGTGTGGAATGATATAAATATGGAATCTATGAGATGTGCAATATTATTGATTTGGTATTAGGAAAACATCAATTAACCTAAGACAGATAGTAGTCTCTGTTAATTAATCAAACGGAATGAAAACTTACGAAAATTCTTGGCTCAATATGTTTTTGGTATATTTATCTGCAGAATACAGCACCACATCTGTAGTTTGGTCCACTAAAAAAGAAAGGATAATAGGCATTAACACCACACATATAATGTGGATGTGCTCTAAAGGGTAACACTCCATAATAAGGTGCCATAATAAATAGCAAACTAGTAATTACCTAACCCTTTGTTAATATTAGTTAATTGTTACTAAAATATCTATTTGGCACAAGTTAATAGTTTTTACATCATTAATTCAATATTAGTTGTTTGCATAAAATCTGTATGTTAATATTTTAACAAATCTATTAACTAATATTGTATTAATATGTGTTAATAGTTAACTAAATGTCTTTTTGGCACTAATTAACAGTTATCTCTTACATCATTTAAATGTTAACTGTTTATTTACAAACTATATGCTAATATAAAAGTTAATGACATATTATTATTTATCTAGCTTTTCTGATTAGCTTTGTGGAGAATTTATGGAATTTATGGTGTATGGCTTTATGGTCTTGTGGGGTGTATAAGGCACCCTACTGCCAGTGGTTGCTTGTGTGAGAGTTTGCACACCTCTTCTTCCACTTCATCCTTATTGGATACCTTTGTGGTTGGCTGTCCTGTAATTGGTGACCCTCTGTCTAGTGTTTGAAAGCAGTGTACTCTTTGCCTTTGGAAGTACTATTTGCTTGCTGCTTGAATTTGGTGAGGGGTGTAACAGAGTTAGAAATGTAGTTTAGTGTTTGTATGTGATTTTCGCCGTAATTAAGCAGCTTTTTTGAGATTGGTGTTTTGGAGCCCCCTTTGGAGAAACGGTATACTGCAGCTCTGCTGCGTTTTGTCCTTGCATTGTTGCCATAGCTGATCAGAAGCGGTATGCTTTGCATTAGGCCTGTCAAACTCGATTCCTTTTAAGGATCCGGGTTATTCTGAGTCACTCACTAAACTGATCCGGGTTGAACGAGTCACTTGAGTCACTTGAGTCAGTATTGCTAAATCGCAAAGAAATTCAGTCCTACGTTCAAGCAGTGCAGTGGGGTGCTTCATTTCGTTAAGTGCCTTCTCATGTTGGATGTGGATCCTCCATGATTTGAAACCAGGTTTTTGCAGTACTTGCATTTAGCCTTTAGAGTTTTGCTCTCCTGGTCAAAGTGCATCCACACATTGTTCATCTTTTTGGTGCTCATGTTCAGAAACTTTGATCTTATTGACAGAGAGGGTAGCCTATATTATAATAATTAATTATTTGTTGTTGTTTTGTTAACAATAGAAAAGTTTGCCTAGGTCTAATGCTACTCTGCTACAATGTTTATTACCACTACTATATACTAATAGTAGGCTACTAGGAATCTGTTCTAATAAGTATTATAGGCTGCTAATACTAGGCAACTAATATTATTATTAATCATAGCTATACTGTTAGGTAGCATAATATAATATAATATAATATAATATAATATAATATAAAATAGCCTAATATAATAGCATCAAAACCTCCACCCACTCACGGGAAAGAAAGCAGTTTGAGCCATACTGTTTATTTATTGTCTTAACCTAGCCTAACCAATTGACTTTCAATGTAGACATAGAAACGTAGAAATGCCCTGCAGTGAATAAATTATTATTATTGTTATTATTATTATTATTATTATTACTACTACTACTACTACTACTACTATTCTCATTAGGCCTATTATTATGACACGAGTAGAAACTAGGCTACTCGCTCGTCTATAGATCCACTCATGACAACGTAGCCGGCTGATTCGGCTGACTCGCACTCATAACAACAACGTAACCGGCCCGCCTGGCTGATCCGACTGACCCAGGTAGGCTAGCCTACTCTTCATACAGAGCTTGAAATGTTTCGGACTGTCTTCGCGACCTAATTGCATTTTAAAGTAGGCTATGCGTGCAGAACTTATGTTATTTCAGAAGTGAAAGCATGGCTTTTGTTGTAGATTTGCTTTTTACCTTGACGAGGAGTTACTCGCTCCTCTAAAGATCCACTCATGACAACGTAGCCGGCTGATTCGGCTGACTCGCACTCATAACAACATAACGTAACCGGCCCGCCCGGCTGATCCAACTGACTCAGGTAGGCTAGCCTACTCAAGCAACTCCATACAGAGCTTGCAATGTTTCGGACTGTCTTTGCGACCTAATTGCATTTTATAGTAGCCTATGCGTGCAGAACATATGTTATTTCAGAAGTGAAAGCATGGCTTTTGTCGTGGATTTGTTTTTCACCTTGACGAGGAGTTACTCGCTCCTCTAAAGATCCACTCATGACAACGTAGCCGGCTGATTCGGCTGACTCGCACTCATAACAACATAACGTAACCGGCCCGCCCAGCTGATCCAACTGACCCGGGTAGATACTCAAGCAGCTCCATGAGCGTGCAGTTCGGACTGTCTGCCACGACCTAATTGCATTTTAATATGCTACATCTATACACCAAATCTAATTATGTCTAAGCTACATGCAGAACATTGAATGTTATTTCAGAAGTGAAAGAATGGCTTTTGTTGTGGAATTGCTTTTCACCTCGAGGAGGAGATACTCGCTCTCGCAGATCCACTCATGACAACGTAGCCGGCTGATTCAACTGACTTGTACTCAACGTAGCCTAACCGGCCGGCTGATCCGACTAACCCGGATTGCTACTCAGCTGCTCCAATCTGAGTCCCATGGTCTGCGAATCTGCAATGTTTCCGGCTCTGCGGGAAGTTAACCAGTTATCTCGGACTGCCTGCTCACTCAGTCGCTTGAGTTGATTTGTGGAGTTGTGGTTGCCTACGAAATTGTTACATTTTTGGCAGCTACGATGGCTAGGGCTAGGAGGCTAGCTAATGTTGCAAGAGGTTTGTGTGTGGCGCTGTTTATCGTTTTAGATTGAATTGTAGTAGGACTCAACTGATCCGAGTTAATGATACTAGAGACTCGCGACTCATGAGTTAATTTAAAGACACGGGTGAAAGATCCGAGTGAGTCATGACTCAAACACCTTTACTTTGCATTGGGTGGGTTGACTGTATAAAGCACTCTCCACTTTGTTTTAATTTTGTAACTGTAAAATGTTGTTTACGTTGAAAACTTCGACCACCTGTATTATATTACTTTACATGTATTGTTAGGATTCGGTAGCAATTCTAGCAACTTAGAGAACGTTTATTAATGTTTTCATTATGACCACGAGTTCATACACACGAGTCTAACGTGACTAGCTGTAAACTCCGCTAGCAACTTTCCATGCATTCAGTGTAGTTTAGCTTAGTGCTCATGGAAAGTGCTATTCAGTCTAGCAGGAAATTAATGTACATTTTGTTTAGCATTATGTTTATGCATTACCTCCGTATGGTCTACGTCTGTGAGTGTTTAGTGAGTCTCAGAATATTAATAAACAAGTTCTGTGCACCTGAACATTCCATGTCGCACGTCTCCCTTGCTAGTAGGGCTGACAGTGATGGTATAGGAATCATGCATGTAATATAGCCCATTCAACTACTTCTTTTTATTTTGCTTGTGCAGATGTTGTTTTATGTATGCCAGTGCCTGAAGGCATGTTTTGTTTTAACTTTTCCTAAAGGAATAAATGTGATAAGCCAGTTTTGGTCTCAGTCCCTTCACCGTCTGACTAATAGTTATATATTACTAATATATTAATAAAGCTTAACCAACTTTATTATAAGGGTCCCCCATACGGATAGTTATATAGTACTAATATATTAATTAAGCTTAACCAACTTTATTATAAGGGTCCCCCATACTGATAGTTATATATTACTAATATATTAATTAAGCTCAACCAACTTTATTATAAGGGGCCCCACGCTTATAGCTATATACTACTAATATATTAATTAGCTTAACCAACTTTATTGCAAGCGTTTCTGGCGCCGTGAAGAGTGGCAGCATGTCAAGGTAGCTCCGTGTTTTTTTCCTTGAATTTCCCCTTCGGGATCAATAAAGTATCTATCTATCTATTGTAAGGGTCCTATGGGGATTGGTTCATTTTGGGATAGGCAGAAGCACAGTTTAATATCAATTAGTTAAATAATAATAAGTCATTAACTTTAACTATTAACATATAGTTTGTAAATAAACATTTAACATTTAAATGATGTAAGAAATAACTATTAATTAGTGCCAAAAATACATTTAGTTAACTATTAACACATATTAATACAATATTAGTTAATAGATTTGCTAAAACATTAAAGGAGAATTCCGGTGTGATATTGACCTAAAGTGTATTGAAACATGATACCGAGTGTGAACGTATGTCTCATAGCCCATCTCGACTTGTCCCCTGCACTCCAAAATCTGGCGCTAGTTAGCCGATGCTACCAACAACTTTTTCAGTAGTGGTGCTTCGGCATCGGGCTAGCCATGCAAATAAATCACTGTTTTACACCCATTTACGAGGCTCAATGTATCTCCACACTTCATTGGTAGACTTCCTAGGGCCCTGACATTTAAAACGAGACATTGAGAACTTTGAAAAAGCACTGGTAGTTTACTTACAAGACGATTTATACAGAGAGTATCTTCACGAAGTTTAACGTTTGCAGCCATCTTGAATTTAGTCACGATAAGTCGAGCAACGAGTAAGAATGAACAGGTATGATAAGGGATCAGATTCCAAAAATAATTCAGTGGAAATGCATGGATTCCAGTTTCTTCCAGTAGCAGCAACTGGAATCCATGCATTTCCACTGAATTATTTTTGGAATCTGATCCCTTATCATAGCTGTTCATTCTTACTCGTTGCTCGACTTATCGTGACTAAATTCAAGATGGCTGCAAACGCTAAACTTCGTGAAGATACTGTCTGTATAAATCGTCTTGTAAGTAAACTACCAGTGCTTTTTCAAAGTTCTCAATGTCTCGTTTTAAATGTCAGGGCCCTAGGAAGTCTACCAATGAAGTGTGGAGATACATTGAGCCTCGTAAATGGGTGTAAAACAGTGATTTATTTGCATGGCTAGCCCGATGCCGAAGCACCACTATTGAAGAAGATGTTGGTAGCATCGGCTAACTAGCGCCAGATTTTGGAGTGCAGGGGACAAGCCGAGATGGGCTATGAGACATACGTTCACACTCGGTATCATGTTTCGATACACTTTAGGTCAATATCACACCGGAATTCTCCTTTAATACAGATTTTATGCAAACAACAAATATTTAATTGATGATAAAAAAACTATTAACTTGTGCCAAATAGATATGTTAGTAACAATTAACAAATATTAACAAAGGGTTAGGTAATTACTGGTTTGCTATTTATTATGGCACCTTATTATGGAGTGTTAGCCATTAGGGTTTTTCAATGGAAGGCAAAAGGTGAAGAAGGGGTTTTGGAGTTGTCAGAAAAAAAATAATCATCAGGTCATTTCTTTACATGGGTTGAAATCGACAATTTATTAATTTCTTATTCCAAGAGATTAGTCATGGCTTCTGCATGCAATATTTGGCAACACTAGGTCAGGTTTGGCTAGAAACACCAGGTAGTTGGAGTATACTCATGATATACAATGGACTCCCATGTGTTGTTTAAATATGATTGCTGGTGGTGTTGAACCTTTGTGTTTTCAGGTATGGGAGAGGATCAAATAATAATAAAAATCATCTGCTGTCACTGACTGAATGAAATCCAATTCTAATTAGTACTTTTATCATCTATTGGCCTTACAGTTTATCTGAGTCACTTACCAAAAATCTTGAATTTGTTTATGACTTTGTTGGTTTCGTTCCTGACTTTTATTTTAACAGGGATTGGGTTGCCATGATAATAGATCTGACAGGTAATAAAAAACAAAGACAGATCAAGAAAGTAAGTGAACATGTTCGATCATATGCATAGATTAACTGCCTATATGGTTTAGATCCTGTGGTTAGTGTACCTCCTTGTCCAGAGATAACTCCATATGGACGGGTTTGTCCGAGGTCATGAAACACTTCATGATGGCCAGCTTGGGCCCAGGGCCTGTCTGGTCAGGAGCATATTGGATCTTCCGAATGATGAGACGGCAGGTGTCCCTACAGAGGTTCAGTCAGTTATTTAACAGTCTCCTTTGTAATCTATAATCCTTAACTTGTCATTAATTAAAACTGGGCTGTATTGGCGACCTAACCTGGGGTAAAGGATCATGGAAGTAGGTTGTGGGAAGAATTAGACTAAAAAACAGGTGAGTAAGCCACAGCACAACCAAGTAACCAGATGTGTCTTTTTCCTCACGTGTCTACCATGTTCTAATTACTGGTAAGCAATTTATGCAAAATGATTTGAATAATTGCTAATGCCAAATTACCGTATATTATTAAGTATTTTTTTTATTATGCCTCTCCTCATGAATGAATGATTAAATAAATGAATAAACGAATGAACGAACGAGATAATAATAAATAAATAAAAACAGTCACTCACTGCTTGTCCACTTGCTCATCTGGATCATCAGCCTCCATGGCCATGTAGGCTTTCACCTCAAAGTCTACCCCACAAGCCTAGGGACATGGTCAACACAAACAAACATCCATTTAATATGGAACACTGATAAGATGATAAACCGTGTAAAAGGACTCTACTGGGCAATATCAAACATTATTACACGGCTCTTCATAATGCTGTAGAAGGCTCCATTCACTTGAATGGACCTTCCCAACGTTAGTTTATAACAGATCGTTGCTATGTATAACAGACCGCTGTATATTTCTTTTTCATTATTTTACATGTTGGTTGTACATTTTGTCTCATTTTCTTTTAAACTTGTCAATTCCATTATGCATGGCCTGTGTTGTTGCATGGTAATAAATTGAGTTAATGATTGGATCTAAGAGTTAGTGTCATGCTCAGATTCTCTTACCTTGCCTTTGTCGTCCTCTCCTGGCTGAAGGGTGACAGAGCAAGGCAGATTTGTTGGGATCTGGAGGAGCATAGCATTCATGCTGTTAGAATGTGTTTTACATCTATATTAAGAAAAGTAGATCCTTTAACCAAAACAGATTTTTGGTCAGTCTGCATGGAGGTCAGTTTGGTCTACGCGATAGTCTGGGACAAAACAAGCTAAAGGTGGGGAGCGGGATAGAACAGAAATCTCAAAGTACTTCAATGGTGAAGGGATGGCCCTCCTCTCCTGCCTTCTTTAGCAGGGCTTCGTGCAGTGGGGTTATGGTGGGGTTGTGACCAGCGGGAGGGAACAGCTGTATGTTGTGCACCCAGATGTCTTTTCTGAAGGACATTCCAATCACATCTAGATCTTCACTGCCATAGCGGAAAGCACTGGTCATCTGTAACCAGACTGTGAGAGCATAACCAAGACAGAAAAATGAACCAGCTGGAACTAGGTGGACAGTTGGAGGGTATTTTTCAATAAATTCAGCAACCAATGCCTGCAGTACAACACATAATTTATGGGAAATTCTGTATGTATGTATTTTACCTTTCCTTCCCCCAAGAGCCGACTGGTCGAACTTCAACACACCCTCTGTAAGGACAAACATACAAAGACAGAAAGAAGTGACACCTCGGGAACTCTTTATGGAAATACAAGGTCCAATTACTGAATGATGATACCCACTGAAATAGCTTGAAATATAATGTTTTTGTTGTGATAGGCTACTGACAAATAATGTCATGTTAACAGCAACATAAAGCATATTGTTATATGGAACTGAGGAAAGTGCAAAGGATGTGTAGGGATGACATACACTTACCGATGGGGTCAACACTTTCTACATGGTCTATGAAGTCCCTCTTCCCCAAGTAGAGTACAAGCTGAAAGGGAGGACAGGAGGTTTAGTAATAACTTGCAATATGCTTATCTATATGCAGAGTTATATTCTCTTACATTTCTTGTCTGTTGAACTGTCAAGCTGTGAGTGATTAACACTATGGCCTTAAAAACAAAAAATATATTTTACTCCAAATATCTGAATATATTGTATATAATTAATTAAATATTGCATGTATGGTGACTGTAAATCTCTGAAATGTGCAGAGAGGGAAATTACCTGCCCGTTTCTACTGGCTTTCTTGAAAACCCTTGAAAATAAATGAAAAACACTGCTTATGACCAATAAATCAATAAACAGATTATTTTTTAAACATAAATCTGTTGATTAAAATGCTATCTGTATTTAACATGTGTATAATGGAATTAAGTAGACACAGTGTAATTGCATTCACATAGTATTGATCTATGTATAGAAGAAAAGTGTGAACTCGGATTGTTGTGACAACAAAAGCCAATTTGTGGAATTAGTAGTAGTTGGCACGGTTACACAATTTGACCTTGTGCAGTTGCATTCTCTCTTTTCTTCCTGTTACCATGCACCAGATGGGCACTCCCTTATTGATCATTGTTTTATGCACACTTCTTTCACTTATGTTTTATCTTTGTTTACAGATGTGTTGCTTGTGCATTCTCTGTTGAGATTTAACTAGATGTTGCCACAAAATGCTTTTGTTTTGTTACACAAAATAAAAATACATTTTACGTCACTGAATCTTTTTTGTATTGTACATGTAATCATAACAACACCTACTTGGTCATGGTTTTGGACCTGAAGAACAGTTCTACAGAGAAAGGGGGAAAAATGCAATGATGACATTTGTTAAGAGTACATTCTGACCAACCCAAGACTCATTGTTCAGTTGACTCATTGTTCAGTTTGGTCAATGTGTGTGTGTGTGTGTGTGTACATGCATGTATGCATTTGTTTTTGTCCACCTACAGTATCCCTGCGTACTTGCAAAGGGGCGGAGTAGGCATGATTTGTTAATCCCAGTAAATGGGATTACAAAATCACTCCCATCTCCCCTCAACTAAATCTTACACTGGGATTAGCCTTTATGCTGTTGCTCATCCAATATGCTAAAGTCGTTACCAATACTCTGTACACTCTTAAAATGACTCTCAATTGACAAGTTCTGTTTTTGGAGAGCTGGTATCTGTCAATAAACAGAGCATGGTAGTTTGGCAATGCAACCATGTTTGAGTAGGCTACTGTTTGCTGTGAATTTGACTGCCCTGAGAATCAAAGGAGATCTGCCTGCCCAATAGCAAACGACCATGTAAGAGTCATCTTTAAAATATTATAATTCTAACTCTCCTCCAAACACAAGATAGGCCTGCCCATCATGCCAGATTATTGCAACTTTGTTGGTACTACATTTTCTAAATATAAAATACATCTCACACCTAGGCAAAACTTCACTAACAAGAAGGCTGTCAGAGAACCATATTACGTAACCATGCTGATCCCTACTGCTATGTACACATGTAAATGTTTGTCAAAGAAAAATAGGAAACAAATTGATGAGTTTGAAAGGAACACTTAAATGGCTCATTCGATCAATTAACCTACTCAGTGAGCAATAGATTCAAGAAAAATAAAGTAAAAACGTTCACGTGACTTTCCGCTGTAACACGAACCCATGGGTGCGAGGATGACGACACTTTTAACAAATTATCTTTCCACATGATGTTAAGCGTTCGCTTCTAATCCTAGTGTAAATCTATTGCTTCAATTGCTGCAATTTCAACTCAACAAAAAAAAAAGAAAAAGAAAAAAGACATCATCTGTGGTAAAGGCGCGAATGTTCCGCATATGGTGGCACATGTCCACTGCCAGAAGTCAACTGAAGGAAACTGTAGCCTATGTCTTGGGTAAAATTGCACTGATCCCACACGGTGTACGCTAACATTGTCTCATTGAGTGACTAAATATACACTAAAATCAGAAGGGGAGGGTACTAATAGGGGAAGGGAACATTACTTACCTAAATGTCACAATAACGTCTCTCTTCTCTTTATCGGTAATCCTTGACACACAATCTGACCGGACAGTGTAGCCTACCTAATGAGGGCTGGCCAAGGAATTTATAAGCTAACAAGTGTCAGCTCCCTCCCCTGACTGCTTCGTCTATATAAATATGGGGGACCTATTTAGCACCACTAAAAAGCAATAATGGATATTATTATCGTAGGAAAGCATAGCCCACGACATTAATGTGAGAGTGCAAAGCACGTTAAGGTTTTACAAAATTAGAAGACATGCGCAAAGGAACCTGGTCTTGTAATTTTCTTAACAAAATGAAAAAAAGAGAAATAGGTCTACTATGTTGGCAGTTACAATTGATAAAGTTCATGAAGAGGTTGCAAAGCTTTTTGGTATACATTATTTTTTACAGTATATATCACTATATGTTGTAGAGTCATGTTGTCCAGACCCAGATGTGCAATTACTGCACTCCATACACTTGAAATAGAGAAGCATAGATTATATCAGGAGCTGTCCGTGGTCCTGAAGGGCACTCTAATGCAGTGAGGATTCAAAAGCTATAAACAACAAAACAACAGCAACAATAAATAAAAGCAAACTAATGATGATTGTTTTTAAGTAGAATATTGTTTTCTATTTAAATCAGTTTATTTTGGTGTCATATCCTTGTCTATTGAAATGTCAAAATTCATACTTCTATCATGTACAAAATGTGTGAGAAAGTAATACTGAAAGCAAAACACCTGTATATAATAAAACACAACATTTAAGTTTTTACCAACACTATATATATGCACACAAATAAAACTTTCAGTCAGTCAGATAAGCTGTTTCCCTGGGCCTCTGTGGATAACACTGCCTGTGCATGGATATGAGGATTGTGGGGTATTAGCACACCATGGGCTCAAAGGGCAACGTGGTAGAAAGGCAGAGGCATCGCAGCAATGTGGCCTTAGTGTGCAAGTCAAGTCAAGTGAAGTTTATTTATATAGCACATTTCATACACAGAGGTCATTCAATGTGCTTTACATAAACAAAACCAAACAATAATAACAAATAAAAAGCATAGAAAGGCAATATAGTCAAAGAATAGTTAAAAGGTAAAGATCATAATAAAAAGAAAACATAAAACACAAGGTAAAATAATTTAAAAATAAAGGATAATTAGTAAGCAAAAAACGAAGGCAAAAGTAGTAAAAAAAGTAATAAAAGATAAAGTAGAATAATTATCAAGGCAGATTCAGAATTTGTAACTCGGCACAGTTAGCAGAAAGAATCTTTTTGAAGTGCACCCCTACTTCACTTTGGTTTCATGTTAAATACTTGACTTTGAATAGTTGAATAGTGGAGGTTTGGGGTGCACAACTATGATCTATTGCATTGCCTTGCTTTACTCTGCTACACAATATCACTGCTCATCTTTTCTTTTTTATTTAAAACTACCCTGCCCTCCAAACATTGTGTGTGTGTGTGGAGGGGTGAGGGGGTGTGGTGTATGAGAAGAGGGATACCGGATGATTGACTGATGTGCTGAGGATAGATTTGTAGGCTAACCACAAAACTGTTTCGTTGTTGAACTTACTTGAGGGGATGATAATTACTGCTGTCGTGCCTCTGCAGCTCAGCTCAGCACGTATATCTCTGTCAATCCAATCTAGGAGGTTGACAAGATTCCTCATCTCAATGCATTGTGAAGGGATTTAGAGATTAGCTAGCAAACAAGAATGGTGCTACAGTTGCTATAGGCTTATTATACATGCAGAAGGTTAAGGTAATAGTGCCTTGGAGTTTCAGCACTGGCTGAATAGCTGTCCACACACACACACACACACACACACACAAGTATGTGGATATTACAGAAAGGGAGTAGAGTAGGCCCATTCCTAGCTGGTGCAAAAGGGCTTGAGGTATATTGCCAATGGTTAAGTACACTACACTGAACCTGCAGCCAATGAAGCAACTTGCATGTTTGTGGTTGTACAGATAAAAAAAATCAAACAAACAAACCAAAAAAAGTATCTTTACTTTTTACTTCACTTACTCATATGGCTGGGCAGATGTCTTACAATAGCAAGGACGGAAATGAAAATAATATCAGTACAGTCTGTTTTGTGTATGTATTCTACACCCCAGTGTCTGTCTGGCAATTTAGCTAAATGAGTTTGAGTCCTCTCCAAAACCACAAAGTTGCTCTCAGCCATCACATTAAGTCACAGACAATTGACCTTTCGCGAAGTCCCGCCCCCCTTAGTTACTGTTGCTAAGTCCGACAGCTAAGACCGGAGTTGACTAGAACTTCAATGGTAGCTGTAAGCCTGTATGTAAAAGTTACAACCTAAGAGGCTCTTTTACAGAGCCACGGACTTGATTTCATTTAGAATCCGTTGAACAACTCCAGTATGCCATGGAGACACATGTATAAAAATTAATATCTAGGTTTGTTGGGTGACAAACTTAGACGGGGGGCGAGTGGGACTCACTGATATTAATAGCTAGCTGTGCTAGATAGACTTGCATGCATATTGCTAGGGCACCAGGTCATGTCATGTAAGGAACATGGTACTGCAAATAAACGGAAACATAGTCTACATTGCAGAGCGACTTCAACTTTATTAATTTATGGTGAATAAATGTTATAGTACTGTGCACAGCCCCATGCTTTTCTGACGAGGCGATGCTAGCACGTTAGCAGCGGTTAGCTAACTATGCTAACCTTAGTTGTCTACGAGTCTCCTCTAAGTGACAATCATTTTATACATAATGCTGGCAGTGCTGAGAACAATAAACGATCTTGTTTATCTTACTTACATTGAGTTAACTGTTTGGCTTAATCCATAGATGTGGTGGAGCACTGTTTCATTGTGGTTTGCTAAGGAGTAAGCTTAACCCTTTGCTTAAAATAGGGGAGAGCTGGGAGGAGATAATTTCATCTAATTTAACATAATAACAAAAAAGCATAATCAAGATGGAAAGCCATTATTCTGTGTATCGGTGTTGCGTTAATCCCACACATGTCGTTTGGCCGTCCCTTTTCCATTTACATCACTATACAATCCCATAAAATCGGAAAAAAATCACGGCTTCCAATGCATTTCTATGGAGCCGTAAGGTGAAGCTGTCGGACTTTATCTACATGTGCGGAGCTACTGGACTGCCATTGGCTCAACCGCGTTCGATGGGCGGGGCTTGTGATAGGTCAATAGGGAGGGAAAGTGAAAACCAGCGCCCCAAGTGGTTGGTGGTAGACCTATTTTTAAAAAAATATTGTGAAGCCAAATCAGCAATGTTATCCACCAAAATATTTTTCAGTGTCTATACAGTAATAATATTGTACAGTATTAGTACAGTATTGTACAATAACATTATACAGTAATAACTGTGAAAATGTCAGACCCTATTTTGCCTTATTTAAGAAAATCGAAATTGCTCCTTTTGTTTCATAAACGAACTACAAAAGAAATCACGTGACTTTACCCTTCAACGTTACTCACGGTAGCATGGTTTGTTTATTAGCCTGGTTAGCACTGACACTTAACACTTACAGCTAGCTCTTCATGTGAGTAGAAGCACAACACCAGTTATCCTGACATAAAGGTTATCACCACGCGGTTTACATCACGTTCCGTTATTACAAAAATATGTTAAGCCAGTTAACCAAATTGCGTATACGTTAGACCGGCACATCCGGGAACTTGACTCGTGACAAACGTTCCCGCCCCTTTCGGGGGGAAAACAAACAACCCCTCTCATTAACTCCAACGCAAATTAGTGTCAATAAACTTAATTCGTACAGAAATCGCAGGAGTAAATAATAACAAAAAATACCACAAATCAATATGACCACTCAATACATAACCACTTTGCCGGTCGTTGACCGTGAAAGATACCTACAAAAGCTTAATTCAATTAGTATAAAAACATGTCCCTTCAGTCTCGAGTAGGCTACGAAGTGGTCCAACAACCCCACTCAGTGACCAGAAGTGTCATACGGTCTTCTCTTCTTATGGCTTGTAGCCATAATTTTCTTCTGTCAGGATTTTTTTTGAGGACATGGTAGGCAAAAGAAACTCAGGGAGGGGTTCTTAGCTGTGTGGTTGGTACATGTCTACCGGTTCACTCTGGCTTGTTCTGAGGGAATGTTTTCCCCTCAAAAGGGGCATGGCGCAAACAACCTGCTCTGTGTGACGCGGGTCGGGTTGTAAGTATTGATCAGTTAGAGATTAAGCGCCCAAACATGTGACGTCACATGCAGCTGTAGTTCCTTATCACCATGTTATGACAAAAACTCAAAACAATTCAACTGATCCTAAAAATAAGGTATGACCACTTGAAGCAATAGAGGTGACCCCAGTGCCTAACATATGGAAGGCATTAAATTAAGATCCCAATGTGCACCGAGATATATTTAAAAAAAAAAAATCCCATCCACTCCGCTAAACTCTAGGAACGCAACCACTAGATGGCGATGAGATTACTTTCCCTCCCTATAGGAAATGGAATCATTTGGTTGCCCTTCCCTGCCAGTCATCACTTCTCATATACATAGTGCACGTGGTAATGATCTCATCCCGGATAGCAGCTGACACAATATTGGGCTAGCTAAAAGTCAGTTAGAAGTCTTGCCCTGTGTCATATTTGATATTATGACATTTCACTACAAGCTTGTACAATTCAGTCGATGTGATGGCTTGTTTGTTACATTATGTCATCACATTGCTATATAATGACAGAATAAAGAAATGTAACACAAGGTATTATTTATACATTCTGGTAATAAAGTATATAAACTTGACAACTGAGCCTGCACTGATTGCACCAAAGACGTCATGAATAAGATGCTGTCCTAGCAAAGTAATAATCTGATACATGAGGATGCCATCTCTCTGGTGACTCCAGAGCTTCAGTGATTTAGTTCTGTGTGTATTGGTTGTTTGCAGCTGGAGCCCCTGACTGTTACCCCAACAGCTTCAGTGCCCCAGAGACCCAGCCCCGCGCCATGGAGTCCAGTGCCCCCGAGACCCAGCCCCGCTCCATGGAGTCAAAGTTTCAGGTGTCCTTTGACGTGGCCTGCTGCAACAGTGCTGACGTTGACACCGTTACTCCGTTAGGAGTAACACCGTCAGGGGGCAGCCGTGGCCTACTGGTTAGCGCTCGGACTTGTAGCCGGAGGGTTGCCAGTTCGAACCCCGATAAAGTAGGAACGGGAGCAAGGCACCTAACCCCTCACTGCTCCCCGAGCACCGCTGTTGTAGCAGGCAGCTCACTGCGCCAGGATTAGTGTGTGCTTCACCTCACTGTGTGTTCACACTAATTCACGGATTGGGATAAATGCAGAGACCAAATTTCAAAAGAGTATATATACTCAGGTATGCCTGCCAGCTAAAGGAAGTGGTATGCGTTTTTGTAGACGTCAATGACATGCATCATTGACACATGGTCTCAATTGTTGGGAGGCACACAACACACCCCGTATACCGCGTTGACGATGCAATTCTCATCACACGCCATGTGCGCGGGGACAAAGACACACGATTACACCAGGCGTGTATGTGGCACCTCTGTGGGTGGCTGTGTGGAAGAGAAGTTCTCTTGCTCCCTGGCTGGTGAAAGATGTTACATGTGCCCTTAGTGTGAAAGTCATTTATAGTTTAATGCCTGAGTGATCGTGCGACTTTGGATCTGACAGGAGCACAGACTCAGTGAATAAACATATGGTCAGCGGTTTGCTGTCCGCGCTCTTTAGGTGTGCACCTTCTACACCCAAGTCTTGTGTGGGGCGGAGCGCCAGCAGAATTGAACCGACAAC
The DNA here is from genome assembly GCF_018492685.1 of Alosa sapidissima. NCBI lineage: Eukaryota > Metazoa > Chordata > Actinopteri > Clupeiformes > Clupeidae > Alosa > Alosa sapidissima. The sequence continues at coordinate 16,187,858 of NC_055961.1, read as the reverse complement.
TTTCAGGCTACAGCACGCTAGCCCAGCTCCTTAACCACTACACTACCACCGCCCCGTTTGTGTGTGTGTTTGTATGTTTGTGTGTGTGTGCGTGTGTGTGTGAAGCGTGCGTGTCCCTCGTTACACAGGATATGTGTGAAGCGTCTAGTGCAGTAGTGTGGAGGTGCTTGTAGTTAATGCATGCTGCTTTCTGCTTGCAGTTAGTGCATGCTGCTTTCCGCTTGTAGTTAGTGAATGCTGCTTTCCGCTTGCAGTTAGTGCATGCTGCTTTCTGCTTTTTAGCTGGCTAGCCCCCAGCTAAAAAGCAGAAAGCAGGGGGTGAAAATAAGAGCCGAGTGTGCAAGTCTCCTCCGCAAGTCTCCTCCTCCAGCCTCTCCACCACCAAGACTTTTGCAGTGCCTCCTTGTGGCCACACATGGTAACTGGGTACCAGTCCCAGGCTAAACTGCAGGGGGTCTCGCAGCAGCAGTGGGCCCCAGAGATGTGGTGTGCAGGCCCACCACATGGTGGACATGCCCTGACGCCTATCAACCAGCTATGGGCAAATAGCCCCACTACCTTGCGGGTTAACCTCTTGAGGCAAGGCTAAGGGAGCACACCCCAACAGAAAAAAAATGTGTTGGCTAGGTCCCGGCAGCCTCCTGCAGCCAGGACGGGGAGTTTGTCGTCCTGGGCCAACCAATGCCACCAGACCCACCTTATCATGGTGAAGATAGTGCTACTGAGGAGAGCGCACCCCCTGTAGCACTTTAACAAGTTTGGTTTTGATACAAGAAAGCATTGCTGAGATATATGCTTTGTGTGTAAGTTGGCCCACTCAAACAATGCCAGACCCATACATAAATCCTGGCACCTTCTCTGGCTGAAATTCAGACACCATGCTAAAAAAACCTCTGTAGCTGAAAATAGACCTCTGAAGTTTGCTTACAAAAAAGCTACTATCCTTGCCCATGTAAGAAGATCCTGTATCTTGAGATTTTTCCTATGACAAAATAACATGGAGATTTTGAATTATCGCCCCTGTTAATCTCTTGCGGGGATGAAGAAATCGGAAATGCAGATGTTTTGCTCTACACACTTTTGTCCTCTGCCTTCTAGTGGATACTGTGATCTTTGGTGCGTTTGGTAAGACGACCCAGAGCTAACTTGCAATAAAACTGGCCATAGGTAGTTAGCTTTAATTAACACCCGGATCTCCTTATATGGGCAAAGATGGCAGCTTTGGTTCCTTTAGAGGGAGTTAAGTTATTTAGAGACGGGTGACCGTCGCAGGAAGTGCATCATAACAAAGAGACGCCAGACCCTCTTGTATCAGCTGTACTCGGTGATACTGCAGACTCGTAAAATTAGTTAGAACATAAGGCAGAAAAAAGACAAGTTTCCTCATGCTGCTTCCTTATGTTGGAATGTGCAAAAAATTACAATCAAGCCTAGCCTACAGAAAACACTTAATTGATGTGATATAATGATAACTTGTTAAATGTATGCCTACAAAGGTTTATTAAACATCATAGTCATTTATTTCGTCAGTCATCATGTTCATGTTAATGAATAGGAAGGACACTTAAACCATAGCCATAAACCAAAATATCTGCCGTGAGTCCCTATGCGTGAGTCACGAGCTCCTCCCAGCTGACTCTGGCAGATCACATGGACAGTCAGTCGCGATCGGTTATTTAATAAATAAATGTGAATTATGAATAATAATAAAACGCTTCTACCTAATATGACTATTTTCTATATAAACTGTAAAAGAAAATATGTGTTTTCCTGCTGTATTCTCCATAAAGAGTAAAGTAAACGATGTACTTATTTCTGGAATTGACGTCACTTCCTGGACTCGTCTGAGGCTGGTCTGAGGTCTCTCAATGACTTAACCCCTACTATTTTTATAGGCGAACTTCAGAGGTCTGTTGAACCATAGATATACATAATACAGGCTAGATGTCTCGTCCGCGCTGCTGGCCAATAGAGGTTGACGTCCGCACCTGGAGGCCACCTTGCCACAGTCAGCTCGCTCACTCATAGGCCTAACATTGTGTTTCAATGGTGCATACTTTTTAAACAACCATAACTTGCTCAATTTTCTACCGATTTTCAAACGGTTTGGTTTGTTATAAACGTCAGAGATGTAGTTATGACACTGCATACTTATAAATAATAATAAAAACGTCAACATGTTCAAGTATCCAGATTATAGTTAAGTTAATAATGTTTGCAAGAAACCAAACCGTTTGTAAATCCGTCAAGATTTCAGCGAGATAAGAGTATTTGTGTTTGTGCAGATCAATCACCTTACATCAGGTACCACAGAGCCCACCAGATAGCTTGCCTGTGACAAGATGGCCGACGGTGATGCCGTTAGAGACTCCGCCATAAGAGTGTTTTCACACTTGGTCCCTTTCAGCCTTCTAAACGAACTCAGATTGACGACTTTTTTGTGCATAATGTGAGGGGGCCTGCACTGAATTAGAAAGTTTGATTGGCTGACATGTTGACTGACAGTTAGAGGATCTTTGCAATAACTTCAGATCAGAATTCATTAAAAATGTATATATATATTACATATTTCATATTTTTTTTATATGAAACAAAATCACCACACCAGTATCTATCAATCTATCTATCTAGCTAATTTCTGCCATTTTTAGGGGACAACTGTTCATATCATTCTCCCGTTTATGCATCTCATTAACTTTTGTTTTGCATGCATTACCCATTGTTGATGACACACCCTTGGTGCGGTTCAAAACTGGTTGGTTCACTAGATAGCACCAGTTCTGGACCGCACAAGATACCACTAGATAGCACCAAGGTTTAAAGAATTCGGAACGCCACTGGTTCAAGAATGCGTGCTCTGTGTAGGTCGATAAATGGCCTATGTGAAAACACCCTAAGTTAGTGCAAGATGTTTAGCACCTGCGACAAAACTGTGTAGAGCAAAACGTCTGCATTTCCAATTTCTTCGTCCCTGTGAGAGTTTAACAGGTGCGATTATTCAAAATCCCCATGTTATTTTCCTATAGAAAAAAATCTCAAGATACCGGATCTCCTTATTTGGGCAAAGATGGTAGCTTTTTTGTAGGTGAACTTCATAGGTCTATTAATGTCTGGCCACACCCCAGAGACACTGGCACGCATCACTAAACAATGCACACCTGGAACTCATTTGATTCTAATTATCACTGAATTGAGCATGAGGGCGTCCTGCCTTTATAAGCCTCCATAATGCCAGCTTGAAATCATCCTTTCCATTGTTGTTTAGTGATCCAACATGGCAGTACTGGCAAAAGTTGTCGCTGTGTGGTTTCTCATTGCTACTGTTAGTAATGGTGAGTGGTGTTAAGTATCTTTTGGCAGTTGTATTGTGTCTTTTAAATCCCACTTAAATCATGATTTCTTTTGCTCATCTGAGCAGTCTTCTGTCTTCCAAAGAGGGATGTTGTGGAGAAAGGTGCCCATGTGGTTGATGTTACAACACCAAATCCCAACAACCAGACCCAAACCGGAGATAATGGTGAGTATTTCTGTAGTGCTCCTATAGTCTTACAAGCTGGTTGTGTTGAACTCAAATGTCTAAACTTGAATGGAATCCCCAGGTGGTGCAAGTGAAGATGTTCAATCAGCCACTCCAGCACCTAATCCCCAGAATCAGACAGATGCTGCACAAACTGAAGTTACTGGTAAGGATAATGGCTTATTTTTGCCTTCATTTTATATTTGTTATACGTGACCATATACCAATCCCATCACCCAACTGAAATGCATTTATTTTGTGAAATACAAAGATGGAGCAAGTGAAGATGACGTGGTAACTGAAGGCCCAAATTCCCAAAACCAGACAACAGCTGCCCAAACTGGAAATGCTGGTAAGGACATTGGGTCATTTGAATATGATTTATGTACTTCACTATATACCATTCCATACACAGCCCCACTGACATAAATTTATTTTGTGAAATACAAAGATGGAGTAAGTGAAGATGACGTGGTAACTGAAGGCCCAAATTCCCAAAACCAGACAACAGCTGCCCAAACTGGAAATGCTGGTAAGGACATTGGGTCATTTGTGGCTTCATTTGAATATGATTTATGTACTTCACTATATACCATTCCATACACAGCCCCACTGACATAAATTTATTTTGTGAAATACAAAGATGGAGCAAGTGAAGATGACCTGGTAACTGAAGCCCCAAATTCCCAAAACCAGACTACGTCATATGCTGCAGGTGGAGTAACTGTTACTGGCAATCAAATCCTACGGGGGTAGTTGCTAACATAGCCTGAACAAACTTCTATTAGGGAAAACCATTGGGGTCACTTTAAATTATGCCACCACCTACATCATTCCCAAATTATACTATGGTCTAAAATGAGCCGGCTGTTTTTGTGTAGGGTCCCAGGATGGTCCAAGTGAAGATGCTGAGGTTACCATGCCGACACCAAATGTCCAAAACCAGACCACCTCAGACCACACTGTAGGAACTGGTAAGGCTCGCTGGCTGTTGAAGGGCAGTGTGTCCCTGTCCTGCTTACAACTGCAGTTGGGAATAATCTGTTTATGACTCGGTTTGGTTCTGAAACTAACTGGATCCTCCATGACTTTCTCCTTGTTTTCTCATGTGGTATCCCAAGATGGTGCAAGTGAGGATGCTTTTGTGTTAACTACTGTACTGAACCTGCATAATGAGACTACTGCTGCCCAAGATGGGACCACGGTTACTGGTATTTGCTGATTTGGCTTTTTGACATGTTTCTGTGAGATTTCAATTTTATTGATACATCTGGGATTTGAAACTTGACCAAGACATGATGCTCTACAGTACATTAGTATCTGATTTAGATTTGTGGAATTTCTCCCCATCCATCATGACAATCTCTAGCTTCTTTAGCGCTGGTCTTCTGAGACTTGTGGATTGTAGATGTGTGAATTCAGTTCATTAGCCCCACTAGTGCTCTGTACCACACAAGGAAGGAGTCCCTTTGGTTGACTGATTTTAGAGCAATGGTGCAGAAACTGGGCACTGTGGGCTGGCTTGGTTGTATGGTTCATATCTTAGCCCAGCAGGTCTCTTATATAATAATCAGTGCCAGTAGTGTCACAAACCTCTGGTGGTTATCAACCCCATGTTGGAGCGCAATAGCATTTGTAAACTTGCTCACCAATTATTATTTTAATACTTTATTATCCCTGTCTCCTACTGTGCTGCATACTCTGCTCCCTAACAAACTGCTCAGACTTAACCTCTGGCTGATGGAGCTCCCCCAGTCATCTTGTATTTGTCTCCTGTGAATTGTAGATGGCAGGCTATATAACAACTTGTGCAGTTTGTTAGCCCAACTACTGCTGTACAAGGAATGATTTTGGTTTGAACCTTTTTGGAGCTGAAATGGAACATTGTGGGCTGGCCTGGTTCATATTTCAGGCTGTAGCATTCTTAGATCAACCAATAGTCATAACAAATGTCTAGTTGACCAGTCCCAGATTGAAGCAATGGCATATGGTAAGGAGTTCTGAAATGTAAGTAAAATGTAACTTGTCTTTTTTTACCAATCCCTGTAGACTCCCATGATTCTGCCTAACCCATTCCTGATGTGACCATTCGGAATGCTATGCCTGATGGAACTACTCATCATTTTCATATTGAAAGCAATAAAGACCAGACTTTTTAATCCAATATTGTCTTTCCTGTTTGTTTTTGTTTTTTTTTGAAAGTGGGAGTTGTGATTGTCTTGTCTGATTTGGCGGTAAAGCTGAATAGAAGACCTCATTAACTTTCCTGTTACATTTACGTTTAATTTTGTAATGTGTTAGCCTAACTAAAAGGGAAGTTGGTCCAGTTAATTATACAATTGGTGGATATTGGGTCCGTGTAACGCTTATCAGTTAGATTTTCTAAACACAAACGGACATTTGGAAAAACAGAAATGGATTCAAATATCCAATTTCATTTTTTCCGCCTTGACAAATTAAATTGGATCTTGGAACTGTTTTTCTGTTTTTATTCAGAGGATCAGAAATTTAGAAAATGACAAAATTGCATCTGGGCTCCAATTATTCAGTACTGCAATGATATTCTCTCCCTCGTTCCACATAACTAGCCAACCAATCTTGGAAATGTGCCCTGGTTAGAGATGGTTTCTATGTAGCGGTAAAATAAATGAAAGCAGGCTGGGCTACCTGCCCACTAAGTTTCATGCAGCCTGGTCTTTCAGTGTGTTGAATTTGACACAATTACTGAAAGGGGGGAGGGGGCTGACTAGCTTAGAGTAGAGATCCTGGCCACAAAGTTATCGAAGTAAGGACTGAGTGGCTGCTCACTGTAGATTATAATTGACATTTTGGCAAACAGCCTTCATCCAGGCTGTAAGGCTGTTTGCCTTTAAACAGTTTTATATTTGTAGCCTATGGAAGTTCAACCACATAGGACACAAAGGAGTTAGGATTCTTTCTTTAAGTTTATTCACCAGTGTGTAGGTAGCAGCTAGTAACCAGAAATAGTCTCTGGCATTCAACCAAAATACGTTAGCATGAATTGGTAATGTTGATGATGAAGAAATCGGAAATGCAGATGTTTTGCTCTACACACTTTTGTCCTCTGCCTTCTAGTGGATACTGTGATCTTTGGTGCGTTTGGTAAGACGACCCAGAGCTAACTTGCAATAAAACTGGCCATAGGTAGTTAGCTTTAATTAACACCCGGATCTCCTTATATGGGCAAAGATGGCAGCTTTGGTTCCTTTAGAGGGAGTTAAGTTATTTAGAGACGGGTGACCGTCGCAGGAAGTGCATCATAACAAAGAGACGCCAGACCCTCTTGTATCAGCTGTACTCGGTGATACTGCAGACTCGTAAAATTAGTTAGAACATAAGGCAGAAAAAAGACAAGTTTCCTCATGCTGCTTCCTTATGTTGGAATGTGCAAAAAATTACAATCAAGCCTAGCCTACAGAAAACACTTAATTGATGTGATATAATGATAACTTGTTAAATGTATGCCTACAAAGGTTTATTAAACATCATAGTCATTTATTTCGTCAGTCATCATGTTCATGTTAATGAATAGGAAGGACACTTAAACCATAGCCATAAACCAAAATATCTGCCGTGAGTCCCTATGCGTGAGTCACGAGCTCCTCCCAGCTGACTCTGGCAGATCACATGGACAGTCAGTCGCGATCGGTTATTTAATAAATAAATGTGAATTATGAATAATAATAAAACGCTTCTACCTAATATGACTATTTTCTATATAAACTGTAAAAGAAAATATGTGTTTTCCTGCTGTATTCTCCATAAAGAGTAAAGTAAATGATGTACTTATTTCTGGAATTGACGTCACTTCCTGGACTCGTCTGAGGCTGGTCTGAGGTCTCTCAATGACTTAACCCCTACTGTTTTTATAGGCGAACTTCAGAGGTCTGTTGAACCATAGATATACATAATACAGGCTAGATGTCTCGTCCGCGCTGCTGGCCAATAGAGGTTGACGTCCGCACCTGGAGGCCAACTTGCCACAGTCAGCTCGCTCACTCATAGGCCTAACATTGTGTTTCAATGGTGCATACTTTTTAAACAACCATAACTTGCTCAATTTTCTACCGATTTTCAAACGGTTTGGTTTGTTATAAACGTCAGAGATGTAGTTATGACACTGCATACTTATAAATAATAATAAAAACTTCAACATGTTCAAGTATCCAGAGTATAGCTACGTTAATAATGTTTGCAAGAAACCAAACCGTTTGTAAATCCGTCAAGATTTCAGCGAGATAAGAGTATTTGTGTTTGTGCAGATCAATCACCTTACATCAGGTACCACAGAGCCCACCAGATAGCTTGCCTGTGACAAGATGGCCGACGGTGATGCCGTTAGAGACTCCGCCATAAGAGTGTTTTCACACTTGGTCCCTTTCAGCCTTCTAAACGAACTCAGATTGACGACTTTTTTGTGCATAATGTGAGGGGGCCTGCACTGAATTAGAAAGTTTGATTGGCTGACATGTTGACTGACAGTTAGAGGATCTTTGCAATAACTTCAGATCAGAATTCATTAAAAATGTATATATATTACATATTTCATATTTTTTATATATGAAACAAAATCACCACACCAGTATCTATCAATCTATCTATCTAGCTAATTTCTGCCATTTTTAGGGGACAACTGTTCATATCATTCTCCCGTTTATGCATCTCATTAACTTTTGTTTTGCATGCAATACCCATTGTTGATGACACACCCTTGGTGCGGTTCAAAACTGGTTGGTTCACTAGATAGCACCAGTTCTGGACCGCACAAGATACCACTAGATAGCACCAAGGTTTAAAGAATTCGGAACGCCACTGGTTCAAGAATGCGTGCTCTGTGTAGGTCGATAAATGGCCTATGTGAAAACACCCTAAGTTAGTGCAAGATGTTTAGCACCTGCGACAAAACTGTGTAGAGCAAAACGTCTGCATTTCCAATTTCTTCGTCCCTGTGAGAGTTTAACAGGTGCGATTATTCAAAATCCCCATGTTATTTTCCTATAGAAAAAAATCTCAAGATACCGGATCTCCTTATTTGGGCAAAGATGGTAGCTTTTTTGTAGGTGAACTTCATAGGTCTATTAATGTCTGGCCACACCCCAGAGACACTGGCACGCATCACTAAACAATGCACACCTGGAACTCATTTGATTCTAATTATCACTGAATTGAGCATGAGGGCGTCCTGCCTTTATAAGCCTCCATAATGCCAGCTTGAAATCATCCTTTCCATTGTTGTTTAGTGATCCAACATGGCAGTACTGGCAAAAGTTGTCGCTGTGTGGTTTCTCATTGCTACTGTTAGTAATGGTGAGTGGTGTTAAGTATCTTTTGGCAGTTGTATTGTGTCTTTTAAATCCCACTTAAATCATGATTTCTTTTGCTCATCTGAGCAGTCTTCTGTCTTCCAAAGAGGGATGTTGTGGAGAAAGGTGCCCATGTGGTTGATGTTACAACACCAAATCCCAACAACCAGACCCAAACCGGAGATAATGGTGAGTATTTCTGTAGTGCTCCTATAGTCTTACAAGCTGGTTGTGTTGAACTCAAATGTCTAAACTTGAATGGAATCCCCAGGTGGTGCAAGTGAAGATGTTCAATCAGCCACTCCAGCACCTAATCCCCAGAATCAGACAGATGCTGCACAAACTGAAGTTACTGGTAAGGATAATGGCTTATTTTTGCCTTCATTTTATATTTGTTATACGTGACCATATACCAATCCCATCACCCAACTGAAATGCATTTATTTTGTGAAATACAAAGATGGAGCAAGTGAAGATGACGTGGTAACTGAAGGCCCAAATTCCCAAAACCAGACAACAGCTGCCCAAACTGGAAATGCTGGTAAGGACATTGGGTCATTTGTGGCTTCATTTGAATATGATTTATGTACTTCACTATATACCATTCCATACATGTAAAGTGGCTTATATATGTGTTGATAAAAGGACTATCTGTGGGCTGAATGGGGTGTCATTGATGTATATGGATGGACTAATTGGTTATGGACGTTTATGATGTGGACTCTTGTTTGATTATACCCTAATTGGACTGCATACGGGGTTGTCTGTTCAGGTGATCCCTCTCTGTTTCAATGACTAATGGTGGACTGGCCGTCTCCGAAATTGATGCTTGCGGATAGGCTGTATCTCCCTTTAAATACAGGCCTGCAAAGAGAGAACGGGGGGAAGAACCGACGCAAGAACGCACCGAGGGCCGGGCGATCGGTAGACGCGGAAGTGGCTATGAGGACCGAAGATCACTGATACTACGCCCGCTAAGTATTTTTGAAAGGAACGTTGATTGTTCCCTTACCTGTGCTTTGAGTTGAACTGTCTTAGTGCTGTCTCGCGGTGTCCTGATTCCTGGTGTTGCTACCCTTGCAGCGGTGCTGAGGCGACAACGGAGTATTCCCCCCGACGAGGGGATCAGCTGATCGGATTAGACGTCGGGTGGCTCGGAGTCAACGTTCTCAAACTTCGTTGCTAAGTGGGGAATCCCCGCAGAACGGCTCGCGTTGATGACATCACAACCACGAAGGGTATCCCGGAATCTTCCTGCAACTTGAGCCCTGGGGGCGTGGCCTCGGCCGACTGGACTCGGACTACGTTATAGGGACTGTGTGAGTGGTTCAACCTATGGAACTTGTGTTTTCCAGAAATACTTTTGTACTGGTCGGAGGGAGGCCTGCCCGACCAGTACTGTCTTTTCCCTCCACTTAAAGACTGTTGGAAGGGGAGTGGCACCACCAGGGGTGGACAGCATATTACATCCCCTGCCATTGTCTGCTGCTCTCGCCTTACTGTGTGGCGGGTGACTTTTTCTGAGTGCATTTTGTGCCCTGGTGTGTTTGCCCATTGTGAGACATTTTGTAGTGAGATTTTGGTGTGTTATCTTGCGATGTGTGTGCTGCTATGGTAACAGGTTTCTTGGTGTGTGGGTATACATATGAAGCTGGTTAAACTCGTGAGCTGTCAGTCAGTGTGCTAGCGTGCTGTGTGTGCTCCTGCCCTTTAGTGGTGGTCTAGATCTCACTTCCCCCTATGCCGAACAGTGTTTTATGCTGCTTGTACTAATAAATATTGTTGTTATACTACTACTACTGCCTCTGTGTTGTCTGTGGCTCGGGAGGATTTGGTTATTGTGAAACCTAGCAAGTGCAATTGTGACATTTTTGGCGTAGTCGGCAGGATCCTCCCTTAGCACAGACAATGACAGACGAAGCGCCACAACCCAGTAATGCAGCTGGTGCAAGTAATGTGATCATGATGCCATGGTTCCTAGGGGGACCCTGGGTGCCAAAATTTGGGGATAGAGAAACAAGTATTGGCTTTCATGATTGGCATATGCAAATTGAAACTTTGATCCGAGCTCAGAACCTCACTCAGACCCAGCAGGTTGACTTTGTTTTAAGCACTCTCCAAGGCGACGCAAGGCGTGAAGTTCTACTACTCCCCACAGATGACCGTAACACCCCAGACAAGATTTTCAAGGCCCTGACGGACCTCTATGGAGAACAAGCCACGGTGGTGCAACTCAGGGCGAAGTTTTTTACCTGCAGACAGCAGGCCGGAGAAGAGGTGGGTGGATTTGTGTTGCGGTTGCGGGAGTGTCTTGCCAGGTGGCGTAAGAAAGAGCCGAGGGCTGAAGGAGAGCAGGGTGATGACGACGAGATGCTCCGCTCCCAACTGGTGGCAGGTCTACGACCGGGACCCATACAGCAGGAACTTCAGAAGCTGCTACGACGACAACCTAGTCTCACATTCATAGAGGTGAGCAAAGAAGCTAAAGCTGTTGAACACGAACAGGGCCACGACGTGGAGGAAGCCACTTCTAGGAAGACCTATGCGCCCACCAAAGCCTGCAATACTGGCCACCCTGCAGACGACTGGCCGGAAATCAAACAGACCCTGAAGGCTGAGGTGCTAGCTGAAGTCAAGGAAGAGATGCTCACCTTAAAGGACAGTATCTTGGGGGAGATACGGCAACAATTCCGGGAGAATCAACCCTCGGCCCAACAGCCTGAACAGCGAGGAATGTCCAGATGGGGGAATGACCAACGACGTCGGCGGGAGAGAAACCCAAAGTGGGATGACCAGGGGCGGCCCATCTGTCTGCGCTGCGGTCGGCCCGGACACATGCAGAGGGACTGCCCCGAGCGCCAGCCCCCACCCCAGGATTTTTGACCGCCTCGACCACCGTTGGGCAGGTGGCCGAGGATGAGGCTCCGACTGAACCCGCACTTAAGCCCGCACTAATTGGACACTGCCCAGAAGTCGAGGTAATAGTACAGGGCAGGGTTATTCCCTGTATCTTAGATACAGGATCACAAGTCACCTTATTCAGCCGCACGTTTTTCCGCCGTCATTTACGCCAAGAGAAGGTTCAGGGGGCAGATGGAATCTCTTGGCTGTCGTTGAAGGCCGCCAATGGACTTAAGTTGCCTTATGTGGGCTATGCGATACTGGACTTCCAGGTTGGGGGGGTGCACGTTCCTGCTAAGGGAGTCGTGGTAGTAGAAGATGACTGCCTACAATCTGACCATGCCATCCTTGGAATGAATGTTATCAGCCATTGCTGGCAGGAACTGTTCCAAGATGGGCACCCGGGCCTGGCGGCCTTCAAATCTGCAATTCCCAAAAGAGCCGGGGAAGCATGGGAAAAAGCCTTCCAGGTGTGTCGTCGGGTACAGGCGTCCAAGTCGTCAGCTGTCTTCGAGGGCACTGCACGCTTGCAGCGACATGGTTCCGTCTCATTGGCCCCCATGACCGAGACCTTGATATGGGCACGCGTCCCCCAAGCTGGGGGCACACCTGACTGCTGTGTCATGGTGGAGGACCTGGGTGGAGACCTGCAAGAGTGGCGAGTAGGTCGGGCTGTCGTCCACATGCGAGCTGGTAAGCTGCCTCTCCGGGTTTGCAACCCCCACCCCTACCCCGTGGAACTGCCTTCCCGGAAGCCCCTGGCCACTGTTGTGCAGATTGATCCAGCTGATGTGCAAGGCCAAAGATATCTGGTACTCCAATGCAGTGGGGAGCAGGAGGTGGAGGTGGATATTCGCTCCGTCACAGCTGGAAGAGCAGAAGAACATTTGGCATTGTCCCTGAAGGGCGAGGACTTGACCAAAGAGCAACAAAGGAAGCTGGAGTGCCTGCTCCGTAAATGGACCCACGTCTTCGCAGCCCATGAGGACGACTATGGGCGGACAAGTGCTGTTCTTCATTCCATCCCAACCGGCGATGCCCCTCCAGTGCGGGAGCGCTACAGACCAGTCCCCCCTAGCCTATATTCGGAGCTGCGCACGCTACTGACAGGGATGCTGAATAGTGGGGTTGTTACGGAGAGCTCCAGTCCGTGGGCAGCACCAGTAGTTCTGGTGAGGAAACGGGACGGCAAGTGGCGTTTTTGTGTTGACTATCGAAAACTCAATGCAGTCACTCATAAAGACGCCTTCCCCCTCCCACGCATTGAAGAGTCCCTCACCGGGATGAAGAAGGCGAGGTGGTATTCCACATTAGACCTGGCCAGTGGTTACTGGCAGGTGGAGGTCCACCCCAAGGACAAAGAGAAGACTGCTTTTACAACGCCCATGGGTCTCTACCAGTGGGAGCGTATGCCTTTCGGACTGTGTAACGCACCAGGTACGTTCCAGCGCTTGATGCAACGGTGTCTAGGGGAGCATGTAAATGATTTCTTACTGATCTATTTGGATGACATCATAATTTATTCAGAAGATTTTGACACCCACCTGCACCACCTCGACCAGGTTTTCGGAAGGCTGGGCCATCATGGCTTAAAACTCCACCCTCAAAAGTGCAAGCTGTTCCACCGAGAGGTTAGGTACTTGGGCCATGTAGTAAGCCAAGAGGGAGTGGCGGTTGACCCCGAGAAGACGACTGCAGTACAGCAGTGGCCCGTCCCTAAGACGGTGAAGGAGGTACGCTCCTTTCTAGGATTTGTGGGGTACTACCGTCGCTTCGTCTCAGGGTTTTCCAAAGTGGCGGGGCCTCTAAACAAGTTGTTACAAGGTACAGGGGGCAATAAGACCGCAAGCATAACGTGGACTCCTGCTTGCCAAGAAGCATTTGAAACCTTGAAAAGGACCCTCACTCAAGCCCCAGTCCTAGCCTATGCGGACTTCACAGCCCCTTTCCGCCTGTACACAGACGCCAGCTTCCAAGGCTTGGGTGCGGTCCTGGCACAAGTACAGGAAGGGAAAGAGCGCGTTATAGCCTATGCCAGCCGTAGCCTCCACCCCACAGAAAGGAATGACAAGAACTATAGTTCCTTCAAATTAGAGCTTTTGGCACTAAAATGGGCTATAACAGAAAAATTTAAAGACTACCTGTGGGGGGCGACCTTTACAGTCTATACAGACAACCGGCCTCTTACCCACCTTCAAACCGCAACCCTGGGGGCAACCGAACAGCGGTGGCAAGCACAGCTAGCCTGTTTTGACTTCCAGTTGTGCTATAGGCCAGGGTCCGTCAATCAAAATGCTGACGCATTGTCCCGGTTGCCAACGGAAGCCAACAGCCAATCGGTGGAAGTGGAGCTCCCCCAGAGCTTGCCCCATGGAATCAACACTGGAGTGACTGAGATTGAAGGCGGGGGGGGAGATTGGACTCGCATCCAGGAGCGGGACCCAGACCTGGGGAAGGTCCGGCAGTGGAAGCAAGAGGGGAAACGGGAACAGCAGATAGATCTGCGACTTCTCACGTCTGGGGGGCGACGTCTTATGAGGGAATGGGACCGTCTACGACTCCAGGATGGGATCCTCACCCGGCAAAGTAAAGACCCAGCCACCGGCCAACTACTGTCCCAAGTGGTAGTACCAGTCCAGGAGCGGCGTAAGGTATGGACCGCCTACCATCAGACTTTGGGCCATGCACGGGGGCAGAGGATGGTAGAGGCACTCCGGGGCCGCATCTTCTGGAATGGGCTGACTGGGGACTCCAAGCGCTGGGAAAGGGAGTGCCACCAGTGCGTGGTGGGGCGGGCGGGGAAAGAAGAGAGGGCCCCACTCCACTCAGTGGTGAGTCAATATCCCTTTCAGATTTTGGCCATGGACTATTTGTCTCTGGGGCGGGTGAACGATTCCCATCCCTGTGTTCTTGTCATCACTGATTTGTTTTCTCGGTATGCTTTAGCCGTACCGACCAGGGATCAGTCTGCCCTGACGACAGCGAAGGCCCTGTGGAAGAACGTGATCCAGGTGTTCGGTTGTCCCGAGCGGATACTGACAGATCAAGGCGGGGCCTTTGAATCCGAAGTGATGCGAGAGCTGTGCCAGTTGTACGGGTGTACCAAGAGCCGCACGACCCCCTACCACCCGCAAGGTAATGGGGCCTGTGAGCGGTTCAACAGGACCCTCCTGGGACTGTTAAACACCTTGGACCAGGAGGGTCAGGGGCGTTGGGCTGAGCGGCTGCCTTACCTCCTCCATGCCTACAATAACACCCCTCACAGTTCCACAGGACTGACCCCATTCTACGTCGTCTTCGGGAAACATGCCAGGTTGCCCCTTGATGTCGCCCTTGGAATCTCCCCACCAGAGGCCCCATGCTCCCGAAATGACTGGGTCCAACACCACCACCAGCAGCTGCTATGCGCCTACAAGAGAGTGCAGGAACATAGTCAGCGTCGACAGGAGTGGGACCAGAGGCGGTACAACCAGCGGGCTAAGGCTTGTCCTCTGTTGCCTGGGGAGAGGGTCCTCTGCAGAAACTTCAGACGGCGTGCTCAGGGAAAGTTGGGGCCTTTCTGGGTCCCAGAACCCTGGGTGGTGGTCTCCCAGCTTAACCCTGGGCAACCGGTGTATAAGCTGCGTCCAGAAGGCAAGGAGGGACCTATCAGAACCATCCACAGGAACAATATCCGTCCATGCCCGGCCAGTTGGACAACTCAAGACCCCGGGAGAGTCTCCCGAGGGGCCGACCGGGTGAGTGAGGTGGGGTTCTGGCCTATGCGTTTTGGTAGTGACCCAAGGCACCCAGGTGTCCCACAGGTTGAGATGGGGGAGGGTATGCCAGAGCCCAGACCCCCAAATGTAACTGATTGGGGGCTGGAATCAGGTACAGGGGATGTTGAAAGTGTGGACTCTGCTGTAGGACTAAGACGCTCCACTAGGAGTAACCTTGGGGTCCCCCCTGTGCGATTTGGGGAATAGCTGGTGGTCGGGACGACCACTGGTCAAGGGGGGAGGGAAATGTAAAGTGGCTTATATATGTGTTGATAAAAGGACTATCTGTGGGCTGAATGGGGTGTCATTGATGTATATGGATGGACTAATTGGTTATGGACGTTTATGATGTGGACTCTTGTTTGATTATACCATAATTGGACTGCATACGGGGTTGTCTGTTCAGGTGATCCCTCTCTGTTTCAATGACTAATGGTGGACTGGCCGTCTCCGAAATTGATGCTTGCGGATAGGCTGTATCTCCCTTTAAATACAGGCCTGCAAAGAGAGAACGGGGGGAAGAACCGACGCAAGAACGCACCGAGGGCCGGGCGATCGGTAGACGCGGAAGTGGCTATGAGGACCGAAGATCACTGATACTACGCCCGCTAAGTATTTTTGAAAGGAACGTTGATTGTTCCCTTACCTGTGCTTTGAGTTGAACTGTCTTAGTGCTGTCTCGCGGTGTCCTGATTCCTGGTGTTGCTACCCTTGCAGCGGTGCTGAGGCGACAACGGAGTATTCCCCCCGACGAGGGGATCAGCTGATCGGATTAGACGTCGGGTGGCTCGGAGTCAACGTTCTCAAACTTCGTTGCTAAGTGGGGAATCCCCGCAGAACGGCTCGCGTTGATGACATCACAACCACGAAGGGTATCCCGGAATCTTCCTGCAACTTGAGCCCTGGGGGCGTGGCCTCGGCCGACTGGACTCGGACTACGTTATAGGGACTGTGTGAGTGGTTCAACCTATGGAACTTGTGTTTTCCAGAAATACTTTTGTACTGGTCGGAGGGAGGCCTGCCCGACCAGTACTGTCTTTTCCCTCCACTTAAAGACTGTTGGAAGGGGAGTGGCACCACCAGGGGTGGACAGCATATTACATCCCCTGCCATTGTCTGCTGCTCTCGCCTTACTGTGTGGCGGGTGACTTTTTCTGAGTGCATTTTGTGCCCTGGTGTGTTTGCCCATTGTGAGACATTTTGTAGTGAGATTTTGGTGTGTTATCTTGCGATGTGTGTGCTGCTATGGTAACAGGTTTCTTGGTGTGTGGGTATACATATGAAGCTGGTTAAACTCGTGAGCTGTCAGTCAGTGTGCTAGCGTGCTGTGTGTGCTCCTGCCCTTTAGTGGTGGTCTAGATCTCACTTCCCCCTATGCCGAACAGTGTTTTATGCTGCTTGTACTAATAAATATTGTTGTTATACTACTACTACTGCCTCTGTGTTGTCTGTGGCTCGGGAGGATTTGGTTATTGTGAAACCTAGCAAGTGCAATTGTGACATACACAGCCCCACTGACATAAATTTATTTTGTGAAATACAAAGATGGAGCAAGTGAAGATGACCTGGTAACTGAAGCCCCAAATTCCCAAAACCAGACTACGTCATATGCTGCAGGTGGAGTAACTGTTACTGGCAATCAAATCCTACGGGGGTAGTTGCTAACATAGCCTGAACAAACTTCTATTAGGGAAAACCATTGGGGTCACTTTAAATTATGCCACCACCTACATCATTCCCAAATTATACTATGGTCTAAAATGAGCCGGCTGTTTTTGTGTAGGGTCCCAGGATGGTCCAAGTGAAGATGCTGAGGTTACCATGCCGACACCAAATGTCCAAAACCAGACCACCTCAGACCACACTGTAGGAACTGGTAAGGCTCGCTGGCTGTTGAAGGGCAGTGTGTCCCTGTCCTGCTTACAACTGCAGTTGGGAATAATCTGTTTATGACTCGGTTTGGTTCTGAAACTAACTGGATCCTCCATGACTTTCTCCTTGTTTTCTCATGTGGTATCCCAAGATGGTGCAAGTGAGGATGCTTTTGTGTTAACTACTGTACTGAACCTGCATAATGAGACTACTGCTGCCCAAGATGGGACCACGGTTACTGGTATTTGCTGATTTGGCTTTTTGACATGTTTCTGTGAGATTTCAATTTTATTGATACATCTGGGATTTGAAACTTGACCAAGACATGATGCTCTACAGTACATTAGTATCTGATTTAGATTTGTGGAATTTCTCCCCATCCATCATGACAATCTCTAGCTTCTTTAGCGCTGGTCTTCTGAGACTTGTGGATTGTAGATGTGTGAATTCAGTTCATTAGCCCCACTAGTGCTCTGTACCACACAAGGAAGGAGTCCCTTTGGTTGACTGATTTTAGAGCAATGGTGCAGAAACTGGGCACTGTGGGCTGGCTTGGTTGTATGGTTCATATCTTAGCCCAGCAGGTCTCTTATATAATAATCAGTGCCAGTAGTGTCACAAACCTCTGGTGGTTATCAACCCCATGTTGGAGCGCAATAGCATTTGTAAACTTGCTCACCAATTATTATTTTAATACTTTATTATCCCTGTCTCCTACTGTGCTGCATACTCTGCTCCCTAACAAACTGCTCAGACTTAACCTCTGGCTGATGGAGCTCCCCCAGTCATCTTGTATTTGTCTCCTGTGAATTGTAGATGGCAGGCTATATAACAACTTGTGCAGTTTGTTAGCCCAACTACTGCTGTACAAGGAATGATTTTGGTTTGAACCTTTTTGGAGCTGAAATGGAACATTGTGGGCTGGCCTGGTTCATATTTCAGGCTGTAGCATTCTTAGATCAACCAATAGTCATAACAAATGTCTAGTTGACCAGTCCCAGATTGAAGCAATGGCATATGGTAAGGAGTTCTGAAATGTAAGTAAAATGTAACTTGTCTTTTTTTACCAATCCCTGTAGACTCCCATGATTCTGCCTAACCCATTCCTGATGTGACCATTCGGAATGCTATGCCTGATGGAACTACTCATCATTTTCATATTGAAAGCAATAAAGACCAGACTTTTTAATCCAATATTGTCTTTCCTGTTTGTTTTTGTTTTTTTTTGAAAGTGGGAGTTGTGATTGTCTTGTCTGATTTGGCGGTAAAGCTGAATAGAAGACCTCATTAACTTTCCTGTTACATTTACGTTTAATTTTGTAATGTGTTAGCCTAACTAAAAGGGAAGTTGGTCCAGTTAATTATACAATTGGTGGATATTGGGTCCGTGTAACGCTTATCAGTTAGATTTTCTAAACACAAACGGACATTTGGAAAAACAGAAATGGATTCAAATATCCAATTTCATTTTTTCCGCCTTGACAAATTAAATTGGATCTTGGAACTGTTTTTCTGTTTTTATTCAGAGGATCAGAAATTTAGAAAATGACAAAATTGCATCTGGGCTCCAATTATTCAGTACTGCAATGATATTCTCTCCCTCGTTCCACATAACTAGCCAACCAATCTTGGAAATGTGCCCTGGTTAGAGATGGTTTCTATGTAGCGGTAAAATAAATGAAAGCAGGCTGGGCTACCTGCCCACTAAGTTTCATGCAGCCTGGTCTTTCAGTGTGTTGAATTTGACACAATTACTGAAAGGGGGGAGGGGGCTGACTAGCTTAGAGTAGAGATCCTGGCCACAAAGTTATCGAAGTAAGGACTGAGTGGCTGCTCACTGTAGATTATAATTGACATTTTGGCAAACAGCCTTCATCCAGGCTGTAAGGCTGTTTGCCTTTAAACAGTTTTATATTTGTAGCCTATGGAAGTTCAACCACATAGGACACAAAGGAGTTAGGATTCTTTCTTTAAGTTTATTCACCAGTGTGTAGGTAGCAGCTAGTAACCAGAAATAGTCTCTGGCATTCAACCAAAATACGTTAGCATGAATTGGTAATGTTGATGATGAAGAAATCGGAAATGCAGATGTTTTGCTCTACACACTTTTGTCCTCTGCCTTCTAGTGGATACTGTGATCTTTGGTGCGTTTGGTAAGACGACCCAGAGCTAACTTGCAATAAAACTGGCCATAGGTAGTTAGCTTTAATTAACACCCGGATCTCCTTATATGGGCAAAGATGGCAGCTTTGGTTCCTTTAGAGGGAGTTAAGTTATTTAGAGACGGGTGACCGTCGCAGGAAGTGCATCATAACAAAGAGACGCCAGACCCTCTTGTATCAGCTGTACTCGGTGATACTGCAGACTCGTAAAATTAGTTAGAACATAAGGCAGAAAAAAGACAAGTTTCCTCATGCTGCTTCCTTATGTTGGAATGTGCAAAAAATTACAATCAAGCCTAGCCTACAGAAAACACTTAATTGATGTGATATAATGATAACTTGTTAAATGTATGCCTACAAAGGTTTATTAAACATCATAGTCATTTATTTCGTCAGTCATCATGTTCATGTTAATGAATAGGAAGGACACTTAAACCATAGCCATAAACCAAAATATCTGCCGTGAGTCCCTATGCGTGAGTCACGAGCTCCTCCCAGCTGACTCTGGCAGATCACATGGACAGTCAGTCGCGATCGGTTATTTAATAAATAAATGTGAATTATGAATAATAATAAAACGCTTCTACCTAATATGACTATTTTCTATATAAACTGTAAAAGAAAATATGTGTTTTCCTGCTGTATTCTCCATAAAGAGTAAAGTAAATGATGTACTTATTTCTGGAATTGACGTCACTTCCTGGACTCGTCTGAGGCTGGTCTGAGGTCTCTCAATGACTTAACCCCTACTGTTTTTATAGGCGAACTTCAGAGGTCTGTTGAACCATAGATATACATAATACAGGCTAGATGTCTCGTCCGCGCTGCTGGCCAATAGAGGTTGACGTCCGCACCTGGAGGCTCACTCATAGGCCTAACATTGTGTTTCAATGGTGCATACTTTTTAAACAACCATAACTTGCTCAATTTTCTACCGATTTTCAAACGGTTTGGTTTGTTATAAACGTCAGAGATGTAGTTATGACACTGCATACTTATAAATAATAATAAAAACTTCAACATGTTCAAGTATCCAGATTATAGCTACGTTAATAATGTTTGTAAGAAACCAAACCGTTTGTAAATCTGTCAAGATTTCAGCGAGATAAGAGTATTTGTGTTTGTGCAGATCAATCACCTTACATCAGGTACCACAGAGCCCACCAGATAGCTTGCCTGTGACAAGATGGCCGACGGTGATGCCGTTAGAGACTCCGCCATAAGAGTGTTTTCACACTTGGTCCCTTTCAGCCTTCTAAACGAACTCAGATTGACGACTTTTTTGTGCATAATGTGAGGGGGCCTGCACTGAATTAGAAAGTTTGATTGGCTGACATGTTGACTGACAGTTAGAGGATCTTTGCAATAACTTCAGATCAGAATTCATTAAAAATGTATATATATATTACATATTTCATATTTTTTATATATGAAACAAAATCACCACACCAGTATCTATCAATCTATCTATCTAGCTAATTTCTGCCATTTTTAGGGGACAACTGTTCATATCATTCTCCCGTTTATGCATCTCATTAACTTTTGTTTTGCATGCAATACCCATTGTTGATGACACACCCTTGGTGCGGTTCAAAACTGGTTGGTTCACTAGATAGCACCAGTTCTGGACCGCACAAGATACCACTAGATAGCACCAAGGTTTAAAGAATTCGGAACGCCACTGGTTCAAGAATGCGTGCTCTGTGTAGGTCGATAAATGGCCTATGTGAAAACACCCTAAGTTAGTGCAAGATGTTTAGCACCTGCGACAAAACTGTGTAGAGCAAAACGTCTGCATTTCCAATTTCTTCGTCCCTGTGAGAGTTTAACAGGTGCGATTATTCAAAATCCCCATGTTATTTTCCTATAGAAAAAAATCTCAAGATACCGGATCTCCTTATTTGGGCAAAGATGGTAGCTTTTTTGTAGGTGAACTTCATAGGTCTATTAATGTCTGGCCACACCCCAGAGACACTGGCACGCATCACTAAACAATGCACACCTGGAACTCATTTGATTCTAATTATCACTGAATTGAGCATGAGGGCGTCCTGCCTTTATAAGCCTCCATAATGCCAGCTTGAAATCATCCTTTCCATTGTTGTTTAGTGATCCAACATGGCAGTACTGGCAAAAGTTGTCGCTGTGTGGTTTCTCATTGCTACTGTTAGTAATGGTGAGTGGTGTTAAGTATCTTTTGGCAGTTGTATTGTGTCTTTTAAATCCCACTTAAATCATGATTTCTTTTGCTCATCTGAGCAGTCTTCTGTCTTCCAAAGAGGGATGTTGTGGAGAAAGGTGCCCATGTGGTTGATGTTACAACACCAAATCCCAACAACCAGACCCAAACCGGAGATAATGGTGAGTATTTCTGTAGTGCTCCTATAGTCTTACAAGCTGGTTGTGTTGAACTCAAATGTCTAAACTTGAATGGAATCCCCAGGTGGTGCAAGTGAAGATGTTCAATCAGCCACTCCAGCACCTAATCCCCAGAATCAGACAGATGCTGCACAAACTGAAGTTACTGGTAAGGATAATGGCTTATTTTTGCCTTCATTTTATATTTGTTATACGTGACCATATACCAATCCCATCACCCAACTGAAATGCATTTATTTTGTGAAATACAAAGATGGAGCAAGTGAAGATGACGTGGTAACTGAAGGCCCAAATTCCCAAAACCAGACAACAGCTGCCCAAACTGGAAATGCTGGTAAGGACATTGGGTCATTTGAATATGATTTATGTACTTCACTATATACCATTCCATACACAGCCCCACTGACATAAATTTATTTTGTGAAATACAAAGATGGAGTAAGTGAAGATGACGTGGTAACTGAAGGCCCAAATTCCCAAAACCAGACAACAGCTGCCCAAACTGGAAATGCTGGTAAGGACATTGGGTCATTTGTGGCTTCATTTGAATATGATTTATGTACTTCACTATATACCATTCCATACACAGCCCCACTGACATAAATTTATTTTGTGAAATACAAAGATGGAGTAAGTGAAGATGACGTGGTAACTGAAGGCCCAAATTCCCAAAACCAGACAACAGCTGCCCAAACTGGAAATGCTGGTAAGGACATTGGGTCATTTGAATATGATTTATGTACTTCACTATATACCATTCCATACACAGCCCCACTGACATAAATTTATTTTGTGAAATACAAAGATGGAGCAAGTGAAGATGACCTGGTAACTGAAGCCCCAAATTCCCAAAACCAGACTACGTCATATGCTGCAGGTGGAGTAACTGTTACTGGCAATCAAATCCTACGGGGGTAGTTGCTAACATAGCCTGAACAAACTTCTATTAGGGAAAACCATTGGGGTCACTTTAAATTATGCCACCACCTACATCATTCCCAAATTATACTATGGTCTAAAATGAGCCGGCTGTTTTTGTGTAGGGTCCCAGGATGGTCCAAGTGAAGATGCTGAGGTTACCATGCCGACACCAAATGTCCAAAACCAGACCACCTCAGACCACACTGTAGGAACTGGTAAGGCTCGCTGGCTGTTGAAGGGCAGTGTGTCCCTGTCCTGCTTACAACTGCAGTTGGGAATAATCTGTTTATGACTCGGTTTGGTTCTGAAACTAACTGGATCCTCCATGACTTTCTCCTTGTTTTCTCATGTGGTATCCCAAGATGGTGCAAGTGAGGATGCTTTTGTGTTAACTACTGTACTGAACCTGCATAATGAGACTACTGCTGCCCAAGATGGGACCACGGTTACTGGTATTTGCTGATTTGGCTTTTTGACATGTTTCTGTGAGATTTCAATTTTATTGATACATCTGGGATTTGAAACTTGACCAAGACATGATGCTCTACAGTACATTAGTATCTGATTTAGATTTGTGGAATTTCTCCCCATCCATCATGACAATCTCTAGCTTCTTTAGCGCTGGTCTTCTGAGACTTGTGGATTGTAGATGTGTGAATTCAGTTCATTAGCCCCACTAGTGCTCTGTACCACACAAGGAAGGAGTCCCTTTGGTTGACTGATTTTAGAGCAATGGTGCAGAAACTGGGCACTGTGGGCTGGCTTGGTTGTATGGTTCATATCTTAGCCCAGCAGGTCTCTTATATAATAATCAGTGCCAGTAGTGTCACAAACCTCTGGTGGTTATCAACCCCATGTTGGAGCGCAATAGCATTTGTAAACTTGCTCACCAATTATTATTTTAATACTTTATTATCCCTGTCTCCTACTGTGCTGCATACTCTGCTCCCTAACAAACTGCTCAGACTTAACCTCTGGCTGATGGAGCTCCCCCAGTCATCTTGTATTTGTCTCCTGTGAATTGTAGATGGCAGGCTATATAACAACTTGTGCAGTTTGTTAGCCCAACTACTGCTGTACAAGGAATGATTTTGGTTTGAACCTTTTTGGAGCTGAAATGGAACATTGTGGGCTGGCCTGGTTCATATTTCAGGCTGTAGCATTCTTAGATCAACCAATAGTCATAACAAATGTCTAGTTGACCAGTCCCAGATTGAAGCAATGGCATATGGTAAGGAGTTCTGAAATGTAAGTAAAATGTAACTTGTCTTTTTTTACCAATCCCTGTAGACTCCCATGATTCTGCCTAACCCATTCCTGATGTGACCATTCGGAATGCTATGCCTGATGGAACTACTCATCATTTTCATATTGAAAGCAATAAAGACCAGACTTTTTAATCCAATATTGTCTTTCCTGTTTGTTTTTGTTTTTTTTTTGAAAGTGGGAGTTGTGATTGTCTTGTCTGATTTGGCGGTAAAGCTGAATAGAAGACCTCATTAACTTTCCTGTTACATTTACGTTTAATTTTGTAATGTGTTAGCCTAACTAAAAGGGAAGTTGGTCCAGTTAATTATACAATTGGTGGATATTGGGTCCGTGTAACGCTTATCAGTTAGATTTTCTAAACACAAACGGACATTTGGAAAAACAGAAATGGATTCAAATATCCAATTTCATTTTTTCCGCCTTGACAAATTAAATTGGATCTTGGAACTGTTTTTCTGTTTTTCTTCAGAGGATCAGAAATTTAGAAAATGACAAAATTGCATCTGGGCTCCAATTATTCAGTACTGCAATGATATTCTCTCCCTCGTTCCACATAACTAGCCAACCAATCTTGGAAATGTGCCCTGGTTAGAGATGGTTTCTATGTAGCGGTAAAATAAATGAAAGCAGGCTGGGCTACCTGCCCACTAAGTTTCATGCAGCCTGGTCTTTCAGTGTGTTGAATTTGACACAATTACTGAAAGGGGGGAGGGGGCTGACTAGCTTAGAGTAGAGATCCTGGCCACAAAGTTATCGAAGTAAGGACTGAGTGGCTGCTCACTGTAGATTATAATTGACATTTTGGCAAACAGCCTTCATCCAGGCTGTAAGGCTGTTTGCCTTTAAACAGTTTTATATTTGTAGCCTATGGAAGTTCAACCACATAGGACACAAAGGAGTTAGGATTCTTTCTTTAAGTTTATTCACCAGTGTGTAGGTAGCAGCTAGTAACCAGAAATAGTCTCTGGCATTCAACCAAAATACGTTAGCATGAATTGGTAATGTTGATGATGAAGAAATCGGAAATGCAGATGTTTTGCTCTACACACTTTTGTCCTCTGCCTTCTAGTGGATACTGTGATCTTTGGTGCGTTTGGTAAGACGACCCAGAGCTAACTTGCAATAAAACTGGCCATAGGTAGTTAGCTTTAATTAACACCCGGATCTCCTTATATGGGCAAAGATGGCAGCTTTGGTTCCTTTAGAGGGAGTTAAGTTATTTAGAGACGGGTGACCGTCGCAGGAAGTGCATCATAACAAAGAGACGCCAGACCCTCTTGTATCAGCTGTACTCGGTGATACTGCAGACTCGTAAAATTAGTTAGAACATAAGGCAGAAAAAAGACAAGTTTCCTCATGCTGCTTCCTTATGTTGGAATGTGCAAAAAATTACAATCAAGCCTAGCCTACAGAAAACACTTAATTGATGTGATATAATGATAACTTGTTAAATGTATGCCTACAAAGGTTTATTAAACATCATAGTCATTTATTTCGTCAGTCATCATGTTCATGTTAATGAATAGGAAGGACACTTAAACCATAGCCATAAACCAAAATATCTGCCGTGAGTCCCTATGCGTGAGTCACGAGCTCCTCCCAGCTGACTCTGGCAGATCACATGGACAGTCAGTCGCGATCGGTTATTTAATAAATAAATGTGAATTATGAATAATAATAAAACGCTTCTACCTAATATGACTATTTTCTATATAAACTGTAAAAGAAAATATGTGTTTTCCTGCTGTATTCTCCATAAAGAGTAAAGTAAATGATGTACTTATTTCTGGAATTGACGTCACTTCCTGGACTCGTCTGAGGCTGGTCTGAGGTCTCTCAATGACTTAACCCCTACTGTTTTTATAGGCGAACTTCAGAGGTCTGTTGAACCATAGATATACATAATACAGGCTAGATGTCTCGTCCGCGCTGCTGGCCAATAGAGGTTGACGTCCGCACCTGGAGGCCAACTTGCCACAGTCAGCTCGCTCACTCATAGGCCTAACATTGTGTTTCAATGGTGCATACTTTTTAAACAACCATAACTTGCTCAATTTTCTACCGATTTTCAAACGGTTTGGTTTGTTATAAACGTCAGAGATGTAGTTATGACACTGCATACTTATAAATAATAATAAAAACTTCAACATGTTCAAGTATCCAGAGTATAGCTACGTTAATAATGTTTGCAAGAAACCAAACCGTTTGTAAATCCGTCAAGATTTCAGCGAGATAAGAGTATTTGTGTTTGTGCAGATCAATCACCTTACATCAGGTACCACAGAGCCCACCAGATAGCTTGCCTGTGACAAGATGGCCGACGGTGATGCCGTTAGAGACTCCGCCATAAGAGTGTTTTCACACTTGGTCCCTTTCAGCCTTCTAAACGAACTCAGATTGACGACTTTTTTGTGCATAATGTGAGGGGGCCTGCACTGAATTAGAAAGTTTGATTGGCTGACATGTTGACTGACAGTTAGAGGATCTTTGCAATAACTCCAGATCAGAATTCATTAAAAATGTATATATATTACATATTTCATATTTTTTTTATATGAAACAAAATCACCACACCAGTATCTATCAATCTATCTATCTAGCTAATTTCTGCCATTTTTAGGGGACAACTGTTCATATCATTCTCCCGTTTATGCATCTCATTAACTTTTGTTTTGCATGCAATACCCATTGTTGATGACACACCCTTGGTGCGGTTCAAAACTGGTTGGTTCACTAGATAGCACCAGTTCTGGACCGCACAAGATACCACTAGATAGCACCAAGGTTTAAAGAATTCGGAACGCCACTGGTTCAAGAATGCGTGCTCTGTGTAGGTCGATAAATGGCCTATGTGAAAACACCCTAAGTTAGTGCAAGATGTTTAGCACCTGCGACAAAACTGTGTAGAGCAAAACGTCTGCATTTCCAATTTCTTCGTCCCTGTGAGAGTTTAACAGGTGCGATTATTCAAAATCCCCATGTTATTTTCCTATAGAAAAAAATCTCAAGATACCGGATCTCCTTATTTGGGCAAAGATGGTAGCTTTTTTGTAGGTGAACTTCATAGGTCTATTAATGTCTGGCCACACCCCAGAGACACTGGCACGCATCACTAAACAATGCACACCTGGAACTCATTTGATTCTAATTATCACTGAATTGAGCATGAGGGCGTCCTGCCTTTATAAGCCTCCATAATGCCAGCTTGAAATCATCCTTTCCATTGTTGTTTAGTGATCCAACATGGCAGTACTGGCAAAAGTTGTCGCTGTGTGGTTTCTCATTGCTACTGTTAGTAATGGTGAGTGGTGTTAAGTATCTTTTGGCAGTTGTATTGTGTCTTTTAAATCCCACTTAAATCATGATTTCTTTTGCTCATCTGAGCAGTCTTCTGTCTTCCAAAGAGGGATGTTGTGGAGAAAGGTGCCCATGTGGTTGATGTTACAACACCAAATCCCAACAACCAGACCCAAACCGGAGATAATGGTGAGTATTTCTGTAGTGCTCCTATAGTCTTACAAGCTGGTTGTGTTGAACTCAAATGTCTAAACTTGAATGGAATCCCCAGGTGGTGCAAGTGAAGATGTTCAATCAGCCACTCCAGCACCTAATCCCCAGAATCAGACAGATGCTGCACAAACTGAAGTTACTGGTAAGGATAATGGCTTATTTTTGCCTTCATTTTATATTTGTTATACGTGACCATATACCAATCCCATCACCCAACTGAAATGCATTTATTTTGTGAAATACAAAGATGGAGCAAGTGAAGATGACGTGGTAACTGAAGGCCCAAATTCCCAAAACCAGACAACAGCTGCCCAAACTGGAAATGCTGGTAAGGACATTGGGTCATTTGAATATGATTTATGTACTTCACTATATACCATTCCATACACAGCCCCACTGACATAAATTTATTTTGTGAAATACAAAGATGGAGTAAGTGAAGATGACGTGGTAACTGAAGGCCCAAATTCCCAAAACCAGACAACAGCTGCCCAAACTGGAAATGCTGGTAAGGACATTGGGTCATTTGTGGCTTCATTTGAATATGATTTATGTACTTCACTATATACCATTCCATACACAGCCCCACTGACATAAATTTATTTTGTGAAATACAAAGATGGAGTAAGTGAAGATGACGTGGTAACTGAAGGCCCAAATTCCCAAAACCAGACAACAGCTGCCCAAACTGGAAATGCTGGTAAGGACATTGGGTCATTTGAATATGATTTATGTACTTCACTATATACCATTCCATACACAGCCCCACTGACATAAATTTATTTTGTGAAATACAAAGATGGAGCAAGTGAAGATGACCTGGTAACTGAAGCCCCAAATTCCCAAAACCAGACTACGTCATATGCTGCAGGTGGAGTAACTGTTACTGGCAATCAAATCCTACGGGGGTAGTTGCTAACATAGCCTGAACAAACTTCTATTAGGGAAAACAATTTAAAGTGACCCCAATGATGCCACCACCTACATCATTCCCAAATTATACTATGGTCTAAAATGAGCCGGCTGTTTTTGTGTAGGGTCCCAGGATGGTCCAAGTGAAGATGCTGAGGTTACCATGCCGACACCAAATGTCCAAAACCAGACCACCTCAGACCACACTGTAGGAACTGGTAAGGCTCGCTGGCTGTTGAAGGGCAGTGTGTCCCTGTCCTGCTTACAACTGCAGTTGGGAATAATCTGTTTATGACTCGGTTTGGTTCTGAAACTAACTGGATCCTCCATGACTTTCTCCTTGTTTTCTCATGTGGTATCCCAAGATGGTGCAAGTGAGGATGCTTTTGTGTTAACTACTGTACTGAACCTGCATAATGAGACTACTGCTGCCCAAGATGGGACCACGGTTACTGGTATTTGCTGATTTGGCTTTTTGACATGTTTCTGTGAGATTTCAATTTTATTGATACATCTGGGATTTGAAACTTGACCAAGACATGATGCTCTACAGTACATTAGTATCTGATTTAGATTTGTGGAATTTCTCCCCATCCATCATGACAATCTCTAGCTTCTTTAGCGCTGGTCTTCTGAGACTTGTGGATTGTAGATGTGTGAATTCAGTTCATTAGCCCCACTAGTGCTCTGTACCACACAAGGAAGGAGTCCCTTTGGTTGACTGATTTTAGAGCAATGGTGCAGAAACTGGGCACTGTGGGCTGGCTTGGTTGTATGGTTCATATCTTAGCCCAGCAGGTCTCTTATATAATAATCAGTGCCAGTAGTGTCACAAACCTCTGGTGGTTATCAACCCCATGTTGGAGCGCAATAGCATTTGTAAACTTGCTCACCAATTATTATTTTAATACTTTATTATCCCTGTCTCCTACTGTGCTGCATACTCTGCTCCCTAACAAACTGCTCAGACTTAACCTCTGGCTGATGGAGCTCCCCCAGTCATCTTGTATTTGTCTCCTGTGAATTGTAGATGGCAGGCTATATAACAACTTGTGCAGTTTGTTAGCCCAACTACTGCTGTACAAGGAATGATTTTGGTTTGAACCTTTTTGGAGCTGAAATGGAACATTGTGGGCTGGCCTGGTTCATATTTCAGGCTGTAGCATTCTTAGATCAACCAATAGTCATAACAAATGTCTAGTTGACCAGTCCCAGATTGAAGCAATGGCATATGGTAAGGAGTTCTGAAATGTAAGTAAAATGTAACTTGTCTTTTTTTACCAATCCCTGTAGACTCCCATGATTCTGCCTAACCCATTCCTGATGTGACCATTCGGAATGCTATGCCTGATGGAACTACTCATCATTTTCATATTGAAAGCAATAAAGACCAGACTTTTTAATCCAATATTGTCTTTCCTGTTTGTTTTTGTTTTTTTTTGAAAGTGGGAGTTGTGATTGTCTTGTCTGATTTGGCGGTAAAGCTGAATAGAAGACCTCATTAACTTTCCTGTTACATTTACGTTTAATTTTGTAATGTGTTAGCCTAACTAAAAGGGAAGTTGGTCCAGTTAATTATACAATTGGTGGATATTGGGTCCGTGTAACGCTTATCAGTTAGATTTTCTAAACACAAACGGACATTTGGAAAAACAGAAATGGATTCAAATATCCAATTTCATTTTTTCCGCCTTGACAAATTAAATTGGATCTTGGAACTGTTTTTCTGTTTTTATTCAGAGGATCAGAAATTTAGAAAATGACAAAATTGCATCTGGGCTCCAATTATTCAGTACTGCAATGATATTCTCTCCCTCGTTCCACATAACTAGCCAACCAATCTTGGAAATGTGCCCTGGTTAGAGATGGTTTCTATGTAGCGGTAAAATAAATGAAAGCAGGCTGGGCTACCTGCCCACTAAGTTTCATGCAGCCTGGTCTTTCAGTGTGTTGAATTTGACACAATTACTGAAAGGGGGGAGGGGGCTGACTAGCTTAGAGTAGAGATCCTGGCCACAAAGTTATCGAAGTAAGGACTGAGTGGCTGCTCACTGTAGATTATAATTGACATTTTGGCAAACAGCCTTCATCCAGGCTGTAAGGCTGTTTGCCTTTAAACAGTTTTATATTTGTAGCCTATGGAAGTTCAACCACATAGGACACAAAGGAGTTAGGATTCTTTCTTTAAGTTTATTCACCAGTGTGTAGGTAGCAGCTAGTAACCAGAAATAGTCTCTGGCATTCAACCAAAATACGTTAGCATGAATTGGTAATGTTGATGATGAAGAAATCGGAAATGCAGATGTTTTGCTCTACACACTTTTGTCCTCTGCCTTCTAGTGGATACTGTGATCTTTGGTGCGTTTGGTAAGACGACCCAGAGCTAACTTGCAATAAAACTGGCCATAGGTAGTTAGCTTTAATTAACACCCGGATCTCCTTATATGGGCAAAGATGGCAGCTTTGGTTCCTTTAGAGGGAGTTAAGTTATTTAGAGACGGGTGACCGTCGCAGGAAGTGCATCATAACAAAGAGACGCCAGACCCTCTTGTATCAGCTGTACTCGGTGATACTGCAGACTCGTAAAATTAGTTAGAACATAAGGCAGAAAAAAGACAAGTTTCCTCATGCTGCTTCCTTATGTTGGAATGTGCAAAAAATTACAATCAAGCCTAGCCTACAGAAAACACTTAATTGATGTGATATAATGATAACTTGTTAAATGTATGCCTACAAAGGTTTATTAAACATCATAGTCATTTATTTCGTCAGTCATCATGTTCATGTTAATGAATAGGAAGGACACTTAAACCATAGCCATAAACCAAAATATCTGCCGTGAGTCCCTATGCGTGAGTCACGAGCTCCTCCCAGCTGACTCTGGCAGATCACATGGACAGTCAGTCGCGATCGGTTATTTAATAAATAAATGTGAATTATGAATAATAATAAAACGCTTCTACCTAATATGACTATTTTCTATATAAACTGTAAAAGAAAATATGTGTTTTCCTGCTGTATTCTCCATAAAGAGTAAAGTAAATGATGTACTTATTTCTGGAATTGACGTCACTTCCTGGACTCGTCTGAGGCTGGTCTGAGGTCTCTCAATGACTTAACCCCTACTGTTTTTATAGGCGAACTTCAGAGGTCTGTTGAACCATAGATATACATAATACAGGCTAGATGTCTCGTCCGCGCTGCTGGCCAATAGAGGTTGACGTCCGCACCTGGAGGCCAACTTGCCACAGTCAGCTCGCTCACTCATAGGCCTAACATTGTGTTTCAATGGTGCATACTTTTTAAACAACCATAACTTGCTCAATTTTCTACCGATTTTCAAACGGTTTGGTTTGTTATAAACGTCAGAGATGTAGTTATGACACTGCATACTTATAAATAATAATAAAAACTTCAACATGTTCAAGTATCCAGAGTATAGCTACGTTAATAATGTTTGCAAGAAACCAAACCGTTTGTAAATCCGTCAAGATTTCAGCGAGATAAGAGTATTTGTGTTTGTGCAGATCAATCACCTTACATCAGGTACCACAGAGCCCACCAGATAGCTTGCCTGTGACAAGATGGCCGACGGTGATGCCGTTAGAGACTCCGCCATAAGAGTGTTTTCACACTTGGTCCCTTTCAGCCTTCTAAACGAACTCAGATTGACGACTTTTTTGTGCATAATGTGAGGGGGCCTGCACTGAATTAGAAAGTTTGATTGGCTGACATGTTGACTGACAGTTAGAGGATCTTTGCAATAACTTCAGATCAGAATTCATTAAAAATGTATATATATTACATATTTCATATTTTTTATATATGAAACAAAATCACCACACCAGTATCTATCAATCTATCTATCTAGCTAATTTCTGCCATTTTTAGGGGACAACTGTTCATATCATTCTCCCGTTTATGCATCTCATTAACTTTTGTTTTGCATGCAATACCCATTGTTGATGACACACCCTTGGTGCGGTTCAAAACTGGTTGGTTCACTAGATAGCACCAGTTCTGGACCGCACAAGATACCACTAGATAGCACCAAGGTTTAAAGAATTCGGAACGCCACTGGTTCAAGAATGCGTGCTCTGTGTAGGTCGATAAATGGCCTATGTGAAAACACCCTAAGTTAGTGCAAGATGTTTAGCACCTGCGACAAAACTGTGTAGAGCAAAACGTCTGCATTTCCAATTTCTTCGTCCCTGTGAGAGTTTAACAGGTGCGATTATTCAAAATCCCCATGTTATTTTCCTATAGAAAAAAATCTCAAGATACCGGATCTCCTTATTTGGGCAAAGATGGTAGCTTTTTTGTAGGTGAACTTCATAGGTCTATTAATGTCTGGCCACACCCCAGAGACACTGGCACGCATCACTAAACAATGCACACCTGGAACTCATTTGATTCTAATTATCACTGAATTGAGCATGAGGGCGTCCTGCCTTTATAAGCCTCCATAATGCCAGCTTGAAATCATCCTTTCCATTGTTGTTTAGTGATCCAACATGGCAGTACTGGCAAAAGTTGTCGCTGTGTGGTTTCTCATTGCTACTGTTAGTAATGGTGAGTGGTGTTAAGTATCTTTTGGCAGTTGTATTGTGTCTTTTAAATCCCACTTAAATCATGATTTCTTTTGCTCATCTGAGCAGTCTTCTGTCTTCCAAAGAGGAATGTTGTGGAGAAAGGTGCCCATGTGGTTGATGTTACAACACCAAATCCCAACAACCAGACCCAAACCGGAGATAATGGTGAGTATTTCTGTAGTGCTCCTATAGTCTTACAAGCTGGTTGTGTTGAACTCAAATGTCTAAACTTGAATGGAATCCCCAGGTGGTGCAAGTGAAGATGTTCAATCAGCCACTCCAGCACCTAATCCCCAGAATCAGACAGATGCTGCACAAACTGAAGTTACTGGTAAGGATAATGGGTTATTTTTGCCTTCATTTTATATTTGTTATACGTGACCATATACCTATACCAATCCCATCACCCAACTGAAATGCATTTATTTTGTGAAATACAAAGATGGAGCAAGTGAAGATGACGTGGTAACTGAAGGCCCAAATTCCCAAAACCAGACAACAGCTGCCCAAACTGGAAATGCTGGTAAGGACATTGGGTCATTTGAATATGATTTATGTACTTCACTATATACCATTCCATACACAGCCCCACTGACATAAATTTATTTTGTGAAATACAAAGATGGAGTAAGTGAAGATGACGTGGTAACTGAAGGCCCAAATTCCCAAAACCAGACAACAGCTGCCCAAACTGGAAATGCTGGTAAGGACATTGGGTCATTTGTGGCTTCATTTGAATATGATTTATGTACTTCACTATATACCATTCCATACACAGCCCCACTGACATAAATTTATTTTGTGAAATACAAAGATGGAGCAAGTGAAGATGACCTGGTAACTGAAGCCCCAAATTCCCAAAACCAGACTACGTCATATGCTGCAGGTGGAGTAACTGTTACTGGCAATCAAATCCTACGGGGGTAGTTGCTAACGTAGCCTGAACAAACTTCTATTAGGGAAAACCATTGGGGTCACTTTAAATTATGCCACCACCTACATCATTCCCAAATTATACTATGGTCTAAAATGAGCCGGCTGTTTTTGTGTAGGGTCCCAGGATGGTCCAAGTGAAGATGCTGAGGTTACCATGCCGACACCAAATGTCCAAAACCAGACCACCTCAGACCACACTGTAGGAACTGGTAAGGCTCGCTGGCTGTTGAAGGGCAGTGTGTCCCTGTCCTGCTTACAACTGCAGTTGGGAATAATCTGTTTATGACTCGGTTTGGTTCTGAAACTAACTGGATCCTCCATGACTTTCTCCTTGTTTTCTCATGTGGTATCCCAAGATGGTGCAAGTGAGGATGCTTTTGTGTTAACTACTGTACTGAACCTGCATAATGAGACTACTGCTGCCCAAGATGGGACCACGGTTACTGGTATTTGCTGATTTGGCTTTTTGACATGTTTCTGTGAGATTTCAATTTTATTGATACATCTGGGATTTGAAACTTGACCAAGACATGATGCTCTACAGTACATTAGTATCTGATTTAGATTTGTGGAATTTCTCCCCATCCATCATGACAATCTCTAGCTTCTTTAGCGCTGGTCTTCTGAGACTTGTGGATTGTAGATGTGTGAATTCAGTTCATTAGCCCCACTAGTGCTCTGTACCACACAAGGAAGGAGTCCCTTTGGTTGACTGATTTTAGAGCAATGGTGCAGAAACTGGGCACTGTGGGCTGGCTTGGTTGTATGGTTCATATCTTAGCCCAGCAGGTCTCTTATATAATAATCAGTGCCAGTAGTGTCACAAACCTCTGGTGGTTATCAACCCCATGTTGGAGCGCAATAGCATTTGTAAACTTGCTCACCAATTATTATTTTAATACTTTATTATCCCTGTCTCCTACTGTGCTGCATACTCTGCTCCCTAACAAACTGCTCAGACTTAACCTCTGGCTGATGGAGCTCCCCCAGTCATCTTGTATTTGTCTCCTGTGAATTGTAGATGGCAGGCTATATAACAACTTGTGCAGTTTGTTAGCCCAACTACTGCTGTACAAGGAATGATTTTGGTTTGAACCTTTTTGGAGCTGAAATGGAACATTGTGGGCTGGCCTGGTTCATATTTCAGGCTGTAGCATTCTTAGATCAACCAATAGTCATAACAAATGTCTAGTTGACCAGTCCCAGATTGAAGCAATGGCATATGGTAAGGAGTTCTGAAATGTAAGTAAAATGTAACTTGTCTTTTTTTACCAATCCCTGTAGACTCCCATGATTCTGCCTAACCCATTCCTGATGTGACCATTCGGAATGCTATGCCTGATGGAACTACTCATCATTTTCATATTGAAAGCAATAAAGACCAGACTTTTTAATCCAATATTGTCTTTCCTGTTTGTTTTTGTTTTTTTTTGAAAGTGGGAGTTGTGATTGTCTTGTCTGATTTGGCGGTAAAGCTGAATAGAAGACCTCATTAACTTTCCTGTTACATTTACGTTTAATTTTGTAATGTGTTAGCCTAACTAAAAGGGAAGTTGGTCCAGTTAATTATACAATTGGTGGATATTGGGTCCGTGTAACGCTTATCAGTTAGATTTTCTAAACACAAACGGACATTTGGAAAAACAGAAATGGATTCAAATATCCAATTTCATTTTTTCCGCCTTGACAAATTAAATTGGATCTTGGAACTGTTTTTCTTCAGAGGATCAGAAATTTAGAAAATGACAAAATTGCATCTGGGCTCCAATTATTCAGTACTGCAATGATATTCTCTCCCTCGTTCCACATAACTAGCCAACCAATCTTGGAAATGTGCCCTGGTTAGAGATGGTTTCTATGTAGCGGTAAAATAAATGAAAGCAGGCTGGGCTACCTGCCCACTAAGTTTCATGCAGCCTGGTCTTTCAGTGTGTTGAATTTGACACAATTACTGAAAGGGGGGAGGGGGCTGACTAGCTTAGAGTAGAGATCCTGGCCACAAAGTTATCGAAGTAAGGACTGAGTGGCTGCTCACTGTAGATTATAATTGACATTTTGGCAAACAGCCTTCATCCAGGCTGTAAGGCTGTTTGCCTTTAAACAGTTTTATATTTGTAGCCTATGGAAGTTCAACCACATAGGACACAAAGGAGTTGGGATTCTTTCTTTAAGTTTATTCACCAGTGTGTAGGTAGCAGCTAGTAACCAGAAATAGTCTCTGGCATTCAACCAAAATACGTTAGCATGAATTGGTAATGTTGATGATGAAGAAATCGGAAATGCAGATGTTTTGCTCTACACACTTTTGTCCTCTGCCTTCTAGTGGATACTGTGATCTTTGGTGCGTTTGGTAAGACGACCCAGAGCTAACTTGCAATAAAACTGGCCATAGGTAGTTAGCTTTAATTAACACCCGGATCTCCTTATATGGGCAAAGATGGCAGCTTTGGTTCCTTTAGAGGGAGTTAAGTTATTTAGAGACGGGTGACCGTCGCAGGAAGTGCATCATAACAAAGAGACGCCAGACCCTCTTGTATCAGCTGTACTCGGTGATACTGCAGACTCGTAAAATTAGTTAGAACATAAGGCAGAAAAAAGACAAGTTTCCTCATGCTGCTTCCTTATGTTGGAATGTGCAAAAAATTACAATCAAGCCTAGCCTACAGAAAACACTTAATTGATGTGATATAATGATAACTTGTTAAATGTATGCCTACAAAGGTTTATTAAACATCATAGTCATTTATTTCGTCAGTCATCATGTTCATGTTAATGAATAGGAAGGACACTTAAACCATAGCCATAAACCAAAATATCTGCCGTGAGTCCCTATGCGTGAGTCACGAGCTCCTCCCAGCTGACTCTGGCAGATCACATGGACAGTCAGTCGCGATCGGTTATTTAATAAATAAATGTGAATTATGAATAATAATAAAACGCTTCTACCTAATATGACTATTTTCTATATAAACTGTAAAAGAAAATATGTGTTTTCCTGCTGTATTCTCCATAAAGAGTAAAGTAAATGATGTACTTATTTCTGGAATTGACGTCACTTCCTGGACTCGTCTGAGGCTGGTCTGAGGTCTCTCAATGACTTAACCCCTACTATTTTTATAGGCGAACTTCAGAGGTCTGTTGAACCATAGATATACATAATACAGGCTAGATGTCTCGTCCGCGCTGCTGGCCAATAGAGGTTGACGTCCGCACCTGGAGGCTCACTCATAGGCCTAACATTGTGTTTCAATGGTGCATACTTTTTAAACAACCATAACTTGCTCAATTTTCTACCGATTTTCAAACGGTTTGGTTTGTTATAAACGTCAGAGATGTAGTTATGACACTGCATACTTATAAATAATAATAAAAACTTCAACATGTTCAAGTATCCAGATTATAGCTACGTTAATAATGTTTGTAAGAAACCAAACCGTTTGTAAATCTGTCAAGATTTCAGCGAGATAAGAGTATTTGTGTTTGTGCAGATCAATCACCTTACATCAGGTACCACAGAGCCCACCAGATAGCTTGCCTGTGACAAGATGGCCGACGGTGATGCCGTTAGAGACTCCGCCATAAGAGTGTTTTCACACTTGGTCCCTTTCAGCCTTCTAAACGAACTCAGATTGACGACTTTTTTGTGCATAATGTGAGGGGGCCTGCACTGAATTAGAAAGTTTGATTGGCTGACATGTTGACTGACAGTTAGAGGATCTTTGCAATAACTTCAGATCAGAATTCATTAAAAATGTATATATATATTACATATTTCATATTTTTTTTATATGAAACAAAATCACCACACCAGTATCTATCAATCTATCTATCTAGCTAATTTCTGCCATTTTTAGGGGACAACTGTTCATATCATTCTCCCGTTTATGCATCTCATTAACTTTTGTTTTGCATGCATTACCCATTGTTGATGACACACCCTTGGTGCGGTTCAAAACTGGTTGGTTCACTAGATAGCACCAGTTCTGGACCGCACAAGATACCACTAGATAGCACCAAGGTTTAAAGAATTCGGAACGCCACTGGTTCAAGAATGCGTGCTCTGTGTAGGTCGATAAATGGCCTATGTGAAAACACCCTAAGTTAGTGCAAGATGTTTAGCACCTGCGACAAAACTGTGTAGAGCAAAACGTCTGCATTTCCAATTTCTTCGTCCCTGTGAGAGTTTAACAGGTGCGATTATTCAAAATCCCCATGTTATTTTCCTATAGAAAAAAATCTCAAGATACCGGATCTCCTTATTTGGGCAAAGATGGTAGCTTTTTTGTAGGTGAACTTCATAGGTCTATTAATGTCTGGCCACACCCCAGAGACACTGGCACGCATCACTAAACAATGCACACCTGGAACTCATTTGATTCTAATTATCACTGAATTGAGCATGAGGGCATCCTGCCTTTATAAGCCTCCATAATGCCAGCTTGAAATCATCCTTTCCATTGTTGTTTAGTGATCCAACATGGCAGTACTGGCAAAAGTTGTCGCTGTGTGGTTTCTCATTGCTACTGTTAGTAATGGTGAGTGGTGTTAAGTATCTTTTGGCAGTTGTATTGTGTCTTTTAAATCCCACTTAAATCATGATTTCTTTTGCTCATCTGAGCAGTCTTCTGTCTTCCAAAGAGGGATGTTGTGGAGAAAGGTGCCCATGTGGTTGATGTTACAACACCAAATCCCAACAACCAGACCCAAACCGGAGATAATGGTGAGTATTTCTGTAGTGCTCCTATAGTCTTACAAGCTGGTTGTGTTGAACTCAAATGTCTAAACTTGAATGGAATCCCCAGGTGGTGCAAGTGAAGATGTTCAATCAGCCACTCCAGCACCTAATCCCCAGAATCAGACAGATGCTGCACAAACTGAAGTTACTGGTAAGGATAATGGGTTATTTTTGCCTTCATTTTATATTTGTTATACGTGACCATATACCAATCCCATCACCCAACTGAAATGCATTTATTTTGTGAAATACAAAGATGGAGCAAGTGAAGATGACGTGGTAACTGAAGGCCCAAATTCCCAAAACCAGACAACAGCTGCCCAAACTGGAAATGCTGGTAAGGACATTGGGTCATTTGAATATGATTTATGTACTTCACTATATACCATTCCATACACAGCCCCACTGACATAAATTTATTTTGTGAAATACAAAGATGGAGTAAGTGAAGATGACGTGGTAACTGAAGGCCCAAATTCCCAAAACCAGACAACAGCTGCCCAAACTGGAAATGCTGGTAAGGACATTGGGTCATTTGTGGCTTCATTTGAATATGATTTATGTACTTCACTATATACCATTCCATACACAGCCCCACTGACATAAATTTATTTTGTGAAATACAAAGATGGAGTAAGTGAAGATGACGTGGTAACTGAAGGCCCAAATTCCCAAAACCAGACAACAGCTGCCCAAACTGGAAATGCTGGTAAGGACATTGGGTCATTTGTGGCTTCATTTGAATATGATTTATGTACTTCACTATATACCATTCCATACACAGCCCCACTGACATAAATTTATTTTGTGAAATACAAAGATGGAGTAAGTGAAGATGACGTGGTAACTGAAGGCCCAAATTCCCAAAACCAGACAACAGCTGCCCAAACTGGAAATGCTGGTAAGGACATTGGGTCATTTGTGGCTTCATTTGAATATGATTTATGTACTTCACTATATACCATTCCATACACAGCCCCACTGACATAAATTTATTTTGTGAAATACAAAGATGGAGTAAGTGAAGATGACGTGGTAACTGAAGGCCCAAATTCCCAAAACCAGACAACAGCTGCCCAAACTGGAAATGCTGGTAAGGACATTGGGTCATTTGTGGCTTCATTTGAATATGATTTATGTACTTCACTATATACCATTCCATACACAGCCCCACTGACATAAATTTATTTTGTGAAATACAAAGATGGAGTAAGTGAAGATGACGTGGTAACTGAAGGCCCAAATTCCCAAAACCAGACAACAGCTGCCCAAACTGGAAATGCTGGTAAGGACATTGGGTCATTTGTGG
Organism: Alosa sapidissima; assembly: GCF_018492685.1. NCBI lineage: Eukaryota > Metazoa > Chordata > Actinopteri > Clupeiformes > Clupeidae > Alosa > Alosa sapidissima. Next base: position 16,147,761 of record NC_055961.1, on the reverse strand, counting down.
CTTCATTTGAATATGATTTATGTACTTCACTATATACCATTCCATACACAGCCCCACTGACATAAATTTATTTTGTGAAATACAAAGATGGAGTAAGTGAAGATGACGTGGTAACTGAAGGCCCAAATTCCCAAAACCAGACAACAGCTGCCCAAACTGGAAATGCTGGTAAGGACATTGGGTCATTTGAATATGATTTATGTACTTCACTATATACCATTCCATACACAGCCCCACTGACATACATTTATTTTGTGAAATACAAAGATGGAGCAAGTGAAGATGACCTGGTAACTGAAGCCCCAAATTCCCAAAACCAGACTACGTCATATGCTGCAGGTGGAGTAACTGTTACTGGCAATCAAATCCTACGGGGGTAGTTGCTAACATAGCCTGAACAAACTTCTATTAGGGAAAACCATTGGGGTCACTTTAAATTATGCCACCACCTACATCATTCCCAAATTATACTATGGTCTAAAATGAGCCGGCTGTTTTTGTGTAGGGTCCCAGGATGGTCCAAGTGAAGATGCTGAGGTTACCATGCCGACACCAAATGTCCAAAACCAGACCACCTCAGACCACACTGTAGGAACTGGTAAGGCTCGCTGGCTGTTGAAGGGCAGTGTGTCCCTGTCCTGCTTACAACTGCAGTTGGGAATAATCTGTTTATGACTCGGTTTGGTTCTGAAACTAACTGGATCCTCCATGACTTTCTCCTTGTTTTCTCATGTGGTATCCCAAGATGGTGCAAGTGAGGATGCTTTTGTGTTAACTACTGTACTGAACCTGCATAATGAGACTACTGCTGCCCAAGATGGGACCACGGTTACTGGTATTTGCTGATTTGGCTTTTTGACATGTTTCTGTGAGATTTCAATTTTATTGATACATCTGGGATTTGAAACTTGACCAAGACATGATGCTCTACAGTACATTAGTATCTGATTTAGATTTGTGGAATTTCTCCCCATCCATCATGACAATCTCTAGCTTCTTTAGCGCTGGTCTTCTGAGACTTGTGGATTGTAGATGTGTGAATTCAGTTCATTAGCCCCACTAGTGCTCTGTACCACACAAGGAAGGAGTCCCTTTGGTTGACTGATTTTAGAGCAATGGTGCAGAAACTGGGCACTGTGGGCTGGCTTGGTTGTATGGTTCATATCTTAGCCCAGCAGGTCTCTTATATAATAATCAGTGCCAGTAGTGTCACAAACCTCTGGTGGTTATCAACCCCATGTTGGAGCGCAATAGCATTTGTAAACTTGCTCACCAATTATTATTTTAATACTTTATTATCCCTGTCTCCTACTGTGCTGCATACTCTGCTCCCTAACAAACTGCTCAGACTTAACCTCTGGCTGATGGAGCTCCCCCAGTCATCTTGTATTTGTCTCCTGTGAATTGTAGATGGCAGGCTATATAACAACTTGTGCAGTTTGTTAGCCCAACTACTGCTGTACAAGGAATGATTTTGGTTTGAACCTTTTTGGAGCTGAAATGGAACATTGTGGGCTGGCCTGGTTCATATTTCAGGCTGTAGCATTCTTAGATCAACCAATAGTCATAACAAATGTCTAGTTGACCAGTCCCAGATTGAAGCAATGGCATATGGTAAGGAGTTCTGAAATGTAAGTAAAATGTAACTTGTCTTTTTTTACCAATCCCTGTAGACTCCCATGATTCTGCCTAACCCATTCCTGATGTGACCATTCGGAATGCTATGCCTGATGGAACTACTCATCATTTTCATATTGAAAGCAATAAAGACCAGACTTTTTAATCCAATATTGTCTTTCCTGTTTGTTTTTGTTTTTTTTTGAAAGTGGGAGTTGTGATTGTCTTGTCTGATTTGGCGGTAAAGCTGAATAGAAGACCTCATTAACTTTCCTGTTACATTTACGTTTAATTTTGTAATGTGTTAGCCTAACTAAAAGGGAAGTTGGTCCAGTTAATTATACAATTGGTGGATATTGGGTCCGTGTAACGCTTATCAGTTAGATTTTCTAAACACAAACGGACATTTGGAAAAACAGAAATGGATTCAAATATCCAATTTCATTTTTTCCGCCTTGACAAATTAAATTGGATCTTGGAACTGTTTTTCTGTTTTTATTCAGAGGATCAGAAATTTAGAAAATGACAAAATTGCATCTGGGCTCCAATTATTCAGTACTGCAATGATATTCTCTCCCTCGTTCCACATAACTAGCCAACCAATCTTGGAAATGTGCCCTGGTTAGAGATGGTTTCTATGTAGCGGTAAAATAAATGAAAGCAGGCTGGGCTACCTGCCCACTAAGTTTCATGCAGCCTGGTCTTTCAGTGTGTTGAATTTGACACAATTACTGAAAGGGGGGAGGGGGCTGACTAGCTTAGAGTAGAGATCCTGGCCACAAAGTTATCGAAGTAAGGACTGAGTGGCTGCTCACTGTAGATTATAATTGACATTTTGGCAAACAGCCTTCATCCAGGCTGTAAGGCTGTTTGCCTTTAAACAGTTTTATATTTGTAGCCTATGGAAGTTCAACCACATAGGACACAAAGGAGTTAGGATTCTTTCTTTAAGTTTATTCACCAGTGTGTAGGTAGCAGCTAGTAACCAGAAATAGTCTCTGGCATTCAACCAAAATACGTTAGCATGAATTGGTAATGTTGATGATGAAGAAATCGGAAATGCAGATGTTTTGCTCTACACACTTTTGTCCTCTGCCTTCTAGTGGATACTGTGATCTTTGGTGCGTTTGGTAAGACGACCCAGAGCTAACTTGCAATAAAACTGGCCATAGGTAGTTAGCTTTAATTAACACCCGGATCTCCTTATATGGGCAAAGATGGCAGCTTTGGTTCCTTTAGAGGGAGTTTTAGAGACGGGTGACCGTCGCAGGAAGTGCATCATAACAAAGAGACGCCAGACCCTCTTGTATCAGCTGTACTCGGTGATACTGCAGACTCGTAAAATTAGTTAGAACATAAGGCAGAAAAAAGACAAGTTTCCTCATGCTGCTTCCTTATGTTGGAATGTGCAAAAAATTACAATCAAGCCTAGCCTACAGAAAACACTTAATTGATGTGATATAATGATAACTTGTTAAATGTATGCCTACAAAGGTTTATTAAACATCATAGTCATTTATTTCGTCAGTCATCATGTTCATGTTAATGAATAGGAAGGACACTTAAACCATAGCCATAAACCAAAATATCTGCCGTGAGTCCCTATGCGTGAGTCACGAGCTCCTCCCAGCTGACTCTGGCAGATCACATGGACAGTCAGTCGCGATCGGTTATTTAATTAATAAATAAATGTGAATTATGAATAATAATAAAACGCTTCTACCTAATATGACTATTTTCTATATAAACTGTAAAAGAAAATATGTGTTTTCCTGCTGTATTCTCCATAAAGAGTAAAGTAAATGATGTACTTATTTCTGGAATTGACGTCACTTCCTGGACTCGTCTGAGGCTGGTCTGAGGTCTCTCAATGACTTAACCCCTACTATTTTTATAGGCGAACTTCAGAGGTCTGTTGAACCATAGATATACATAATACAGGCTAGATGTCTCGTCCGCGCTGCTGGCCAATAGAGGTTGACGTCCGCACCTGGAGGCTCACTCATAGGCCTAACATTGTGTTTCAATGGTGCATACTTTTTAAACAACCATAACTTGCTCAATTTTCTACCGATTTTCAAACGGTTTGGTTTGTTATAAACGTCAGAGATGTAGTTATGACACTGCATACTTATAAATAATAATAAAAACTTCAACATGTTCAAGTATCCAGATTATAGCTACGTTAATAATGTTTGTAAGAAACCAAACCGTTTGTAAATCTGTCAAGATTTCAGCGAGATAAGAGTATTTGTGTTTGTGCAGATCAATCACCTTACATCAGGTACCACAGAGCCCACCAGATAGCTTGCCTGTGACAAGATGGCCGACGGTGATGCCGTTAGAGACTCCGCCATAAGAGTGTTTTCACACTTGGTCCCTTTCAGCCTTCTAAACGAACTCAGATTGACGACTTTTTTGTGCATAATGTGAGGGGGCCTGCACTGAATTAGAAAGTTTGATTGGCTGACATGTTGACTGACAGTTAGAGGACCTTTGCAATAACTTCAGATCAGAATTCATTAAAAATGTATATATATATTACATATTTCATATTTTTTATATATGAAACAAAATCACCACACCAGTATCTATCAATCTATCTATCTAGCTAATTTCTGCCATTTTTAGGGGACAACTGTTCATATCATTCTCCCGTTTATGCATCTCATTAACTTTTGTTTTGCATGCAATACCCATTGTTGATGACACACCCTTGGTGCGGTTCAAAACTGGTTGGTTCACTAGATAGCACCAGTTCTGGACCTCACAAGATACCACTAGATAGCACCAAGGTTTAAAGAATTCGGAACGCCACTGGTTCAAGAATGCGTGCTCTGTGTAGGTCGATAAATGGCCTATGTGAAAACACCCTAAGTTAGTGCAAGATGTTTAGCACCTGCGACAAAACTGTGTAGAGCAAAACGTCTGCATTTCCAATTTCTTCGTCCCTGTGAGAGTTTAACAGGTGCGATTATTCAAAATCCCCATGTTATTTTCCTATAGAAAAAAATCTCAAGATACCGGATCTCCTTATTTGGGCAAAGATGGTAGCTTTTTTGTAGGTGAACTTCATAGGTCTATTAATGTCTGGCCACACCCCAGAGACACTGGCACGCATCACTAAACAATGCACACCTGGAACTCATTTGATTCTAATTATCACTGAATTGAGCATGAGGGCGTCCTGCCTTTATAAGCCTCCATAATGCCAGCTTGAAATCATCCTTTCCATTGTTGTTTAGTGATCCAACATGGCAGTACTGGCAAAAGTTGTCGCTGTGTGGTTTCTCATTGCTACTGTTAGTAATGGTGAGTGGTGTTAAGTATCTTTTGGCAGTTGTATTGTGTCTTTTAAATCCCACTTAAATCATGATTTCTTTTGCTCATCTGAGCAGTCTTCTGTCTTCCAAAGAGGGATGTTGTGGAGAAAGGTGCCCATGTGGTTGATGTTACAACACCAAATCCCAACAACCAGACCCAAACCGGAGATAATGGTGAGTATTTCTGTAGTGCTCCTATAGTCTTACAAGCTGGTTGTGTTGAACTCAAATGTCTAAACTTGAATGGAATCCCCAGGTGGTGCAAGTGAAGATGTTCAATCAGCCACTCCAGCACCTAATCCCCAGAATCAGACAGATGCTGCACAAACTGAAGTTACTGGTAAGGATAATGGGTTATTTTTGCCTTCATTTTATATTTGTTATACGTGACCATATACCAATCCCATCACCCAACTGAAATGCATTTATTTTGTGAAATACAAAGATGGAGCAAGTGAAGATGACGTGGTAACTGAAGGCCCAAATTCCCAAAACCAGACAACAGCTGCCCAAACTGGAAATGCTGGTAAGGACATTGGGTCATTTGAATATGATTTATGTACTTCACTATATACCATTCCATACACAGCCCCACTGACATAAATTTATTTTGTGAAATACAAAGATGGAGTAAGTGAAGATGACGTGGTAACTGAAGGCCCAAATTCCCAAAACCAGACAACAGCTGCCCAAACTGGAAATGCTGGTAAGGACATTGGGTCATTTGTGGCTTCATTTGAATATGATTTATGTACTTCACTATATACCATTCCATACACAGCCCCACTGACATAAATTTATTTTGTGAAATACAAAGATGGAGTAAGTGAAGATGACGTGGTAACTGAAGGCCCAAATTCCCAAAACCAGACAACAGCTGCCCAAACTGGAAATGCTGGTAAGGACATTGGGTCATTTGTGGCTTCATTTGAATATGATTTATGTACTTCACTATATACCATTCCATACACAGCCCCACTGACATAAATTTATTTTGTGAAATACAAAGATGGAGTAAGTGAAGATGACGTGGTAACTGAAGGCCCAAATTCCCAAAACCAGACAACAGCTGCCCAAACTGGAAATGCTGGTAAGGACATTGGGTCATTTGTGGCTTCATTTGAATATGATTTATGTACTTCACTATATACCATTCCATACACAGCCCCACTGACATAAATTTATTTTGTGAAATACAAAGATGGAGTAAGTGAAGATGACGTGGTAACTGAAGGCCCAAATTCCCAAAACCAGACAACAGCTGCCCAAACTGGAAATGCTGGTAAGGACATTGGGTCATTTGAATATGATTTATGTACTTCACTATATACCATTCCATACACAGCCCCACTGACATACATTTATTTTGTGAAATACAAAGATGGAGTAAGTGAAGATGACGTGGTAACTGAAGGCCCAAATTCCCAAAACCAGACAACAGCTGCCCAAACTGGAAATGCTGGTAAGGACATTGGGTCATTTGTGGCTTCATTTGAATATGATTTATGTACTTCACTATATACCATTCCATACACAGCCCCACTGACATAAATTTATTTTGTGAAATACAAAGATGGAGTAAGTGAAGATGACGTGGTAACTGAAGGCCCAAATTCCCAAAACCAGACAACAGCTGCCCAAACTGGAAATGCTGGTAAGGACATTGGGTCATTTGTGGCTTCATTTGAATATGATTTATGTACTTCACTATATACCATTCCATACACAGCCCCACTGACATAAATTTATTTTGTGAAATACAAAGATGGAGTAAGTGAAGATGACGTGGTAACTGAAGGCCCAAATTCCCAAAACCAGACAACAGCTGCCCAAACTGGAAATGCTGGTAAGGACATTGGGTCATTTGTGGCTTCATTTGAATATGATTTATGTACTTCACTATATACCATTCCATACACAGCCCCACTGACATAAATTTATTTTGTGAAATACAAAGATGGAGTAAGTGAAGATGACGTGGTAACTGAAGGCCCAAATTCCCAAAACCAGACAACAGCTGCCCAAACTGGAAATGCTGGTAAGGACATTGGGTCATTTGTGGCTTCATTTGAATATGATTTATGTACTTCACTATATACCATTCCATACACAGCCCCACTGACATAAATTTATTTTGTGAAATACAAAGATGGAGTAAGTGAAGATGACGTGGTAACTGAAGGCCCAAATTCCCAAAACCAGACAACAGCTGCCCAAACTGGAAATGCTGGTAAGGACATTGGGTCATTTGTGGCTTCATTTGAATATGATTTATGTACTTCACTATATACCATTCCATACACAGCCCCACTGACATAAATTTATTTTGTGAAATACAAAGATGGAGTAAGTGAAGATGACGTGGTAACTGAAGGCCCAAATTCCCAAAACCAGACAACAGCTGCCCAAACTGGAAATGCTGGTAAGGACATTGGGTCATTTGAATATGATTTATGTACTTCACTATATACCATTCCATACACAGCCCCACTGACATAAATTTATTTTGTGAAATACAAAGATGGAGCAAGTGAAGATGACCTGGTAACTGAAGCCCCAAATTCCCAAAACCAGACTACGTCATATGCTGCAGGTGGAGTAACTGTTACTGGCAATCAAATCCTACGGGGGTAGTTGCTAACATAGCCTGAACAAACTTCTATTAGGGAAAACCATTGGGGTCACTTTAAATTATGCCACCACCTACATCATTCCCAAATTATACTATGGTCTAAAATGAGCCGGCTGTTTTTGTGTAGGGTCCCAGGATGGTCCAAGTGAAGATGCTGAGGTTACCATGCCGACACCAAATGTCCAAAACCAGACCACCTCAGACCACACTGTAGGAACTGGTAAGGCTCGCTGGCTGTTGAAGGGCAGTGTGTCCCTGTCCTGCTTACAACTGCAGTTGGGAATAATCTGTTTATGACTCGGTTTGGTTCTGAAACTAACTGGATCCTCCATGACTTTCTCCTTGTTTTCTCATGTGGTATCCCAAGATGGTGCAAGTGAGGATGCTTTTGTGTTAACTACTGTACTGAACCTGCATAATGAGACTACTGCTGCCCAAGATGGGACCACGGTTACTGGTATTTGCTGATTTGGCTTTTTGACATGTTTCTGTGAGATTTCAATTTTATTGATACATCTGGGATTTGAAACTTGACCAAGACATGATGCTCTACAGTACATTAGTATCTGATTTAGATTTGTGGAATTTCTCCCCATCCATCATGACAATCTCTAGCTTCTTTAGCGCTGGTCTTCTGAGACTTGTGGATTGTAGATGTGTGAATTCAGTTCATTAGCCCCACTAGTGCTCTGTACCACACAAGGAAGGAGTCCCTTTGGTTGACTGATTTTAGAGCAATGGTGCAGAAACTGGGCACTGTGGGCTGGCTTGGTTGTATGGTTCATATCTTAGCCCAGCAGGTCTCTTATATAATAATCAGTGCCAGTAGTGTCACAAACCTCTGGTGGTTATCAACCCCATGTTGGAGCGCAATAGCATTTGTAAACTTGCTCACCAATTATTATTTTAATACTTTATTATCCCTGTCTCCTACTGTGCTGCATACTCTGCTCCCTAACAAACTGCTCAGACTTAACCTCTGGCTGATGGAGCTCCCCCAGTCATCTTGTATTTGTCTCCTGTGAATTGTAGATGGCAGGCTATATAACAACTTGTGCAGTTTGTTAGCCCAACTACTGCTGTACAAGGAATGATTTTGGTTTGAACCTTTTTGGAGCTGAAATGGAACATTGTGGGCTGGCCTGGTTCATATTTCAGGCTGTAGCATTCTTAGATCAACCAATAGTCATAACAAATGTCTAGTTGACCAGTCCCAGATTGAAGCAATGGCATATGGTAAGGAGTTCTGAAATGTAAGTAAAATGTAACTTGTCTTTTTTTACCAATCCCTGTAGACTCCCATGATTCTGCCTAACCCATTCCTGATGTGACCATTCGGAATGCTATGCCTGATGGAACTACTCATCATTTTCATATTGAAAGCAATAAAGACCAGACTTTTTAATCCAATATTGTCTTTCCTGTTTGTTTTTGTTTTTTTTTGAAAGTGGGAGTTGTGATTGTCTTGTCTGATTTGGCGGTAAAGCTGAATAGAAGACCTCATTAACTTTCCTGTTACATTTACGTTTAATTTTGTAATGTGTTAGCCTAACTAAAAGGGAAGTTGGTCCAGTTAATTATACAATTGGTGGATATTGGGTCCGTGTAACGCTTATCAGTTAGATTTTCTAAACACAAACGGACATTTGGAAAAACAGAAATGGATTCAAATATCCAATTTCATTTTTTCCGCCTTGACAAATTAAATTGGATCTTGGAACTGTTTTTCTGTTTTTATTCAGAGGATCAGAAATTTAGAAAATGACAAAATTGCATCTGGGCTCCAATTATTCAGTACTGCAATGATATTCTCTCCCTCGTTCCACATAACTAGCCAACCAATCTTGGAAATGTGCCCTGGTTAGAGATGGTTTCTATGTAGCGGTAAAATAAATGAAAGCAGGCTGGGCTACCTGCCCACTAAGTTTCATGCAGCCTGGTCTTTCAGTGTGTTGAATTTGACACAATTACTGAAAGGGGGGAGGGGGCTGACTAGCTTAGAGTAGAGATCCTGGCCACAAAGTTATCGAAGTAAGGACTGAGTGGCTGCTCACTGTAGATTATAATTGACATTTTGGCAAACAGCCTTCATCCAGGCTGTAAGGCTGTTTGCCTTTAAACAGTTTTATATTTGTAGCCTATGGAAGTTCAACCACATAGGACACAAAGGAGTTAGGATTCTTTCTTTAAGTTTATTCACCAGTGTGTAGGTAGCAGCTAGTAACCAGAAATAGTCTCTGGCATTCAACCAAAATACGTTAGCATGAATTGGTAATGTTGATGATGAAGAAATCGGAAATGCAGATGTTTTGCTCTACACACTTTTGTCCTCTGCCTTCTAGTGGATACTGTGATCTTTGGTGCGTTTGGTAAGACGACCCAGAGCTAACTTGCAATAAAACTGGCCATAGGTAGTTAGCTTTAATTAACACCCGGATCTCCTTATATGGGCAAAGATGGCAGCTTTGGTTCCTTTAGAGGGAGTTAAGTTATTTAGAGACGGGTGACCGTCGCAGGAAGTGCATCATAACAAAGAGACGCCAGACCCTCTTGTATCAGCTGTACTCGGTGATACTGCAGACTCGTAAAATTAGTTAGAACATAAGGCAGAAAAAAGACAAGTTTCCTCATGCTGCTTCCTTATGTTGGAATGTGCAAAAAATTACAATCAAGCCTAGCCTACAGAAAACACTTAATTGATGTGATATAATGATAACTTGTTAAATGTATGCCTACAAAGGTTTATTAAACATCATAGTCATTTATTTCGTCAGTCATCATGTTCATGTTAATGAATAGGAAGGACACTTAAACCATAGCCATAAACCAAAATATCTGCCGTGAGTCCCTATGCGTGAGTCACGAGCTCCTCCCAGCTGACTCTGGCAGATCACATGGACAGTCAGTCGCGATCGGTTATTTAATAAATAAATGTGAATTATGAATAATAATAAAACGCTTCTACCTAATATGACTATTTTCTATATAAACTGTAAAAGAAAATATGTGTTTTCCTGCTGTATTCTCCATAAAGAGTAAAGTAAATGATGTACTTATTTCTGGAATTGACGTCACTTCCTGGACTCGTCTGAGGCTGGTCTGAGGTCTCTCAATGACTTAACCCCTACTATTTTTATAGGCGAACTTCAGAGGTCTGTTGAACCATAGATATACATAATACAGGCTAGATGTCTCGTCCGCGCTGCTGGCCAATAGAGGTTGACGTCCGCACCTGGAGGCTCACTCATAGGCCTAACATTGTGTTTCAATGGTGCATACTTTTTAAACAACCATAACTTGCTCAATTTTCTACCGATTTTCAAACGGTTTGGTTTGTTATAAACGTCAGAGATGTAGTTATGACACTGCATACTTATAAATAATAATAAAAACTTCAACATGTTCAAGTATCCAGATTATAGCTACGTTAATAATGTTTGTAAGAAACCAAACCGTTTGTAAATCTGTCAAGATTTCAGCGAGATAAGAGTATTTGTGTTTGTGCAGATCAATCACCTTACATCAGGTACCACAGAGCCCACCAGATAGCTTGCCTGTGACAAGATGGCCGACGGTGATGCCGTTAGAGACTCCGCCATAAGAGTGTTTTCACACTTGGTCCCTTTCAGCCTTCTAAACGAACTCAGATTGACGACTTTTTTGTGCATAATGTGAGGGGGCCTGCACTGAATTAGAAAGTTTGATTGGCTGACATGTTGACTGACAGTTAGAGGATCTTTGCAATAACTTCAGATCAGAATTCATTAAAAATGTATATATATATTACATATTTCATATTTTTTATATATGAAACAAAATCACCACACCAGTATCTATCAATCTATCTATCTAGCTAATTTCTGCCATTTTTAGGGGACAACTGTTCATATCATTCTCCCGTTTATGCATCTCATTAACTTTTGTTTTGCATGCAATACCCATTGTTGATGACACACCCTTGGTGCGGTTCAAAACTGGTTGGTTCACTAGATAGCACCAGTTCTGGACCTCACAAGATACCACTAGATAGCACCAAGGTTTAAAGAATTCGGAACGCCACTGGTTCAAGAATGCGTGCTCTGTGTAGGTCGATAAATGGCCTATGTGAAAACACCCTAAGTTAGTGCAAGATGTTTAGCACCTGCGACAAAACTGTGTAGAGCAAAACGTCTGCATTTCCAATTTCTTCGTCCCTGTGAGAGTTTAACAGGTGCGATTATTCAAAATCCCCATGTTATTTTCCTATAGAAAAAAATCTCAAGATACCGGATCTCCTTATTTGGGCAAAGATGGTAGCTTTTTTGTAGGTGAACTTCATAGGTCTATTAATGTCTGGCCACACCCCAGAGACACTGGCACGCATCACTAAACAATGCACACCTGGAACTCATTTGATTCTAATTATCACTGAATTGAGCATGAGGGCGTCCTGCCTTTATAAGCCTCCATAATGCCAGCTTGAAATCATCCTTTCCATTGTTGTTTAGTGATCCAACATGGCAGTACTGGCAAAAGTTGTCGCTGTGTGGTTTCTCATTGCTACTGTTAGTAATGGTGAGTGGTGTTAAGTATCTATTGGCAGTTGTATTGTGTCTTTTAAATCCCACTTAAATCATGATTTCTTTTGCTCATCTGAGCAGTCTTCTGTCTTCCAAAGAGGGATGTTGTGGAGAAAGGTGCCCATGTGGTTGATGTTACAACACCAAATCCCAACAACCAGACCCAAACCGGAGATAATGGTGAGTATTTCTGTAGTGCTCCTATAGTCTTACAAGCTGGTTGTGTTGAACTCAAATGTCTAAACTTGAATGGAATCCCCAGGTGGTGCAAGTGAAGATGTTCAATCAGCCACTCCAGCACCTAATCCCCAGAATCAGACAGATGCTGCACAAACTGAAGTTACTGGTAAGGATAATGGGTTATTTTTGCCTTCATTTTATATTTGTTATACGTGACCATATACCAATCCCATCACCCAACTGAAATGCATTTATTTTGTGAAATACAAAGATGGAGCAAGTGAAGATGACGTGGTAACTGAAGGCCCAAATTCCCAAAACCAGACAACAGCTGCCCAAACTGGAAATGCTGGTAAGGACATTGGGTCATTTGAATATGATTTATGTACTTCACTATATACCATTCCATACACAGCCCCACTGACATAAATTTATTTTGTGAAATACAAAGATGGAGTAAGTGAAGATGACGTGGTAACTGAAGGCCCAAATTCCCAAAACCAGACAACAGCTGCCCAAACTGGAAATGCTGGTAAGGACATTGGGTCATTTGTGGCTTCATTTGAATATGATTTATGTACTTCACTATATACCATTCCATACACAGCCCCACTGACATAAATTTATTTTGTGAAATACAAAGATGGAGTAAGTGAAGATGACGTGGTAACTGAAGGCCCAAATTCCCAAAACCAGACAACAGCTGCCCAAACTGGAAATGCTGGTAAGGACATTGGGTCATTTGTGGCTTCATTTGAATATGATTTATGTACTTCACTATATACCATTCCATACACAGCCCCACTGACATAAATTTATTTTGTGAAATACAAAGATGGAGTAAGTGAAGATGACGTGGTAACTGAAGGCCCAAATTCCCAAAACCAGACAACAGCTGCCCAAACTGGAAATGCTGGTAAGGACATTGGGTCATTTGTGGCTTCATTTGAATATGATTTATGTACTTCACTATATACCATTCCATACACAGCCCCACTGACATAAATTTATTTTGTGAAATACAAAGATGGAGTAAGTGAAGATGACGTGGTAACTGAAGGCCCAAATTCCCAAAACCAGACAACAGCTGCCCAAACTGGAAATGCTGGTAAGGACATTGGGTCATTTGAATATGATTTATGTACTTCACTATATACCATTCCATACACAGCCCCACTGACATAAATTTATTTTGTGAAATACAAAGATGGAGTAAGTGAAGATGACGTGGTAACTGAAGGCCCAAATTCCCAAAACCAGACAACAGCTGCCCAAACTGGAAATGCTGGTAAGGACATTGGGTCATTTGTGGCTTCATTTGAATATGATTTATGTACTTCACTATATACCATTCCATACACAGCCCCACTGACATAAATTTATTTTGTGAAATACAAAGATGGAGCAAGTGAAGATGACCTGGTAACTGAAGCCCCAAATTCCCAAAACCAGACTACGTCATATGCTGCAGGTGGAGTAACTGTTACTGGCAATCAAATCCTACGGGGGTAGTTGCTAACATAGCCTGAACAAACTTCTATTAGGGAAAACCATTGGGGTCACTTTAAATTATGCCACCACCTACATCATTCCCAAATTATACTATGGTCTAAAATGAGCCGGCTGTTTTTGTGTAGGGTCCCAGGATGGTCCAAGTGAAGATGCTGAGGTTACCATGCCGACACCAAATGTCCAAAACCAGACCACCTCAGACCACACTGTAGGAACTGGTAAGGCTCGCTGGCTGTTGAAGGGCAGTGTGTCCCTGTCCTGCTTACAACTGCAGTTGGGAATAATCTGTTTATGACTCGGTTTGGTTCTGAAACTAACTGGATCCTCCATGACTTTCTCCTTGTTTTCTCATGTGGTATCCCAAGATGGTGCAAGTGAGGATGCTTTTGTGTTAACTACTGTACTGAACCTGCATAATGAGACTACTGCTGCCCAAGATGGGACCACGGTTACTGGTATTTGCTGATTTGGCTTTTTGACATGTTTCTGTGAGATTTCAATTTTATTGATACATCTGGGATTTGAAACTTGACCAAGACATGATGCTCTACAGTACATTAGTATCTGATTTAGATTTGTGGAATTTCTCCCCATCCATCATGACAATCTCTAGCTTCTTTAGCGCTGGTCTTCTGAGACTTGTGGATTGTAGATGTGTGAATTCAGTTCATTAGCCCCACTAGTGCTCTGTACCACACAAGGAAGGAGTCCCTTTGGTTGACTGATTTTAGAGCAATGGTGCAGAAACTGGGCACTGTGGGCTGGCTTGGTTGTATGGTTCATATCTTAGCCCAGCAGGTCTCTTATATAATAATCAGTGCCAGTAGTGTCACAAACCTCTGGTGGTTATCAACCCCATGTTGGAGCGCAATAGCATTTGTAAACTTGCTCACCAATTATTATTTTAATACTTTATTATCCCTGTCTCCTACTGTGCTGCATACTCTGCTCCCTAACAAACTGCTCAGACTTAACCTCTGGCTGATGGAGCTCCCCCAGTCATCTTGTATTTGTCTCCTGTGAATTGTAGATGGCAGGCTATATAACAACTTGTGCAGTTTGTTAGCCCAACTACTGCTGTACAAGGAATGATTTTGGTTTGAACCTTTTTGGAGCTGAAATGGAACATTGTGGGCTGGCCTGGTTCATATTTCAGGCTGTAGCATTCTTAGATCAACCAATAGTCATAACAAATGTCTAGTTGACCAGTCCCAGATTGAAGCAATGGCATATGGTAAGGAGTTCTGAAATGTAAGTAAAATGTAACTTGTCTTTTTTTACCAATCCCTGTAGACTCCCATGATTCTGCCTAACCCATTCCTGATGTGACCATTCGGAATGCTATGCCTGATGGAACTACTCATCATTTTCATATTGAAAGCAATAAAGACCAGACTTTTTAATCCAATATTGTCTTTCCTGTTTGTTTTTGTTTTTTTTTTGAAAGTGGGAGTTGTGATTGTCTTGTCTGATTTGGCGGTAAAGCTGAATAGAAGACCTCATTAACTTTCCTGTTACATTTACGTTTAATTTTGTAATGTGTTAGCCTAACTAAAAGGGAAGTTGGTCCAGTTAATTATACAATTGGTGGATATTGGGTCCGTGTAACGCTTATCAGTTAGATTTTCTAAACACAAACGGACATTTGGAAAAACAGAAATGGATTCAAATATCCAATTTCATTTTTTCCGCCTTGACAAATTAAATTGGATCTTGGAACTGTTTTTCTGTTTTTATTCAGAGGATCAGAAATTTAGAAAATGACAAAATTGCATCTGGGCTCCAATTATTCAGTACTGCAATGATATTCTCTCCCTCGTTCCACATAACTAGCCAACCAATCTTGGAAATGTGCCCTGGTTAGAGATGGTTTCTATGTAGCGGTAAAATAAATGAAAGCAGGCTGGGCTACCTGCCCACTAAGTTTCATGCAGCCTGGTCTTTCAGTGTGTTGAATTTGACACAATTACTGAAAGGGGGGAGGGGGCTGACTAGCTTAGAGTAGAGATCCTGGCCACAAAGTTATCGAAGTAAGGACTGAGTGGCTGCTCACTGTAGATTATAATTGACATTTTGGCAAACAGCCTTCATCCAGGCTGTAAGGCTGTTTGCCTTTAAACAGTTTTATATTTGTAGCCTATGGAAGTTCAACCACATAGGACACAAAGGAGTTAGGATTCTTTCTTTAAGTTTATTCACCAGTGTGTAGGTAGCAGCTAGTAACCAGAAATAGTCTCTGGCATTCAACCAAAATACGTTAGCATGAATTGGTAATGTTGATGATGAAGAAATCGGAAATGCAGATGTTTTGCTCTACACACTTTTGTCCTCTGCCTTCTAGTGGATACTGTGATCTTTGGTGCGTTTGGTAAGACGACCCAGAGCTAACTTGCAATAAAACTGGCCATAGGTAGTTAGCTTTAATTAACACCCGGATCTCCTTATATGGGCAAAGATGGCAGCTTTGGTTCCTTTAGAGGGAGTTAAGTTATTTAGAGACGGGTGACCGTCGCAGGAAGTGCATCATAACAAAGAGACGCCAGACCCTCTTGTATCAGCTGTACTCGGTGATACTGCAGACTCGTAAAATTAGTTAGAACATAAGGCAGAAAAAAGACAAGTTTCCTCATGCTGCTTCCTTATGTTGGAATGTGCAAAAAATTACAATCAAGCCTAGCCTACAGAAAACACTTAATTGATGTGATATAATGATAACTTGTTAAATGTATGCCTACAAAGGTTTATTAAACATCATAGTCATTTATTTCGTCAGTCATCATGTTCATGTTAATGAATAGGAAGGACACTTAAACCATAGCCATAAACCAAAATATCTGCCGTGAGTCCCTATGCGTGAGTCACGAGCTCCTCCCAGCTGACTCTGGCAGATCACATGGACAGTCAGTCGCGATCGGTTATTTAATAAATAAATGTGAATTATGAATAATAATAAAACGCTTCTACCTAATATGACTATTTTCTATATAAACTGTAAAAGAAAATATGTGTTTTCCTGCTGTATTCTCCATAAAGAGTAAAGTAAATGATGTACTTATTTCTGGAATTGACGTCACTTCCTGGACTCGTCTGAGGCTGGTCTGAGGTCTCTCAATGACTTAACCCCTACTATTTTTATAGGCGAACTTCAGAGGTCTGTTGAACCATAGATATACATAATACAGGCTAGATGTCTCGTCCGCGCTGCTGGCCAATAGAGGTTGACGTCCGCACCTGGAGGCTCACTCATAGGCCTAACATTGTGTTTCAATGGTGCATACTTTTTAAACAACCATAACTTGCTCAATTTTCTACCGATTTTCAAACGGTTTGGTTTGTTATAAACGTCAGAGATGTAGTTATGACACTGCATACTTATAAATAATAATAAAAACTTCAACATGTTCAAGTATCCAGATTATAGCTACGTTAATAATGTTTGTAAGAAACCAAACCGTTTGTAAATCTGTCAAGATTTCAGCGAGATAAGAGTATTTGTGTTTGTGCAGATCAATCACCTTACATCAGGTACCACAGAGCCCACCAGATAGCTTGCCTGTGACAAGATGGCCGACGGTGATGCCGTTAGAGACTCCGCCATAAGAGTGTTTTCACACTTGGTCCCTTTCAGCCTTCTAAACGAACTCAGATTGACGACTTTTTTGTGCATAATGTGAGGGGGCCTGCACTGAATTAGAAAGTTTGATTGGCTGACATGTTGACTGACAGTTAGAGGATCTTTGCAATAACTTCAGATCAGAATTCATTAAAAATGTATATATATATTACATATGTCATATTTTTTTTATATGAAACAAAATCACCACACCAGTATCTATCAATCTATCTATCTAGCTAATTTCTGCCATTTTTAGGGGACAACTGTTCATATCATTCTCCCGTTTATGCATCTCATTAACTTTTGTTTTGCATGCAATACCCATTGTTGATGACACACCCTTGGTGCGGTTCAAAACTGGTTGGTTCACTAGATAGCACCAGTTCTGGACCGCACAAGATACCACTAGATAGCACCAAGGTTTAAAGAATTCGGAACGCCACTGGTTCAAGAATGCGTGCTCTGTGTAGGTCGATAAATGGCCTATGTGAAAACACCCTAAGTTAGTGCAAGATGTTTAGCACCTGCGACAAAACTGTGTAGAGCAAAACGTCTGCATTTCCAATTTCTTCGTCCCTGTGAGAGTTTAACAGGTGCGATTATTCAAAATCCCCATGTTATTTTCCTATAGAAAAAAATCTCAAGATACCGGATCTCCTTATTTGGGCAAAGATGGTAGCTTTTTTGTAGGTGAACTTCATAGGTCTATTAATGTCTGGCCACACCCCAGAGACACTGGCACGCATCACTAAACAATGCACACCTGGAACTCATTTGATTCTAATTATCACTGAATTGAGCATGAGGGCGTCCTGCCTTTATAAGCCTCCATAATGCCAGCTTGAAATCATCCTTTCCATTGTTGTTTAGTGATCCAACATGGCAGTACTGGCAAAAGTTGTCGCTGTGTGGTTTCTCATTGCTACTGTTAGTAATGGTGAGTGGTGTTAAGTATCTTTTGGCAGTTGTATTGTGTCTTTTAAATCCCACTTAAATCATGATTTCTTTTGCTCATCTGAGCAGTCTTCTGTCTTCCAAAGAGGGATGTTGTGGAGAAAGGTGCCCATGTGGTTGATGTTACAACACCAAATCCCAACAACCAGACCCAAACCGGAGATAATGGTGAGTATTTCTGTAGTGCTCCTATAGTCTTACAAGCTGGTTGTGTTGAACTCAAATGTCTAAACTTGAATGGAATCCCCAGGTGGTGCAAGTGAAGATGTTCAATCAGCCACTCCAGCACCTAATCCCCAGAATCAGACAGATGCTGCACAAACTGAAGTTACTGGTAAGGATAATGGGTTATTTTTGCCTTCATTTTATATTTGTTATACGTGACCATATACCAATCCCATCACCCAACTGAAATGCATTTATTTTGTGAAATACAAAGATGGAGCAAGTGAAGATGACGTGGTAACTGAAGGCCCAAATTCCCAAAACCAGACAACAGCTGCCCAAACTGGAAATGCTGGTAAGGACATTGGGTCATTTGTGGCTTCATTTGAATATGATTTATGTACTTCACTATATACCATTCCATACACAGCCCCACTGACATAAATTTATTTTGTGAAATACAAAGATGGAGTAAGTGAAGATGACGTGGTAACTGAAGGCCCAAATTCCCAAAACCAGACAACAGCTGCCCAAACTGGAAATGCTGGTAAGGACATTGGGTCATTTGTGGCTTCATTTGAATATGATTTATGTACTTCACTATATACCATTCCATACACAGCCCCACTGACATAAATTTATTTTGTGAAATACAAAGATGGAGTAAGTGAAGATGACGTGGTAACTGAAGGCCCAAATTCCCAAAACCAGACAACAGCTGCCCAAACTGGAAATGCTGGTAAGGACATTGGGTCATTTGTGGCTTCATTTGAATATGATTTATGTACTTCACTATATACCATTCCATACACAGCCCCACTGACATAAATTTATTTTGTGAAATACAAAGATGGAGTAAGTGAAGATGACGTGGTAACTGAAGGCCCAAATTCCCAAAACCAGACAACAGCTGCCCAAACTGGAAATGCTGGTAAGGACATTGGGTCATTTGAATATGATTTATGTACTTCACTATATACCATTCCATACACAGCCCCACTGACATAAATTTATTTTGTGAAATACAAAGATGGAGTAAGTGAAGATGACGTGGTAACTGAAGGCCCAAATTCCCAAAACCAGACAACAGCTGCCCAAACTGGAAATGCTGGTAAGGACATTGGGTCATTTGAATATGATTTATGTACTTCACTATATACCATTCCATACACAGCCCCACTGACATAAATTTATTTTGTGAAATACAAAGATGGAGTAAGTGAAGATGACGTGGTAACTGAAGGCCCAAATTCCCAAAACCAGACAACAGCTGCCCAAACTGGAAATGCTGGTAAGGACATTGGGTCATTTGTGGCTTCATTTGAATATGATTTATGTACTTCACTATATACCATTCCATACACAGCCCCACTGACATAAATTTATTTTGTGAAATACAAAGATGGAGCAAGTGAAGATGACCTGGTAACTGAAGCCCCAAATTCCCAAAACCAGACTACGTCATATGCTGCAGGTGGAGTAACTGTTACTGGCAATCAAATCCTACGGGGGTAGTTGCTAACATAGCCTGAACAAACTTCTATTAGGGAAAACCATTGGGGTCACTTTAAATTATGCCACCACCTACATCATTCCCAAATTATACTATGGTCTAAAATGAGCCGGCTGTTTTTGTGTAGGGTCCCAGGATGGTCCAAGTGAAGATGCTGAGGTTACCATGCCGACACCAAATGTCCAAAACCAGACCACCTCAGACCACACTGTAGGAACTGGTAAGGCTCGCTGGCTGTTGAAGGGCAGTGTGTCCCTGTCCTGCTTACAACTGCAGTTGGGAATAATCTGTTTATGACTCGGTTTGGTTCTGAAACTAACTGGATCCTCCATGACTTTCTCCTTGTTTTCTCATGTGGTATCCCAAGATGGTGCAAGTGAGGATGCTTTTGTGTTAACTACTGTACTGAACCTGCATAATGAGACTACTGCTGCCCAAGATGGGACCACGGTTACTGGTATTTGCTGATTTGGCTTTTTGACATGTTTCTGTGAGATTTCAATTTTATTGATACATCTGGGATTTGAAACTTGACCAAGACATGATGCTCTACAGTACATTAGTATCTGATTTAGATTTGTGGAATTTCTCCCCATCCATCATGACAATCTCTAGCTTCTTTAGCGCTGGTCTTCTGAGACTTGTGGATTGTAGATGTGTGAATTCAGTTCATTAGCCCCACTAGTGCTCTGTACCACACAAGGAAGGAGTCCCTTTGGTTGACTGATTTTAGAGCAATGGTGCAGAAACTGGGCACTGTGGGCTGGCTTGGTTGTATGGTTCATATCTTAGCCCAGCAGGTCTCTTATATAATAATCAGTGCCAGTAGTGTCACAAACCTCTGGTGGTTATCAACCCCATGTTGGAGCGCAATAGCATTTGTAAACTTGCTCACCAATTATTATTTTAATACTTTATTATCCCTGTCTCCTACTGTGCTGCATACTCTGCTCCCTAACAAACTGCTCAGACTTAACCTCTGGCTGATGGAGCTCCCCCAGTCATCTTGTATTTGTCTCCTGTGAATTGTAGATGGCAGGCTATATAACAACTTGTGCAGTTTGTTAGCCCAACTACTGCTGTACAAGGAATGATTTTGGTTTGAACCTTTTTGGAGCTGAAATGGAACATTGTGGGCTGGCCTGGTTCATATTTCAGGCTGTAGCATTCTTAGATCAACCAATAGTCATAACAAATGTCTAGTTGACCAGTCCCAGATTGAAGCAATGGCATATGGTAAGGAGTTCTGAAATGTAAGTAAAATGTAACTTGTCTTTTTTTACCAATCCCTGTAGACTCCCATGATTCTGCCTAACCCATTCCTGATGTGACCATTCGGAATGCTATGCCTGATGGAACTACTCATCATTTTCATATTGAAAGCAATAAAGACCAGACTTTTTAATCCAATATTGTCTTTCCTGTTTGTTTTTGTTTTTTTTTGAAAGTGGGAGTTGTGATTGTCTTGTCTGATTTGGCGGTAAAGCTGAATAGAAGACCTCATTAACTTTCCTGTTACATTTACGTTTAATTTTGTAATGTGTTAGCCTAACTAAAAGGGAAGTTGGTCCAGTTAATTATACAATTGGTGGATATTGGGTCCGTGTAACGCTTATCAGTTAGATTTTCTAAACACAAACGGACATTTGGAAAAACAGAAATGGATTCAAATATCCAATTTCATTTTTTCCGCCTTGACAAATTAAATTGGATCTTGGAACTGTTTTTCTGTTTTTATTCAGAGGATCAGAAATTTAGAAAATGACAAAATTGCATCTGGGCTCCAATTATTCAGTACTGCAATGATATTCTCTCCCTCGTTCCACATAACTAGCCAACCAATCTTGGAAATGTGCCCTGGTTAGAGATGGTTTCTATGTAGCGGTAAAATAAATGAAAGCAGGCTGGGCTACCTGCCCACTAAGTTTCATGCAGCCTGGTCTTTCAGTGTGTTGAATTTGACACAATTACTGAAAGGGGGGAGGGGGCTGACTAGCTTAGAGTAGAGATCCTGGCCACAAAGTTATCGAAGTAAGGACTGAGTGGCTGCTCACTGTAGATTATAATTGACATTTTGGCAAACAGCCTTCATCCAGGCTGTAAGGCTGTTTGCCTTTAAACAGTTTTATATTTGTAGCCTATGGAAGTTCAACCACATAGGACACAAAGGAGTTAGGATTCTTTCTTTAAGTTTATTCACCAGTGTGTAGGTAGCAGCTAGTAACCAGAAATAGTCTCTGGCATTCAACCAAAATACGTTAGCATGAATTGGTAATGTTGATGATGAAGAAATCGGAAATGCAGATGTTTTGCTCTACACACTTTTGTCCTCTGCCTTCTAGTGGATACTGTGATCTTTGGTGCGTTTGGTAAGACGACCCAGAGCTAACTTGCAATAAAACTGGCCATAGGTAGTTAGCTTTAATTAACACCCGGATCTCCTTATATGGGCAAAGATGGCAGCTTTGGTTCCTTTAGAGGGAGTTAAGTTATTTAGAGACGGGTGACCGTCGCAGGAAGTGCATCATAACAAAGAGACGCCAGACCCTCTTGTATCAGCTGTACTCGGTGATACTGCAGACTCGTAAAATTAGTTAGAACATAAGGCAGAAAAAAGACAAGTTTCCTCATGCTGCTTCCTTATGTTGGAATGTGCAAAAAATTACAATCAAGCCTAGCCTACAGAAAACACTTAATTGATGTGATATAATGATAACTTGTTAAATGTATGCCTACAAAGGTTTATTAAACATCATAGTCATTTATTTCGTCAGTCATCATGTTCATGTTAATGAATAGGAAGGACACTTAAACCATAGCCATAAACCAAAATATCTGCCGTGAGTCCCTATGCGTGAGTCACGAGCTCCTCCCAGCTGACTCTGGCAGATCACATGGACAGTCAGTCGCGATCGGTTATTTAATAAATAAATGTGAATTATGAATAATAATAAAACGCTTCTACCTAATATGACTATTTTCTATATAAACTGTAAAAGAAAATATGTGTTTTCCTGCTGTATTCTCCATAAAGAGTAAAGTAAATGATGTACTTATTTCTGGAATTGACGTCACTTCCTGGACTCGTCTGAGGCTGGTCTGAGGTCTCTCAATGACTTAACCCCTACTATTTTTATAGGCGAACTTCAGAGGTCTGTTGAACCATAGATATACATAATACAGGCTAGATGTCTCGTCCGCGCTGCTGGCCAATAGAGGTTGACGTCCGCACCTGGAGGCTCACTCATAGGCCTAACATTGTGTTTCAATGGTGCATACTTTTTAAACAACCATAACTTGCTCAATTTTCTACCGATTTTCAAACGGTTTGGTTTGTTATAAACGTCAGAGATGTAGTTATGACACTGCATACTTATAAATAATAATAAAAACTTCAACATGTTCAAGTATCCAGATTATAGCTACGTTAATAATGTTTGATACCACTAGATAGCACCAAGGTTTAAAGAATTCGGAACGCCACTGGTTCAAGAATGCGTGCTCTGTGTAGGTCGATAAATGGCCTATGTGAAAACACCCTAAGTTAGTGCAAGATGTTTAGCACCTGCGACAAAACTGTGAAGAGCAAAACGTCTGCATTTCCAATTTCTTCGTCCCTGTGAGAGTTTAACAGGTGCGATTATTCAAAATCCCCATGTTATTTTCCTATAGAAAAAAATCTCAAGATACCGGATCTCCTTATTTGGGCAAAGATGGTAGCTTTTTTGTAGGTGAACTTCATAGGTCTATTAATGTCTGGCCACACCCCAGAGACACTGGCACGCATCACTAAACAATGCACACCTGGAACTCATTTGATTCTAATTATCACTGAATTGAGCATGAGGGCGTCCTGCCTTTATAAGCCTCCATAATGCCAGCTTGAAATCATCCTTTCCATTGTTGTTTAGTGATCCAACATGGCAGTACTGGCAAAAGTTGTCGCTGTGTGGTTTCTCATTGCTACTGTTAGTAATGGTGAGTGGTGTTAAGTATCTATTGGCAGTTGTATTGTGTCTTTTAAATCCCACTTAAATCATGATTTCTTTTGCTCATCTGAGCAGTCTTCTGTCTTCCAAAGAGGGATGTTGTGGAGAAAGGTGCCCATGTGGTTGATGTTACAACACCAAATCCCAACAACCAGACCCAAACCGGAGATAATGGTGAGTATTTCTGTAGTGCTCCTATAGTCTTACAAGCTGGTTGTGTTGAACTCAAATGTCTAAACTTGAATGGAATCCCCAGGTGGTGCAAGTGAAGATGTTCAATCAGCCACTCCAGCACCTAATCCCCAGAATCAGACAGATGCTGCACAAACTGAAGTTAATGGTAAGGATAATGGGTTATTTTTGCCTTCATTTTATATTTGTTATACGTGACCATATACCAATCCCATCACCCAACTGAAATGCATTTATTTTGTGAAATACAAAGATGGAGCAAGTGAAGATGACGTGGTAACTGAAGGCCCAAATTCCCAAAACCAGACAACAGCTGCCCAAACTGGAAATGCTGGTAAGGACATTGGGTCATTTGTGGCTTCATTTGAATATGATTTATGTACTTCACTATATACCATTCCATACACAGCCCCACTGACATAAATTTATTTTGTGAAATACAAAGATGGAGTAAGTGAAGATGACGTGGTAACTGAAGGCCCAAATTCCCAAAACCAGACAACAGCTGCCCAAACTGGAAATGCTGGTAAGGACATTGGGTCATTTGTGGCTTCATTTGAATATGATTTATGTACTTCACTATATACCATTCCATACACAGCCCCACTGACATAAATTTATTTTGTGAAATACAAAGATGGAGTAAGTGAAGATGACGTGGTAACTGAAGGCCCAAATTCCCAAAACCAGACAACAGCTGCCCAAACTGGAAATGCTGGTAAGGACATTGGGTCATTTGTGGCTTCATTTGAATATGATTTATGTACTTCACTATATACCATTCCATACACAGCCCCACTGACATAAATTTATTTTGTGAAATACAAAGATGGAGCAAGTGAAGATGACCTGGTAACTGAAGCCCCAAATTCCCAAAACCAGACTACGTCATATGCTGCAGGTGGAGTAACTGTTACTGGCAATCAAATCCTACGGGGGTAGTTGCTAACATAGCCTGAACAAACTTCTATTAGGGAAAACCATTGGGGTCACTTTAAATTATGCCACCACCTACATCATTCCCAAATTATACTATGGTCTAAAATGAGCCGGCTGTTTTTGTGTAGGGTCCCAGGATGGTCCAAGTGAAGATGCTGAGGTTACCATGCCGACACCAAATGTCCAAAACCAGACCACCTCAGACCACACTGTAGGAACTGGTAAGGCTCGCTGGCTGTTGAAGGGCAGTGTGTCCCTGTCCTGCTTACAACTGCAGTTGGGAATAATCGGTTTATGACTCGGTTTGGTTCTGAAACTAACTGGATCCTCCATGACTTTCTCCTTGTTTTCTCATGTGGTATCCCAAGATGGTGCAAGTGAGGATGCTTTTGTGTTAACTACTGTACTGAACCTGCATAATGAGACTACTGCTGCCCAAGATGGGACCACGGTTACTGGTATTTGCTGATTTGGCTTTTTGACATGTTTCTGTGAGATTTCAATTTTATTGATACATCTGGGATTTGAAACTTGACCAAGACATGATGCTCTACAGTACATTAGTATCTGATTTAGATTTGTGGAATTTCTCCCCATCCATCATGACAATCTCTAGCTTCTTTAGCGCTGGTCTTCTGAGACTTGTGGATTGTAGATGTGTGAATTCAGTTCATTAGCCCCACTAGTGCTCTGTACCACACAAGGAAGGAGTCCCTTTGGTTGACTGATTTTAGAGCCATGGTGCAGAAACTGGGCACTGTGGGCTGGCTTGGTTGTATGGTTCATATCTTAGCCCAGCAGGTCTCTTATATAATAATCAGTGCCAGTAGTGTCACAAACCTCTGGTGGTTATCAACCCCATGTTGGAGCGCAATAGCATTTGTAAACTTGCTCACCAATTATTATTTTAATACTTTATTATCCCTGTCTCCTACTGTGCTGCATACTCTGCTCCCTAACAAACTGCTCAGACTTAACCTCTGGCTGATGGAGCTCCCCCAGTCATCTTGTATTTGTCTCCTGTGAATTGTAGATGGCAGGCTATATAACAACTTGTGCAGTTTGTTAGCCCAACTACTGCTGTACAAGGAATGATTTTGGTTTGAACCTTTTTGGAGCTGAAATGGAACATTGTGGGCTGGCCTGGTTCATATTTCAGGCTGTAGCATTCTTAGATCAACCAATAGTCATAACAAATGTCTAGTTGACCAGTCCCAGATTGAAGCAATGGCATAGGGTAAGGAGTTCTGAAATGTAAGTAAAATGTAACTTGTCTTTTTTTACCAATCCCTGTAGACTCCCATGATTCTGCCTAACCCATTCCTGATGTGACCATTCGGAATGCTATGCCTGATGGAACTACTCATCATTTTCATATTGAAAGCAATAAAGACCAGACTTTTTAATCCAATATTGTCTTTCCTGTTTGTTTTTGTTTTTTTTTGAAAGTGGGAGTTGTGATTGTCTTGTCTGATTTGGCGGTAAAGCTGAATAGAAGACCTCATTAACTTTCCTGTTACATTTACGTTTAATTTTGTAATGTGTTAGCCTAACTAAAAGGGAAGTTGGTCCAGTTAATTATACAATTGGTGGATATTGGGTCCGTGTAACGCTTATCAGTTAGATTTTCTAAACACAAACGGACATTTGGAAAAACAGAAATGGATTCAAATATCCAATTTCATTTTTTCCGCCTTGACAAATTAAATTGGATCTTGGAACTGTTTTTCTGTTTTTATTCAGAGGATCAGAAATTTAGAAAATGACAAAATTGCATCTGGGCTCCAATTATTCAGTACTGCAATGATATTCTCTCCCTCGTTCCACATAACTAGCCAACCAATCTTGGAAATGTGCCCTGGTTAGAGATGGTTTCTATGTAGCGGTAAAATAAATGAAAGCAGGCTGGGCTACCTGCCCACTAAGTTTCATGCAGCCTGGTCTTTCAGTGTGTTGAATTTGACACAATTACTGAAAGGGGGGAGGGGGCTGACTAGCTTAGAATAGAGATCCTGGCCACAAAGTTATCGAAGTAAGGACTGAGTGGCTGCTCACTGTAGCTTATAATTGACATTTTGGCAAACAGCCTTCATCCAGGCTGTAAGGCTGTTTGCGGAAATGGTGTTGAATGAATAACCTAAAGATTAGTGTGTATGGCCTCTGTCCTTATTTTGAAAGATTCAATTGGAATCTTCAATTGGAAGGTGCTCAACCTTTTGAGCTACAGTAGCTGATAGGCTAGACATTAATGCTAATGGATGGGCTTGCCCCTGAGCTACTTTTTGGTCCTAACTACAGAATTGCTCCGATTATTTGGGATGCATTTGTAAATTCAGCCCAGCACTCTAAAAATGTAATTAGGAACAAACGGTCTTCCATTTCCCACGAACACTTGAACGGTCATTAAAATGAATCTCCAAAGAGGGTTTTTTTTGTGTACTAATGCCCTTGTCATTTGCTTATTTCAGACTCGTCATCTACAAAGTGGTCAGTATTGCACAAAGTGGTGTTATGAGAGGACCGAGCTGATTAGCATGCAAAATGTAATACATGTAATATATATTTGGGCCATACAGTACACAGATGTTGTTGACACTACATCAACACCAACAATCTGTTGCTAATCAATCAACAATTTAAACTAAATTGTTTAGAGCACCTTAAAGCCATCACCTTTGAAATCCTTACTGACTCTAGAGATGAGTCTGCTGTGACAGTGCCATCTCTTTTGTGGTAACAATGGGAGCTGGATGCTATCTTTCTTTCTTGTTAATACAAGACAGAATAACAGCATGATCTTGGGCACTTACACCTGTGCACAGACTGTCAATTTATAGGCAAATTACACCATTAAATTTCAAAAATATTGTATTATGATACACCTCTTGTACATGGAACATAGAAAATATGTTTGCTGTCTTGTTTCAGTTCAATATCTCTTCTACCAGTCATGTTGGAGTATCTGGTTGGACAACTTCTTTCATGTCCTCCTTGCAGGCTTTTTTCTCTCTGCCAAACTCAATCACCAGTGGCCTGTTTAGAAGCCGGTAGCCATGCAAGAGTCCCAGAGCCGCTTGTGCACTCTCCTTATCTAATATAATGATACAAAACAACATGGAAACGGAAAGTCAACTCAGTCAAATGTAGAAATATCCTTATTTTTACACACACACACACACTTTTTATAAAGCTGTCATAGCTTAACAATTGCAAGCTGACATCTTCATTCATTGGATTCCCACCCAAATTTTAACACATGAGCACTGGACATGAGCATTACCCCCCACTCCCCACCTGAAAGTGTGATGAAGGCCTGTCCTTTGAGCCTTCCAGTGAGGAGGCGGTAGAGGATAGGTGGCCGGTCAGAGTGCTGGAACCGAGAGAAAAGCGACACAAGCTGTGCCACAGTGGCCCGTGGACTAAGGTTCTTCACATACAGCACCTATAGGAACCAGTAAAGATCAACAACACAAAGGGTCCAAGCAACTATTCCTGTGGTTTAAATTAAATAGGGTCGTTCACACCAAGAATGATAACTTTAACAATAATGGCAAAAAAGCATCGCCATCACACTAATATGAATGACAATGTCCACACATAAACTATAATGTTAACGACATAAGAACAACATTGTTGGGGTCGCTTTCTGTTATCGTTATAGACATCACTCTTGGTGTGAACAACCCTTAATAAAAGATACCAGAATATCAGATACATGAATACCATATTTCAAAAGCTCAGTGACAAGGTGCAAATATTTGGAATGGTTTATACTGACATTAGATGGCTCTCCTGGCTGGTAGTTCTGAAAGCGAGGAATTCCTCTGATGCCCTCCGCCGTCTCCTTGTTTTTCAGGATTTCCTCCTCAGGGACAAGCTCCACGTGGCCAGTGACTGTCACTGGCCCATTTAGTTGTGATCCAGCACTGGTTGGTGAAATCAAAGCACCAATTGACTGGCTCACATCCATTTTTTTGTTGGAAGCTGAGATCTGAATCATCTTTTGGTTGACCTGAGTCTGTGGCTGGCAGGCTGAACTGTCCAGAATCGATGATGGCTGGTCTACACATCTATCCATCACATTCAATAAATAACTAAACTCTTGGCTGCTGTGAGAAGGTGGCTGGGCTCTTTTGTCAACAGATGCACGTGGTTGGCTGCTGTTATGGCAAGACTGAGAGTGGCTGCTCTGTGAAACCTGCCAGTGGTTTTCCTTTGCACTTTTGTGACTCGCTGGTTGGGCAGGTTCTTCTTTTTCTGCCTCCTTTAGGAAGTCCTTATAAAGTATGTGCATGGTGTCTGCTCCTGAAGACCCTGGCTGGTCTGAACTAGGCTCTTCCTCTGTGTGGTAGTAGAGAACACCCGTTATTTTGAGAATGTAAATGATGTGTAACATTTGTGAGCATTTCTCAATCATGTAACCTATTGCTGGACTTGGTAAAATAAGGTGCTAAAAGCACATAACAGTGCAAATTTTAAGAACTCATAATTCTATTATGTTGTAGTATTAACACATGATTTTACACACAGGGGAAAGTCAAGGAGCCAGTGGATCTTGCTTCCCAAAGAACACTGCATTGTTATGAATGAAAATGTAAAATAAAAAATATGGGGACAGTATGGGTGAGTGCATAAAAAGAAGAGGCATTTCAAAGATCAGGCGACGGCATGAAACCTTGATGGTAGAGGGCAGTGAGGAATCCCTGTCGATCGGTGCCCTGGAACAGTGCCCGCTCAATCTCCATTTCTCTCCGTGAGAGTGGCCGACTGGCAGACAGACGCTGTGGACGGGACAGAAGGTGGTCGCGGGCGTCAATCTTCTCTTGGATGACTTGTAGCCGCTCACGCCTTGCTGCAGGATCCACACACACCCCTCGGGCCTGGATCAAACAAGCACAAGTTGGAAAGCATTTACACACTGTGCATATGTACACAAACACACATACATTTTTAATCAACACATAAGCCTACTGTACATAGCCGAACACAATTTTAATATTAAATTAGATTTAGACCACCATTTGAAACCATGTGATACCTTCTGAGATGCCTCATGTTTATCCCTGTTCTTCCATAGCTGAATCTCAGCATCATTCAGCCCTAACTCTCTCAAACTGGCCATCTCCGTCTCTCTGTCTTGCAGGTCTTGGAACTGTGACAGGCTCTTCACCCCTGCAGCCTGCTCCCCAAAGGGTTTGTAGAAAGCGGCGGGAGCAAAGCACTGCTTCTTCGCAAAGCAGCTGAGTGATGCCAAAACACAGTAAACAACCGTAAACCATGTAACAATCCTGACATCTTTTTTACAATGCGGTGTGCTCAACCTACCGATCGATGTCGACTCCAGTGTCGAGTTGTTGAAGGAGCAGGCTATGGAGCTGCCTCTGTCCCTCCGTCTCCTGCTCCTCGGGTACAGGAGCATCATCGCAATCGCGCCGAGTCACCCTTCAAATAACGTCAAATATAATTACTGTGGTCATAACATGTGGTGATAACTCTCAAATCAAATTTTCTAAGACAAGCTGTCTAAACTTCCAACAGGACATTCAGATGTAAAGCTAGCTTAACGCTACGTCTCCGTTCATAAATGTAAACTGAAATCCTAACGTTAACAATTCAACTGTCACTACAGGGGCATCATCGCAATCGCGCCGAGTCACCCTTCAAATAACGTCAAATATAATTACTGTGGTCATAACATGTGGTGATAACTCTCAAATCAAATTTTCTAAGACAAGCTGTCTAAACTTCCAACCGGACATTCAGATGTGCTAGCTTAACGCTACCACGTCTCCGTTCATAAATGTAAACTGAAATCCTAACGTTAACAATTCAACTGTCACTACATACAGCTAGTCTACCTTGTTATATAACATATATTTATTGCCTACCGCTTCATTGCCGCTCCTGGTAGATAGATAGGCTATGTATGTTTCTGTCCTGTGTGCACCCTATCTCTTTGCACGTAGGTCCGCCAAACCAAAACAAGCGTGCTTCCTGTTTCAAAGAATTATGGGAAATATGTTTCTGGGAAACGTAGGCTAGTTTATGACTTTAAATACTAGCGCCTTCCTGCCCTATTACTTCTTTATCCATGTATCTGTTTTGTGGGCTATTATTCTAGCAGTAATAAAATAACGGGAAATGCAACAATCAACAATCAGATAGGCCTACAACATGGGAATATAAGTAAAAAACAAAACAAAAACAATAGCCTAGCTTACTAGGCCTTGTGTGTGTGTGTGTGTGGTGGGGGATGGGGGTTAGGCCTATCTTGAATCAGCAATGTTTACATTCCTCAAATAAACAAACATAGGCTATTATAGTATAGTAGGCCTAGAGGTTTAAAAACTACGGCACAGGTCCGGGGAAGCAGGGAGAGCGTGGGAAATAGACTACCAACGCCCTCTGGAGGAAGTTCAGGTAAAGGGACCTCCTTTTGTGAATTCTATATGGATCTTGCATTTATTATGACCGCCGCGCAGCGAAGCGGCGGTCATATAGGTTTAGTCAGATTTTTTTTTTTTTTTTTTTTTTTTTTTTTTCTTTTTCGCATGCCCAAATTTCCGTCAATGATTCCCGGGACACTGAAAGACCGGGGTACACGAAACTTGGTGGGCATGTAACCCCACATGGATAGCATGGAACCATCGTTTTTCGTTTTGATCTGTAGCCCCCCCGCTGGACTGGACCCCCCGAAAGGAGGGTAGGGCAGACACAGTTTTCTGTGAATATCTCGAAAACCGTAGGGTTTAGGAGGACCATTTTTTTTTTGTATGTTGATCTCAAGGGGCCATGTCAAACCATTCCATAAACACTCATTCCATGTATAGCGCCACCTAGTTAAACACAAAAAAGTAAAAATGAGGTGTTGTAATTGAAGGTATCTGTGACCTAACATAGTCAAAACTGCACGAAATTGGAATTGTAGGATCATTATGACACCCTCTGTATGCACGCCAAGGTTTGTGGAATTCCGTTCATGGGGGGACCACACAATAAATTAATTTATGTTACTATACACCAACTGGCCTGTAGGTGGCCGGAGACAGTTTTCTGTGAATATCTCGAGAACCGTAGGGCCTAGGAGGTCCACCTTTTTTATGTATGTTGGTCTTAAGGGGGCATGTCAACCCATCCCATTACCACTTATTTCATGTATAGCGCCACCTAGTTAAAAATTAAAAAGCAAAAAATTAGGTGTTTTCATCACAATATCTCTGGCTGACAAGGTCAAAACTGCACGAAATTAAAAGTGTAGGATCATTATGACACCCTCCGAATACATGCCAAGTTTTGTGTACTTTCGTTCATGGGGGGCCTTACAATAAAATAATTTATGTGTACATTTAGTGACGTACACCAACAAGGATTCCCGGGACACTGAAAGACCGGGGTACACAAAACTTGGTGGGCATGTACCCCCACATGGATAGCATGGAACCGTCATTCTTCGTTTTGATCTGTAGCCCCCCCGCTGGACTGGACCCCCCGAAAGGAGGGTAGGGCAGACACAGTTCTCTGTGAATATCTTGAGAACTGTAGGGCGCATGCATGCACATGCACAAACACACATACGCAGGCAAACACACAAGCACGCACATACACACACACACACACACCCACACACATAAACATAAATTTGTACACGCACACATGCACATAATTCAAGAATTTTTCCCGTCATCTACTCCCTGAATTTTTGGTCATTGATACCCGGGACACCGAACCACCGGGGTACATGAAATTTGGTGGGTATGTAGCCCCACTAGACTTTTACGGAAAAATTTCATTTCGTCCCCGGGGACCACCACCAGCCCCCCCGGGCTGGGCCCCCCGAACCGCAAAAAAAATAACAGTTTTTCCTAAATAACTACCTGAACCGTGGCACTGAGGATGAAGAATCTTTTATGGTATGTTGGTCTCAAGGGCCCACATCAACCTGGCTCATAATCACTCATTTGTGATTTGCACCCCCACCCCCCCGTAAAAAATGAAAATGCAATATTATTCTGCTTTAATTGCCCCTATCTTCAGTTAAGATGTTCAGAACTGCACCAAATTTTATGTGTATGATTGACCTGGCATTCTCTGGGGGTATGCCAAGTTTCGTAGAATTTCATCCAGGGGGGGGGGGGGTCTAAAAAAATTAGGTTATGTGTACATTTAGTGACTGTACACTCATTGGCCTGTAAATGGCGGTGCACACATATACACATGCACACACACAGGCACCCACATACTATCGGTATTAGAACGGCCGATACATAATTACAAATTCAGTAGGATTAAAAGAAAGCCAAAATAAATATTCATCATCATCATCATGGCTGCATTTTCAGTATTGGCGATAAGTAGTCGTTTGTCCACTAGATGGCGCATCGTTGCAGTGAGACGTAATTTTGTTGGAAGTTAAAAGTGGGTTGGAAAAAACAATGGACGCTTCCTACAAGGACTGTAATTTACCGCAGCGGACATCTAATAAGGATAGGATGATGTTCACATGAAGTGTAATTCCCATTTCTTCTTGAAGCCGAAATAAATCTGAGGATGTTTATCGGACATGCTTGGTTTTTACTGCAGGTACGTTAATCTTGTAATATCAATAAGGACCTAGGTAATGTTACCGTTAGCGTTAGTTGAGTGATGGAGGCATTTGATTGATTGCATTTGTAGAAAACTATAAATGCGGTTATACCAAGCAAATTGATAGCAGCACTGTAATTGTATCTTTCGACTGTCATTTATTGCACGTGCTACAAAATCATTCTGTGCAATGGAAGATTTACCAACGTTACACCGGTCTGATACAGTTTTGCCTATACATGCGTGAGACTGAGACGCCTGTTTATTTTGTTTTAAGTGCGTGCATGGTGTGAGAGGGGAATCGATGTGCTTTGATTACAGCTTGGTAGTTGTAGTCTTGTGAAATTAAAAAGCACGTGTGTGTGAAGTATCCAAACAATGACACCTTCATTTCATTATGGCTGCTTTAGCAACACACCTTAAGCTACTGTGTAGTGGGTCCCATCTAGAAGTGGCTACTTCATTCGCGCTTTCCTTGACTCATGGAGCTGCTTGAATGTTATTACAATTTTTCGCCACGATATGGCAGTTTAAGTCCGCTTGATACTGTAAGGCGTAAGCCATTGGTTTCCAAAGGAGATTTTATTTGTGTCGCCAGCATAGCCTATTGACAATTTATGTTGTAAATAGGCCTACCTTATAATCCTACCTGTAGCTTAGGGAAGCTAACAGCTTTCTATTAGGATCTAGTTTGTTAGTTACCGTTTTGTCATAACTCCCTGATGCATTTTTGCATTTAGAATAGCCAGAGCGTGTATATCTCAATCGGAAAATTAAACAATATCGGGTGCCTATGGACTAGGCTGGGTGAACCCAGCCTGATCTGCCCGCTATTTATTTTTTGATTTCTTAAAAGATTGAGCTTGGTCTGATGAAAGCCAGACTAGCCATGGACCTCAGTTACACAATGCAAGGGAACATGAATCAGCCTATATTTGCACGAACAATAACGGACAAAAGCTCTTCAACTTTGGCCCGTTAAAATGTGTATGAACAGTCTAGCGACGCATTTCATCAAGGCCCATTTGGACATGTCAGTTATTTGCACCACTGGTTAGATGTAAAACAGCATTTCGTTTCAGACTAGGCTACTGTTACTTAATTTGTGCATTAACAATAACGTTTCAGACTACTATTACTTAATTTGTGCATTGACAATAAAGTATTACATGAACTAAAGATGACTAAAATCTTATGTAGAAGAAGAAACATTCACAAAAAATCCATCCATCCAAAAATGACCTTTGTTTTTGATAGCTGTTGAAAACGGCATGGAACTGACAGAGATGTTTTTGTTTATAAATACACAAAAAATAAATAAATAAATAAATAAATAACATTATGCTGATACCTTTTGCTTTTCCCAAATACAATGTAGCCTACAGGTGTAAGTGACCTTTCATCAATCCAGTTGCAATGGATGAACTGTGATGAACTGCCCTACTTGTGATTGTTTAGAGATTTTAAAGGTTTTATAACAATGCTACATCTTCTTTGGCTATTCTACAATCTATTCATCTTTTCAGCACCAGTAGGCTACTTTCTGTGCAGCCGCACACACACACTCAGGCATGCCAAACAAGCATACACAAAAGTTTCAAGAGTGGGGGATGGAGTAAAATATGGAGACAAATTGAAGTGTGATTTATTTTCGCGGAACGGATGTACAGGACTGAGCGGCGGTCATATTTTGTACCGCTATGCGGTACATCTAGTTTAATAAGGATCATGCATATTTTGTTGAATTTGTAACATAATCCTTTGTGCCAGACTGTTTACATATTTTCACTGAAATAAATGTTCAAGTAGGCTAGGCCTATTTTTTGTTGCTGTTTGAGTTTGAGTTTACGGTGGACTAGCCTACTTCTGTTGCAAGACATGAATGGTCACATATTCACATTTACTATTCTTTATTTACAGTTCATCAAGACAGCAGTGACATTCAAAAGCACCACCACATAAAAAAATGATTTTGTCTGAACTACAAGAAAAATAATGAATATATTGAAAAATAATATATCTAATAATCAAATTCTTTCACGTGTGAATGACCAAAGAAACACCCCTTTCCCTGTGCAATGCGAGGGAATGCAAGTGTGTTTCCGAGTGTTTACTAATATTTACATTTCTTCTTCACTGAATGTGTGTGAAAGATAAAAGCAGTAAGTTAACAGTAGCCTACACATTTGACCTCCATTAAAAAAAACAATCTAAAAAAATTTAAACGTTTAACATTATTTAATACTTAATCATCTTTAATCTGTGTTAATTAAACTAAGTGTTATAACATCAACAACATCTTCAAGGGTGATTGGTTTTCAACCTCAGTCATTCTTAAAGGGAAGACTGAATATCAGTGGAAAACATGATATTTCTGAGATCAAACTGCACAGAAGCAATCTCCTCAAGCTCATTCTTCTCACCATATTCCATGAGACAGACAAACATGTCTTGGTCTTCACAGTAAGCCAAATCTGAGTAGCCACTTGGGCCATGATGAAGTTTCCAGAGGGCCTCCCACCGAGATGCATTCAATGGAGGCAACTACACTACCTTGGCACCCATGGGGCTGCTCCACTAGCTCCTGTGCTAGGTGGGCCTGAGCAAAGTCTGCTCCCTTATCTCCGCTTATAGCCTCTATTCTGTGGCCATGGCTGTTACGAGTATTACGAGCATTGCAATACAAATAACTTTGACCTGCATGGTCTGTAACTTCAGCCATTTGACACTCACATGACTTCATTGTCGAAGCAGATAGTGCAGTGGTCACAGGCAAGGGCTGGCACGCGGGTGACCGGGGTTCGATTCCCGTGTGATGCGTTTAGGGGCAGCAGTGGCCCACTGGTTAGCACTCTGGACTTGTAACCGGAGGGTTGCTGGATCGAGCCCCGACCAGTGGGCAGTGGGCCCTTGAGCAAGGCACCTAACCCCTTACTGCTCCCTGAGCGCCGCCATTGTAGCAGGCAGCTCACTGCGCCGGGACTGCACCATGTAGTGTGTGCTTCACCCCACTGTGTGTACACTGTGTGCTGTTTGTGTTTCACTAATTCACCGATTGGGTTAAATGCAGAAACCAAATTTCCCTCACGGGATCAAAAGAGTACTTATACTTAAACTTCACCGGCATCTTTGTTTCTACCTGCCACGTCTTCCCATAGTCATCACTGTAGAAGGCTAATGCATGAGGCTTGACTGAGCATGGCAGGGGAAAACAGAAACATCTGTGGTGAATGTAAAACACGTAAGCTGGAATGATAAGCCTTCCGCTCTTCATTTGAATGCCATGCCCTGGTCCTACTGCGAATGTCGCCCATTTCTGAATGCTCCTACTTATCACACTCTCGGTCAAGTCTTTCACCTCACTCCAACTCTGGCCATAATCAGAGCTAGTGACATAACAGAGGCGAGCTCTGTTCTTGCCTGTACATATCTGAAATTGCTCTGTGGTTTTCCGAAAGACACAGATGAAAAACAGAAACAGAGTCTGAGTGTTCTTTTCAAAGACAGGACAAGGGTTCATGGTGCGGTACTCTGGCAGACATGCTGAGCTCCTGAATCGACCATTTTGCGTCATTTGCAGCTCTTCTGATCGGCCTTCAGAGTGCTCCGATCAATCAAACTATTAGCCTATTAGTGAATATCAGCGGCCATAGAGCATCCCTATGAATATGCATAGCTGCAGGGAAGAACTTGGGGCACTATAAAGCAAATAGACATTACGTTACCTCAATAATTGTGCCCTCCAATGTACCTCTTTTCATAACAAGAAGTTCTGCATCCTGATCAGAATGTGAAGTGTGTTTCTCTGCAAAGGCCAGAACAACTAATAAGCTTTATAAGTTAATTATAACAACAATCTGTGGGGACTGATATTGTAGGCTTATCTTGCCAGTGTGTAAAATATCACATAATTTATAGTCCTTTGAGGCCTATGCTATTTTCAGTGTAATTTTTATTAAGCTCTTTGGTCATTGTAAGGGCCATCTATTATGCTAGGCTATTATTTTCAAGACAGTATAGGCTACCCATATCTAGGAAAGTAGTCCGGGCCATGAATTAAAAATTCTGTAACCCTGTAGGCATTTGGAGGTATGTCAACCTTTGGCAGAGGAAGAGCCGGAATATGTGTAGACAACTGCCATGTTTGCGTTACAAATTAACCCCACGTACTGTATACCTCGCCAGTCACACAGGGTCAGTAGTAAACCTACCTTCTATTGCTCCCCGAGAAGGCATATGCAGAGCTTAATGTTTTCAGGCGCGGGCCGTGCCATTTACAATATCAAGACATGTATGCTTCAGAAATGTTTGCTAAGTTCAGGCACAGATATTTTCCTTGCTTTAAGCCATGCTTATGTATTCGGGCAGACATGCCAAGCTCTCACCCCAACCCTGCCTCAGGTGTTGTCCTGAGGGCCTTTTCGTGCCGACATTTTCTGAGTGTTGGATGATGGATGCAACAACATCAGAGTCACTCATTCCATGCAAGGTGGACCCAGTTGAGCAGCCCTCTGCATTGCTGTCCTTGAGTACGCTATCCAGGAATAGGTCAGCCTCTAAGCAGGCCGTGGCCCCCCAGCCTCAGCCCCTGTCTCCGCCCCCAGTGTCAGCCCTTAGAGGCTGGATACGTAACAATAGGGAGGGAAAGTGAAAACCAGCGCCCCAAGTGGTTGCGTTCCTATCGAAGAGCAGCTCCAATGTTAAGTCCCATAGACCTATTTTAAAAAAAATATTGTGAAGCCAAATCAGCGATGTTATCCACCAAAAATATTTTTCAGTGTCTATACAGTAATAATATTCTAACTGTGAAAATGTCAGACCCTATTTTGCCTTATTTAAGAAAATCGAAATTGCTCCTTTTGTTTCATAAACGAACTACAAAAGAAGTCACGTGACTTTACCCTTCAACGTTACTCACGGTAGCATGGTTTGTTTATTAGGGCCCGTCCACACGGAGACGCTTTTTAGGTTAAACGCAGAGGTTTTGCTTCGTCTTGGCCGAGCGTCCAAACGAATCCTGTAAACGCACTGCTCGAAACCGCACTTTTCTGAAACCTGGTCCCAGAGTGGAGAAATCTGAAACCGTAGCCCGTTTGAATTCGTTTAGACAGCGAAACCGCACATACTGCTTGCGTATCGATGCTGTCATCGCCACACCTCAGCTGCCCTGGACTTGCACTTATAGTATTGCCTAACAATACTAGTTTTCATACATGACATTACCTACGATTATACTCCGTAAGATAAATATCACAACTGGTGCTGCGCAGCGCCGATAGCTTATGACTTGGTGGACTGAAGACTGTTTTTTCCCGGTGTTTTTTAATGCATTCTAGCTACTGTCAGTGACGCGAGAGAACTTAAAGTTATTAGGAAAGTGCGGTGTAAGTTTAGGCTACATTAATTTGTGCGTAGTGCCAGTGTCATTAATTTATTTTACATGTCTTACAACATATATACATGCATTCACAGTCGAGTGAAATCAGATATAAGCATACAAAGACGCTTAGAACTCACGTTAAGCCGATGGTAGCACACTGAATGCAAATGCGCGATTTGATTTGATGCAGGCAAACGTATTGACTGTTACTAACGAAGGTTTTATAGCAATATTATAAATGTGGCGACAGAATAGCCTAGAACTTGGGTAAGCCTTGCGTTTAGTAGCCTAATTGCGGTGAAACTAATGTGAATCACGGACTATCCTACAACCAAAGAAAGTAAAGGTGATTAGTAGGCCTACCTGCGTTAGCCAAATAAAGGACGGGACTGCATCCTTCACAAACCGTAAAATAAAGTTTATTAGTTTTACAGTTGACTACAGTTGACAGTTCACCATCAGTCCACACAAACAATTCTGGTTTCCTTGCACTAGCCATTTTGTCATAGCCTATTCTGTCTGTTTGTAAAGCACAAACTTTGGTCAATTTCTGTAAAGAAACAGTGCCACCTATAGGCCTGGGGTATGAAGTAACGTGTTGAGTCGTGTTGAGATGGATCCGTTTGGATGCAAATATTCTTGATGCGGTTTCAGGGAAGACGGAGGAAAAAAAGATCGGTTTCGTACGTGTGGACTAGCCCTTAGCCTGGTTAGCATTGACACTTAACACTTACAGCTAGCTCTTCATGTGAGTAGAAGCACAACACCAGTTGTCCTGACATAAAGGTTATCACCACGCGGTTTACATCACATTCCGTTATTACAAAAATATGTTAAGCCAGTTAAGCAAATTGCGTATTGATCAGTTAGAGATTAAGTGCCCAAACATGTGACGTCACATGCAGCTGTAGTTCCTTATCACCGTGTTACGACAAAAACTCAAAACAATTCAACTGATCCTAAAAATAAGGTATGACCACTTGAAGCAATAGAGGTGACCCCAGTGCCTAACATATGGAAGGCATTAAATTAAGATCCCAATGTGCACCGAGATTTTGATCTTTTCTAAAAAAAAATCCCATCCACTCCGCTAAACTCTAGGAACGCAACCACTAGATGGCGATGAGATTACTTTCCCTCCCTATATGCTCACGCTCTCCATGGGTGCTGCTGCGTCCTGCTCCTGAATACCAACGTCAGACAAGCACAGGGCGGACATCAATCAGGATACTGGTCTCCCTTGTCAGAGTGAAGCTCCACACCTCTCTTGCCCCAGAGTGTGTAAGCGTGTGCATTTTCACACCCACTTTTACAATGGCAACTGTTACTCATGACGGTCCCACTTAGCCCCAGTGTGGTAGCTCTGTCTGCCCCAGTTGTGCCTCAGTTGACCACACATGCAGCTCACACAGCCCATTTGACTATTTTTGCCTTTGCCTGCAGTCCATAATGCTCTGGCAAGCACAAACCTTTGCACACCCCCACCAGTGTTGGGAGTAATGCATTAAAAAAGTAATGTAATTACAGTAATGCATTGCTTTTTGCTGTAATGCAGTAATGTAAGGCATTACCAATACAATTTCAGTAATATTTTACTCGGTACAATTCTCAGTAACTGAAGTTACTTTGCTTTTTAATCCAAAATTGAGAAATGCTCAATTGGCACCAGAGAAGATTATCCAAGAATTAAAAAAGTCATCTATGCTGGTCCTGGAATTTGATTGCCTTGTTTAGATGACTGTAGAAAGGGAATTTGAGTTATCTCTGCCATTCATGCACAGATCTAACATGGTTAGGCTATACTTCTCATTTCAAGCAGTGAGAATAACTAAAATGTTGCTTTTACAGACAAAGATCGTAGCCATTATTCTCAAACTATTTGCATTAATTCTACACCACTGTAAGTGGAAGGAAAGGCAACCAGCAATGATGAGAACCATTTAAAGTCAACATACAATTTCACTATGGCTATATTTTACTATATTAAGTTGTGAGTGACCTTTGGCCTTTGGGGCCTACCTACATTGTCCTATGAGCCATTACAGCAACCATTATATTGTTCTTTTGTTAGCCTTAAGCCTATCTCAGTCATTATGCCATACCACATCACCTCCTGCCGTGTAATGAGCTGCATTGAACACATGAAGATCTATTGAGAACACCAAATCCATATTTCCTGTGGTGAAGTAATGTAAACGTAGTGTAATGCCTTACAATTCAAAGACAGTAATATTATAATGTAACAAATTACTTTGAGATGACTGTAACAAGTAATAAATAATGCATTACACTTTTGAAGTAACTTGCCCAACACTGACCCCCACACCTCACTACTTACCTCAACAATTGGCGAACATGTAGCCTAGAAATCTAGACGCACCCTAGCGGCAGCAAATTACATTTGCTTCCAGGGCTAGTCTAGTAACTCTGGC
Source organism: Alosa sapidissima (assembly GCF_018492685.1). Lineage (NCBI taxonomy): Eukaryota > Metazoa > Chordata > Actinopteri > Clupeiformes > Clupeidae > Alosa > Alosa sapidissima. The sequence continues at coordinate 16,106,175 of NC_055961.1, read as the reverse complement.
TTGTGAGCTCGAAAAATTAAACTTCTATCAGGCCAATCAAATAGTGTATAGAGTCGTTAGGCTGGCTTAACATAATGATTGATGGCAGAGTTGCAACAGTTTGGCTTGAATTCCCTGCTACTTGAAAACAAAGAAGATGGATGTTGCTGTTGGCCAACAGTGTGACACGAGTTAAGCTTGTTTTAAGTTGGCAAAAGTTTGAACTAGCCAACTAGCTCCGCTGGTAAGAAAACGCATGGGACTCAGCGCTGTCCTATTGCGTGCAGAGGGAATTTTAAAGACAACCGATTATCCCGCCCCTCTGACTGATTACTGCGAACGGTGAGTGCCCAGACCCTACATTTTAATGTGGGTCTGGCTCGTCAGGCTAGCGAACATGCACAATCATAGGTACTCCAAATGATTTGATAAAAAGGCCCCATAACTTAAGGCTGTGTTGCAGCATCTTGGAAGAGTATCTCTATTGAACATATCTGTCTAAGTGCAAGCTGGGTTTTGTGCAATAGCTTTGCCCACATTTATAGCCTGCATTGGTAGCCTGATCTGTGCTTTCAACTTCACGTGACTGGCGCCCAGTATGTGTGTGTCACGTCTTGACTCAGTCTCGAATGTCACGTGTGCTCAAATGTGGAATACGGAAGCCTGTCAACTCACACTGACCAATCTGTGTTGTCGGCCTCACGCCAGCACCTGCATAGCATGTTGCTGCAGTTCTACGTCAGACGTGCCTAAGACAGCCTAGACACTAAGCTAAACTCTAAACATGTCAGTATTCAACTTCTGCAAGGTTTTCAGCTTGTGTTCATGACTCTGATGGTAGTTTAGTATGGTTGTCTGTTATCGCCAGTGAGGCACAGTAGGCTATATTTGTTGCCATTGGTTAATATTGAGTGAACTCACCTAAAAGATAACATTCCTTAACTGTTATAAATATATTGGTTCAGTTCATCACGTGATCTGGTAACATCTCATGTTCTCCTTTAAAGAACTAAGAATATATTCATAACTTTTATATTTTGCAACATTTGCATGTTTGAACCTATAAATGTACAATATTATTTAATCAACTTAAGATTTTAACTGTACCACCCAATTTCTGCTTTGTTTATTTCTTGACTTAGACTTAAAAACATTTTTGGGCAGCCATTTACTTTTTATTATATCTTATGTAGGCCTTTTTGTCAAGGAAAAATACTTTGTGTGTCATGATTGTTGCATTCATGTCACCTGAAGCATGATGCTAGAAATATCCATTCAAAATCCGTGCATGCCATGATCAACTTTTAATTCTTTGATATGGAAACCAAGTTCATTAGAATTTCACCCCAAAGTTGGATACCATGTAGAAATGTGCTGCAATTTCAAAACTCTGGAATTACTCGGGAACAGGTTACTGGAATGGAAACTGGTTTTAATCGATTTTATCAACAATTTTGACAAGAAACCAACCAAACCTATAATAAAAAGCCTTTGAATAAAAAGGCTATACCCCCTCCTCTAGCCAAACTTGGACCTCGGTCATAAAGCATCTGTCTGCGCACTACAACATAGGCCTTCAACAATACCGGGAGCAACAGTCCCTTACGAAAAAGAACTAGGCTAAAGTCATAGTAGGCTTATAAGACTTCTATAGTATAGTAGGCCTATATAATATGATAGTATAATACAAAATACTAAACAATTTCTAGTTATTTTTCGTAAGGGGTTACATCACTGTGTGATTTAGAAATACACGTGTCAACGAAGTGAATCTCTGTGCAACCCTCTCTTTTGATTACAGAACACTGACTTGAGTTGCACGATAATCCTCTCTTGAGCCATCGCTTATTTACTGGATGTGAATGTTGCAGAATGCCCTACCATGGAATTCTAAAAGCTAATTAATGTACAGATTGAGAAATTACTCTCCTGTAGCAGGCTCTTTTTTATTTGCTTAAACAAATCAATTTAAAATGCTACCTTATCAAATCTAACATTGGACCTTTATTTTAACAGACTTTATTCGTAGCCAATGTCAGTCATCACCATGGACATAGACAATGTTTATGTGACAGGTCATGTTAGACATAATTTTTGTGGTAAATGCAAGTAGGCTGTGACCCTGAATAGGCTATTTGAAGTAGGCTAGGATATGGTTTCATTTAAATTGAGGACAAAATAGAACAGAAACCCCAGTGTGTTGTGTGTGTGCAGTGAATTCCTGACACATGAGAAGATGAAACCATCAAAACTAAAATGCCATGGCCAGATGAAACCATCAAAACTAAAATGCCATGGCCAAGGCACCCCCGTCAAACCTGTTGAGTAGCCTACTTTAAAAGGTGACATCAGGGGTCGAAGACTTCACAAATGTAATGCCAATGCCATACATCCGCATGTTCCAAACAAGTAGGTCTACAGGTACTTTGTGTGCCTTGGCTTGAACACTAAAAAAATATATGGGTCGCAACTTTAAAAAGCTTACTGTAACTCAAAGGCCACTGTTTGCCAGTAGCAGTATCCATCTTCTTTGTTTTCAAGTAGCAGACTAATGTGATTGGCCTGATAGAAGTTTCATTTTTCCAGCTCGCAAACCAACGGAGAGTTGCTAGACTACCCTGGCTGCAAATTACATTTGCTGCCACTAGGGTGCGTCTAGATTTCTAGGCTACGGTGATGTGGTTGCCCTGCAACAAGTTGCACTATGTATCACTTCAAGCAACACAATGAAAAATGATGTAAGGGATAATGTATAGAACGCCGGTCATTATCGGGAAATGGGTCCCGACAGGGCGAACCGGACCCCGACGTGCAGTGGAGGGGTCTTGTTCCACCCTGAAGGGACCTTTTTCCGGTTAATGACCGGCGTTCTATACATTATCCCTGTTATTACACAGCTACTTGCCAAAACAAAACAATAAACTCCCAACGATATGACTCGAGCCTACATAGCCTAGGCTATAGCCTATAAGTTACCGTTTCATCGTGGCTTTTGCTGAGAAACAAATAGTTTGCAACAGCACACGCTGAACTTGAATCAACATTCTTTAGAACACAGCTGATCAACCGTCTGCTTTCACTTTTGAATGAAGTTCCAGTCCTTGCGTAGTGATATGAAAGACGTGAATTAGAATCACAAAACCCATTTTCCTTGACAGCGGTCTGTTATACTTAGCAACGGTCTGTTATTGAGAATTAGCAGACCACCGAACGTTGGGAAGGCCCATTCAAGTGAATGGAGCATTCTTCAGCATTATGAAGAGCTGTGTAATAAGACCATATAATATACTGTATAATAACTTGCTGTTGGCCCTGGCCGTGGCGCAACTGGCTGGGGCACCTGCACCGTACACCGGCAATCCGGGTTTGATTCCCGCCCTGTGGTCCTTTCCGGATCCCACCCCGACTCTCTCTCCCTGTCATTCTCCACTGTCCTGTCGCATTAAAGACATAAAAGCCCCCAATAATAATAATAATAATAATAATAATAATAATAATAATAATAACTTGCTGTTAGGATAGGTTAGGGTCACATGGTAGGGATAGCACTGACTTACAGGCGGGGCTTCAGTGATGTCACTACCTGTGGCTAATTGGTAAAACCTGTCCTCTCAATCAGGAGACACAGACACAATTGGGTTTTGAAGCCTGCTGGAGGAGCATGGCCAAAGTTCTCCCCTTCCGTTTGTAGCCACATGAACTGTGGCATTAGGACAACCTTTTGCGTTGGATTGCTTTTGGATTTTACACCACTTTAAAGAGAAATAAAAACTTGAACCAAAACAGCTTGGGCTGGTCCAGCTACACAGAGGAGTACCGGACAGGGAATGCCAGCACGCCACAGGAATGTTGACCGCTCTTTGAGGCTCCTGCCAAGCTGACAAACACTATGCATTCACACACGGATAGGACCTACTACCAAGCTCTGCACCACGCGTAGGGTTAGCGTGTAGGGAGCAGTTAGGTCTTTCTGTGTTTGTTTTGCTTAGTTTGGGTTGCGGTTGCGGAAGGCTTTAGTCGTAGTTACAACACCCTAGACAACGAAGAGCTTGGGCCAGGACAGCCTCGTAACACTTGCCCAGACTTGTTGTGCATCATAATATTAAACAAAAAAAAGCATTGACAATGTAAGAGACACTTTGTACTGCTTGACAAGTTCAGTTGTGACTTTTTGAGTGCATCTGGGATACAGCATTTAGGCTATGAGATTTACAGGCATGAGCTATGAGAGTAACAGGCAAGTCAGTATATTGATCTGTTGACTGTTTGCAGGTAATGGCATGTCTTGTAGGCTGTTGCTCTTTGTCCTCTTAATCAACAGAGTCAGTGTACTGATGAAGGAATATATTACATTTTAAGATATGGAAGGTTTGCAAATATTTATTTTGATACGGTGTGGCTATGCATTTTGTAGTTTATTTTGATAGACTTAAAATTAGGGTATTTGACATTTAATTTTAAAGCTAAACTATGCAGTATTTTTAGCTTAATATGCAAGTTTTTTTTAGCTTAATTTACCTTCGTTTAACAGCTTAAGAGTCATTGGAATGGTTATATGACTTTTTTCGGGTTGAATGGTGGCCGTCTCGCTTCCCCCTAGCGCCTGTCAACGTACTTCCGCTCGATTTATTTTCCCTACAGTACTCCTGCGAAGTCAGAGAGTTTGGTTTCCAGGCTACGACGGCCTCAGTGTCAGCAAGTATAACGAGTGTAACGAATTGCTTTACTGCATTCAAATACACGTACACGCCAGGCACCGGCTAGAAAAAGGTAGCGATGGAGTTTCTCAGACATTCATGACAGAGCCAGCGAAAAAGAAGCAAAAACCGAGAAAACAGTAAGGAAATTGCCAATACTGCATAGTTTCCCTTTAAAATACATTTTGATGTATTTTTGCCCATCCTTGCCAACAGCAAGAGCAGCCAGGCAGCTATTAGTGCTACACTCAGCAATGCTTACATTCCTAAAATGAACCAATATAGGCTATTATATACAGGGCTATAGTATACAGGGCTTGAAATATGGTTGTCGAATGCTCTAACCACTGAGCTAGAAGCCTAGGCTTCCAACTCAGCGGTTAGAAGCATTCTTAAGGTTAGGGGTGTGAGGATTTACACAGGCAACTAGCATGCTAGCTCAGTTCGCCTCTGTTACACTAGCAAATTTTAAAACCACGGAAGTTAATGAGGCAGTTATAGCATGTTTATAGACTGGTTAGGAGTTGACAATAAGTATGTAGAATTAGATAAATACAATTACATTCTTTTATTGGTGTCTTAAACAATTACTTTAAGGTGGACTATGTCTGTTACAAGACTTGAATGGTCACATGTTCACATTTATTATTCTTTATTCTCAGTTCATCAAGACAGTAGTGACATTCAAAAGCAGTGTTATTCAATATTTGGACAATAATTATATCAACATAAGATTTGTCAGAACTACAAGCAAAATAAATGATATGTTTGTGACTCCTATGTTTGTGTTTGGCTATTTTGGCTAGTTTGGCTATTTTGTTTTGAAACAAAAAATGATCTTCCTTGTCAAAAAAGAAAGGCATTAATAAAGATAGCGTCCCGCCCCACACTTTGAGAACCACTGATGTATTGAAAAATAGTATCACTAATCAAATTCCATCACGTGTGAATGAGCAGAAAACCACCCCTTTGAATTGTGGGCTACCAGGCAATGTGAAGGAATGCAAAAGGGGTGTTTTTTCAAGTGTGTACTGATATTTACATTTCATCTTCACTGAATGTGTGTGAAAGATAAAACCAGTAAGTTAACAGTACACCTTACATGGATTTGACGTCCATTAAAAAAAAAAAAAAAAAACTATCTAAAAAATGTGAATGTTTAACATTATTTCATAATAATGCATCTGTAATCTGTGTGAATATAACATTAACAACATCTTCAAGGGTGACTTTTTTTCAACCTCAGTCATTCTTAAAGGGAAGACTGAATATCAGTCGAAAACATGATTTCTTTTTTCATGCATCCATGACATTTCGGAGATCAAACTGCACAGAAGCAATCTCCTCAAGCTCACTCTTCTCACCACATTCCATGAGACAGACAAACACGTCTTGGTCTTCACAGTAAGCCAAATCTGAGTAGCCACTCGGGCCATGATGAAGTTTCCAGAGGGCCTCCCACTGAGACGCATGCAGCGGAGAGCGGTTCAAGTACATACCAAGATCCAGTCTTCTCTTCTTATCAGTCGGGTGAGTGTACAGCAGCCACGTTGCGTCTTCGCTCACCTCCGACACGTGTTTTGGCACTTTAAAGGCAACTACACTACCTTGGCACCCATGGGGCTGCTCCACTAGCTCCTGTGCTAGGTGGGCCTGAGCAAAGTCTGCTCCCTTATCTCCGCTTATAGCCTCTATTCTGTGGCCATGGCTGTTACGAGTATTACGAGCATTGCAATACAAATAACTTTTACCTTCATGGTCTGTAACTTCAGCCATTTCACACTCACATGACTTCATCTGCATCATTGTTCCTACCTGCCACGTCTTCCCATAGTCATCACTGTAGAAGGCTAATGCATGAGGCTTGACTGAGCATGGCAGGGGAAAACAGAAACATCTGTGGTGAATGTAACACACGTAAGCTGGAATGATAAGCCTTCCGCTCTTCATTTGAATGCCATGCCCTGGTCCTACTGCGAATGTCGCCCATTTCCGAATCCTCTTTCCTATCACGCTCTCTGTCAAGTCTTTCACCTCACTCCAACTCTGGCCATAATCAGAGCTAGTGACATAACAGAGGCGAGCTCTGTTCTTGCCTGTACATATCTGATGGTGCTCTGTGGTTTTCCTCAAGACACAGATGAAAAACAGAAACAGAGTCTGAGTGTTCTTTTCAAAGACAGGACAAGGGTTCATGGTGCGGTACTCTGGCAGACATGCTGACTGTAGCTCCTGAATCGACCGTGACCACTGAGAGAGATAAAGAAGAATGAATTATTATTGATGAGCCATGCAGAGAAGAACATGGGACCAGGGTTGTGCACAATTCGAATTGCAATTATGCTTCCTGTTTGCTACCTCAATTGAAATGCAAGTGAACTTTAAGAATTGAATTAGAATTTAAGAGCCAGTTTCAATTCAATTCTGGAATTTTGCACAAGCCTGCCTGGGACACTATAAAGCAAATAAAGACATTACCTTACCTCAATAATTGTGCCCTCCAATGTACCTCTTTTCATAACAAGACGCTCTGCATCATGATCAGAAGAGGAAGTGCGTTTCTCGGCAAAGGCCAGAAACATCTGTTTCTCTCTGATGTATATAAGAGCTGGGATTCTGTATGTTATTCCCGGTGGTTCATCCCGTTTAAAAACTGTTGTCTTCGCCGGAGGATCTCCCCTCCAAGATGTTTGCACTGATGCGCTGTTGCCCATTGGTCCGTCAATGTGTTCCACAACTTCGCAGAAAAAGCTACCATGTGACTGAAGATATGTAGAGCTCTAGTATTTTATTAAGAGTAATTTTATCCTAGGAAGAGACGAAATAAGTCGGATGACTACTGTGGCATATTTCACATAGCCTAAGACACTTCAAAACAGCAAGATAAGCAGCACTTAGCGTATGAATCAGCAGAACGAATTCTACCTCTGCATCTAGGCAAAAGAACGCGTCACCACTCTGAGGTGGACAAAGGTACCAATGTTTTCTCCGGTCTGTCATGTGATCTTTGCAAATAAAGGCAAATAACCTATGCGGCGCAATGTGCGCGTGCTTCTTATGATATTCTGAAACCGGGATAGTTTTTTTAGTTTTATAAAAAAAGAGCACAGAAACAGATGCTGAATGACTAAATAAAGCGCATTTTCCATTCTGTCTGCCTAATCACATACTGTAGGCTGAAGTGTCCGAGAGATATGCAATTAGGCTACCTCCTACCTCCATGACGCCAAGTCGTTTTGAATTGGTCCAAAAAGCTTACATGCATGTTATAGAAAGGTGGTGGGCATGCATTTACATAGGCCTAACTGCCAATCTAGTCATTTGCCTCCAAAACAGTGTTCTGTTTTACTCACAGAAGACGCCTGTCTCTATTCAAGCACACCAGCAACCAAATCACGGAAATGAAGACAACTAGTGTAGCACTATGGGTAATGTAGTTTACTGGATTACTTTGCATCCAGCCCGTGAACGCCCACTTCAGGTAGAGTTACACTTATATTATCCTATACATATTAGCCAGCAAATCTGGAAGTTTGTCACGTATTAGCCTACAGCAAAGACAGAAAAGTTGTAGGAACTATCTAGTAAAAGGGTTCATAAGCCTACAAGCAGTGGTATAGTGGTAAAATAAGAGGTGGGTAAACTGAATTCTGTGATCATGGTGAGGTGGATTGTGCCATGCGGTATCGGATTTTTTTAAAAGGCATTCAGAACCTGTTTGGTGATGGTGGAGGTCATTGTCCAATTTTATAACAATACCAGTGGTGTTAAATGGTTCCTAGAGTGTTTATGAGTGTACTTATTGTGAATGTGGATAATAAGTGTGATTTTTTAATGTCAAAGTTGCAATTGGTGCATAAACTCTTTTGAGAGGTGGATACACTCTAATAAGAGGTGAATAAACTCTATTTCTGAAAATTCAGAGGTGGATAAACTGCGTTTACTTGCGTTTAGCCTCCACTACATCCCTGCCTACAAGGTAATATAATACACTGGAATGAGACGACAACGTCAAATCAATGTGTTCAATGTCTACAGATTTTCAGTTGTAGGATACTCAACATAGGCTCACTCTTGAATTGCATTGGATTGAACATCAAAATGAACCCACTGTTACAATACAGGCAGATACACAATTAATATAGCTGCCTCTGCTGAATGGAATGTTACAGAAAAATATTTGGTATTTTTGTAAAGTAGGCTAAGCTGGTAGTGCACGAAACAGGCTAGGCTACAGGTTAGTAGCCTATACCTGCCCATTACTAAATGTTTGTATGCCTAGCCTGAGCTAAACCTACCCTACAGTTTGAAATCACAACAACTAGGCCTACAACTTCTAACAACACAAAGAATCAGTGGGCCTGGTCATATTTAGGTCAATTATTGATTTATTTTTATATTGAAACTCCCCCGAACGATCATAGTCACATAGGCTAGGGGTCGCATCCAATTGACCGCTGTCCAAGGTCCTGCAACTTATTTAGGCTATTTCACGATTTACTCCATCCTATTGTATCGGTAGGCTATAACCTACCTCTAGACTTAGGTGGCTCTGGAAGCGGTTATAATATCGTGAATGTAGCTAGCCATTGAGCACCAGTCAGTTTGAACTGTTGCCTAATGGGAAGATAATCCGATGCCGTGAAGGTGTTGCAGGCAGCACTACCGCCACTTCTGAAAGCACTGCAGTGTCGACGCTGCGGATGCTCTCTGACGCGGATTGTCCCACGGACAAACTGATGGAGGGAGGGAAGTTGTGAGGCAAGGAAAGGGGTGAAATAGCCCCTTGAAAGCCTGAACTCTGAAATAATGGCGGAAGCCAATCCACTTCGGGGATTTCCTCGAATCCGAAGGGCTGCGGTGAGTTGCAGATGTTAATAGCTTACAGTCGAGGTGGCAGGCGTCTCAGAGTTTTCTTGGGGTTGGGAAGCTGCATAATTCTGCAGTACTCAGTGACTGTCGATCGCATGGGCAATTCCATTTGGTTTCTGTAGCGCTTGTTAAGCTGGAGCTGTGGTTTTTGACATCCTAGAATTTGGAAATGGCATAAGCATGAAGAAGATGTTCTAATTTTAAGATCTATTTTTCGCTATTTTTGCTCAACCGTATTGCCACCAAAAGAGTGTTTGTTCGGGGCAGGTGGATGACGCACAGGGTGTAGTAAGAGCAAAGTGTGTCATTCAGCGGGCATGATGCACGACTGTTTGGGTTATAACATATCCTGTATATACCTGACAATATAACGGTATGCCTAGTTGGCTTGAGTTCGTTTATAAAACAGTTACTTTTAATGGATGACAAAAGCTATTCTTTTATAATAACTTTGCGCAATTCTTCCATTGCTCCGCGATAGATTCAGCTACCTTGCATTCCATCAGATGAATGGTTTGTACATCCGTAATGGCATGCAATCGGTTAAAATTACGGTACTCGCTGCAGAGAGGTTATGAAATATTTATCAAGATATAAAGACTACCTCTAGTAGATCTCTCTCTCCGTTGGTGCACACTTAAAACTCTCTATGTTTGTTGATCCTGAGTTGAGTATAGTTATGCTGACAGTTTGAGAGGAAAAGCAGAGAGTTGCTGTTGCACTTCATTGATCCTGTGTCCATGTTGACAGCCTCAGCAGGAGGAATCCAGTCACTATCACACAGTATAGGCACATTTTGACTGGGGACACAGAGAGAGTTTCACTGGCAGAAAAAGAAAGCAAAGATTCAGGAGATGGGTTACTGTTAAGTATTGTTTGGTTGTGCTGCACAAAGTTCTTAGAGTTAATGTTATGTTTATAATTCTGTGTGGGTTCTTAGAGGTAATGTTCTGTATTAGAGTTTTGTGTGGGCTGTTAGACTGTTAGTAGATATTCATCTAGACACACGGGTTAAAATGCTTGCAAAGATGATGATGCAACTAGTGCTGAAAGAGGAATTCCATTGTTTGTTTTATGGCTCTGTATAATACGTATCTCTAATGTCACTCTCTGTCTGTCTGTCTGTCTTTATGTCTGTCTGTCCATCTCTCTTTCCCTCACTCTTTGTGTCTGTCACACACACGCACACACACACACACACACACACACACACACACACACTCTCTCTCTCAGACATCCATTCCGGGTAACCTCCACCTGATCTTGGTGCTGAGGCCCACTAGTCTCCTCCAGCGCACCACTCCCTGTGCTTCCACTGACATTGGCTTTCGCTTCAGTCAGGATGACTTCGTCCTCAAAATGCCCGTAAGACTATGCGTTGAATCATATAAATCCAGTTTACATACATTTGCTTTTTTCCCCAAGGAAAGTATGAAACATACACTGAAACATTCACTTGCATGGGCACACACTCAAACACACAAATAAGCACACACATACACATACACACACACATACACACACACACACACACACACACACACACACACACACACACATACACACACACACACATTATGTAAACTACAGCGATATCCTACCTAATTATAAAGTATTATTCAATCAATTGTTAATGGTTATCACAGTCTTTTGCACGGTTCATATCAATCAGTGATTGGGGCAGTTACTCATTTTCTTTTTGTCCACTAAGGTAATCACACTCAGTTCTGTAACTGACCTTCTCCGCTACCTTGATGAGAACCACATTTCATCTGAGTTTGATGGCAAACTGGAGTATTGCCGTAGTGACTGGTTTGTTTTACGAACGGTAATCATCATTCTTTTGTTTATTATTATTATTTTATTTAATTGAGCAAAAAATGATGATCTGGGACATTATAGCGCTATATGTACAACCCTCCGCCCCATACATTTTAGCAACTTGTTATTGTGGTGTTTGGAGTTCAAGTGGATGGTCAGAATTTATGGTCAAATTCTAAAAGTACAAGGCCTACTGATGCTGATGAAATTGATAAAATATTTTAGCTCAGACTTTCTATGTATAGGCCAACAGCATGTCTTGCATTTAATGTGAAGAATATTTCTTCTAATGTATTGTATGCCTTGCCATAAAAGGCTGACCTTTTCTTGCATGTGATGGAACAGGCAAGTTCAGTCTCATAGTTACCGTACATAGTGTCTGAAGTTATTATAGGGTAGTTTCACTTCAGTATCGGTTGGAAATCTCTGCAGGCAATTGAGAGCTTTGCAGTAACAGTGAAGGAGATAGCTCAGCTGCTCCAGTCCTTTGGCACGGAGCTGGCCGAGATCGAGCTCCCAGATGAGGCTAACGCTATCGAGTACCTCCTCACCGCTCACACAGACAAGTACCGCCAGATGAAGGTAATGGTCACCAATCAAAAATAGGAAGATTAATTTTTTTTAATCCATTGCGTTTTTATGATGTATGCTTCTTCTAATGAGTTTGGACAAGTGGCTATTTTTTTGTGAAATCAGCATTGTAATCAATAACCTTAAAATGAATGCTTGTAATTAACAGGATGAGATCAGGTCTGTCATCAAAGAGGGCCGTCAGTTGCAGGTCAATCTGGAGACCTCCAAGCCACCAGAGGGCAATGCTGCAGAGCAGAGAGAGGCTGACCAGGACAGGAGTACGGTGCAAAGGTAAGGGATGCAGAAAGAGACCCTAGCTTTATCTGGGCAATGGCAAAGTACTGATAGTGGGGAGAATGGTAAAGTTATTTTCATTTTAATTGTTCCAAACTGGAATGAATATTTAATATTGTATTCCATGCTTTGACATTTTTGAGATTTGTTTGCTAATATGTTCTTTGTATAAAATATTTGAAAATGTTTCAAATTCTTTGATTTGAACACACCTCAGGAAAATATAGTCGATTTATATTTAAAACGTCTATATATATATATATATTATATATATATATATATATATAAAAGCTTACACTGTAGTCAGCTACAGTATGTAGTAATGTCTTCCAAAATGAGCCAGCTGATCCTCTGAGGCAGAGTGACAGGATTATCAGCTTGCAAATCTGTGAAGTGCACTTCTTTGAGGAAGTCTTTCGAATAGCTGAGTAGAGGCAGGTCTACACTGCTGAGCTGCAGAGGACTCATTAATCGCCTGAAGCCCCTCCTGTCCTCCTCTCCCACAGGCTCCTGGCCCAGCTGCGGGACATGGAGATGGCCTTTGATGAGTTCTTCGAGAAGCACCACCTCAAGCTGCAGCAGTACCTTCAGCTCCTGAGATACGAGCAAGGCTTTCACGAAGTACGTTTGTGTAGGCATAAGATGAATCGTATGCTGTTACATAATTTTGTGGTATTCTGTTTGAATAGCTTTATTCAATCTCAGGTTTACTCGGTTGAGATCCTTTGATCCTTTGATATGATGATCTTGCTGTCTGTATTTTCATCTCTGTTTTCCTGTTATGAGTTCCGTCCTTATTACCTTGGGGGTTATGTAGCATGTTGTTGTCACATGGCTGACGTCTGGATCTTGTCACTGCTGTGTTGATCAGATGGAGCTGACGCTGGAGCAGCTCACTGTCCAGGAGAAGGCCATCCCCTCCGTCGGCATGACAGTGGGCCAGACAGAGCAGCTGCTCGCAGACCTGGAGGTGTTGGATGCCCGAGCTGAGGTCAGTCAGCCACCAGGGGGCGTCAGTGTCCATCAAAGCCATGGTGAAATCACAGACAGGCAACGGGCCAACCCTCAGGGACCGAGGATGCCCAGAGGCCAAATAGTTTATGGCATTGTTTGAAATGCAATCAGCAACTGAGAAATTGAAGGCTGATTGAAGTTGTTTGTAGTATATTATTGTATATTCTCAGTTTAACTAGGCTACCCAGTCTTTCTACAATTAACAAGCATAGATAGAGATAGCATAGTTTTCTTCAACTGGCAAACACACAAAATAATCACCAAATGCATATTGATTGTGTAATCAAGTGTCAAGTACTAACAAACACATGCAGTGTACAAAGCAATAATCTCAGGGCAATGTTTGGCTCAACACCCCCCCCCCCTCCCCCACCCCACCCTACACACACACCCCACCCCCACCCCACGGCTGATTGACAGGAGGAGATGACCCGCGCCCAGATCATCATCCTCCATGGGCACCAGATGGCCACCAGCCACCACTACGCCCTGGCGCTCATCGTGCAGCGCTGCAACGAGCTGCGCCACCACTGCGACGTGCTCACCACCTCGCTGCGCGCCCGCCGCGCCTCCCTCACGCGCGCCAGGGACCTGCTCATCTGCCTGGAGGAGGTAAGGAGCGGGCACACTACTGGAATGCCCACGCACAGGAGCATACAATAGAGGTGGCCCCTGTCGTATGTATCACTGTGCTGAGTGGATGGATAGGGGGCGGACACAGTAATACTTCCCTTATGTAACGCTCGTCCAATGAAGTGGTTCAATAGAGGTTGAAAAGTCAACAGAAAACAATGCCGCTTAGGTAAGCTTTGAAGAGCATGAGTGTGTATGTGTATATCACACCGCATTTGTCGACAGGCCCATAGTTTATCCTGAAATAGTGTGTGTGTGTGTGTGTGCGTGTGTGCGTGCGTGTGTGCGTGCGTGCGTGCGTGTGTGGCAGTTGTTATTATATGACCTGATATATGCACATACAGTACATTCAGTTTTTTTGAAGTGTTCTTGTGCTCACCCACAGGTAACGTCCTGGTGTGATGAGGGGGCCTATCTCTTGGCCAATCAGCTGGTGGATAAGTTCCAGTCTAAGGAGGGCGCTCAGATGGCCCTGCTGGACCTGGACAGACTCTTGGAGAGGGGGCCCTCCGTCCTCAGGTCAAGCCCTGATGTACTCAGCCTAGAGTTCCAGGCTATCCTGACACCCCAACTGGAGGTAATCCCTTAAACACACACATATTCATGCAGTTATAACAGCTTGTTTAAATAATGTTTGATTTTATACAATTCTGACATAATGGTCTGTTTTTAAATGTCACACACACACACACACTCACCTAGACCAGTGCAGATATATAAGCATACCAGTCCTAGTCAGCCCACACATGCACTCTCAGCTCATGTTTGTGTGCACGTACACACTCTCACTCACCGTAAACACACAGCAACTAATATTGCAATCTGACGCGTACGCCTCAGAGTCCTGCTGATTGTGACATTTGCTGCTGCAGCGTACGGCCCATATCTCATGTCCCTCCTCTCCTCTGCCAGTCCCAGATAACTGCCACTGCTGAGAAGCTGTCTGCCGTGCGCGGAATGATCCAGAACCGGCAGGCGTGCCTGCGGAAACTGGCGGACTTGCAGGCCCGGCCCATCCAGCTGGTGGCACCTCGACCCGAGAACCCCCCGCGCTGCTGCAAGTCCCCACTCTTCTCGCCCAAGCACAGTGAGTTGGCTGCTGCCGTCAGTTAACATGGGCACGTTAACACATACTGTAGACCTACTGCATATATACATGCTCACACACATATTCATACACACACACACACACACACACACACACACAGAGTACGAGAACTCGAAGCAAGAATTGTTAATACCTTAATGATTTTCTCTGTCAATAGGTGTCGACTTTAACTCCACCCTCAAATTCTCCTTCTCTGATCTTTCCCTACCTGGGAAGAGAGGATCTCGGAAAAGCCCAAGCACAAAGAAGGTGACAGAAGAAGACAGCTAGAATACACTGACGTCACGTTAACAAGGTAAAGTCGTGTAAAAAAGCTTAATCTGTCTGTCTTTCCTCTCCTTCAGATTGAAGTGATGCATGACTATGAGGAGAACAGGTCCTCCATGTCATATACACCAGAGGGGGAGGAGAACCCACTCCAGAAGATACGGTCTGAAAACTTGAAATAATTCCCTCTTTCTACTAATCACTCTCTTTTTTCCACTCTGAGTCTTCTTTCACCTCTTTGCATGTTTTGTTTGACAAATTGAAAGACACCTCACTTCTTACTTTTCTGCTTTTTATTCCCACAGACATGTGATCAAGGAGCTGATTGACACAGAGAGAGTCTTTGTGGAAGAGTTGCTGTCTGTGTTGCTGGTGAGAGCTGGGTTTGTCGTTGTGTCGTTGTGGGTTTGTGAGGGGTTTGTGTGTCTGCATGCTTGTTGTTGTACTGTTGTTGGACAGCTACTATGTTTGTCACACACACACACACACAGACACACACACACATACACACACTGTGTAGTTGCACAGTAGTTAAAGGGCTTGTGTGTGTGGTTGGGTGTTCAGGGCTACAGAGCTGAGATGGACAACCCAGCTCTTTCTGGCCTCCTGCCCGCTGCCCTGCGCAACAAGAAAGACGTGCTGTTTGGAAACATGTCAGAGATCTACAATTTCCACAGCAGGCAAGAAAAACACACACACACACACACACACACACACACACACACACACACACACACACACACACACACAAACACACACATAAACACACACACATAAACACACACACACACACACACACACACACACACACATACACACACACACACATACACGGTGAGATCCATGGTGTCGTGTCTAATCAGGGTGACTAATCTTCCATTAATCTCTGTGTCCTTGAAATTTAAATTTCACTTTTCTGGTCAACAGAATTTTCCTCCAAGATCTGGAGAGTTGCCTGGAGGTCCCAGAGAGAGTTGGGGCCTGTTTTCTTGAGAGGGTGAGTACATTCACTCACCCCCCCCCCCCCCCCTTCTCTTTCCCATTTATCTCTCTCTCTTCTGCTCTCTCTCCTCTCCTCCCTCTTTCTTTTCCTCTCTCTCTCCCCTCTATCTATCTCTTTCAGCCTTTCAGACACTACCCTCATGCATGTCAAGCGTCTGTTATTCAGTGAATGTGCTGATGTAAAATAATGTAATGTGACATTAAATAGTGCACCAAAATATTCCATTTAAAAAGTGTGCTTCCTTGGCATGCTGTTTCCAGACTGAGAACTTCAAAGTGTACGAGCGGTACTGTCAGAACAAACCTCGCTCTGAATCACTATGGAGACAGTGCTCTGACTCTGCATTTTTCCAGGTACTATTTGATAATTCCATTGTACTGCAGAACATGATTAGTATACATCATTCTACACAAATTATCTACTGTATGGTTATGGTATTTTGCAGATGCTTTTATCTAAAGTGACTTACAGAATTACATTACACTACATTAAGCATAATAGTAATAATAATAACAATAATATCAATAACAAATCAAATGTCAACAATGAAAACAATGAGTTTTATTTTAACAAGACCATAAACATACAATCATAATTCTAAAAGAGAATTAATTAATTAAATAATCTACAGTGTAACAATCCATGGCTTGGCTAATGCTATTTTGATACGTCTTTGATGTAGGAATGTCAGAAAAAGCTTGACCATAAACTGCGGTTAGACTCCTATCTTCTTAAGCCTGTTCAACGGCTCACCAAATACCAGCTTTTACTGAAGGTATAACTTTTCATTCTCTATTGAGTTGAAGTCTAATTTGAACTCAACATTCAGTGAGTTCAAATGATTCTCCATTTGTGCAAGTTATGTGTTTTCATTTGAGAGAGAACAACTGTTTCCTCACTATTCCAAATCATTATAGTGCAGTCTAGACTATGGTTTATAACATTAGTTTATCATCCCTGCAAGGACAAAGCAAAGAACACAGAAGCGAACAAGCAAGTAGGTTTCAGTAAACTACATAAAAGGCTCTCTGAAACAAATGTGTCATGTGGATGGCATTTTAAACAAGGGTAACAAATGGTTACAATTTTAAACACAAACAACGAAACACCATTCTACAGCTCCCTTGTGTGCGTGTTTTTTTGTAACCCTTTGAGATGGTCTCCGTTCATACATGTCTCACAGTGCATCCGTGTTCTTGGCCCTCTATCTCTGACATGCGCAGGAGCTCCTGAAGCACAGTGCCAACTCTGACCATGCCAGCGAACTGCAGGGGGCGCTAAACGCTATGTTGGATCTCCTCAAGTCAGTCAATGACTCCATGCACCAAATCGCCATCACAGGTTATGAGGTAAAGTCAGGATATAAGAGAGATGATTGGCAGGATATGAGAGAGCTTTTGTATCATGTAGAGAATCTGGAATAAGATTGCACAGATTGTACTGTCCCCATCTTTAACCCAGAACTATACGTTATAACACAGGGAACAATACACTCAACACATTGATTCCATATGATTATGACTTTGTAATTTCATGATTTTCACTTATCACCAAGCGCAATGCTTAACCATACCAGCAGGGGGCCAGGCTGATGTCTTTCTCTCCCCCTTCCCAGGGCGATCTGAGCGACCTGGGCCGTGTTCTCATGCAGGGCTCCTTCAACGTGTGGATCAGCCACAAGAAGGGCTCCACGCGCATGAAGGACCTGGCCCGCTTCAAGCCCATGCAGCGCCACCTGTTCCTGCACGAGCACGCGCTGCTCTTCTGCAAGAAGCGTGAGGAGAACGGCGAGGGCAACGAGCGCACGTCCTCCTACAGCTTCAAACATTGCCTGCGGGTGCTGTGACTAACCGATCGCTGTCTTAGACGACCTCTGTGTTCACTTTCTCAAGGACTTGTGTTTACCTCGATCTCTTTAAACTTCACTCGTAGTATTACTACTGTATTAGACATTATATCATTTACATATGGCATACAGTGGGCATCTCATTTTTTTTCTTATAAACATTAGATCTTTAGTTGGTGATTAGAAGAGAGATTATATATGATTTGCAAGTTAATTGTAACAAATCCTTATTTTTTTTTCATTTGTGGGACTTTTTCTGTAATTGTTATAACCACCAAGTAAGGTGATATCAGGCAAACCAAATTGAACTCGTCTGTGTGTGTTGTTGTGCCATTTTTGTAGATGAGCGCTGTTGGCATCACAGAGAACATCAAAGGAGACATCAAGAAGTTTGAGCTGTGGTACAGTGGCCGAGAAGAGGTCTATTTAATCCAGGTAGCTAAATCGTTCATTCCCTCACAACATGATTGCACCACATGCCATACGAAGGCAAAGCTGGGTCTACAAAGAGTATTTCACATTCACTTACTCACTCACACAGAGCCATACAGTGACTGCCCTTTAACTATTTATGTAGATATATTATTATATAATCATTCCACATCTGTTACTCTACAAAGGCAGAGTCTGTATGGGTTTGTGAAATTTAAACTGTGTTGACAGCAGATCAGATCATTTGTGTTCATCAGACGTGTGTCTTCCCATCCTGCTACACTCACCACTCAATGACAGGTGGTGTGTGTGTGTGTGTGTGTGTGTGTGTGTGTGTGTGTGTGTGTGTGTGTGTGTGTGTGTGTGTGTGTTTTGCATTTGTGTGTGTGTGTGTGTGTGTGTGTGTGTGTGTGTGTTTTGCGTGTGTGTGTGCATTTTGCTTGTGTGTGTGTGTGTGTGTGTGTGTGTGTGTGTGTGCGTCTCAGGCCCCGTCGGTGGAGGTGAAGATGTCCTGGCTGACCGAGATCAGGAAGATCCTCACCAATCAGAGGCTTGCTCAAGGTTCCTACTTTGTGGCTCACTGTCTGTCAATGTCCACTTTGGGTGTGTTCTGTGGCTTTCACTATGATTTTATTATTATTTCATGTGATGAAGCTGAATTTGTTTGAGCTTTTGATGTCTTACAATGACGTCCCTGTGATGCTGTGCATGCAGGATTCAATCATTCAGTCATTCCTTTTTTCCCCATTACTCTGTTCACATTGTTTTAAAAAATGTTGATGTTGCTTTCCGACTCTCTCCCCCCCCCCCCCCTTCATTTCCTGTCGTCCTCAGATGAAGGTCACACCTGCGTGGTTGCGGAGGGGGTAGTAGACAGGTGATTCTCTCCTCCGGCCTCGACTTGTCTGCATGATCTCGTAGTGGCGTTGGCTCATGTGCTGCATGCTAACAGCAGGAATTCTGGCGACCAGAATTCCTCTCACACACGTCTAGTAGACCATGTCATTGGCTTGCAAATCTCCATGTGTTCCAATATTGTGTATCCAATATGGCCATGCAGTAGCCTGCTCCAATGCTCTAGGTAGGTTCCATGTGTCTAGGTTTGGTAGGAGGCAGAAGTTACACAATATGACTAAATGGCAATACTGTTAATTGTCAGCTCTCTAAAACAGATAGTTCTGGTCCTTGATTAAAATTGGCTGAATCGTGTTGGATGCTGTTGTAAAATCCAGCACAAACATACACATTGACCACATTTCGTTCTATATTACTGCGCTATTATATTATAGATTGGTTATCTATGATTAAATCGTTACATTTTCCGTTGCTGTGCCTTTATTTTATGAAATTTTGCCAGATATATGTAGTAACCGTTTTAGAAAAGCAATAAGCCACTTGAGATTGATTTTAGAATAGTGCTCCGTCGTGCCTAACAACGCCACTTAGCTGTTCTGTAATCAGTGTAACCTATGGCCTCTCGGGGCTTATTCCTTAATTAACTGATTGGTGAGAAAAAGTCTGTTGTTATCAGGGTAAGGTGAGGACATGAATGAAGACATTCACTTTCAGAAAAAAGGAACCAAGATTCACTGATTTCACATTATCGATATCAAGACATGCAAGTGCTAACATGTTCTACAAACAGATGTAGTGTGTCATTGTTTGTGCTGGTTTGTGTGTGTGTGTGTGTGTGTTTGTATGGCTTGTGATGTGATGTGCATATTGTGATTATTGTTGTGGGCATACGGTGTGTTTGTCCTCTACTGATGAGGCTGAGTGCCATTGAGGGTATGCTTTAATCAAGTGGTGAAGGAGAACAACAGCGGGAAATAGTGAAACACTTTTTTGATTTTTCATTTGCTGTGTCGTATTGAAGGAATTATTTTGACTCCAAGCCATGTGAAAGACTGTTATTTAATGGTATGAAGATGTCATATGAAGTTTAGATATCTTCAATCAGTAGTCAGTATACTTGCTTTAGTTTCTTCACTTTTCAACAGTTTCAACAGTGAATTGTGAGTAGAGAATTCATTGCCCTCTGGATGCATGAAGGGTTAGATTTAATTATTGAAATGTTGTTGACATTCACATGGTGTGTCTCTCATGCTCAGTTTGCATGAATTTTATTAGTGTCTGAAAACAAGTCATTTTGGTTTTGGGCAGTGACTCAGAGGTCAGAGCAGAGTGTTTTTTGGTGATTAGAAAAGAGGACACTCTTCAATTGGAACAGAACGCAGGTGGTCAGTATCACAGAATTAGCAAATGCATTGCATTTAGATTGGTTTTATGCAAAACAATTTTTTCAATGAGCTGGGAAACTTTCAAAACTGGAGACCTTTGTGACAGTGAAGAATATTATGCTTCATCATTTCTTATGTAAGCTTTGTCAGCTACTGTGTTCTGTATTTAGCTTTAGATGATTTAGCTTTAGAATTATGCAATCACTTTTTAAAGTATATTTTGGGCCTTTTTGCTTTCATTCAAATAGGGCAGTGAAGAGCGACAGGAAGTGGGTGAGAGAGAGATAGGGTGGGATTGTAAAATGACCACGGATCGGATTCAAATCTCGGTCTTAGTGGGCAGTTATGTGGTAATGTGGTACGGACCTCTAACGCCACAGCTTCCCCGATCCACTCACTTTTGAGACAAGATTTGAGACAAGATTTTAGATGATTTTTCAGTGTATTTTTTCTGGGTTCTATTTTTTCTCGACATGTCTTCTGCCCTGAGCAGGTGGAATGTCATGCTGTTGTGTGCTCAAGCATGTGCTAGCTGCTGTGTCACAAATGAATATGAGATCAACCCAGTTCATTTGGAGATGCTACGTTTCACAACAACCAACCTTAGAATTGAATTAGAAATGGCAAAATAACTCTATTGGAATAGCAGTCGAATATGCTTTGCAATATTGTGTGCAGGATTTGTTGATTAGTTGCCTCATTGCTTCTTGAGCTTCTACGTGCCAGCTACTGTGTGACCTTGTCTGCTGATAGAATGAAAGGCATTTTCTAATCTTTTAATTACTGATGAACTCCACGTTTTAGGCAAGTTTACTGACAAAAAAATATGTATGTATATAAAATAGCATGGAATAACAAAACTGCCATGGAGGAACCCTGTTATATGCACATTTTTGCTCCACTTGGTGTTATAGCATACTTTGCATTAAAATAGAGCATGAGGTATCGGGACATTATCATTTGATGTTTCTCTCAAACCATGGTAACCTAAAGTCACTGTGCATTAACCACTAAAGTATCTCTCAACCTCATTTAACAATCCTATTAGTCTTTGGTTGTACAGTGCTACAGGGCTCCATGCTTGTTTCATGACTGTGTTTGGTGTTGTGTTTCTGTTCTGCCCACCCCTATCTCTCCTCCCCCTCCACCATGATCATCATTACCCACCACCTGACCGGGCGGGGGTCAGTCTGGCACGTGTGTCGGTGTGCATGCCCTGGAGCCCCACACAGATCACAGGCTGCTCAGCTTGTTTTGATGTGCCTCCTCACAGCAAGCTGCAGGGGGCGTCGGTCAGCTCCGAGGAGACTGAGTCGGGCCGCACCAGCCCAGTTCTGACGGACCCGGTCATCTTCTCTCCCCGGCGGCAGCAGAACCGCCGCAGTGAGTGCCGTGTGGAACACGAGAGCACCCACAGCCCTGGGTACCTGCTGTGGCAGAACGTTGCAGTAGTAGAGGTTAAAGGAATGTTGAGGAAATAAGTACAGATGCTCTGCAGTTTTCACATGAGTATATCATGTTGTGTTGCATTTCAATGGAACAGGAGGGTAGATCCAGTCAAACTGATAAGTGAATAATTATTTCCCTGGCTCGTCACACTGATATACTCTCAAGAGAGTCATACGTATTTTTGGTCACACTTTTTTGGAAAGTCCGTCCACAGACGCTACAAGTTATCAACAGATGCTCAGATTATCATCAAACTATCTGTTGACACGCTGTTAACTACAATTTATGGTTACGGTTAAAGGGAGGGGTTTTTGATTTGGTTATATTGATGTTTAGTACAACAATTTTACATACCGAACTTAAATGTTTATAGATGATCGTTTAAATCTCTGTGAGCAGACTATTCAAGTAAAGATTACATTTTTTTTTTGTATGAGTCATGATCTGTGCTGCACTGACTGTACTTGCAGGCTGGCATGGTACCTCCAACTCAGTAGACTTCTGTGAGGGCCTGGAGGACTGGACCACTGACCTGTCCAACCTGTCCGAGTCCGATGAGGAAGAGGAGGCCACTTTGCTGGTGAGCTTGTGTTTGCAATAAGTTACTTTATTTGTCCTCTGCGTTTAATCTATCTGGGATTAGTGCACACACATACACAAAGACAGACACACACACACACACACATACATACATACACACACTATAGCACACATACACACCTGGAGCAGTGAGCAGCCCTTGATCCAGGGAAGCCAGCTCCTTGGCACTAGACGGACCTTACATCACTGAAGGTCTGTATGAATTCCTCGCTATGAATACCTGTAATGCACTCTACCTGTTTATTAAGTGGTTCTCTAAATTGTGTAAACTGCCATGTAGTGGTTGAAAACTCCTATGATTTGTTGATGATTTAAGATTCAGTTTGAGGTTTGTCTTTGATTTTGTAAAAAACGGAAAACAGAATTTCTAGAGAAAAGTACGAAAATAATGCAAATAATGCAACAAAAAAATACCAGAAAATTTCAATTTGTCCAATCAAAGAGACAGAGATGGGAACTCCCACTTTACCTGAGTAGAAAGTCCCTTTACTACATAAATGCAGCTATACATAATTACAACACTACCTGCTCTCTTAAATGTTGTTAGCTTTTACACTGCCCTTATTGAGAAGCTGCCATTTGTTTTTCCTAACATGGGCTACAAACACTGCTGAAATATCTGTGATTTCACGTTCTGCCGTTATCTAACCTGCTTGATCAACCCATGCATAACAAATTAATCCGACACAGCAGCGCTCCATTGTTTAGATGAATAGTCATTTTTAGGTCGTAGGGGGGGGGGTGTGAGCGGGGAGAGGAAGTCGCAGTGATACGCTCTGGTGGAGCTCTGACCTGACGTGCCCCCCTCCCTGTAAGAAATTACGGATGTTGATTTTGTGTTTTGCTGTGAGTGGATAACTGATCCCCCGCCCCACACACACACATGCTCACACACACTCTCACACATACAGGTCCCTGGGCGGTACAGGGCGGTGGTGGACGGCCATCAGAGAGAACCAGAGGACCTGGTGATCAAATGCGGAGATGTCCTTCAGCTGGTGGAGGAGGATGGAGCGGGCCTGTGGTAGGCTACTTGCACTTCCCATTGACACGACTGAGTCATCGCAAAATGTAGAAAATGGCGACAACAATGTGGTGCTGAAATGGAGGTGATGTTAAAATTTGATCCGTTACAACCAGTGACAGTGTTGCGCTGTGCTTTGTGATATCTCAGGCTAGTGAGGAACATCACTCGGGGGGAGGAGGGCCGAGTTCCATCCGACAGCCTGGTCAGGATTCTGGGAGAGACCGGTTATTTCACCCGCCAGGGCGGTGAGTTTTGGTGAGAGTGGTGAGTTTGCGTGCCTGTCCCCAAAGCCTACAGCCATCCATTTGTAGCACATAGCACTACGTCAGGAGTACTATGGAAGTTAACTACCATTTAAAACCTAATGCATTATGAAAAGGTTTGGTTCCTGACACAATGTTGACAATGTTGTGTTGCAGATATGGTAAGCATTAAGACCAGGAAGCTCAGCTCCTGAAGAAGCCCCTTGTGAGACCACAGGAGCCCCCATCACTTTTCCTCAGGCCACACTCCAGAGATCCTCAGCATTCCGCACAAAGACCCCAGCATTCCTCCGTCCTCAATCTTACTGTCTCAGTCTCACAGTCTCCACCAGCCATCTCTTAAGAGACAGGACATGCGCGATGCAGGAGTAACTACATATGTTACAGACAGGCTGCAACCCTGTCTGACAGAAGGGGGTTTGGGGATTGGACTGAAGGACAGGCATGGACTCTCTACAGTTCCAAGATCAGTATCTTTCACAAGGATCCACCAGTGTCAATACAGTGGAGTTCAAAACAAACCTGTCAAGCACAATGTGAAACACAGGCCAGTATTCCTCCTGACCTACAGAGAGCCTGATTGGTTGGCATCAGGCCTTTTCTCATTACCACGCAGTGCCCAGTGTTATTCACACCGCAGTCTCGGTTTCCATGGTAATCAAGCAACCTTGGACCCCACCTCCCGACGGTGTCCAGAGGTAGGCCTCTTCATGCGAGTCATGGTTGAGGGTTTTCAGCAATTTCAGATGAGACGGGTCTCTCGCAGAGATTGTTCATGTACAGCTATTTTCTTACTGTATGTACAGAATGTATTTATGGGAGGGTCTCGGATATGTGTTATAGTGTACACAGCACATTTGCATACCATCTACCTGAGTATATACTGTATGTGCCAAAAACTCAAAATCCCATGATTCCCTCTAACCCTCCATTTTTATGAGGCTGTTGTTTCATGACATGATAGCTGCCTAGCTTAAAGAGCACATGATTGTTTTTATTTGTGGACATAGTGGGGTCTTCAAAATATGGCCATCACTCAGTAACTATGGTTGCGCTTTATTCAGCTTCCACTCACAATGCCGCATGATGCAATCTTAACCATGGGGTGTTTCTCTTGCTGCACACTCCATGCTTGCTTCATTTTGCACTGCACTTTGATTTCGGTAGGTTTTAAGCTTTGCCAAAGCCTTAACACAATTCAGAAGCTTCCATCACATTCAAAACCGATATTGTGACCGGTTGATTGGACACAGTTCTGTTGTACACCAATGAAAGGTCATATTATTGGTTTTGAGGAGCAATGAATTCCTTGCATAAAGTCATTTAAAATGTATGCTATGGCTATTGTAGTACAGGAGAGTTTCTGCACAGACCTAAGAACAGCAAATGCCAATGTGTTGTTTGTATTAGAGAAATGTATTTTCAGTTATGTAAATTAGAGTTCTCATGTGAATATCCAAAAATATCAAAAAGAAATATATTAACACAGCAACAAAGTATTTTGAGAGGACATCTTTATTTCTTTCTTTCTTTATTTTACTCTTGAGTGAATTATTTTGAATTAAATAAATATCATCAGTCTCTATGGAATGCTTAGAAAGCTTACATTTTTTTTCGATGCATCCTTCACAACCTTTGATGCTGCATGTTGTTTACCTGAAGACACAGCACATTTCTTTAACTAGAGCGCTGTCATTGTATAGATTGAGACAAGCGTAAGACATTTTGCATTCCCCTTTATGACATGTTTTCATTTGTTTTGGGTCCTTGGTCATTTTGTGTGCGCGAGAGTCAAGCCTGTGACGTTGGAGATCCAGTGGAAGTACTTGGAGATACGTGTGTAGATGCCGTACTTGCCGTCCTTGGCGCACTCCTCGCCCCAGCTGACGATGCCCGTGAGGAACCAGGTGTCCTTGTACTTGGTGGCGTGTGGTCCGCCGCTGTCCCCTTGGCACGCGTCCTTCTTCAGGGTCTTGTAGCCGGCGCAGAACATGAAGCGGGACACAGGGTCATTGCTGCTGCGCTTACACTCAGTCCGGTCCACGTAGGGTACCTCGACCTTCTGCAGTGTGTGCGACACGCGGCGGTTGAAGAACGTCCGGCCCCAACCGCTCACCAGGGCCATGGAGCCGTCTCTCAGGAGGAACTCGGTGAAGTCCTTGGTGCCCAGGCAGATGGGGATGATGTAGTCGGAGAAGATGACGGGATCCCGAAGGTGGAGCAGGGCGATGTCGTGGTTGTAGAGGCTCTTCTTGGCATTGTAACTAGGGTGGAGGATGACGTCGTCCACCTCGTGGTCACGCTCACTTTTTTCAGTCACGCGCTTGTCATGTTCCCCTGGTAGAGTTAAGATGTTTGTTAAGAGGTATCGCCTGCAAACACCGTGAATCATGAACCTTCCAACAAGTGATGTCTCAATAGTCTGCCTCAATGTTTGGGTCAATAATACACCTATTTGTGTATGTTATGAACTGGAATTGCTGCGTATTTGTCCACTCACCTACTCGGATGAACAAAGGTCCCTGGCTCTCAGCTCTACAGTGGGCTGCTGTGATGACCCAGACTTCACTCAGTAGTGAGCCTCCACAGAACATTACATTGGTGGTTTTGTTGAATATAGCCACCTTGGATTATTTGAGTTAAGGAGAAATTACAAGATTGGTATTAGACATATTGAGCTATTCTACAAAGATATAAGTTATGAGTATTTTTTAAGTACATTTACAAGCCTGATTAAGGTATTCACATCCCAGTCTGGAAACAGTACACAAGCATAACAATCCTGGTTTGGTTTGGCTTCACTCTACACCTTGTGCTGCCAAAGCCCTGCCAAGCTGAATCCACTCTGGTTCAAACTAAGTCAGTTATTCCTGACATTTACATTTATTAATTTAGCAGACACTTCCATCCAAAGCGACGCACATATGTCAATTATATTACAAGGGTAACTTGGGGTTAAGTGCCTTGCTCAAGAGCACAACAGTGGATGCCAGGAATTGGACCCACAACTTTTCTGACAACTGCACACTAGGCCAGCTAAGGAGCTACCACTACGCTACCGCAGCCCCCAAATGATAGTCATCTGCTTGTCTGGCCTCATACCTGCCATGGAATCTCTCCTCGAGTGGCCTCATCTCCGCCGACGATTCGCTCGTCTATGGATGATTCAGGGATGATTGTTCTCAGGGTCGGGTAGAAATGCCAGAGAGGAATTGTCCAATTGTTTACTGCTGGCTGCTGGGTGCTGTTAACCTCTAGTGGACTGGCTGTGCTGTTGGTGAGGTCAAGGGTGTTGTTCTCAGAGGAGGTTTGATCCGACATGTTCAGGTGGGCGTTGAATAACATGTCATTCAGGTTAACTGTTTCCGCGTCTGTGACAGATCTTCCGGATTCTTTGTCCTTTATGGTTTTGCCAATCCGACCACAGGAGTATTGACCTGACAAAAACAAACAAACAAATAAACTTGTTATCAGCTGTTTATTTTCTCACCCTTGGGCGTTGTGCCTTGGAGAGGAAAATCAGTGAAGCTATTGTTAGCTGGTGTTCGGCAAACAGTCACTATGAGTGGCCTTTATTCATTTCACTTGCTCAGGCTACAGTCAAATGTGATCATGAAATATGAGCTGATGGATAGCCCATTTGCCATAATTCATCAGTTTCGTCTTTGGCATGGCTGAGGGCTACAATCAAGCTCAGTTCTGTTCAATTGCTGTTAGCATCACTTATCATCAAAAGGATAACAATAAAAACAGGCCAATAATAGAACAGATAAGGAAACTTGAGCTGGTAACATTGAATGCCATCACTGGGTAAAGCTTTACAGATGTGACCTAACAGTGATCAGTGAGTGTAAACAAATAAATGTGTGAGAAGGATATGAAAGGTGTTAGGAACATACAGTGTTTCAGTACAACTGATTGTGCTACACAGGTTAAGCCTATGCTCAAATCATTGGTCATTACAATGTGGTTCCATCATGCTGAAGTGTGTGTGTGTGTGTGTGTGTGTGAGAGAGAGAGAGAGATAGATAGAGAGAGAGAGAGATGGAGATGTGAGTACTTAGTGGTTCGCAGGTCATCTTGTCTGCCCCCCGCCGGTATCCTGGGGCACATGCACATGTGGCACCCCGTTTTTTATCTTCAAGGCAGAAATGCATGCAGCCGCCGTTATCCACGGCACACTGACGAGCAATCTCTTAATGAGAGGAACAGGGGGAACAGAGAGACTAATTCCAATATCATGCTGAAATACAGTAGGAGATTAAATTCTTGGCATGAAATTGTTTGTTATTCATATTTGTCCAACACAGCATGAGCCATATAGTGAAATGGTAGTCAATATACATCACAATACAGAAAAAGAACAGCCAGTCCATAGAACAATCTAGAAGCTTAACAAACAAGCAATGTTTTAAATGAAAACCCTGAACCTCCTTCCATTACGTTTCTTGGTGTTTTATGCCCCCAACGTTGTCTTCAAGGCAGTGCTGCCTGGAAGGTGCTATGGTTAGGCATGGGTTAGGGTTAGGGTTAGGTTTAGGATAAGGTGCCTTTAAAGGGAAACTTGGCAGGATTTCCCCCTCTGCTGGAGAAATTGCACATTATGCTATTTCAAACTGTGTGAAAAGGTAATGATAAAGCACATGGATTTGTTTACAAGCTAGCGAACTGTTAGCATAAGTTTGGCAGAACTATGTGGATGTTACAAGGTAAGAAACACGATTTAAAACGAGTTTCTTGTTTCTCACTTCTCTTTCCGGGACGGTAGTCTCAATGTTGCAAGGTTGGTTTTCCGCCTGGGGACGCTAGGCGCAGCGAGGAAAGTCACCATTTTCACCGGAACAGGTCATTTAACCATCCAAATGATTTCTAAACGGGTTTATTAAGTTGAAATAGTTGCCAAGTTCCCCTTTAAGTCGACGGTGGCAGCGCTACCTGGAAGACGACGTTGGGGGCATAAAACACCATCGAGCGCAGGGGTCCACATTATATACTGTAGCTCTTTTTTACACCCTGTCTGTTCAAGTTTTGGGGGAAATAACACTAATCAGTTACCAAGGTTTATTCTGTCTTCTTTTTTTTGGGGGGGGGGGGCTTTTTATGCCTTTAATTATAAGACAGTGGAGAGTGACAGGGGGGGGGGGGGGCTTTTTATGCCTTTAATTATAAGACAGTGGAGAGTGACAGGAAGTGAATGGGAGAGAGAGCAGGGGTGGGATCCGGAAAGGACCACGGGGCGGGAATCGAACCCGGGTCGCCGGCATACGGTGCAGGTGCCCCAGCCAGTTGCGCCACAGCTGGGGCCGTTTATTCTGTCTTCTGCCAAGTTTACCCAGACACAAGAGACAGGATTCACTCACCTATCTCACAGTTCTTTCCACCAAAGCCAGTGGGACACCAGCACACATAGGAACCCATTCCATCCTCACACGTTCCTCTGTTCTGACAAGGAGAGGACTCACACTGATCCCCATCTATGGTAAATAATATCAGCCTGCTTATTACAACAACCCCAGTATGAATGAGTATGAACAGCAATACATTCCTCGGATTATAATAATCAGTACTAAAAGTTGAATGGGAGAAGAGAAGAAAGCTTACACTATTGATGCTTTGCAAGATGTTTTTCAGATCATTTGTACAGTGATATATGTTTGAATGTGGTGGGCGTCTTACCTATATAACCAGCCCAGAACTCCATCTACAGAAGGAGATGCAATAGTAAAAGAGTGTCATGTCCCCAGAACCAGTGATAACAGGTCTCAGATGACACTATGGCAGCTTAGTAGCATGTGACAGAGGTTGTTATGCTATTTTATTATAAAACTTTATTACACGGCTCTTCACAAGGCAAGTAGAACGCTCCATTGACTTGAATGGGATTTCCCAAAGTTCTAGCGGTCACTATTTCTTGGGAAAGGACCTCTGAAAAAAATTATGACCGCTGTCAATGGCAAGGAGTTTGTGCTTCTAATTCAGGTATTTCATATCACTACGCAAGGACTGGAACTTCATTCAAAAGTGAAAGCAGACGGTTGATCAGCTGTGTTCTAAAGAATGTTTGATTTAAGTTCAGCGTGTGTTGTTGCGAACTATTTGTTTTAGCAAATGCCATGATGAACAGTAACAAATAGGCTAGGCTATGTAGGCTAAAGTCATATCGTAAGGAGTTTATTATTTTGTTTTGGCAAGTAGCCGTGTAATAAGCGGGATACTGTATAGAACGCCGGTCATTATTGGGAAAATAAGTCCCTTCAGGGCGGAACAAAACCCCTCCGCTGCGCGACGGGGTCCGGTTTGCCCTGTTGGGACTTATTTTCCCAATAATGACCGGCGTTCTATACATTATCCCTTACATAGAAGCTATCAGGACCATTTCATTATGGGAATAAGACACAGCTGTATTGTGGAACACTGACTGTCAGGACAACTATTTTTTGCTATGAGATATATCACATAGTTGCCTACTGTCATGCTTTTGACAGACTGTTTAACAAAGGTATTCCCTAAAAAAAGTATCCCCCCAACACAACACAACACACAAACACACACAGACAGACAGACACACACAGACAGACAGACACACACACACAGACACACACACACACACACACACAGGTGGTGTACCGTTTTGGCATTGTCCTCAAACACCTCCCTGGCCTCCTCCCAGTTGCACTTCTCCTCGATGCACTCCCGCTCCAGGTTGTCCCTCTGCACCACCTCCTCCAGGTGCCCGCTGTTGAACCTACGCTGCCTCCGCAGCACCGTGCTCGCCATCTGGGGCGAAACAAACACGGAGGCTGGAAGAGAAGCAAGCAACAACGGAGAACTTTCACTCTGAGTTCAGAAGTATATTCAGTTTGTTTCTTGTTATGTCTCTCAGTCCACAGCATACAATAGAAAAATAAGTTGGGTAAACACCTCTGGAACATTCCCAATTTTAAACTAAGAGAAAAATTATAAATAAATAAGTATAAATAAGAAGTATAAATTGTTAAACAACAACACAATTATTAAATAACAATACAATTGTTATAAAGTTGAAGATACATTATATAATAAATAAAGTGACTGGTGAAATGTTTAGAAATAGCTACTTGACTGTATGGAAATAGCACTCACTGATGCACTAACTTGTACTTATCGTACTCTACCTTAAATTGTTTACCATGTTAAGAGTCACTTTGGTTAAAATGGCAAATGTAATGTAATAAAAAGAAATGTAAGGCTAAGCTTGACTTGTCAGTCAGCTAGACAGCTATTGAACAAAGCAATTGGAATGTTTAGACAACGTTTGGTAACCCTTGGTCACTACTGCTTTCTCACAGAGTCCGGGAAGCCCTATGGTAAACAACAGGCTATGAACAGAGCCTGAAAACTAACAATTAAAAAAAAAAAATCACCACCAACATGTTCGTCAAACATTCTTCAATAAAAACGCATAAGATACATCTATATCTATATTGAAATATATCACTATATAATCCCTCCTAAGTTTGGGAATATTTAACTCTAAAACTAGATTTCAAAATCAGTTATTATTTATTATTTAATTGATTTTAGAAAAATTATCTTTCATCAACGAGCAAAAGAATATTTTCCTCAAAAAATATGTACTCTTCTCTGCTATGTACATCAAATGTTTTACATGTTGTGCTTTTGTTGTGTTATTCAGTTTGCTGTTTACATGGTTTCAACTTTCATTTTAAGACATTAGCAATAAAACAAAAACAAGCTTACCTCCATATGTAAACCAGTTATTCACCAAAAGAGAGACCACAAGGAGTGACAGAAAAATCTTTTCCATACTTTTTAGAGAGCAAGAAACGGCTAAAAAAGAACACAGATGACCAT
The DNA here is from genome assembly GCF_018492685.1 of Alosa sapidissima. Lineage (NCBI taxonomy): Eukaryota > Metazoa > Chordata > Actinopteri > Clupeiformes > Clupeidae > Alosa > Alosa sapidissima. Next base: position 16,074,203 of record NC_055961.1, on the reverse strand, counting down.
TTGCTCCACAAGTAAACAATCTAAAGAGCACAAGCACTTTGATTGCCTAAGGCCTACCCTTGTATGTGTGTCCAGCTGTGTGCAACTGAACTGAACAACGTCTGTTGGTCAGTTTTGGCCAGGGTCTTGCCAGTAATGTTTAATAAAACATTTGTGGTAATGACAACAGGACACCTTAACATTTTTGTAATGTAAGCTACAATGCTGTAGCATTCTTTGGCTGTGATTAAAATGTTGACATATTCAATCAGCACAGTGTTGTTATTATGGTTCAAATATTTTTTTGGCTTAAACTCCCAGTGTGAGAATCTCATTGTATGTATTTTGTATTCCAATGGGTAAACACATCATGTAAGTAAAATATCGTATTAGGATATAATAGCTTTAACACCACATAATATCAAGCATGGCAAATATTGACACGATGAGCCGTTCTGGTCTAAGAGTTAATCAGTGACTTGTGAGTGACTCACTGGTATACAAGCTTGGTCATGCAACCAAAAAAGGGCAAATCAGTCTGGTACATCCCGCATACATTACAAGGTGAATCTAAACTGTAATGACAAAGTTAGCACAATGTTACTCTCTTACATATTACACAAAACAACATTGGACTGTGTGCAGTTGCATTACACAGACATAATACAGTACATGCAGTCCAGAGTGTAGAATCACTGCTTTTAAGTTATTCACCGTGATATCATCAGCTAATCACACCAATGTAAAAGTACTACAGAGAAGAATGAGATAGCTTGTAGCATAGCAGCTTCCCAAGCACTGGAGTTTTCTCCCAGCCTTATAACTTATGAATGGTGGCCCATTTTCTAAACAAGACACTACACTGAGGGTAATGGCTTCTAAAAATGGGCAGCTTGCTCCACCCACAATAGAGTAATTTAGGTGACTATCTGTAAAGCCAAGTTTGGTACTGATGCTGCTTGAGTGGATGGTTGACCTGTAAGTGACCTTTTACTCTAAAGCTGTCTGCTGTAATCTTCACTCTCCTTGTTGACTGTTTCTGGCTTGTGGTTAAAAATATAGGTAGCATTCAGTTATGGGATGGCAACAATCAAAATAGACCAATGACATGAGAGAGTGGTTAAAATATTACATGTAACATGACTGAACACATATTTTGGTTACAGTTCTGTATTTAGACTGTGCTATCTCTGATATCTCTGAACAGATACACACCGACTGGTATGGGAGAATTTTCGCTGACTTTGTCTAATGACTAAAATCTCTAATACCTCTCAGCGTTCCAGATCTTTTATATTTGCAAATCTATCTCTAAGTCAAGTGCAAAACGTTTAAATATTAATTTAGCCCCTGCTCACACAAGCATTATTAATGTCAGACTCTGCCAGATATTACTAGTGACTTTCTATATAATCCAACCACTTTAATTTCTTCCCTATGCTGCTTCAACAGGGAATGTGAATCACTGTCTCACTCAATAATTAATTGCATTTTTCCTGTACTGGTATGAAAACTATGTGTAACGGGTAGATCAAGCGTACTACATGTCCCAAGATCCCTGCCTATGCTCCGCCTTCACCTGGCTGCGAGGCTTACCTGACGTAGGGCATTCGTCTTTTTAAATTAATGACCCCGCGAAAGCTCACCTGTGCTGTCTTGCTGGGAGAATTGTTTGGTGTCGGCGTTTGGTGTCTGCTTTCTCGTTGCTGTCCCTCCGAACTCATCCTTTGTGTCGTTTCAGTCAACGTGTCTTTGGTATGTGTTACTTATTTTATCAGTATAAACAGACATTCACACTGGCGGGATGTTAATCCTGGTAATCACAACCAGTATTGCAGTATTGCTTTACCTCTGTCGTGGTGACTGATTCAGTGACGCATAGCTTTATTCCACGTTGTTTTTTTTTGCAGTGTTACTATGTCTAATGAGGAGTTGGCAGAGCAGGTAAAAACACTGATGGAGACGGTACAAAGACTCCAAGCAGATAATCAACAGCTTAGAGAGACAGTGAACCGGAGGCCAGTTCCTGTTGATCCAGGTCCTTCAAACGGTGACGAATCTGGAGGTGAGCCAGCAGTTCCAACTCCCTCTGCCCCAGGTTTAGAACCCCCCTCCCCTCCTATGACAGGGCGTTATGTGTTGGTGCCTAGAGAGCGAAAGTGCCCTAAGTTCTCCGGCAAGACTTCTCAGGATCCCCTTAGGGTGGAGGAGTGGATAGAGGAGGCCCGGCGCTCATTAGGAGTCCGACCTATGTCTCGTTCAGAGAAGACACTGTTTATATTTGATTTATTAGATGGGGAGGCAAAGGCTGAGGTTAAGTTTCGACCAACCAGTGAGCGCGATGAACCGGAGAAAATCTTTGCTATCTTACTTGAGGCGTACGGGTGCACTCAGTCGTACATTACCTTACAGCAACAATTCTTTCAGCGACGGCAATTAGAGGGCGAGTCATTGCGTGAGTATTCGCATGTATTAATGTCCTTACTGGAGATGATTAGGCGTAAATCCCCGTCATGTTTCCCCAACCCTGATTTTGTCCTAAGAGACCAGTTCACTGAGCATGTCAAGGATAACATGTTAAGGCGAGAACTACGGCGCCATATGCGCCTTCACCCTAATGCTTCCTTCCTTGACATACGGGAAGAAGCCTTACGCTGGGTTAATGAGGGGGAGCTTACTAACAAGCCAAGGCCTCGGGCCTATTCATGCAGTGCCCAAGGAACAACTGAGTGTGACGCTGATCTTAACATCATCTCAGCCAGATCTACCACCGAGCTGAGTGAACTAAAAGAGTGCCTCATTCGGCAACAGGCCCAACTAGATGCCATTATGCACCGCTTGAACTCTCCTCCACCCTTGGGACGTTCAGGGCCCAATACCCATGCACCCCCATCTCGCCATCAACGTTTAGATCCCTCTTTTAGGCGAGGGGGTAGTGGTGCACGCACACCGGCTTTTCAGCCTCGATTCCAGCCAGACGGCACGCCCATTTGTATGCGCTGTAACCAGCCTGGACATGTGGCTAGGGTTTGTCAGACCACGCTGCCTCCATTATTGCGAGGCTTGCCAACAGCAGAAGGAGTAGCCACGCCTGCCACAACACCGTCGGAAAACTAATGCCCTCTGATGCCACGGCCCAGGCATCAGAAGGGGTCATGTTGGGCAACGATCAGCAAACATCTCAGAACCTTCTCGGTAACTGTCCAGTGGTGGAAGTCTTAGTAGAGGGGTTGGCCGTAACTTGTCTTTTGGATACCGGCTCTATGGTGACCACCATCACAGAGGAGTTCTTTGAGGAGCACTTGCAGCCCCGCCTTCAGACACCTTTACGACCATGTAGCTGGCTCACCCTGAGGGGCGCCAACGGCTTAGAAATACCGTACCGTGGGTATGTTGAATTGGAAGTTCAAATTCTGGGCAAGGTCCTCCCAAAGATGGGCATCCTGGTGGTAACAGCCACTCACGACTTGACCACTCAAGCCCAGAAGCGACGCATCCCCGGCTTACTTGGCATGAATGTAATAAGCAGCTGTTACCAGGAGCTGTTTGTTCAGCATGGTCAGGCTCTTTTTCAGTCCTCCAATGTTCGTTTAGCAGGCAAGGGCTGGGTACGTGCACTCTCAGAATATCAACACTTTGACCGCATGTTGGATTCGGGCAGGGTGGGCCCGATTAGAGTTCGACGTGGTCCAGCGGTCTTGATCCCAGCAGGGTCCCTGAGGTTCGTCCCAGCAGTCTGTCATCAAGGCTTAGGTTCTACCCTGTCATCCGCTCTGCTTGAACCATTGGCCCCTGGGGATAATCGGTTACCCGCCGACCTGCTCATTCCTTCTGCTTTCCTCCCTGTAGCCCATGGAACAGTTAATGTGCCAGTGGTAAATGTCGGTAGTCAGGATAAGTGGCTATGGCCCAAGACCATGTTGGGTGAACTTCACATGGCCCAGACTCAGCCTTTTAGGTGTCCAATACAGTTCAACCTTCAAAGCAAGGAGGATGAACAAGTGGCCTTGATTCAGTCCATAGGGGTGAATATTTTGGAGAGTACACCTCTGCCTGACTTCTTCCAACTGTCATGGCCAGCCCTGTCCTCCTTAGAGGAGCAGGAGGCCCGTGCTTTGTTAGTAAAGTATCAAGATGCCTTCAGTCAGGATGAAACCGATTTGGGCTGCACCCCTTTAGTACAACATACCATTCCCCTATTAGATGATGTCCCCATTCGTCTACGATACCGCCGGCTACCTCCCTCCCAGTACGAGCTAGTGAAGTCTCATATCCAGGGACTATTGGAGCAAAAAGTAATTAGACCTAGTTGTAGCCCTTACTCTGCCCCTATCGTCGTAGTGCAAAAGAAGGATGGTGGTATCCGCATGTGTGTAGATTATCGGCAGCTTAACGTGAAGACTCGCAAAAGATGCATACCCCTTGCCTAGAATAGAAGAGTCCCTCGATGCATTGGCTGGAGCTAAGTGGTTTAGCACCTTAGATTTGGCGAGTGGATACAACCAGGTTCCGATGGCTGAAAAGGACAAAGACAAGACCGCGTTTTGCACGCCCTTTGGGCTTTTCGAATTTAATCGGATGCCTTTCAGTCTATGCAATGCGCCTAGTACGTTTCAACGTCTTATGGAAAGGATTTTTGGCGATAAAAGCTTTCATTCTTTGCTCCTTTATTTAGATGACATCGTGGTATTCTCCACCTCCTTCCATCAACACCTGGAACGACTAGAAATGGTACTTAGCAGGCTTCAACAACATCGCCTTAAGCTTAAGTTAACAAAATGTAATTTCTTCCAATCTGAGGTAAAGTACCTCGGCCATGTCATCTCCGCCCGTGGTGTTGCCACGGACCCAGAAAAAATCTCTGCTGTATCAGAATGGAGGAGACCCAGGAATGTTACCGAGCTTCGGTCCTTCTTGGGCTTCGCTTCTTACTACCGGCGATTTGTGGAGGGGTTTGCTGGCTTAGCGGCTCCATTACATAGTTTAGTGGGGAAGTTACAAGGGAGCAGAAAGAAATCTGGCCCCAGGGTACCGGGTTCCTTAGAGCAACATTGGGGTGAGACTTGCGAGCAGGCATTTCAACAACTTAAGACGAGGCTAGTGAGTGCTCCAGTGTTGGGCTTTGCAGATTTCACCCAACCTTTCCGAGTAGAAATTGATGCCAGCCACAAAGGATTGGGAGCCATCCTCTCACAAGAGATCGATGGGCAATGTAGGCCGATAGCTTTTGCCAGCCGGGGTTTGCGGCCAGCGGAACGGAATATGTCAAATTACAGCAGTATGAAGTTTGAATTCCTAGCCCTGAAATGGGCAGTGACAGAAATATTTAGGGAATATCTGATTGGCACGAAATTTACAGTGTACACTGACAATAATCCCTTAAGTTACCTCAGAACTGCAAAACTAGGGGCCATCGAGCAACGGTGGGTCTCCCAACTGGCGTTGTTCAATTATGAAATCCACTACCGGCCAGGTACTGCTAATCGTAATGCAGACGCACTGTCCCGTTTGCCCTCTTCGCCACTTCCATCACAGGCCCTAGCTACCTCAGGCATCGCTATGCCGTCTGTGGCTGATCGAGTGAGGGCAGGTACCAACTCTGCTCTAGTGTCTGCTATAGATGCTGCCCCCATCCGTTGCCGTGCTGATCTGTTGACCCTGCAAGCTGCTGACCCCCTACATAAGACTCTTGGCTGCTACTGGGAGCGAGGGACTCCCCCTACAGGTAGAGAATTGGCCCAGGAATCCGAAGACATCCGGAGCCCTATGAAGAAGTTGGTCAAGCAGTGGTCTCGATTACATGCCATTGATGGCATCCTGTATAGAAAGGCCCACCTACCCCCGCAGGGTGAGTTGGTATTTCAGTTGCTCTTGCCAAAGTCCTTGCAGGCAGAAGTTCTCACCCTTCTACACGATAAACATGGCCATCAGGGAACAGAACGGACCACTGACCTTGTCCGTGGAGATGTTATTGGCCAAAGATGAGAGACGACATACAGGCATGGTGTGCAAAGTGTGATCGCTGTGCATTGGCAAAAGCTGTCCAGCCTAAATTCCGCACTTTCATGGGCAGCCTTATGGCAACAAAGCCATTAGAAATTATCGCCATTGACTTTACACAGCTTGAGAAAGCCAGCAATGGACAAGAGAACCTGCTTGTGGTCACTGATGTGTTTTCTAAGTTTGCGCAAGCATACCCCACAGCAGATCAGAAGGCCAGTACAGTAGTACAGACTCTCACAGAGAAATGGTTCTATACTTATGGGGTACCCCAGCGCATACACTCTGACCAGGGCCGTAATTTTGAAGGCGAGTTGCTTAGGCGGTTATGTCAGCTTTATGGAATTACAAAGACTCGGACCACCCCCTATCATCCGGCTGGCAACGGACAATGCGAACGATTTAACCGAACGCTTCACGATCTGCTGAGGACGTTGCCGCCGGACAAAAAGAGGAGGTGGCCCCGTATTCTTCCAGAACTTTTGTTCGCTTACAACACTACAATACACCAATCAACTCGCCATTCTCCATACGAACTCATGTTTGGACAGAAACCACGGTTACCAGTAGACTTCTTGTTGGGAAGGGTGGATGAGGAGCCGACCAGGGGGGATGTGGAGGACTGGGTTACCAGACACCAACAACATCTGGCGGCAATTTACATCAATGCCAAGGATAAGTTGGAAGCTGCAGCTGCCTATCGCACTCGTCACCATTCTGAGGATGTCGCCTTACTACCCCCAGGCACGTTGGTGTACCGAAGAAGCCACCCTCAAGGGCGCTGCAAGATCCAGGACTGTTGGAACCCGACTGTCTTTGAAGTGGTGGAATGCCTGGACACTGGAGGCCGAGTCTACAAGATTAGGCCACAGCGAGATCGGGAACCATGCTACAACCTCCACCGCTCTGAGCTGAAGCCCATTCCGGGCAGCCCCAGCAGCCCAGACATCCCAGTGCCGCCAGAGGTTAAGACCAACCGACTGCTGGAGAAGCAAGGAGGGGAGGACGGATCCAGCGAGGATGAATGCAGTATAGTAGCGGAATGGATACCAACGCTTACATATCCCATGTCCCAAACTGGTTCAGAACCCCAAGAGGACTACATTAGTGTGGGGCCAGGGGACTTGGTGGAAGAAGGGCCTTCATCATCAACCGACTCACTTTCATTAAGTAAGCTCCCCCATGCAGCAGCAGAGTTAGGACCTCCCATTACTAATCCGGCCCATCCCTCAAGCCACACTGTTATAGGTCCCCGTCTCGGGTTAGAAGTAAGGCGTTCAACCCGTTCCACCGCTGGCTACCACCCTAACCCTTTTAATCTTCCACAGACAGCCATCAATCAGGTTAGCCGCCAAAGCCCTGGTGATGGAGTGACGACCTTAATTTAAGGTAGCATGACCTTGTGGTGAGCGAAATACACATTAGATTTAGTGTTGGTCCTGTCACCGGGACGGTGACATTTGAAAATTGGGGTGTATGTAACGGGTAGATCAAGCGTACTACATGTCCCAAGATCCCTGCCTATGCTCCGCCTTCACCTGGCTGCGAGGCTTACCTGACGTAGGGCATTCGTCTTTTTAAATTAATGACCCCGCGAAAGCTCACCTGTGCTGTCTTGCTGGGAGAATTGTTTGGTGTCGGCGTTTGGTGTCTGCTTTCTCGTTGCTGTCCCTCCGAACTCATCCTTTGTGTCGTTTCAGTCAACGCGTCTTTGGTATGTGTTACTTATTTTATCAGTATAAACAGACATTCACACTGGCGGGATGTTAATCCTGGTAATCACAACCAGTATTGCAGTATTGCTTTACCTCTGTCGTGGTGACTGATTCAGTGACGCATAGCTTTATTCCACGTTGTATTTTGTTGCAGCTCAACCGTGTGTTTTTGCAACTAGCGACTGCGGTTGTGCCGGTAGCGCGACTCATCTCTGTAGCCTACGGCCTGGCTGTCTTACTGTGGTGATCCTAAGTTCTCGAACCTGGTAGGCATTCGTTTAGAATGTATTGTTGGTTGCCTACCCTTTGTCTAGTCACCCCAGATGCGCACTATATTCACTGAATAGTTTTACTGCTTGTATGATTATGTTTAAATAGCTCTTTTGAATGTTGTATGTCACTTGTAATTGATTATGTATTCAACTACTCATTTGGTATTGAACGCATACCTGACTAGTGGCATGTTTGTTTTTAGAAATGCTTCCAGTGTGCAGGTTCTGAATATAACTATATTGGACTTTTTACATATGTATTAATGTAATTCTGTGCTGGTCTATTTCAGGAGGTGTGCCGTTTCTCCGCACCCTCGAACGTCACCATAAAGCGGTCAATCACTGTTTTCCCCTGGCCACTTTGTAACAGTGCACCCAAAGGTTGTTATTTTGTTTTGTGTAAAATTGTATGTTTTGTTTGGGTTTTCTTTGTGTAGCTCTACTGTATAGTTGTCCTGCTCTTTGTGTTGCGGGCCGAGTCACCTGTCCGTGATATCCAGACCTGACCTCTTCAATTATCCCCCTCCCCCTGCATTAGCCTATTCACAGTGTGTGTGTGTGCATACATCAGCTTGCCCATTTTGGGGTGTATTACACTAGTTATAGTATCAAGAAGTTACTGGGTTCATTGGGTGCCCATTTTGGGGTGTATCACCATTGTGAGTAGAAAAGTAATTTTTCCCATTTAAACGCTTATGGAATAGTTTCTTCTAGTGTGTGTGAATTGCTTTGCAGTCCCATAGACCCCTCTCCCCTGTGTTCAGTCTGGGTACTACGCCTTATGCCTCCACTTCGTTGTGGTTGGCCTGATACCCGCATCCGCCCCTCAGCAGTGGCTATAGTAGAGAGCTGGCCCGTTTTGTTTTGTTTCCCTTGCCTGCCACTAGGGTGGGAAATGTCTTTTTTTCTTATTTTCTTTACGACGTTTGAATGTCTGTGTGGGGTGCCTGTTACTGTCTAATTATTGTGAGAAAATCAACCCCCAGAACCTTGAAAATAATAGTGGTTGCAAATAAAATCTATTTTTGTATTTTGGTAAATCAGCCTCTGTCTAGTCATTCAGTTGTCTACCCTAGGCGGGACATTCTGTTACTAAGGCAAAGTTACATATGTATGCACAACAGTCAGAGTGTCAAAAGACTTCGATATGACAGGTGCTCTAGGTGACTAATGGACCATGTGAGCTTTTTGCAACACCCTATCGTGACCTGAAGCAATTGCATGGCATAATCCTGGTAGCTCTTGAAGACTGCTGCTGTCTACATAACCTTGATACATGATGGCGATGTCTCAAGGTAGTGTTAGTTTATATTACCTTCCAATGCTTCTCAAGGTAGCTGGCGGGTACCTCACAGTTGTATGAATGTAAATTGGTACAAACGCACAAATACAATGGACATCAGTTCTGTAGGAATGTAATAACATTGGACAATGACTAGTCTGCAGTACTGGTAATGATAAAAAAATATTTTATAAATAATTTGCTTTCAAAGATTAGTGTAAATGCTTATTCTTTTTCTGTGCCAGATTTGTTTGTTTTTTTCTGCTGACCCTGTAAACAAGAAAATAAAACTATTTCAGGGTGTATCTAAGCTGTATGGAGAGGTATGCGCTTTAGGACAAACAGGCATCCTACACACTTCAGATTTCTCATTTCAAACATTCTAATTAAAAGAAAATCTCCTCTGCTACTATTATCTCTGTGTGTAACATGGCTACTATCGACACCGGCTTCACAGGCCTACCTGATATCCAGCCGCTAACCTGTAACGAAAGACTGTGACACATGTAATTATGTAACCTGCTTAGACCAATAAATAATAATAAAAACAATGAAAACACTCGATGATATTTTTACATAAAATGAAATTGGATGAGTATAAATTATTGCCACTGATGTCTTAGTCAGCATACATTTCCATTGGTGAAACCCACACAGCTATTCACAAAGGATGACATAAGTGTTGTCTGATAACAATCGGACTGGTATTTGAAACTGCTGTTCTTATATTAATATGTTAATATAGTTTGAAAGAGTCATTAAATCAATTGTTCACACTTTATTGTATGTAATTGGTTTCAAACTTTGTACTTTGTCCGTTGACCACAGTGGCTTTGTGACAGCTAGAAATTCATTTCTTGCTGATAAAATATCCAAATGCAATAGCTTCTTGTTTGCACTGTTTATTGATGTATTCCATGATTTGCTGTGGAGAATATCACACCTAAACACAGTGGAAAAGGTCCAACAATGCAGGACAATCTTCAGCACTATGAATGAGCTGTGTGGTGTTCTTACATAACCAGACCACTTCAACATCCTCCACCTGCTGCACGACTTACTAATGCTATCAACAGCTCGCTAAATAAAAGACCTCTATGCACAACAGAGAATCGATTAAGTTTGAATGGCAGTTGCTGAAGAGATCTATGGAGGATGGTTTTGTAAGAAGAACCTGTGCATTTAGGGCAATGAAATTAGGCAAAGTATTAGAATGTAATAGTTAGTTGAATAGTTCTTATAGATAGGCTTTTAGATGCAGTTGCTCTAGGATAGAATTTGTATATTGATGTAATAAAACACAGTGAACCTCTACAACATTAGGTCTACTTGCAAGTGAAAGCTTTGAATGGCTGACTCAGTAATCTAATTTACACACTATTCAAACACATTACAGAATTAAAACAAAAATAATGTCTTTTATATTCATAATTTAAGGCATAGCTCAGTAAATTATGAGACATCTAAAACCTCTTGATGTTAACCCAGTGGAGGTTGCGGTACACTGATCCATAATCCTTGAAATAATCACACAGGCAAATCAGCCAATCTGATTGAATGCTACATGAGAGTATACAAGGTTGCACATCATATAAGATGAAGGTAAATCACTGGATAGTTTTTCAGTGCCATCAGCTGTCCTTGTGATGAGCTATTACAGAAACTATTACTGTCAGGATTGACCCAGAAGTATCACATCATCACTTAGCATTACCGAATAACTGTTGCTAACTCCAACTCCGCATGTACTTTATTTTTGTATAATTTGAAATACAAAATCTTACATCGTATAATAGGTGAGTTGACATGTTTCTTTACAGACTCTTTTAACTCACAACTTATAGTACAGCACAAACATCTATTTGGAACCCATTCTGAAGTCTCATAAACCCCACAGCGTGTTTTGTGTCTGGGATGCTCTCAGGTCAAGGATTTTAGAACAGGCAGGCATCAGATGTGTTCAGTTCAGTCGGCATGAAAGGTCAGCCACATGGCTCTCTGAATTGCAGTGACATGTCATGAGGTGAGAGGCTGGGAGCTGGACAGCACTGCCGATGTCCTTAAGATCAGTCTCACTATAGTCTTTGACAGACCACTGACTGTGACACTCCAGAGTGAATAAAAAGAAATCAAAGGGAGACGATTGAGAACTTCAGTAATACTTGACGTCTGCATTTGCTTGGGTAGCAAGAAAAACTGGTTTGTAACATACAAATAAAATAGTCTAAGGGCAGGTTAGGCTAGGCTGTTAACATAATGGAATGGAGCCATATTAAAGCTTAACCATTACTTAATAGTTTCAGTCAGGGGCGGACTGGCACCAAAAATCGGCCCTGGCATATTTGGCCCAAGCGGCCCTCAAATCGGTCGGGCACACCTAATTAAATACAAAATCTTTGCATTGCCCTTAAATATGCATATCTTTTCAACTGTCATGGAGCACTGGAAGTGATGTAGGCCTCATTGGCTATCACTCTGACTGATCAGAGGTAGCCATGGAGCATATGATCTCCATATTCAAGTAGACTAACAAGCAATTATTAAAGAAGAGTTTCTGCTTGAATTCAAAGTATCATTTCAAATTATTCAATGGGCTACAATTGACAGCAGCACCAAAAATTACTGAAGCCTATGTGTAAAGAGTTAAATTACCCAGATTGTCTTAGACATTAATGTAATTTATACCAGTTATCACTGTAGGACAACTGAAACAACACAAAATAAACAGGGCTGTTGCTGGAAATATTTTATTCCTGTAGGCTATACTTCCTACCTACATTGCTGGTACATTTTGGAACAGTACAGCTACATGAACTAATTGTCTAGTGTCTGACAGTAGCCTAGGCCTATAGGTTATATATATACTGTAGCTTAGTTGGCTTGTGCATGACGTGACGTTTTGTAACCTACGTTTCCGTCAGTCTACAGTCTTTTATCCCTTCTTTACCATGATAACCCTCCCAAGATAGAACCACCACTCATGCCATCGATGTTGAATTTTGGACGTCTGACGGAAACTGATCAATCTGACCAACAATTAACGTCGACTTGACACTATTTTGCTGTCCGGGTTTGCAAATCATTCATTTAGAAAATTTAAGTTGCGCTATTTGTTATCATAATCACAGCACGGCTTTACTATGTTATCATTAGGCAACCATATCATTACATTATCGCAATTAATAAGTCATCATAATCATCATAGTCAGCATGGCATGTCACAGCCTACCTGCTTCACCACTGAGTTCTTATCATGTAGCCTCAACTAGGCTCGCACTCTCCACCACCTGCTCACCGTCCCTTGCTCTGTATATCCTCGTTCAAACTCAACGAACTTCAACATGTTGCTGACATATGCTAGCCTACTTGCTATATTGTATTGAAGCTTCTACATTGGTGTTCATTTTGCACAATTGTCACTACCGGCACCCGCCGCAATTTCGTGTAGGCAACTTCGATTAACTTTTGATGCGCTCACAGAATCCTGGCTCTGAGCCAAAATGGGAGGGGTGGGGCCTGACGTGAGCTGTTATTGGATCAGTCCAGTGTCAATATTGAAATGTAACCAATGGGCCGCTGATTGTCTTTCGTTTGGGCCGATCGTTGGCCAAAATAATTAAATTATATATATAGCCTATTCTATCGGCCCAAAAGGTGCGTCGGCCCACCGGGAAAATGCCCGGTATGCCAGATGGCCAGTCCGCCCATGGTTTCAGTTAGCCTAACTGCATTGTTTATTATGTGACTTCTCCCTGTATTTGTTTACTTACTCTGATACAGGACACCCCTCTCTCTCCACCCCCACCACACACACAATCACTCTCATTTCAGTAGGATGGCTCTGCTCAGCCAACCAATTGCATTACAGTAGTTGAGCCTTCACCTGTTGTATCTACTGATGTGTCGCTGCAGAAGATTAATCGATTTACATTAACGGCTAAATGTATTGATCCGTGAGAGATTACTCAGTATATACTTTGGGTCGGGATGTAATAGCCGTTTAAAATAAAATTGTACCTAAAACCAGTATCTCAAAACCGGTTTCCACTGCCGAAGATGCTACATAGAGGGACTGTGTGCATGTGACCTACAGCGAGCGTAGGCTACAGTATCCTCACTGTAGGGGAGATTATTAACCAGCATCATCGACTACATCACCGTCATCACCAGCTTCGCTATTGTGGAGACGTGAGTAAAACAAGCATCTCCACGCCATGTAGATGCAAGCTGTCGACATCATACCTTGTGTGAATACTTCTTTTGTTTTGCAGCACTTCACTGTTGAGTGCTGACCACTCGGCACCACCAACTTCACTTTCAAATTGTGTTTTTTGAGATTCCGTGCGTATGGCGTTTTGACCGCGTGTGGGAGCGAACGCTTCTCCCTCTCACTACTCTCCATGCTGTTTCACTCTTGTTGTCACGTTTGAACCAAAACGGACAGTCCATGTTCATCCGTCGCTATTGCCAGACCGTGGGCCGTGGCTAAGGTAAGGGAAATGAAAGAGTACTCTGAGTGAATGCTGTGTATTTGATTTTGTGTGAATCCTCTTTTTTGTGATAACACGATATTGACATGATATTGGTGGAAAATGGATACAGCTATGGGCTACTGCAAATGTGTATAGGCTAGTGTCATAGTGGGAAATATGTGTGTATATCGTATTTATTAAATAGACAAGTATCATATGCTTTTATCATAATAATGCTAACCGACTCATTTGTTTCTTAAATTGCGCGCTGGTTTCAGAGTCCAAGTGGGTAAAGCGCACAGGCTCGGCAGCACAAGAGACTGAAAAGAGATTACTTTGTGAAAGCTCGGGGACACCTAGTTTAACCCTGGAACTCCGCAAAACAAGCTAGGATCTATGAAAGCGACAAAGCCCAAAGAAGACAAGGATGCAAGCAAGGGTAAGACCACATGTTTACCCTGTTAAGCGCACTGGCGCGCACCAGTTTCTGATTCTTAACCATATGAAAGTGAAAGGTAGGCTAGCCTACAACATGGCTCAGTCTATTTTTGAGATGAAAAGCGTCAATACCTAGGCTACATGCCTATATTTAATGTTGTGTGTATTGCTATTATACAGGCGTGGCGTCACATCAACATATTTTAGAGTCCTTGCCCAAATACACAGGTGCATGTGTGGGGTGTGTGTGGAACACTTGACAAAGAACAACTGTATAGTGTCCTCATTAGAGATTAATTTATTGTCATTTTAATTCAGGTAGCCTACTCAGTTGGGATAGTGAAGTAGATTGCTGTGTCTTGTACAATATGTGGTTCAACAAGAAATGTTACTAATAAATAAATTACACTAATATTATATGTATGTATTTCAGTTGTCACTGTAAGGTAGGCTAGGCTATTACCAATGTTGTATGCCATGGACAAGGCTATGAACACTGTTTTCTGTTGATAGGGCTGTTTGACATTTTTCTCCAGGCAGGGTTGTAGAATCACCGCGCTCTCTTTCGCGATGTAACCTGGGTAATATTGCCATGGAGACAAAGGAGAGGGGAGTTTCCTCCATAAAAATGATTGATTGTTGCTATTTTGCGTTTACGCTTGAATGATGCTTATTATTTCAGTTGTTGAAGTAGCATTTGGGTCAGTGTCATTTTTGCCCAACTGCGTTGTAGATCGTTATTTTCGTTCACTTTAACAGCTGACAGAGAGAGTGAGAGGGGGCAAGAAGAAGGGTGAATGGCGAGGTCACATGTCACACCCTTTGTGACACAGACCATTGGAGGATATTTTGTTTAAATCTATGTAAAGGATTAAACTTATTTAAGCTGCTACTGGGCAGCTCATTAAAGTACATTACGTCATGTAAAGTAGGGCATATGTACAACAAGATAAGTCACCATGTGGGTTAATGAACAAAACCTCTCAGTTGCTATGGCGAAACTTTTAATTGCTTTCTAAGAGAAGGACAGGATGTCACACCTTCGTTAAAAGTAATTAAAAGTTCCTCTAACCTGACTCATTGTTGGTTCACACTAAATTGATTCATGATGAATCAATTTAAGTACTTCAGTAGCCTGTATAAAATTATACAATTATTCACAATTTGTTTTGTTCTTCTATGCTTATAAGATGAGCTAAGTGTAGAAAACCACTACAGAAAATATTAGTGGCATACAGTAGATAAATTATTTACCACTAGTTCATTCTGACTTTGCTCCTTCAGATAATTAGGCCTAGTGAGGTCATGGTTATTTTAGTCACCCCACAATCCATTTTATTTACCCTCGCCCATGTTTGTATTGCAGATTCTCGGATGCTGCTCAGGTAGTTTTAAATTATGTGTTTAGATGTCAAACATTTGTTGTTGTGGGCTTATTGATTCACTCATTTTGAATCAAAAGAGTGCTGAACGGTACAGAGTACTTTGGAGTATTTTTGTCATCTTTTTTTTTGGGTGAACGATGTTCAAATTAATATTTTATAAAGAACTGCTGAATAATGAAGGAGATGCAATGTCACAAGGTCTGTGGGAGGCGTGTTTGCCTAACCCTCCTATAATACAACACAACTGTGAGGGGAAGTGTAAGGTTGTAGTTGAAGCCACTGATAATTTTTATACATTTGTGGGCCTTCCGTAGGTTATGTGTGAGATAGCATTAGAAAACCTTGTGAAATCTGTACTACCCCCTGTGTATTTCGGTCAGATGTTTGAAAACTGTGTGAGGCATAACATTTCAAAACGACAGTTTTAAGATGATGGAAAAATGCTGTATAATTTATTTGTTTGACTTTGTGATTTCACAGTCCCTTTATTTTTACATAATGTGTCTGCATTCTAAATGACTGCTTCTATTTTTTGCTATAGAGTTGGTTGCATTTTTGTCATTAGAAATTCAGCTATTGCGTTTTGAATTTCCAAAGTCGGGCCAAACATCCCCCACCACTACCCCACAAAAAGTCAACCATGTTGACATCTTTTAAGATAATCCATTAATGCATTTATTTTTAGAAAATACTCTCACCAATCCATGAAATCTGGTCATAAATGCAGATAAATCACTCTTAAAATCCTCCTTGATATCCTTGCTATCCAGCTCTATGATGTAGAGCTAGATAGCAAGTGACACACACACACACACACACACACACACACACACACACACACACACACACACACACACACATATTTGACACACACTTACATACAAATATACACACAGAATGCACATACAGTACACAGGCACACACACACACACACACACATATTTGACACACACTTACATACAAATATACACACAGAATGCACATACAGTACACAGGCACACACACACACACACACACACACACACACACACATTTATTCACTCTGAGACAGATGGCTTGTCAACCACCCCTGAGCCCCTGGCCTTGGTGCCATGATAGCCTTGAGTTGATTAGAGAAGATCTCTCATGTTGTATCATCATCACTCTCAGCTCTCTCCCTCTCTCACTCCCTCTCTCCCTCTCTCTCTCATCAAACTGTGGCCACATTTGTTTCAACACATTGACTTAGGGCTTATACTTTTTTCTCAGACTAGTTAGGGTGTGAAGTCAGACACACTGCCCCCTGTCTGCATCAAATGCAGATTCCTGTCTCTAATGTCAACAGTCAAGTTGAAGTTTCCGGCCCAACTCCTCTGGGTTTCCAAGAGTTCTCTATGAGCGATTGTATGAATGTTTGATTTTTTGCACACATTTCCCAAACCATCACATAATGTGAACATCCCTGCCCTGCTTAAAAGGGAAACTGCATTTTTGTTTGGGACTATAACAATGTAAATTGGTGCAGTTTTGAGTAAGGCCATTATATGCACACAAAGTAAGGCTATTATATACATACAACTGAATAGCATATATAATAGCTTTTGGGGGCAGCTTCGCTAGGTCAAAGTAAATCGCTCTTTGAAGCCATTAGCTAGGCTAAAAAAATCACAGCACATCTATGGAGAGTCTCTGCAGACGAACTGAAGTATTTTTACCTTTGTAAGTGTAAAGAAAGGACAGTCAGTGCATTACTTTGCTCTTCTTCCGGTCGCTGCCATCTTGTGTGGAAAAAGTCTGTACAAGTCGATTACCAACCTCTCCTAATGTATCCATTGATAGTAGCTTATGCCGCATTCAGTAATCAGCTGATCAGCTGTGATAATTGCTTGAAAGTCGGCTGCTAAATTATGGCAAAAATCATAGTCGTGACTATTTGGGTCAATATTAAAGGAGAATTCTGGTGTGATTTTGACCTAAAGTGTGTTGAAACATGATACCGAGTGTGAACGTATGTCTCATAGCTCGGCTTGTCCCCTGCACTCAGAAATCTGGCGCTAGTTAGCCAATGCTACCAACAGTTTTTCGATGGGGGTGCCTCGGGCATCGGCCTAGCCATGCAATAAATCACTGTTTTACACCATTTACGAGGCTCAAAGTAGCTCCATACTTCATTGGTAGACTTCCGAGAGCCTTGACATTTAAAACGAGACATAGAGAACTTTGAAAAAGCACTGGTAGTTTACTTACAAGACGATTTATACAGACAGTGTCTTAGTGCTTTTTCAAAGTTCTCAATGTCTCGTTTTAAATGTCAAGGCCCTCGGAAGTCTACCAATGAAGTATGGAGATACTTTGAGCCTCGTAAATGGTGTAAAACAGTGATTTATTTGCATGGCTAGGCCGATGCCCGAGGCACCCCCATCGAAAAACTGTTTGTAAAACACGTACATGCACGCACGCATTCACACATAAACACAAACACGTATACGCACGCATGCAAACACACACACGCACATGCATACACACAGGCATGCACACACACACAGGCACGTACACAAGCACACACACGCACACACACACAAAAACACAAACACATACACACACGCATGCGCAAACACACCCACACATACACACAAACAGGCACACACATAAAAACACACACATAAAAACACACACACACACATGCAGGCAAGCAGACACACGCACACACACCTCCCTCACAAGCGAAAACCCACACACAGAGAAGCATATACACAAAAGAAAACGCACACATGCACTCATTTACATAATTGTCTACCGCTTTGCGGTACATCTAGTTATAGGTCATGGAAATTAGTTGTTTTTTCTGTCAGGAAAAGGGGAATTCTAATTTGACCTATAGTGAAAGCCCTGAATAAATTAAGAAGTGTCTGTCACGGTTCTGTATTTACTAGAGCCCGACCGACATGGGATTTTAAGAGACTTTCTGAGGAGACACAGCACTCATAGAATCCTCCATAAAATGTATAGGGCTAGTTCATAACGCCAATAGAGCTCAACAGTCCCGCCCCTTCTCCGAGAGAGCTTAGTTTCCGAAGTTTCCCATTCATTTCTCCAATATAATGAGTTTTAGACCCTGACTTAGGCTGACCAGCTATGACGTGACTCTTAAGCATACAACATTTCATGTTGAGCATGTCATAACGACTCATTTGATGTATAGCGATATATAGAGAGACAGATATGAGAAAGATGAGACGTCCTGCTCATCACTTTCAAAAGACGTTAATTACTGATGATGCGGCACATCACCTCTTAGGCTAGAGGCATAGAATAAACAGAGACGCAAATTGCAGAGAATATAAACTTACATCAAAGCCTAATAATGGTGTAAGTAATGTATGAAGTTTCGGCATGAGTCAGTCGGTTATACATGTAATCTGAGGTAACGGCTAAATAAATAAACTGTACACTAACAATGCTATTTGCATACAATACACCAGGGGGTGTATTGTATGCATTAGGGGCAGCCGTGGCCTACTGGTTAGCGCTTCGGACTTGTAACCGGAGGGTTAGGCCTTGTAGGCCTTGTAACCGGAGGGTTAGGCCTCTAGCCTAAGAGGTGATTTGCCGGTTCGAACCCCGACCAGTAGGCACGGCTGAAGTGCCCTTGAGCAAGGCACCTAACCCCTCACTCCTCCCCAAGCACCGCTGTTGTTGCAGGCAGCTCACTGCGATGGGATTAGTGTGTGCTTCACCTCACTGTTCACTGTGTGCTGAGTGTGTTTCACTAATTCACGGATTGGGATAAATGCAGAGACCAAATTTCCCTCACGGGATCAAAAGAGTATATATACTATACTATACCATTAGCAACATCATCACCCTCTGTGGATTTGAGACAAGGTGAGCTTATGTAGTTCAAAATGAAAGCAAACAGTGTTTAGCTATTAGGTCATCTTAGGGTGTTTTATTACAGTACCCTCCAGAATTATTCGCACCTCTGCTAAAGTTGACTAAAAACCGGTATAAAACATAATCTGTTGGTGATTTATTGTAATCTCACAATGAAAAAAAATAGGAAAAAATACAACCTTGAAGGGAAGCAAATAAATTTTGAGAAAAAGGCTTGATTTTGTGCTCAGCAAACCATATATTTTTTTATCTGGACATTTGTTTTTGTTCATTGACCTGATGAATGATCCACTCATGACCAACTTTTAGTGTCTTGGCAGAGATTGACAGATTTCCTTTGAAAATGTTCAGGTTTTTCTTGGTGTTTATGAAACCATGCAGCTTAATTAGGTTCCCAAGGCCTTTGGGAATAAAAACAGCCCCAGAGTAGAACAGCCCCTCCACCATAATTCTCATTAGGCATGGGGTTCTTTTCAGTATAGTTATTCTTCTATGTATGCCAAACACAAGTGTTTCTAGCCATGGAGTGCAATTTTCATTTAATCTGACAATAGACCACACTTCCAGACAAAGTCACTGTATCATTCAGTAACTCCTGCTGTTTGCATTGGTAATTACCTGGCATGCCCTCGGAATAATCTATTAGCAGTGAGGTCACTTTTGAAGATTTTTTGGGAGACTTGGTGACCCCAAGATGATACCTTTGTCTGTAACTCTCTAACAGCGGTTCTTATGGAATTTTTTGTCTATCTTACCATCCTCCATACTGTACGTGAGGGCAAGATAACCATGGGTCTTTGTCCAAGCATGTTTGTCACATTTCCAGATGATTAGAAGATGATATTTACAGTTAAAACAATTATTAAAAGGTTCTAACAAAGTACCTAGTTGTCATAGACATTCTCTGACTTAAAAATGTCAAACGCTTTCTTTTTATTTAAATTTAGTGTATTCTCTTGTCTTTCCGATGTTGAAAAATGACTAGAGGATTTAGCCTCTGTGACTTTATTTTCATACCATAGTGAAAAAGAAAGTCATAAACAACTTCTGAAAGTTCACAGACACTCTGATTAACTTAAATAAATTGAAATTAGATAGGAAAATGCTTCTGTTTATAAGATTTTTCAGGGGTGCTAATAATTGTGACCAACGTGTTTTAGTTAAAAATATTTATTTCTTTATGAAATTTTACTTTTTCTCAAAATAAATGTACTTCCCTTCAAGGTTGGATTTTTCCTAATTTATTTCATTGTGAGATTACAATAAATCACCAACAGATTATTTTTTATACCGGTTTTTAGTCAACTTTAGCAAAGGTGCCAATCATTCTGGTACTGTATATTAGGCTATAATTAGGATAAGAGGCAAATATCAAATGTATCCTTCATTTAATGAAGATGTGATTGAGGATGATGGAAAGTGAAGAGAGCAGGGAGCATGGTTGCTCTGAGCAAAGTGAGGAACTGACAGAAGAGGAGCTAGAAAGTAGGCAGAGCAGTGCAGAACAGTTTTTTGCTAGAGGATCCAGGACTATGGCCAGAAAAATTAACAAATGATCAGTGAGACACCTTAGTATGCATGTAGTCATGTCATGTAGCTTAAACTTAACCTTAGTAACCACAGTAAAGTAGGCTAGAGAATGTTGGGAAAGGAGGTTTGAAATGTATGTAGACACAAGCAAACATCACAGTTTATTAACCTACTTTCAGCATTACAGTATATTTAAAGGATAATTCTGGTATTTAGCACTTTGAGTCCCTTTTCAGGTTTGTTTTGGATGAACTAGAGTGGTGGACACGGAAATTTTGACAATGGGTCCTGTCTCGACTTTCTGACTGATTTTGAATCGCCTTTGACTGTTTCAGAGTGGCTGGCTATGGGCATGCGCAAACATGTCCTTAAAACAACCCTTAAAGTTCGTTTTTAAAGCTGTGCAACTCACCGAGTGGTTAGTGATGTTTGTTGATTATTAAAAACAAATATGCAATTTGTTTTTAATAGTCACAAATTATTCATTGTGATTTGCTGTCTAATGAAACCTTGCTCCCCAATCCAATTTAATATAGTCACAGTATCCCCCCTTCAAAGAAAAGGAAAAAAAAATAACTTAGACAGAAGCTTGCAAAATAGGATCAGTTTTGAGGCAAAAATAAAAAGCAACTTTAAATAATTGGATACAGTGTTTCCCATACATTGACTTATTTGTGGCGGCCCACCACAATATCAACATTGACCACCACACAATGATTTTCCTGGTTGTACTAAATTGTGCTTAAATCTGGTTAGAATCATAACAGCACTGCACTCATTTGATAAAAACTGTTGCAATCAAGTTAATTCTGCAAACCTACCACCACAAATAGAATACAATTCTGTGGAAAACACTGGGATAGCTTGTGAGGTCTGCTTAAACCAAGGAACATAGGACTCCAAATGAATGTCCTTGAATTTTAGAATGATGTTACAAAGCAATGTGTGCTTTTAAATACTTTTTCATTGCATAACAATGTAACATAGAGAGATATAAGTGTGACAAAATGGACAATAGCAGAGACAAAATACTGTTCAAGAGTTTAAGAACTATCAGCAGTGCACCTTAGACATACTAGAGACTCTTGCACTATAGTTTCATTGTGTGTTAGGTTCTTATTTGGGGTTGGTTGTTTGGGTTTTAGTGCATCCACATGCTGTTTTATTAATGCCAGAAAGTTATGTGCTTTATGACAACTTATAACCCAATGGCAAAAGTACAAGTTGCGTCCAAAATAGAATACATTACTGCCTATTCATGGGTTTCATCAGGTCCCTTTTCACAGGTTTATTAATCAAGCACCATGCAGTCTGCATTGATAATCAAGGTACACCTGTGGAAAGGGACCTGATGAAACCCATGAATTGCAGAGGTCTTCAACAGCAGGTCCTTGACCCCCAGGGGGTCCGCGGAGGTAGTGCAGGAGGGTCGCAAAATGATTAGACATTTTTTTTATTTTGTATGCCATATATATAGTAGGGGGGTCCCTGCTCCAGCTCTCCATCAGTTTGGGGGTCCCTGGCATGAAAAACGTTGAAGACCCCAGGCCTATTGCTCTTCACAGAAATGCAAAGCATTCTGCTGCATGAATTTAAGTAGATTTTTAATGAATTTAATTATTCTGTGTGTCTGTGTGTGTCTCTGAATTAATCAGCATTAATCATCATGTGAAGCCACATTCATACCTCTGACTGTCACCCCTTCTCTTGCCACATAATAACAGTTCAAGATGACTCTTTGTACACCCGGGAATACATTATATTACGTGAGGATTCTCTTCAGTCCCTGGAGGATTTAAACAAAGACTACGACTTTAACGCCAAGTGCCATGAAATCTTTTGCTGTCCGATCGGGCTCATCATCTTAAGGAAAGGCAAGACTCCTGAAGGTTTGTTCCAGCAACCGATCGATGCTTCTACTCCAGCACCAGCACAAGCAAGACTGCATCTGCCTTGCCTATTACCTTGTGGCAACTACACGTCTTACAACCCCCACTGTGGGACACTGATTTTCCTGTGCATGTCTTGGGTGATTTGCAGCAATGAGAGTGCCCTTTAGGACTGTTACACTCCCTTGGTTGATAACTGTAATAGGGGCTGAAGCCAGCATTGGGCACACTGGGAAAACAGCCCTCGGCCCCCCAACTGGAGTCCCACAGCTGATTCACCTCACTGAGAACACAACTTTGGTGTATGTATGCACGTCTACAACTCCAGCTCGTCACACGATCGGTTTGTTCGTTTGTTTGTTTTTTTGAAGCATGTTGGGTGGCGTTCCCTCACATTTGATCCTGCATGCCACCATGTTTAAGGCCAGTGAAATCAGTTTGGCAAATTGGGGTCAGCGTGATTTGTGTTTGCGCTGTGACGTCGTGAGACCATTAACTGCAGGGTTGTCTGCCAGAGAAGATTAATTGCATAGATTAACATAGAAATTAATTTACATTTTCAGTAATTGATCGGTGCTTCTCCCTGTGGTGTAACACAAAGGACCATTCATCTGCTGCTGTCAGTGTACAGTAGAATGTTTGCTGTGTGTGCAGAATGCCATGATTGTGAACATAAATTATGCCAGACGTGCTGTCAGCATTTGACAAACGCAAGTGTCCTGTCATGTCTTTTCTCAGTCAGTCACTATTTTATATTTTCCCATCACAGTAGCCTACCACGAATACAGATTTACGTCCTAACTGTTGAAACATTTCCCCTTCAGACAAAAATGAAGGGTGACAGTAGCATACTCCTCTCATTAGCACAAAGCTCTGATCATAACAGTGTAGTGACATCTAGTGGCTTGAGGCTGACTAACACCACTAGGCGGATTTCTTCCAGTGTGATAATGCAGATATTCAACAAGTTGTTGGCCCATAACAAAAAAAAGTGCTTTTCTCTAAAAAGAAAGTGTTTCTGTGATTATTACTCTTTTTTTTATTTGGCAGATGTAAAAGTTCCACCATGATTTCTTTTTATTTGATTTGGTTTTATTGTGTGTGTCTTTTTACCTTACTTTTATTTTATATTTATTGTATCTTTTGGCCAGTCCTTCATTTATCATTTATTGAATACAATGATTGTGATCACTGGATTCATGAGCTAGAATCAGTCCATTAACATAGGAAAACAAAAGAAAGACAAAAGGACAACATGTAGATAGATAGATAGATAGATAGATAGATAGATAGATAGATAGATAGATAGATAGGTAGGTAGATAGATAGTTGGGTGTCTAAATAATTCATGTATAGTGAATAACTTAATTTTATTTTGTGATAGGAAAATGCTGCTGGTTTAATTCAATTCCCTCCATTTGAAATGAGATTCACTCCTCATCATGTCAGTAAGATTACATTAGTTGCTGAGGAAACAAATGTCCTGTGGCTCAAACAGCCACGCCTCTACCCTTTCTGCAATGATTTGCTTCAAAATGTTATAGGTAATATAGGTTTATAGAAATAGGAAACAATTCACAAGCTGCAGATCCATGTGTAAATCAGTATCCGTTCATCTGAAATTGGTCAAACAAATATGAAAATATAATTAGAAATGTGCTTGAAGCGTGTGGTTTAGGATTACTGATACACTAGGTTTGAGGTAAACAACAGAATTAGAGGAAGTCAGCACCATTAAACTGTTTATCATTAAAGGCAACTTCATTCCCTCTGTTGTATGCCACTGTTGAAGATGTTTATGGCAGCTAGATCAGGAAGTGGATCCATCAGATGAATCATTGATGAGCCTCTGTACATTCATAATGGACAATCACGAACGACTGATAATGATCTGACGCGTCATTGTGTGCACGGATTTAATGGATTCAATACCCCGGAGAATTCTCGGTTTTAACTTTTGAATACCGCTTCTCTTTCCCGGCGAACATTTAATGAGGTGCACAAACATGATGCTAACCATAAGACTATTCGGGTGTCCTTACTGAGACATGGCCTTTCCTCTTAAGAGATCCACATCAGGTACCCATTTCTGCTCTGTGACTATATGCGATCTGACTTATTAGAGGTGCTATTTAGAGGTGTTTACTGCGACTTGAGCTGTTTTTAATAGATTTTGCTTTGCCTTTGATTATTAGGAGAAAATAGATTTCAGCAGTTGCCATTCAAGATGACAGTCGCTGTCCGTGGTTCTGAAAACATCTAGCTACAATCCCTGGAAGTTTTTTTTTTTTTTACAGAATGTTTGTAACAGGAAGATAAACAGTATTCTGTGCAGTTTTCTTATTCTGATCAGAACATATTTGATTCATGTGGTCGTAGTGCTGTAGCCTACTACTGTTTAGATAGCTGGAAATTGTGAATGGCGACATAGGATTCCCACCGTCTCCAAAGCCGGGAGATGTGCCTATACGTTATGTAACGTGGTGAGATGGACATAATTGATAGGGTAGGCTAAATCGTTTTTATAATGCATTGTGTCGATGTGTTTTGGAGACTATAGTGTTTTCACTGTAGTTGAGGTTGAGGTTAAGTGTTTTTGGCTACACATAAATTAATGCAGAATGTTCACGAAGTTGTCTTAAGTATGGGAGTGGCAATGTCCTTGTCTGCGGTTAAAGCGATCTGCATATTCGAATCGACCTAATGACAAGTTACAGCTGAATTATTTTCGAATGAATAATTCGCACGACTAAAATGATCACCGTCATATAACTGTTATGTCCAAACCTAAACGAATATTTCCCATGGTAGGCAAAGCCAGACAGTTCAGAGAATGGAAGCTATGAGGCAGAACATGGATATTAATATTGTGTCATCCTATATGCGTTGCCTTCTTGGAAACCTCAGTCACGTTTCTTTTGCTGTCACCATGCAGCCCCTTGAGCCGCTGCTGCAGGACCTGAGCTAAATAGCATCTGCTGCAGAGAGAAGCTCACACCGTAGTCTCCATGAGGGAGAAGTCGGGACGATTGCAGGCGGATCTTTGGTGAAACGGGATCAGTAGGCTATATTGCGACCGCTGCTGCCTTTCTCAATTTCATCCATGTACTGTGATATTTTGTCAGTAGAGAGACGTTTTTCTGTTTTTCTTTGCCACTATTTTTGAGTTTCCTGGAGCTCATCCCAAATTTGGGGCGTTCTTTGTAAATGGGGGTCTGACAGCTGATCGTCCTATGCAGGTCTTTGCTGCTGTGTGGCTGAAAACATCTGCAGCAGACGGATGTTTGTTCATATTCCAAACGACCTGAAAACCGAGAACTGAGAGACATACTGCTGGTGTCGTTAAACGACTTGTCATTATCAGCAACAGCAAGGTGAAAGGCGGAGGACCCCTTAGTGCAGTTTTACAGGATCTATCTCTCTCTCTCTCTCTCTCTCTCTAGCTACACGGCTGAGATATATAATTCATGAATTTCATTCCACGTTGTGTTAACAGGTGCTCTCCAAGTGGCATATTAAGCTCCGTTCGTGGCGTTGGTGAAGAAATCTTCAGTGTTGGCATCTGGAAAACATGAAAATAGCATTTTTTTTGTTTCTCTACAAGTACGCACCATGAAGCGTTATGCATGGGTCTGTTGCAGTGGACGTACAACTGAAATTTCTTCAATAAGGAGATTGTTTGTTGAGGACTGCTTTTCTCCATTAAAGAGAGAAGGCATTATTGGACACTATGAAGAAGGAAAAACAGAATATGTAAAGCGCATTTACATGTCAAAAGAAATGTGGGAGTCACGTCTCTTATGAAAAAGAACAATATTTGGAAGTAGAATGGACCTGTTTCTCTCACATTTCCGGACGCAAACATGGATCTTTATTTTTTATAAAACCCAATGATGTTTACAGCTCATCAGCCTGTAACAGACAGTGCCTGCTGAGAGGAGGAGGTTCAATTTCCATCTGGGACGTGTTGCCATATCAAACCGCCAAACTGGCTACGGCTGCTGCGATCGCCAGCTCCCTCATTCGACAGAGGAGGCAGGCGAGGGAGCGCGAGAAGGCGAATGCTGGCCGCTGCGCAAGTAGCCCGAATAAAAGCATAGGGACCTGCGAGAAACCGAGTCGATTGAGCGTATTCTCACGCGTCAAACTATTTGGCTCAAAGAAGCGAAAGAGAAGGCGGCCAGGTCTGATGTTGAGAGCACTTATATATATATATACATAAATGTAGACAAACAGTCTATAAAACCATCTTCATCCTAGTCATCACAATAATCACCCCATCATTATCATCTTCACATGCACGACTGTCACCCTGCTGTTTAGAACACTGAAATGCCATATTCTAAACAACCACGTACCATAAAAATCTTAGATGTTCTTTTACCTGGAATCAAAGGTGACTTGAAAGGTAACCAATAAAACTTATATGCCATAGCAGCGTTTTGATTAACAGTTTAGGGATGTTGTTGCTTGTGTTTTGTATGCACCACACAGCTACCATTGAGAGCTGGTAATATGGGAACCTCTGTCTCTCTCTCTGTGTCTGGTTTACCTGAAACAAAAGGGGTGAACGCCACAAAAGGATCACCAGTTAGTTTTCTTCTGACACCGTAGACATTGGGCAATTTCTCTTCATCTCTTTTAAGATGGTTTCAAGGTATTGACTTGGTCTTGGTCCCCTAATAGAAGACGCTGCCAAAATCAAAGCTGAATAATGTGGCCCAGACTCTATTATGTAAATCTGAAAATCATTCTACGAAAATCATTCACTGAAATCGAAACGAATATTTTCAGTGTGTTGTTGCATGAATATATATGGTCTGATTATCTTCTTGGGGAATATATGTAGATATGCTGTGTGTTTGTGATCATTAGTCGTGTACAGTCTAGTGCCTTTAACATAAATTTAAGACAATGGGGAAACCAGTGGTTTGTTGCAACAGCAAGCACTTGTTCTGTGATTGTTAGGTTTGAAATCTGATAGTTTGGGTGATTTTATCCAGAAGGCTAAGGATGGCAGCATGAGATTCCCACCACTTCCTCCCACTATCACGTCTCCCCATCCCTTCCTATGTCATCTCGCCGCATGTGCCGTATTCTCATATAGCCTCTGTGAACGGTGCCACCTCCTGCCTCTAACTGTTTACCTTTGCTCCTGTTGGTATCCTCCCTGTGCGACTCTGGACCCCCCCTTGGCTCCGCAGAGCCCCAGCTGAAGGGGATCGTGACCAAACTGAACAGCCGGCAGGGCTTCCATCTCCAGCTGCAAGCTGATGGGACCATCGATGGCACAAAAGAGGAGGACAACAGTTATGGTGAATAGTCAACAAAAGGAGTAGACCGTTGCAGTCCACCTGGGATTTGCCCTCGAGCTTCGCTAAACATTTCTTTTGTTGCTGTCATTTAAAACACGCTAACGAGCACATTCTTGTCTTGACTCTGCAGCTGTGTTCAACCTCATTCCAGTTGGGCTTCGAGTTGTGGCCATTCAAGGAGTGCAGACCAAGCTCTACTTGGCCATGAACAATGAGGGCTTTCTTTACACCTCAGTAAGTATGACTTTAGATTGAGCCTGAAGGTACTTCACCCTACCCAGGGTCTGTGTGTGTATATATATCACCTAACAGTTCCCCAGGTGCTCGAAGGGTGATGGACTTACTGGTTCTGGTTCCTTTGCACTCCAGTGAACTGAAAGTGCTCATAGATCAGAGGAACGTTGCGCGTGTGTGTTTTTAACAGCACTTCAGGGACATCATGCTGACTAAGCGTCTCGGCGCCAGTTTCTCTTGCTCTTTGCGTCGTAAAACCACAGACACACAAAGAGAGACTTTGCCTTACCAGCTTCTTCATCTCACTGGGTCTATATTGTTGTTTTTATTCCCTTGTCAACACATCTTCCTCTCTGTTCTGCCTTTGTTTTGATTTGTTTTGTAAACATCAGTCAGGAGATGTTTTCGTTTTGTCTCGCTGTCTTCCCCTGTTCCATTTCGTTTCCCTCGCCCTCGACTACCTCCTCACTCGCTGTTTCCATTTCCCACCCACCCCTCAGCAGCCCCACCCTCACCCCCCATGTCTCCACCCTTGCTGGCCTCTCTCCTCTCCATCTGACCCCCGGGTTAATTTGTATGAGAGGGATCACATTCTGTAGGAATCAAAAGTTGCCATGGTTACCCAGAGCCACAGAAACATGAATGTCAAGTCCTGCATGTTGCTATGCACAGAATGTTATCATCATCAGCTGTAGATTATCAAAACACTTCCCATAGTGCTGTGTTTCATCTCCCATGCAGAAGACTTGCTCATTAAATTGCCTCAAATCTCAATAGTCCTATAATATTGGGGGGGGGCAAATGAATATTGAATCATCATATTAGCTCCTGTTTTTTTTTCTGCGGTTAGTGCACCCAAGTGCCCGGCGGAACTTTGCTTTATTTAAAATGAAAGGATTCTAAACAGCGCCATCCATATCCGCATTGACAAGTCCCCCTGCCCCCCCCCCCCCCCCCCACCTCCTGCTTTTTGATTAAATGCATTATGACAAAATGAATATTTTAGCAGACTGCCAATGACTGTTCCCATCTATTTGAAATGGACCTGTCAAATTGGCTGCACACTGTGCACTCTGTATATTGCTGAGGCAATGTTTAAGTACTTGGACAGACAGCGTGGATGTGCTGCATAACTCTCCAGTTTCATATTCACAAATATGCATGAGAAAAATATCAAGTTTTGGAGAAAAAGAAAAATTGTATAGGCCTGTCACCCACGGTATTATGACTACGCTTTTTCCCAGTGAATGAATGTAGACCTATTGATCCAGTTGGGTGACTCAAGCACCAGAGAGGGGAATCAATGCTTAATCTACACTGCAGAGTGAACGGGGGGAGCCTGGAGAGAGAGCGAGAGTGATGCCTGGTTCTCTGGGCTCAGCCAACTTAGACCTCAGCGCAACAGCCTACAAGAAAGCCCAACGAGCAAATTAGTTTTGAAACAACGCGCGGCTTTCAAACAGAGCAGAACGGAGGCACAATGGATGTCATGTTCAATGTTTTAATTCCAGCAGGTGAAAATGGCAATCTCAGTTTCGGTTTGCTAATTCAGTGTCTATTGTTGGATTTGCTGTTTATGCAGCTTTTCAAATGAACCGTTATTGTGTGTTGAGACGCAAGACTTCAGCGCGTACAAAAGGACTCCAGTGCTCTCCTTCTGACAGGCTCCGTTCTCTGTGTAGAGAGGCTGTTGAGAAGAGAAGCTGTTTGAACGAACATGCTTTGCCAGGAGATCACTGGTGTCTCACACACTATTAAACACGCTCTGTTTAACTCCCTCTCCCTCCCTCCCTCCCTCCCTCCATGCCCCCCCCCCCCCCCCCCAGGAACACTTCACACCGGAGTGCAAGTTCAAGGAGTCTGTTTTTGAGAACTATTACGTGACTTACTCCTCCATGATCTACCGGCAGCAGCAGTCCGGTCGGGGCTGGTACCTCGGCTTAAACAAGGAGGGCCAGATCATGAAAGGGAACCATGTGAAGAAGAACAAGCCGGCTGCACACTTCATCCCCAAACCTCTGAAGGGTGAGTTGGCCCAACGTCTGGACTCTGTGAAAACCTGTTGTACCCATCTCTCCATCTCATACTGTAATTGAAATAAAAACATATCATTGACTATGTCAACTAGAGTGTGTCTTAACATCACAGAAGTCTATAGGTTTTTATGTAATTTGAAGGTGTTTTTAACATAGCAGCAGTTTATAGGTTGCTATGTCATTTCAAGGTGACACCACAGCAGTCTATAGGTGGTTACTGTATATCATTTCAAGGTGTGTTAACATAGCAGCAATCTATAGTTTGTTATGTTGATTGAAGCCGTTTGTTCTCTAGATCACTTTCCTGATGTATTCTGCAGCCTTGTTGTGCTTCCTCGTAGGCTGTGTAGTGTACTACTATTTTATCATTGCCTTCTCCACACTGTGTTTTCCATGACCTCCGCTGAGTTTACCTGGCCTGTGCTCAGCTCTGGGAGTCTGGTGTGTAATTTCCGTGTGGCTGATTCACACAACCTCTCCACCCTCCTCTGTTCCCTTTCTCTCTCCCTTTCTCTCTCTCTCTCTCTCTCTCTCTCTCTCTCTCTCTCTCTCTCTCTCCCACAGTGGCCCTGTACAGAGAGCCGTCCCTTCACGATCTCACTGAGTTCTCGCGCTCGGGCAGCGGCACACCCACGAAGAGCCGAAGTGCGTCGGCCATGTTGAACGGTGGCAAAACGCTGAGTCATCACGAGTCGACATAACCACGGCGACGTGGCCTCGGAGTCCCCCTCTGCACCGGCCAGAAGACACACGCGGGACTTCCTGCTGATACGTACCATCCAACCAATCAGCACAAATCAAACACAAGAGACGGACATCTCCAAGAAAAAAAAAAGGCTACTGATTAAGCTCCTGAGATCACTGTGACGACAAGATACAAGTGCAAAATGAACAAAACACTGACAATTATGACGACAAGAAACACATATATATATGTATAAGAACAACATACAAAACAAAGACTACAATGACAACAACAGTACAGCAAGCCATGTATAATGTTTGCGGGATTGACCACTCCCTGGAATTTCCCTGTTTTCACGTGTAGCATATTTCCTGTGCATTTCCTTTCTATGCGAGCCCTGCTATAGCCTGGGACAGCAACCCCCCAGAGATGTCTTGTCAGACAGTCCGCCGTTCTGAGCTCCTTCTTGTCTGTCCCTCTGAGGAATCCAAGTGAGGTTCTTCCTATTTTGTGCTTTGGCAGCTTCAGCATGCTATTAGCTGCTTTGCATTTAAACTAATACACCACATGTTACAAAATGGAGAGAGGGAGAGAAAGATACAGAGGGGGTCGGAAAGAGAGAGAGAGAGAGGCAGTCTGGCAAGCAGGTATGTCCTCCATCTCCTCCGTCTCTTCAAGCATTTGTTAGTCGTGTTTGGTCTCCTGGTGACTGAGTGTCCAGAGAGAGAAAGAGAGAGACAGAGCTCTGACCATTTCCAAGCATTTCTGTTCATGACTATTAGGTAGGAGTTTGGATTCTGTCTCTGCACACCAAAGAAGAGTCTTCTGTTTCAATGCCAGCCTGTTTCAATAAGCCTACTCATTCATTTGCAGACGGAGAGCACAAGGTGCGCTAAGGGAGAAATGCTATTAATCAGTGTTATGAGTGGTGGGAGGGTGAATGCCATGGTAATCAGTGGAAGGTGTTTGTGTGTCTTGTTAATGTCTATTTTTATGAGTGAATGCACCTGGGACCTTTTGAAATAATACAAAAAAAGACAGAATGAAAAAACTATCCAAGGCAAAGTTACTGTTTACGGCAGAGGTGGAGAAGTGTCTGTTTTCTATCAATGATGATGAAGATCCTTTGTATTCTGCGTGAGAGAGAGAGAGAGAGAAAACCATCCTTGGCTTTAACTGAAGTTTCACAATAGATTGACACATTCCATGTGACGGTATTGCTGTCAAAGATCATTTCCTTTCTCAAGGATTATGCTCTCCCAGTTTGCCTAGTCCATGCTGAGTTTCTTGTTTCCTTGTTCCACAGGCTTCTTCCTTATTCATTGACCATTTGTATGTGTTGCATGGGAGACAGTGTGGCTCTCTGGGATATAGCTGCATGCCATAAAGCTTTGTGTATTCTTCCATGTAGAATCACGTTCTCCAGTTCATGCCAGGGTAGAACTGAATGTACAGTTAGGATTTTGTCCTGGTATACTCCAGTTTGTTATCTGTTGTACACATAAAATGCACTAAATAAAATGTTTATATGATATATACTTTAAAATGACCCTTAGCTGTTTTGTTGATTTGTCTGATGTAATCACACTGAACAGAGATAGAAAGGCAACTGGGAGCATTCTCAAAGATCTGCATGTAACAAAATAAGTCAGTTCAGTAGAACGTTTGCGTTGGATTCCGCATGACTCTAGCTATAGATATGAATAGATGCATAGAATGTAAGCAAATCGAGGTTTTTGTGAGCTTGGGGAAGTTACAGGATTTTTTTGTATCTCAGTTAATGAGACATGGGACCAAAATTCAACATGTTGCATTTTTATACCTGTTCAGTGTGACCTGTATGTCAATGTCAAGATTTGGTCTGGCTGTAAAGATGAATTCAACTTCGTTGAACTGCTGCCAGAAGAAGTGAGGGGAAACTGGGTTGCTTTTGGATTGTACCATTGGTTGACTTTATACTGCTACAGTACACTCAGTCAAGACTCTTTAAAAAGCTTTCTCTGTAGTATACAACACAAAACACACACCAATGCCTCTCTGGGAAAATGAACTTTCCGGCTGAAACGGAAAGGAATGTTACTCTAGAAGAATAAATCAAGAAAAGATTTCAGTGTGTGTTATTTATATATTATTTATGTGGTGTTCCTGAAGCCATACTAAGTAGAGGCAAAAATGTCCTACACAGCACTACATCAATCTTTTATACATTATGTTGCATACAGCAGCTACCAAATAACTACAACTGTAGGCACAAGGATGGCCTCTCAGGTATAAAACAGGTGAATTGAGCTCACAGAAATGCTAAGTAGAAGAGAGTTGAGTTAGTTGAACCATTGGGTAAAATGTTGAGTGTACATTAATGGCCATTTGACGGTTACTGTATCAATTATGTACTTTTATTGAGAGAGCGGAAGAATCTGGTTGTTGCTCCCATGTGTTTGATAGGCTATTGGTGAAATAGTGGTAGAGGTTCAGGTGTCAAAGTCTGTAGAAGCCAGACTACCTCGAGAGCCATAATGTTAGAATAGATATCCATAATAAGCTTTTTATTTTAGATTTTTTATTTTTACTGGTTATTGGATTTCAGTCTCACTTTGAGACACTGGCAACCATTCCTATCACGTGTTTAGCCTTTTAGAGCTTTGTAAACCCATAGGGGACTGGACTTATTGACTGGCAAGGGTCCCAAATGTGTTAGAATTTGTAAAGAGATTCATTGATCAAAGTATATCACCATTTCTTGAGAAAAACTGAAATAGGGATAGTAAACATCGTTGGTGTAATACTCTCCCATCACTCTCTTCAAACTTCTGATTATTTGTTGGTTTTCACGGGATAAGAAAGACCCATCCAAGTGTAAGTTGAACTGCACACAAATTGCTAGTTAAATAGTCTTACTGTTGGAAATGAGACTTCAGGTCATTCTGCTGTTTGTATGCCTGTGTGTGGAGGGACATACTGTGTGTGTGTGTGTGTGTGTGTGTGTGTGTGTGTGTGTGTTAAAAGCCTTGTTTAATATCCTGAGATCCAGACGACACAAACACTTTTCACACACATACAAACAGTCCCCACTATTGATTTAGGGTATGAAATAACACCAGTACAGTTCCCCCGTTTTACACAAAGCTGTTCTCTAATGTGTGTATATGGGTGAGTGTGTTTTGAACTAGGTACAGTGTTACAGTTTGTTCTTCTCATGGTCTCAAAGCGTTACTGTACCTTTCCACCAAAGCAGTGGCAGAAGCCATTACATCCTGTGTGAATATTTCATATCCTTTCATTGTTATTTATTATGGATGAGCTCCCTCCTCCCAATAAATCCTTGGGTCCTTGGGCACAGGATCAGCCAACCCTTGTTTTAGTTTTAACCTCCTTGATTAATATTTATGGTAATACCTCCTATATTGAAAGGTCTAGTCAATGTATTTATTAGCCTGATCTGGAGGTATATTGGACTGATGCTTTATCCAAGAACGAATCTCCACTATCACAAAGATACTGATATTGAAGGAAGTCAACCACCGAACATACGCTGACACACACACACACATACACACATACACACACACACACACACATACACACAGCGCACATGTGAGAGAAAGTAACAGAAAGAAATGAAAGAGGGTGCCAGGGGTCCAGATAGCAAGATAAAGAGAGGGGAGGAGGAAATGAGAGACTGAGAGTATGAAAGAAGGTTTGACTGCCCATGCAGTAGTTTTCTTCTTTGCCTTGATATCTGATTCCCAGATGCAGCACTCAGGAAATTATCCTCTGTTCTGTTCCAATAAAATTAAATAGATGGCTGATGCGAAGCCAGACTGGCACTTTTTATGGAGCTTCCGTCTGTGGAACAGTACTCAGCTC
The DNA here is from genome assembly GCF_018492685.1 of Alosa sapidissima. Classification (NCBI taxonomy): domain Eukaryota; kingdom Metazoa; phylum Chordata; class Actinopteri; order Clupeiformes; family Clupeidae; genus Alosa; species Alosa sapidissima. Next base: position 16,039,231 of record NC_055961.1, on the reverse strand, counting down.
AGGGGAAGAAGCCGCCGGAGGCAGACCCCAATGGCTTACAAAACTCATGCACAGTCAGGAACCATGATAGTGTACATGATAGTGACTCACACACAGACACACACAGACATAATACACACACACTTTCTCTCTCTCTTTCTCCCCTTTCTCTCTCTCTCTCTGATAGAAAAAGATGAGTAAACAAACACATCAGTTAAAATCTGGATTGCCTGTGAGAACAAGTTATGATGTCTATATTTCCCCCAGAAGTGTTGGTATTACATGTTGCAATTACATGATGGTAGGCTATTACAAAAGAAATGGAACTGTGTTACAGTTAGTTGAAGTTGTGCGGTTGTTCACAGGTGTCCTAGTTTGTCCTAACAAATACAGTATTTACGTGGGATGAGACAGAGTGTAGAGCGGGTCACAGAATGGGTCAAACCTGGAATACTGTAGTTGCTATGGTGCTTGAGGAAATGGACACTCAGTGGTTTCAGAGAGAGATGAATGGCCTCCGATTGCACATGTTGGGCAAGGAAGGCAACATTCCCCTACACTTTATTTCTAGCACGGGGATGTGTGCGCAAATGAACGAGGAGCGAGATTTCCTTTGCCACACTCAAGACATGAAACGCGGCAGAGGAGCCATTACGCTCCGGCTCCCTGCGTCGCTCGGAGCAGTGGGGAATTGCTGATTACAGGAGAATGCGGTAAGGCCGTTAAAGGCGGCTGATGAAAGCTCCAAACACCCCTTGGCTTCAGAAAGCAGTGTGACAGTTTTAAAAATGCATAGGCTCCCTGTAATGCCAAATTCTGTGTTATTTGTGCATTACCCCCCCTCCCCCCCTTTTTGTGTATGTTTTAAAAGCCTGGGAATGGGCCACTCATTGGCTGGTCCATTCCATCCATTTCACCCAAGTGACCACAGCACTTTTAAAGGCATATATATAGATTTGGATTTATATATAGATTTCAGTTCCACTGTTGTTGTGCTGGGCTGGCTTCATATGAGAACAATGGTTGAATAGCATCTCTGTATGCTACAGACATGCTATATTTTCTTTTCTACTATGCTGTCCTTTGATTAATGAATATGCCTCTATGGATTATCTGCTGCCAATAGCAGCTGAATTACGACCTACGACCCTGTGTTAATTCTGCGCTTGACCCCCTGGCCCTCACAGGCGAATCCTGACCAGTGTATGTACACATCCATTTCTCTGCTGACATCAGATGGTGGAAAGGGCCAAAAATAGACATAGGCAGGGGCGGGGCCACAGGGGCCCGGGCCCCATCTGAAATGGAGTGGTGAAGTCCCGCCCCTTCCGTTTGCCTCCATGGGACCTATCTTTCAAAAAAATTTGAACGGCAGTCTATGGTGAAAAAGAAATTATTTTCTGGTCCCGGTTGACTTGTGCCTTGAATTACCCATATGATGTTTGTCAATTTTAAAGACAATTTTTCATGTAAAGACATTTGCAGTTTGTTTCGTAACTATTGAATTACAACATTGTGAAAGATCGTAATTCCAACGACTACAAACCCATCAGTCGCGCTAGTGACGTTAGCTCATTCACAGCAGTATTGATCAGTTAAAGATTAAGCGCCCAAACCTGTGACGTCACATGCAACTGTAGTCCATTATCACCATGTTACGACAAAAACTCAAAACAATTCAACTGATCCTAAAAATGAGGTATGACCACTTGAAGCAATAGAGGTGACCCCAGTGCCTAACGTATGGAAGGCATTAAATTAAGATCCCAATGTGCACCGAGATATATTTTTTCTAAAAAAAAATCCCATCCACTCCGCTAAACTCTAGGAACGCAACCACTAGATGGCGATGAGATTACTTTCCCTCCCTATACCAGCAACAGGTCTTAATTGGGCTTTCCTTGCCGAAGAAAATACCATGAGTCAGAGGATTAAACACATCAGTTAAGTTGTATTCGTCCATAGACTGTACATTACATACTGTTAAGTGACATAGCAGGCAGCAAGATGCAACCGTTAACTAGCATAACAGCTCTTATCGTTTCATTACGTTGGTGACGTACATCGTTCGAGACGAGAGATGTAGTCCACTGAGTTGATTCGCACAAAACCAACATAACTTTTGAAGTCTATCGAACAACAGTACTTTCTTGACGTGAAAAATTATCTTTTAAATTCACACACATCATATGTGAAATTTGTGGCACAATTCAAACTGGACCAAAAAATTATTGTTATCTCTCCATTTAATCCCGTTCATAATTTTTTGAAAGATAGGTCCCATGGACCGGAAGTAGAAGGGGCGGGACTAAACCACTCTCTCTCATTGGCCTCTGACTGGTCCCTGTACCGTCAATCATCAATAAGTGTCAAACTTGTTGAGAACGACGATCAGAGATGCAATTCCATTCCCAAACAACTGGTGGCAGTAATGCACCTATGAAGCTTGAAAGCTAAAGCACACAGTGAACTGTAAAAGAAAGAATACATTTGGCTAACCAGAAATGTCTCTGCTAATGTGAAGAAACGATACATTTGGCTCACGGAAGTATCAGCTAACGTGAAGAACCGATACATTTGGCTAACGAAAGTATCAGCTAGAATTCTAACATGAAGAACCGATGGCAGCTTTTCATCCTCCACAGAAGTTTCTTGGTGAGTCACAAATCTCTATGTTGGTTATCATCATTATGTGAAAGGGACGTTTATTTGTTGCTGTCACAATATGTTAAGTTTGTCAATTAAATTACGAAGCAGCAGCAAGCTTGCAGTGAACTGTTAACTGACTTAGTCAGTGAACTGTTAACATTAACTGAACGTTAGGTTACTTGAGTTGAGGTTTGATTGTTTGTTAGCATGCTGATAGATTTTATGTATGGAAAGGTAATGTATGAAGTGTTTGAAATGGTGTTATATGAAATGCAGAGAAATGGACATCCTGTTTGTTTGGGGTCCGAAATTAATAATATTACATGCGCTAGTGCGCCTTACCAAATGTAAGTAACGTTCGATTTTTTTTGCTTGAGGAAAACATTTGGCAGCTGCTAACAGAAACATGAGAATACATGCCTAATAGCTAACGCTACGTTTTTGTAGTTAATGTGAACTATCATTGCAAAGTTATTAACCACTATTCTGAGTTTATTTGATTCATGGGCTTCGCATGAATTCTGTCTCAAAGTGTTAGGACAAGGAGAGTTTCATTGAGATAAATTTTCTACTCTATTCACTCAAGCTTTATATGATTTAAAAAAATAATAACTGGTTTTACAGTTGCCAGACGACATGCTGAATACAAGCATTGATTTTGTGAAACACGCATTTGTGTTTCACGTACAGACTGGGATGGCGCAGGAGCTGGTGACTTCAACCCACAGTCTTCAGAACCACCCATCACCAAGCATAGCTGCTCCTAATGGTATGATGCTATTTCCTATTGCCACTACAGTGAGCATATTTTGTCATTCATTTTAGAAACGCCAGGTTGACAGTGGGTTATGAAGGTTAATAACAATTAAGTTACTCAAACTTGTTTCATTTTCTTCTCTCGAGACATTTCCCATTCTAGAGCAGATGGTTCTGTGCAACCTCTCCTAAACTGGTATTGCGCAAGATGCAGCACGGAAATAGGAAGAGGCCACTCAATGACTCAGGGGCGTAACTATCGGTAAGCAGGGTACGCAGTTGCTTACGGGCCTGGTCCAATCAGGGGCCCGCATCACACTGAAATACATGATTGACAGCCGGGCCCCCTATCGCATTAATCGTCACTCGCGACCGGGCCTTTCATTGTAAAACGTTCCCTCTAAAAAAAAAACGGGTGGGCAAAGCCAATTTGATTGAACATAAGAGGGGCCTAGATTAGATACCCCATACAAACATTAATGATAGGCATGTTATATTTATGACATAAAAGTGGAATTTATTGAACGCATTTGATCACAGCTGACAAATTACGCAAACATTTTCAACTGGAGCAAAACAATGCATGAACATAGCTTCAGCGCGTCGCATGATACACAATTAATAGATTGGCCATATTGGACAACTGCAAAGCCTTATCATAGGCATGTTACATTCATGACATGAAAAGTTGAACTGATTCTTGAGCTCTCAGCAGAGTGCGGTCTTGCGCGTCTTTTTTAGATGGTGAACATAAACGAAGGAAGCCCTCTATTTTGACGGGCATGACTGACAAGTAGCTAGGCGTATGCTATGTTCCTGGCTAAATGAACACGAATGATTTATCATTAATGCAATTTCATATTGTCACCAGCAGTGTTTTTTCATGTGTTACATGCGCCCTCACCAGTATTTTTTTGTTGTTTTTGTGGTGCACGTACTCCTGATATTGTCAGTCATGTCATCTCTTATATGCTGTGTCTCAAGGATCTTATCCTGTCCTTTTCATGGTAGCCTACTCGTGGACATTGCGTCATCACGTGCTGTAGTAGGGGGGCCCGCCTTGATAATCCTGCATATGGGCCCGGTGTTGGCACGTTATGCCACTGCAATGACTTCTGATACAAAGACGTCAAATGGTAGGAATATTCCATCTTTAGTGTTTTACCATCTTTAGTAATTTTTGCTTTCAAATGACCCATCGTCAGTCTTCAAATCAGAATTAGGCTTTTCTAACTGGAAGCAAGACGGTGGCTTCAAAGACCATTCCAAATAAGTTGTTGAAAAAATTGTGTAAATATGATGTAGTTGTTGCTCACATGCTGTGTGTGTGTGTGTGTGTGTTTGTTTTAATGTACGCAAACTGGCAGTGAAAGTGGTTTCTCTTATCAACAAAAGGGGACTGGGGCCAGTTCCCCAAAACGTTCTTATCGCTAAGTAGTTCTTAACCTATTCCTTAACCTCTCTCTTAACGTTATGGCACGATTCCCGACACGTTCGTACGCTAAGTATATCTTCTGTAAGTCACACGTTCGTAAGGTTGGTCTGGACCGTTCATAAGCTCTCTCTTAGCGCTGTTTGAGCTCTCAAGACGCTAGTCGCCGCCACTGTGCAGCAGTCTTTAGAAATCACCGCAGCTCAGTACAAGTCAAACTATGGTAGGCCGACAGTATGTTGACAATGTTGTGGCTCAACGATGATTTTATTTTATTGGCAATCACTTTTGATAATTAAAAGCTGGCAAAGAATTTGCCTCTAAATGGCTAAGATCTATAAATGGGTAAGCATGGTGGTGTCCAGTAAGCGACCAACTAGGCCTATGGCAGCGATCCAACGTGTCCTTGTATTGAATCAAAAACGCTGTGTAGTCCATGTCGCTCCATAGCTCTTTTTTGTTGCTGTTGCACAAGTTATTCCGAAAGCTGGAAAACGGTGTCACCTTGTGCAAGCTCACCTCGTCCAGCAAAACTTCAAGATCTGTTTCGACCTCACTCTGACCGTCACTACGGTCTAAAAAAAGGAATGATCACCTTCGTTCTGCCGATCACCGAGACCATATGTCAACAAAGTCATGCCCATGACCTCCGGAAGCAGAACGACTCGAGCTTGTAAATAGCGGAGATTGCTCCCGGTTCAGTCTCTCACCTTGATCGCCTCATCTGAGACCTGTGAGACGTGAGTACGTACTTTCACTGCTTTCTTGATTGACTGTGTTTGTTAGTCTGCATGTGGCTGTAACCTGTGTTTTTTTTCAGGAAAACTTCGTTTAACTTTGTTTAACTTGTTGACGTCTTTCCTGAGTTCACCCCATACCGCACGGCGGAGGGGCTAGTGTGAGCCTGCTGCCTGCGTTCGCGCACTGCTGAGGGCCACCGTTTTGGTGTTATTTTCCCTTTTGTGTGTGCCAGGTTTCCGGGTTGTTTTTTGTTAACTACTGTGTACCTTATCCGTCTGTTCGCGGCTAGTTGGGCTTGGTGTGAGCCTGCTGGGTGCGTTCGCGCACCGGCGTGGGCCACCGTTATTATTTCTGTTTACTGCTCTGGCAGCCGGAACCTGTGTGGGCCTGATCAGCGCGTATGTGCTCGGCCGCTTAGGCGCTAATGTTATTGTGTGCTTCTTGTTAGCTTTGTTGTTGTGTGCTAGGCTACTTGCAAAGGTAAGTTTAGCTGTTTGTGTCTGCTAGGTGCAGTCTTGCACGAGGTGCGGGCCGCTGTGTGTCTTTTTTCCAGTTGTCCACTGGTGTACGTCGGCGCATGCGTTCGCGCACTGGTGGCCGCCTTCTTTGTATATCTGTGTGTACCCTGTCGCTGCTGTCCGCAGCTAGCTGGGCCAGTGTGAGCCTGCTAAGCGTGTCCGCATGCTGCTTCGTGTACTGTATTACACCACTGCTGTATCTCTTTACGGGCTGCTGCTTGCAGACGCGGTGCGTTGAACGGCCCAGGTAAGTGCCTTAGTGTATTGTATTGCATTGTGTTTTTCTGTGGTAGGCTATGGCGGCACACTACTGCAGAGTCTGTAGGGCCGCGATGGCCCCCGATGACGGGCATAGAGAGTGTCCCGCTTGCCTTGGGGCCGCCCACCTCCTGGAGGATGTCGACAGCCCCTGCAGCGCAGCCTGTGACCTTCCTAGGGAGGAACGGCTCCGCCGGGCTGACCAGGCATGTGGCCACGTGCGTGAGGGCAGACGGGACAGGCGGCGCTCACCCGACCGACCGTCCCACTCTCATCGGCATGGCCGTAAGCATACGCACAAGCGTAAATGGGACCAGCAACATGAGTCCCCTTCCAGGCATGGCCAGGTGGAGGTCCCTGGACCTGCTAAGCGCCCGGCTCCAGCTGCCGTGACCGAGGGTGATGGCACGGAGTCGCTTCAGATTCTCTCAGCCCTCCAGGCTCTGGCTAGGAGGATGGACGGGCTGGAGGGTCTCCAGCGCACGTCATCCTCTTCTCTGCCCCCTGGCCAGGAAGGCTCCTCGTCCAGGCCTGAGAGCCATGGTGCGGATGTTGATCTGGGTGATGTGGATGTGCTGTCGCTCCATGCCCCTCGTTCTACGATCGATGACGTAAGCGGGGACGGCCTCCTGGATGAGCTACATTCAGACATGGTGCAGCCAACTGATGAATCCACGGTGCCAGGGGAGGTCCCCGTCGGCTCCTTGATGTCACGGGTGTTGAGTGCCTCCAAGATCCTGGGTCTTCAGGCCCCTATGCCAGACATGGCTTCCCTTGGGGGCGTCTGGGAAGGCGTCTCGCACAGCAGCCCACCACCCTGTATACCCGTGGCAGAGGATTACACGAAGGTGCTGCGGACGGCATGGGGTAAGTCGCTACAGTGCCCCCAATTCAATCCAGGTTGCGGTTATCCGGCCGACTCAGGGCTGGGGGATATGCCACCGGTCGAGCAGTCCATCGCCGGCCTGCCAATGCATCTCCCAATCCACGTTGCCCGTGTAAGGAGTGTGCCAAGATGGACTGTCTCATCAGTCACTGCTTTGACGCATCAGCACGGGCAGCCCGTATGGGCAACGCCCTGGCTATCACTCTGGCGGCTCTGCGAAAAACGATGAGCCCGGAGGACCATGATGCAAGGGCCCTGGTGGATGCCGCACTGTCAGGAACATAAACAACTTTGGTAAGATATATCTTTTGAGTCTTCTTAGCGCGCTAAGAGTGAGCGTTATCGGGGAACCGGCCCCTGGTACTGTTGGTAAAATCATCGTCTATCATCGTTGCACTCGGAGAAAACCGGAATGTTTCATTCATCCCCCGTTTCAATCGTCCCGGTTGTACCCTACTGCACCCTACTGCAAACCAGAGAATTGAGAGCTGGTGGGGAGTGATGAGAAAAGACACGACAGGCTTCTACTGGCACTCGATTTGCTCACCCAGCTGTCCAGTGCATGTTAGACTATACATATTTTGTGGCCACAAATTACTATTTCGTGGGAACGAATTAATATTTCGTGGCCACAAATGACCTATTTCATGGCCACAAATGACCTATTTCGTGGGAACGAATTACTATTTCGTGGGAACGAATTAATATTTTATGGCCACAAATTAGTACTTTGTGGGAACGAATTGCTATTTTGTGGCTACAACTTATTATTTTGTGGGAACGAATTGCTATTTCGTGGCCACAACTTATTATTTTTTTTCCCCATGACATATCCGGGGCTCCGTAGTATGATGATGTATGATTTCTGTTTAAAATATCAATGTATTTCCACTGAAGTGTCTATTATATTTTAGTTTTATATTGTGTTTTCATTGCACATTATAAATAAATGGGAAAATTGTTAAGAATTGTATTGGCTTTTTTGTTTTTTAGCATTTAGTATTCAAGTATTTGAACAAGGTAAGACTGGTGAAATGTATGCACCTTACTGCTGTGGTGTAGTCTAGTTAGCTGTAGTGGGTATACTGTGATCAACCCCAAATATTAATACCAACTGTATCCTTGTCTGTTTTAAGTGGGTATACTGAAATGGTGATGCTTTTTAAGTGGGTATACCAGAGACTTTCTAATGAGGAGACACAGCACTCAAAAAATCCTCCATAGAAATGCATGGGGCTAGTTTGTAACGCCAATATGGCCATTGTCTACACATATCCCACCCCTTCCTCGGCAAAACGTGTTGTAAACTCGCAGCTGGAGCAAGATTGGTGTCGTGAAGCCTTGCGCACGCACATTTCTGCCAAATAGGATGCCCGATGGGTGCCCAAAAAGCGTTGCAATATGGCCGTTGAGTGGAGGGACTTGCCTAAAAGGACTTTGGGTATACTGCGTATAGTCCTGCATATCACGTAGACAACATGCCTCTGCCTTACTGAACAGGGGATTTTCTGTGTATGGATGTTGACCGGTTCTTGGCCCCTCAGTGTATGATGTGGCCCCTTTATGGCCCCTGTCTCAGAAAAATCCTAGAACCGCCACTGGACATAGGCCTACAATAATCCACACATGTAGTCATTAATCATTGATTTGGAGAGTATGTCAGGTCTGAGGATCAGTGACAAATGTGTGGAGAGATGATTACTCACTGTAAGAGAACCCTAACCTTGGCCTAATTCACACCTGACCCTGGACCTAATGAACACTCCCCTGAAATATGGGACAGTGCTGGACAGGCGAACACCATTGCACTAGGTCGAGATATATAAATCAGCAGGCGGCTGGTCTTTTCTACTGGGCCATCAAAACGCCAAGGGCCGTTGAACACGCACAGCAGACCCACATCTTACTAGGTTTCAGGATGCAAATTGTTCTTTCTCACTATGAGGAAAAAATAAGTCTGTTGAACACTGTTTGTTAAACGTAGCAGAAAATATCAGAATACATAGTACAAAAGTGCATTTCTTCTGAATATGATGATGAGTGATTCTGCACATAAGATAAAGTTAAATGTTAGCATCTGACCTTGATCCAGCCACAATTTACACCTCAGAGAAAGAGATATTGGAAATGTCGAACTATATATTTTTGGTCTGTTTTGAAGTTGTACCTACAAAGGTAACTTATATTCAGCAAAGCTGATTAATTCACAAGGCCTTTTTATTAGTGAGTTCAGTCTGGGGCATGATATGAGGCTATTATTCGGTTGCTAAATGACTCATTTGCTGCGAATGCCTCCTGACCATAAAGGGGCCGTGGTGGGGCAGATTTACTCCAGCAGTGGGGGAATGAGCTCACCACCCCACCCCACCTTTCCCTTCACCTCATCTTTTTTTAGAGGCAACACTCCATTCCGTCTTTGTCAAGTTCAAGTTAATTTGGGAGGCAGTGTGGAGGAAGGGGTACATTATTAGAACATTTGCTATTAACAGCCCTCATGCCGTATCCTGACGTTGGCCCTTGGGGAAATGAACTCACTCCAGAGCATACTTAACTCTCTCCAGACACCTGCACTCCCATTTTACTAAAGCAAAGGTGTGTAAAGACTTTGTGTAAAGTAGTATGCAAATACAGGTATGCATACTTCCAAGTATACAAGTGTGCATGCACTTCCAAGTATACAAGTGTGCATGCACTTAAATGTTAGCTGATTGACTGTTTCTCAAATGAAAGGAAGGTTGCTGGCTATTCCACAGACCTGAGAGGAAAATAGATTAGGTCTTTGATTAGCTGTTACGCTAATGAGTCTGCTGCTATACAAGTGTGCATGCACTTCCAAGTATACAAGTGTGCATGCACTTAAATGTTAGCTGATTCACTGTTTCTCAAATGAAAGGAAGGTTGCTGGCTATCTCCACATGGGTGACTTAGTTCCACAGACCTGAGAGGAAAATAGATTAGGTCTTTGATTAGCTGTTACGCTAATGAGTCTGCTGTGATTAAAAACATGTTTCAAGTGTACCATAAATGAGGGTGGAGGTGGGGGTGGGGGGGGGGGGTTGGGGATGGTAAAAACAATTTGATCACATATTCCGCAGGCACCGCACCACTGTCAACACTTGAACACTGTGTGTGTGTGTATATGTGTGTGTGTAGCGGACTAAACTTTTAGCATAATGAAGTGAAAGCCGATATCTAATGAATATGCCTCTCACCATTATTTTTAAGCCACCAATTGTGGAGGCATTGGTGATTCATTATGCAGGGATACAAACTGACAGAGTCAAGGTGGAGAAAGTAAAATACAAACAAAAAACAGATGCCAGCAGCAATTAAGTTTTTTATCTGAACTAAGGATGAGAAGCTATCAAAGGATGAAAGCAAAGTGTGTTTTTTTTTACCTCCTCAGTGTGCTTGCAGTGTGAGAGGTTGACACTAAATTGACGGTACACTAAGAATGTAACGTAAGCGTGGATGTCTTTTGAACCTGGTGGGTGGTTCTGTCTCGGTGACCTCTCATCGCTGTCTGTTTACCTACTCATGGCACTATGCAGTGCGCCTCCGCAAGCCCAGCACTATTGCCATGCAGCTCAGGCTACACTCTCTGCAGAAACAGAGAGAGAGAGAGAGAGAGAGAGAGAGAGAGAGAACTGGGGAATGGAAAATAAGCAGAAAGACCATAAGAAAAGAGAGGTGGAAGATAAAAAAGGGGGGGAGGGGGAAAGAGATCCTGAGGAAGAGGCAGAGAGCATGTGGATGAGAATGGGGGATGGGAAAAAGGATAAAACAGAGGTATAGTTTGTTTGAGACATACATTTAATGGCATAAATGTATTAATAACACCACTTTCACAATACACAAGAATTTACCTTTGGATAACCATTTTAAACTTCATTTGAGCCTTTTGATATTAGATTGAAGAAGAGAAAAACAAAAGGCCAGTGTGACTGCTGCAGACAGGCTTCAGACAGGCCACAACAAACGATGCCCAATCAATATCAATACCCTGTGATTAAAAAAAATACACATCAATACCGCACTGCACTTTAACCAGCCCCGCTAAGTGAATGGTCTTGCATCCACACTAAAATTAACCATGTGATTCAAATCCGTACACACACAATTATAGATTAAGTACTTAGGTGCATATGTAAACACTACAAATAGGCACACGAAAGACCTGAAACATTGGCTGTCTGAAAAATGACAAACATTCATGGAATTCAAAAATACCAGGTCGTGACATTGCGTATTATCTTCAGTTCTTTACCTAGTTAACTGTATGTATACATTTCCAAATTTAACTGGAAGAACAATGCATTGTTGTTCTTGTCAGCACTTATTATCAAATACTTGCATGTTTTGTCCTGAGTGAGACCCTTAAACACTCTTAAAAACAATTTATGCATTCATCAACTCTTATGTCTTAAACAATCCCCACTGTCATCACAAGGCACAGCCATCAGAAACCCCTGTGTCCAAGTACATGAGGCCAGGCACAGACATGTTCTTATTAGTATGCAGGTGGGACTCCTATAAAAAGTTAATCTCAGTTCAGTGTGGATTACCTTACATTATTCTAAGCCTCTTAATTTGAAAGCCTGCTTCACTTCTAAAAGAGATCACCACATATATCAGTTAAGATATAGAAATCCTCTTCATTTTAGGGAAACACAGTTATAGAGACGTAAGAGTAAAGTTTAGACAGAAAAATGCCTGTCATGGAAATCTACAAATGGGTGTGATCCTGCATTTCAGAAACAAACAAATGGTGATTAAAACAGTGTAAACCTTGCCATCTGGTGGTCAGACACTAAATATTTTTGACAATGCACTCCCTCTTGAAGCGTCCTGTTGAAAACCTGCCAGATGCCAGGCAAAGAGAATAAAGGATTTTGATATTTCACAATTTAGTAAAATTACAGATAAATGAAATACATTTCTTCATCTGTGACATCAATATTTGGTCACAGATTTCTGAAGAAAAAAAAACGTTATTATTGATGACAAATAAAATGTGTGTATTCATGCACCACTCACTACAGATTGCACTTTCTATGAGCTTTTGCCAAATTACTCCATTCAGGATAATTTCAGGGTCCTGAAAATATGGCCACACATACCCCAGTGAGCCACCGAGAAGATATTTGTACTCAGACTGAGTGTGATCCTAAGATCTAATGCTAGTAGCAGAGCATTTAATGGTGCAGCAACACATTCATCTGTGAATACAAATCTCATTCTGCTTCCAGCCAAGCTCTGTCTGAATGCAAAATGGCCATTTGTTATTTTATTTGAATGATTTTTAATCAATTATTTTCTCATCATGCATTCCAGGCATACATTCAGCAAATCTGCAGCAGTAGGCTGTTTTAATGTGATGTATTGCTACATAATCAAAACAACGCAACTGCAGTTTGATATTGATATTACCTGGAATACACAATAAAACACACGATTTATGATTGTATGAAAATTGAGATATTTGTTTTTGCAAATGAACTATTCATCCTCCGATCTACAAATCTAAATGTGGCTGATGATTGCTGTCAAATATCCATAGACATAATAAAGACAATGTGTCAGAGTATTCCCCAAGCTTATGGAGTGTAGTGTACCACCAGGACCAGCGACTGCTTGTCTGTCTGCAGCTGGCACTGCTGCTGGTCTTTGGCTGGCCGGTGGGGAGTCTGCTCCTCCAGGCGTGCTGGCGAGTTGGCGGTGCTGGACAGGCCGCCCAGGGGACTGAGAGGCATGCAGTTTGGGTGGCCTGCCAGGGCTGGGCTGCTCTGGAGAGTGTGGAGGTAGTTGTGCCTCTGACTGCCTGGACCACACTGCACAAATGCCATGAAACACCTGTAGAACTAAAAACATATGTAGAAAACATTTACAAGCTTCAATATATATATATATATAGTTAAATATAAATATATATAACAAGTATACAATATATAATATAAAGTACAATATAAAGTACAAATATAATATCTGATTAAAGTTAAAAACAATACAATGAATACACTTGACTTCTTGTTCAGCCAGGGGCGGGGCCACAGGGGCCCCCATCTGAAATCTCATTGGCCCCTGACTGGCCCCTGTACCGTTAATCATCAATACTGTAAGTGTCAAACTTGTTGAGAACGACGATCAGAGATGCAATTCCATTCCCAAACAACTGGTGGCAGTAATGCACCTATGAAGCTTGAAAGCTGAAGCACACAGTGAACTGTAAAGGAAAGAATACATTTGGCCAAACAGAAATGTCTCTGCTAAAGTGAAGAAACGATACATTTGGCTAACGGAAGTATCAGCTAACGTGAAGAACCGATACATTTGGCTAACGAAAGTATCAGCTAGAATTCTAACGTGAAGAACCGATAGCAGCGTTTCATCCTCCACAGAAGTTTCTTGGTGAGTCACAAATCTCTATGTTGGTTATCATCATTATATGAAAGGGACGTTTATTTGTTGCTGTCACAATATGTTAAGTTTGTCAATTAAATTACGAAGCAGCAGCAAGCTTGTAGTGAACTGTTAACTGACTTAGTCAGTGAACTGTTAACATTAACTTAACGTTAGGTTACTTGAGTTGAGGTTTGATTGTTAGAGGGGATGCATCCCCTCTATTGAAATCCGGAGACTTCTTCTTCTTATTATTTTTCTTTTTACCTTTTTGTGCGCGCTATTCAGCCCAAACCGCTTAACGTACAAATTTGGTTCAAACACCGTTCCGTAGATCTTCCAAGGCTTTACTTTATACTTTTTGAGATATTTGTAATTAAAAGTGTATTTTTCCCCCATAGACTTGAATGGGGGCTGTGATGTCATAATAGAGCCAGCTGCGCTCGTTAAGTAGTTCTCAGAGCAGTTTTTCCCAGGCTAATCAGAACACTGGCACAGGTGTCACCTGTAAGGAATTCAACTGTCTCAGCCTCTAAGCATACAATCTAGCTCTACCTGAACTACACATCCTGTTAAAGTGTTTCCTGTGTGTCAAAATAAAAGTCCCAGCCATATCTCATGCATTCAGCATTATATCTCCAGAACGGCTTGACGTACATGCTTCAAATTTGGTACGAGTGTTTTTATGGACTCAAAGGTGAAGTGAGTTGATGTTGGAGGTTGAAGGTCAAATGTCAAGGTCAAAAACACCTTGAGTGTGATATCTCAAGAATGCCATGTCACACAAGATTCAAATTTGGTTACTCTAAAAGCACCTTTGCAGGTATCACAATTACCCTACCAACCAGCTAGCAGCAAGCTCAACAGCCCCACCAACACCCTAACCAGCAGATTGCATCCCCTCGTGTAATTCCTCGGAATTGCATTTCTAGTTATTCATTGTTAGCATGCTAATAGATTTTATGTATGGAAAGGTAATGTATGAAGTGTTTGAAATGGTGTTATATGAAACGCAGAGAAATTGACACCCTGTTTGTTTGGGGTTCGAAATTAATAATATTACATGCGCTGGTGTGCCTTACCAAATGTAAATAACGTTCGATTTTTTTTGCTTGAGGAAAAAGTTTGGCAGCTGCTAACATGAACATGAGAATAGCCTACATGCCTAATAGCTAACGCTACATTTTTTGTAGTTAATGTGAGCTATCATTGCAAAGTTATTAACCACTATTCTGAGTGTATTTGATTCATGGGCTTCAAAGTGTTAGGACAAGGAGAGTTTCATTCAGATAAATTGATGTGATGTAAATTGATGTAAATGTTCTACTCTATTCACTCAAGCTTTATATGATTTAAAAAAAAATAATAACTGGTTTTACAGTTGCCAGACGACATGCTGAATAATACAAGCATGGATTTTGTGACACGCATTTGTGTTTTACGTACAGACTGGGATGGCGCAGGAGCTGGTGACTTCAACCCACAGTCTTCAGAACCACCAGTCACCAAGCATAGCTGCTCCTAATGGTATGAAGCTATTTCCTATTGCCACTATAGTGAGCATATTTTGTCGTTCATTTTAGAAATCAACAAAGGTTGACAGTGGGTTATGAAAGTTAATAACAATTAAGTTACTCAAACTTGTTTCATTTTCTTCTCTCCAGTCATTTCCCATTCTAGAGCAGATGGTTCTGTGCAACCTCTCCTAAACTGGTATTCCGCAAGATGCAGCACGTAAATAGGAAGAGGCCACTCAATGACTTCTGATACAAAGACTTCAAATGGTAGGAATATTCCATCTTTAGTGTTTTGCTACCCTTCCGTAGTTTTTTCGCTTTCAAATGACCCATCGTCAGTCTTCAAAGCAGAATCAGGCTTTTCTAACTGGAAGCAAGACGGTGGCTTCAAAGACCATTCCAAATCAGACCATTGTAAAAATAGTTGTTGAAAGTTGAAAAAATTGTGTAAATATGATGTAGTTGTTGCTCACATGCTGTGTGTGTACTGTGCATGTGTGTGTGTGTGTTTGTTTTAATGTACACAAACTGGCAGTGAAAGTGGTTTCTCTTTTCAACAAAAGGGGAAAGAGTTAAAGTTAAACTTGTTTAATTGAATGAAAAATGTATGTATGATGATGTATGATTTCTGTTTAAAATATCAATGTATTTCCACTGAAGTGTCTATTATATTTTTGTTTTATATTGTGTTTTCAATGCACATTATAAATAAATGGGAAAATTGTTAAGAATTGTATTGGCTTTTTTGTTTTTTAGCATTTAGCATTCAAGTATTTGAACAAGGTAACACTGGTGAAATGTATGCACCTTAATGCTGTGGTGTAGTCTAGTTAGCTGTAGTGGGTATACTGTGATCAACCCCAAATATGAATACCTATCCTTGTCTGTTTTAAGTTGGTATACTGAGATGGTGATACTTTTTAAGTGGGTATACCAGAGACTTTCTAATGAGGAGACACAGCACTCCATAAAATTCTCCATAGAAATGCATGGGGCTAGTTTGTAACGTCAATATGGCCGTTGTCTACACATATCCCACCCCTTCGTCGGCAAAACGTTGACATGTGAATACATTGAGCCAATCATGTGGTGTGATGTGAATACATTGAGCCAATCATATGGTGTGTTGTGAACTCGCTGCTAGAGCAAGATTAGTGTCGTGAAGCCTTGCGCACACACATTTCTGCCGAATAGGATGCACGATGAGTGCCCAAAAAGCATTGCAATATGGCCGTTGAGTGGAAGGACTTGCCTAAAAGGACTTTGGGTATACTGCGTATAGTCCTGCATATCACATAGACTACGTGCCTCTGCCTTACTAAACAAGGGATTTTCTGTGTATGGATGTTGACCGGTTCTTGGCCCCTCAGTGTATGATGTGGCCCCTTTGTGGCCCCTGTCTCAGAAAAATCCTAAAACCGCCACTGTGTTCAGCAATATCTGACTTTTGGCATGAAAACTAGCATTGATTGCTAGCTAACATCTACTGAGACAAGTCCCATTGACTGACACGTAAGAGTTTCATCTTTCATGGAAATTCAGCGGCGATGCCTGGGGCCAGTACGAGCTACTGTTAACATCCCCCTGTGTGCAATCAATATAAAATATTCTGTTCCACTGTAGGCTTGCTGAGTGAGAGTCTAGACTAGAGTAATGGTGGCCTCGAACCACTCCTTTCTAGCTCTGTGGGGGCTTAAACTGTTTACACACAAACACCAACACAAATCTCAAACCCCCTTTTCACACGTTTCACACGTCACATGTGATACACATAATTCATAAATCAGTTCTTCAGTAAATCAATGCCAATTTTACTCATACAGCATTGAGAACATGGTGGTTGTAGTTGTTTTTTTCTGATTACTCTCCCTCTCTCTCTCTCTCGCTCGCTCTCTCTGTGTGTGTGTGTGTGTGTGTGTGTGAGCATGTGAGGGTGTATGTGTGCAGGGCTCACTTGTTTCTATCTGTCTAATAATTGGTTCAATTTGGGTTGAAGTCAATGGTTTATTGGCGTTGTTTCATGAAATTAATCTAACTGATTGAGAGAAATGGTAAATATCTGAATTTCATTTCACCACACCATACTGAGGCTTAGAAAATAGGTCCATGACTGCCCTCTTGCGACTTAAAGATATATTACACCTCAATTAATACACTGAGTATAACAAACAAGCTCCCTATTCAATTCACAAATACAATTTGATCAACCTCCATTTCTGAAGCACATCAGCATATAATAACATTCAACACAGGAATCAAAGGCTCTGAAATCTGTACCTGGTTATTGAAAAGCACATAGACGATGGGATTGAGCACAGTACTGGACTTGGCCAGTATGGAGGGGATGATGCTCGCTGTGGGGCCAACAACACCGACCCTGCCGAACGTGGCCAGCAACGCTACCACCCCATAGGGCATCCAACAGAGCAGGTAACAGGAGACCATGGACAGTACCATGAGCAAAACATGGGTCTCCCGACGCTGGCATGATGTCTGGTTGATCCGGGCTGCCTGCAGATGGAGAAGGTTGGATGGGGTGGGGTTAAACAGCACAGATATATAGGTGAGTAAGAATTAGAGAAGCAGTGCTGATAGTTTGTTTTTTATGGAAGATCATCATGAAGTGGTGAAATAAATACAGACACAGCACTTTATAAAAATGAGTAGTCATTAGTAGAAAACAGCATGGATATCCTCTGTAGAAATAAAACTAATAAAGAGACTTTGTGTTATACAGTAGATCAGTATTCACACCTACTGGGACAGGGTTATTTATTTATTTATTTATTTATTTATTTATTTATTGGCACATTTCTTGAGTAATCATTTTTCCAAACAGTAAGTGCATTTCTTGAAACTAGTTGCACAAACAGTATCACACAATGCATGCAAAGAAGCTGGCAAAAGCCTGTAACTTACTCAAAATGATTATTATACGTGTGTCATTATGTTATTGTTTGCAACTATGAAAGTAAAAAAAAAATTATATGTTGTCAATTTTATATCCTGGATGTGTATTCCATTTCTACCATTTGTCATGGTAATTTATGAGTTCAATCATTGGGTTGATTTACCTCATGATGACCTAGCACATCTACTCTGGCTTGGTGATGTGCATTTTAACAAATTGAATCAATTGTTGTTACAGTAATCATCAGCAATCATCAATACAGCAATCATCCATCAAGTATGGATTGAATGCCAAGTAACATGCTACTGAAACTAATATGGTTAGTTGAAGCATATAGATAGATAGATAGATAGATAGATAGATAGATAGATAGATAGATAGATAGATAGATAGATAGATACTTTATTGATTCCCAGGGGAAATTCAAGGTCTCAGTAGCATACAGACAACACACACACATTCATTAACAGCAGAAAAGTAATTAAAAGTATATAATATAAAAACACAACTAAACAATACGGACAGTAGAAGATAAAGAATATACTAAATATACTAAAATACAAATTATAATAACTAACACTTCATCTAAATCAATTCTAAAAACAGTATCCACATAGTGGTGATTAATCAATCAAGAGGCGCTTGCAATGACTGAGGCAGGGACTGAGCCTGTGATTCTCTGTGCATAGTAAGGTAAGGTAAGGTGCTCTGTGTGGGTGAGTGTCATGGTGATGGTGCAATGGTGATAGTGCAAATGAGTGCAACAATGCAGAAATAAAGTCTATATATCTATATATATAACTATTTTAAGAAAAGGTATAAGTGTGGCCACAGTTCGGCTGTGGCATGGAGGGAGGGGTTATGCATATGTGCTAATGTGCTAATATAGCACACAAACAGTGAGGCAGAAAGACAGTGGTAAAAAGTGGCTATAGTGGACAGACAGTATCGAAACATGGAGGGGGTGAAGAGGCAGACAGACTATGCAGAGAAGTCTATATCTCCTCTTCCCTTAAGTGAAGCATTGAACAGTTCAATGGCCCTGGGGACAAATGACTTCCTCAGTCTGTCTGTTGTGCAAGGCAGTGAGCGAAGTCTCCAGCTGATCAGGCTCTTCTGCTTAACAATAGTGCTGTGGAGTGGGTGACACTCATTGTCCAAGATGTTGATCAGTTTGTTCAGGGTCCTTTTGTCAGATATTGAAGTGATGCACTCCAGTTCTTGAAGTACTTGAAGGAGGCATGGGACGGCATGAAGATTATAACTGGCCTGAAGAAGAGCAGCAGCTCTGTGGAGGGGGACCTGGACAGGGCGAACCAGTTGAACCACTTCTACAACAGGTTTGACTGCCCTGCTCCAGCTCCAATGCAGTGGTCTGTCCACCATCCCCCCGCCCCCACCCCCACACCGCCTAAATACCAGTGCAACACCCACCTCCATCATCACAGGCTATCGTACCCCCACCATCACTGGATATTGCACCCCTCCCCCACATGGCGATCACAAACAATGAGGTGACAACGACCTCAGTCAACAGCCACACATCAGACACACAGATCCCAGATGCACCCCTCCCCCTCCCCTCCCCTTACACCCCCCATCATCACAACAGATCAAGTGAGAGCCCAACTAAAGAAACTGCGCATCAATAAAGCAGCGGGGCCTGACTGACTGTGTCCAAGGCTACTCAAGGCCTGTGCTGCTGAACTGGGGGAGCCACTGAAGCACATCTTCAATTTGAGCCTACGCTTTGGACAAGTTCCAACACTGTGGAAGACATCATGTCTCACCCCTGTCCCTAAGAAGCCACACCCTAGTGAGCTTAATGACTACAGACCTGTCGCTCTTACATCACATGTGATGAAAACAATGGAGCGACTGGTCTTAGGTATGCTCAGACCCCAGGTACACCATGCACTAGACCCGTTACAGTTTGCATACCAGGAGAAAGTGGGCGTGGACGATGCCATCACTTATCTTCTACACAGGACACATTCTCACCTAGACAAGGGGAAACGTGCTGTGAGAATCATGTTCTTTGATTTCTCAAGTGCTTTTAACACCATCCAACCCCTCAGACTGGGAGACAAGCTTTTGCAGATGGGTGTGGACGCTCACCTGGTAACCTGGATTACAGATTACCTGACCGAGCGACCACAGTTTGTCAGACTGAAGAACTGTCTCTCTGACACTGTGATCAGCAGCACCGGAGCGCCACAGGGAACTGTGCTCTCTCCGGTCCTGTTCACCCTGTACACATCTGATTTCTGCTACAACACCGAGTCATGCCATATGTTGAAGTTTTCTGACGATACTGCAATTGTGGGGTGTATCAGGAACGGGCAGGAGGAGGAGTACAGGAGCCTGGTGGAGGACTTGCAATGTGCAATGGCGCAAACTCAATCATCTTTAACTCAACACTTCAAAGACCAAGGAGATGGTGGGGGATTTCCGCAGGTCTAAGCCCACTCTGCTACCAGTCCCCATTGATGGGGTCAATGTGGAGGTGGTAAGCACCTACAAGTATCTGGGTCTCCACCTGGACAATAAACTGGACTGGTCAGCCAACACTGATGCACTCTACAAGAAAGGGCAGAGCAGGCTGTACTTCCTGAGGAGGCTGCGGTCCTTCAATGTGTGCAGCAAGCTCCTCAGGATGTTCTACCAGTATGTTGTTGCCAGCGTCCTCTTCTATGCAGTAGTATGCTGGGGAGGAAGCACAAAGAAGAAGGATGCAGGGCGAATTGACAGGCTGGTAAGCTGGCTCTGTAGTGGGAGCTGAACTGGAGTGCATCAATTCAATATCTGACAAAAGGACCCTGAACAAACTGATCATATACTTCCCATGCATATGGTTAATATAAGAATATAGTAATATATATATATATATATAATATAAGAATATAAGAATAACCGGTTTTATTTGCATGTCATCACTCGCACAAAGTGACGGCTAGCTGTTTTGGAGGGTTAGATTAAACAGCTGGCGATTATACATACCCTTTTGCATGAATATAGGCAAAAGAGTTTTTCAAATATTAAAAAGAATGGGCCTCATTCACCAATATCTTCCTAAGAATTTTCTTAACTGTGTTCTTAAGAAGGTCCTATAACTCTTAGGAAGATACACAAAGCTGTTCTCAGAATCGTTTGCAGTTTTGTTCTTATCATCGAATCCCATTTCTTCTGAAGTTCTCAGGGCGTTGTAGTAAGACATTTTGGCCTTAAAGGTGTTCACCATTTATATGTGTGCTATATTAAACCATTTTCTCTTTTGGTATGGGCTGTGCACATGTTGAAGAAAGAGACGATGCTGTAAGCAGAAAGTGAAGGAGAGATTTATGAGGTAACATCTATGGAATGCCATGTTCAAGGTGTTTGCGCAGCCATGCTGTGTGTGAGTGTGACATGTTGTATGTGTGTGTATGTGTCTTCAAAGGAGTCTGGGTAGGCCCCGTTCCGGACGGGTTGGCGCCCAAGACCTTATTTACTGTCTTGGGGTCAATCTTGACTGGATTCTATTGATGTCGGTCGTTATGGGATACAACCTTATAGATATGGTCAACCCTTGGGTAACTAAGTCGTAAACAGGTTTGCGTACCATTAATGGAGATGTCATGTCTTGTTTGACTTGTCAGGGGGGTATAAATTGTGTTTCCTTGTTTGTAACATCAGACTGCATCTGTTAGCAACACAACGTAGGTCTCCGGATATTCGTGAATAAAGCTCTCTGAGATTTCTGACTCTACTCCTGGCTGACTGAGACTTCATTTCTCAACAATCTCTAGACAAATTTCTGTTCCTATAGCGTGCCAATTGTTTTTAATTAGAATAGGTAAGCGCCCTGTCAATCCCCATAAAAGGGCATGGTACTGCAGGGCCGTGTGCAGACAAATTGAGGCTGAGGCACCAGCTTTCATATGTACCGTGTATTATACACTACATGAGCAAGACAATTTGTTTACCGTATATGACACATGCTTTGAAGTGAGAGCACTGCTGTTATATTTAGAAGCTAGTACAGTATAAAAAGTGAAAAAGTGTTATTTGTTGTGTTTATTTATTTATTTATTTATTCTAAAATACATGAATGCTTTTAAAATAGTGGAATTTATTTTAGTAAAAAGTTAATTATAATATTTTTATTAAAAAATATCCTAAATGATAAAATATATAGTTCTCATTGAAATGATATTATATTTTACACCTGCAGATATGATGAAAATGCAATAACCATTTATTTTGCACAAACAAGTCAGTTCTCAAACAAGAAAACATTGGTGAATGCCATAGTCTTCGTAAAAACTGCGTAAGTGGGTTTTAAGAACAAATTTCTTCGTAAGAACGGTTTGTGAAAGAGGCCCAATGAGTTGATGTTATGAACAAGTGCACAAGTGACGAGTAGATAACATCTAGATTGAACATTTTCATCTAAGAAATGAAGCCTATCAAAGTGACTGAGAGGAAAACAATCTATATACATTCATTTAGGGTATAAGGGACAAATCCAGTGAGCAGGAGGTAAATCAACCTGAAGACAATTATGAGATCACCATGGTTACATCTGAAAGTGCTTTGGGGTAACCACAGTGACGCCTTATTTGCTTCTGAACCTGTCTAGTGTGAGCACACAATAGTATGTGGCTAAGGATTTAGCATAGCATCACATAACTGTAAACCATGACAACGCCACATGCAAGATGATGTGTGTAGAGCACCAAAACCAGATGCAGATATGAATGTCCCCTAAGAGTTCCACAAAAGCAATGAACTGGCCTAAGATAACCGTCAGATGGAGATTAGGCACACACACGCACACACACACACACACACACACACACACGCACACACACACACACACACTCACACACACACACACACACCGAGAGAGAGAAGGACCCAATATATTGCCTTAGGTAAATTCTTTCAGGCAGAATTTCATTTAGCGAGGCTTTGAATGCTGTCAAACAGGAATGGATTGAAATGAAATGGGCTTTGAGATCACATCAACCGATATATACAGAGTTGTAAGCATTAGTTTCATCAAACCAGGCAGCTCAGTTCTATCTGTCACTAAAGTATCACAATCAGGTTGTGTCACATTGTTAGATGAACCACTGATGTGTTTTGAGGAGTGTGTACAGTAATATTACCTCACAAAACAATTACATTACAGATTTATCTTGCACTGTTCATCATCACCTATGCATGAGGTGTTTAAATGAGTCAAAGACCCACAAAGACTCAAAGAATCCTAACATATTGCATTGCAATGCTTCTATGACATCTTAACTGATCTGTATATCTTGTAAGGCATCCTAAGCATTCTGCCATCATTGCATTGCAATCCTACCACTCTTTAACTGATAGTATCTCTGCTTGAACCTCAACCTGTCCCGCAAAAATGTTAATATTCAAAGCATCTACAGTTCCATCCATCTGTGTATCATTTATGTATCTGACACTCAATGACTCAATGAATCCCAGTCTGAGATACAGATGAAATTCTACTCTGAGGCCATGTGAGCATAGTGTATAAATGGACCTGCGTCATACAGACTCATACATGAAGACAAGCAGTAGCAACACTAGGAGCACTCCACATTACTACTCATACGCATTCATCATCATCATCACCATCAGCGAGCATAATCTTTTGTCAAATCATTAGCACGCATTCTTACCCCGCGGATGGCCATCAGGATCTTGCCATAGCAGTAAACCATGAGCACCAGCGGGAGGAGCAGGCAGAAGACGAAGAGGCAGGTCACATAGGCGACATTGCCGGGGGAACGCTGGTGCCACTGCACGGAGCAGGTGGTACCCGGGCCCTCGGGGCCATAGCTGCTCCAGCCAAAGAGCGGCGGCAGCGTCCACGCCAGGGAGTACAGCCAGCAGCCGCCGATGGACAGCCAGGCTTTCCGGTAGTCGGAGACATCTGCCTTGGTGCAGCAGACCATGGTTGAATAGCGCTCCAAAGACAAAACGGCAAAAGATACGAGGGAAACAATGCCTGCATGGACATAAACATGACATGTGTTTGCAGCTCTCACATTTGACATATATGTAACTGTGCATAAGATTTGAAGCAAAGACGTGAACTGCATTGTTGAAAGGGACCTACTGTGTAAAGCAGGCATTATTTGTGAGACTGGGTCAGAATGTTCACACTACATGTTTATATGACTGATTGTGTTTTAATCTTGAAACTCAACTGGTTCAGCAAGGCACTAATAATACAAATGTCATGGGTTCCCTACCCAGGAGACACCACAAACATAGTGATGGGGAAAGTGTGTCAGCCCTCCACTGAACCAATACATAACAAACGTGTTGCAAACTAATACTTATATAATATAGCACAAGTTCAGGAATCTATTTATTGATGAACGTGCCCATGCATGTAGAATGTTATAACGTTTTATAAAATAAGTGAAATTGTCTATGGACCGTATTTGTTTCAGAATTGAAGAAGAACGTATAGACAGTGATAGAACGCAGGGACTTACCAAAGAGTGAGTTGGCAAAGCCATACCATTTACAGCCAGAAAGTCCAATGAGCCATCTACCGTAGATACTAGCAGCAAAGCTGAACGGAGTGCCGAAAATACATACTAACATATCACTTACGCAAATATTAAGGAGAATGAGATTGATTGGTGTCCGAAGAACCTGGAAACGAGCAAAAACAAGAAGTACACAAAAGTTGGCCAAGAAACCCAGGACAAAAATTATCCCGAGACATACTGCCACTATAGTGTGACTGGTCCTGCTAAGTTCCGGGAGGTCTTTCAGAGCTCGCGGTAAACGCGAAACGTCAGTTGTCGGGTCTAACGTGGTGCTGTCCATGGTGCTACTATTCAGGTCACCGTGAATGATGGTCATTTCGGCTCTATGGTGAGTGAATGACAAGCAAAGCAAACAGGAGCTGACAGAAATGCATACTAGTAAGTAATTGCCTGTTTCTATAGCATGGGTTGTTCAATCCCGTCCCTCTATCCACTTTCTTGGTCTAGCATCAGTTTCCTCGAGGCAGCATTATTGATCGATCTTTCAGCCCCCGCACGGCTCAAAGCCAACTCTCCCTCACTCGTCTCCCGCGACAGCTTCATACATTTCCCGTTTGTCCAGAGAAACACGCAATAACAACAGCATGAATCACCGTCAGAACCTAGACAAAACAAAACTTGTCCGAGTGACCCTACACTACGTCCACCTACACGTCCACCTACAATACTGAGGTATTTCGGCCACTCGTGTTTTAACTTTAAGTTGGTTAAATGAAGGGAAAACGGAACAAATAGCTCCCATGAATATTGTTTACCTATCTTGCGAAACTGCATACGTTTGATCCACTTTAATGAGCTTGAACTCATGAACTCAAGACCGGTTTTACTAAACCGGTTATAATGTGACTCTCCACTATAGTTTTAAGATGAAAGGTGCCTTTGTTTTGAACACCTGAAAGGTTTATCAAAAAATGTGAATGACCAATTACAGTAAGGCCCATAAATACATTGGCCAGATGCCTAACTGTTGCTTTGGCAGAATGAGTGATGAGAAATGTGCCTTTTCTTCTGAGTTCATTTGGCATGCCCGCCAGGATTGGAAATCCCCTAGGGCTGAACAGATGGAGAAAAGTAAGACATCACCAGAGCATCAATAATCCACTAGACTCCCTTTGAGAAGGCTATTACTGCCAGTCCATATGGGTCTAAGAACAAACGGCTCCAAGTGATGTAGGGACACTGGGCCCCAATGTGTCACAGAGAGAAGGGGATGGTGATATTTATAGTACCTGCTTGGTTTTACACATGGGAAATGGCATCTTTTAGGCCGACATATTCAGCTGAATTTGGTAGGAGAGAGTAGATTAAATAACAGTGAGTCTTCCTTGGGCTAAAACAAATGAGGCTGCAAGGCAGCATGTTGATAGACCTATGTTCTTCAATATGCTGGCATGCAACCACCAAGCAAAACTCATTTTTGTATTCATTAAAAGTGGATAACATAAAAATGTTAAAATGGTGACACGCTACTGTAGATTGCTAAGAATAACATTTTGAAAGAAGTTTGTGTTTCTGTGGAGTCCTTGTATCCAGCTATTTGTAGCTCTGTCCTCAAACTTTATTTTGAGATTTACATTTTGTATATCTTACAAATGTCTAAATCTTCTGTGAACCTGCAACTTCAAAAATGCATTCTATGTATGGGTTGCAGAAATGTTTCCTTAACCCATACTGCTGTCATGGGTTAAGGAAACATTTCACGATTCAAAAGTGTCGAGATGCCCTCCTACATGACTCTGCCTGGCATTTTAATTGCCTTTGTCTCCGCTGTGGGTGTGAGAGGATTGTTAGCATTGACTGCCTAGCACGTGCAGTCTCACCCATCCTCTGCACACATAAAACAAAGCTCATTAGACGTGAGAAGGACCCTCTCTGTCATCCTCCCTCCGCCGGAAGAGTGTGGCGAGGCGTTGGTGAGGTGGGGATGCAGGAAAGTATTAATGAGCGAACAAGTGGGCGATCATGGAGCTTAGTTGATTTACTGAAGCATCCATCACCACTGTGGCCACGCCACCTCCGTGGCAGTAGACATAAAAAGGCAGGCCGCACGTGAATGCACTTCATCGGGATTGAATGTGTGTGGGCGGCAGTGATTAAGACTTTACATGCCAGGCAGTCACTCTACTACACATTTACATATGCACACATGCACACACACACACACACACACACACACACACACACATAGACACACACCCGGACTCGGACTCTCCCCCTCTATCTCTCTCACTCACACACACACACACACAAACACACACACATGCAAAATAATGAATTTCTCCACTGTATTGTGAGACTGTGTAACATTTGTATTAGTTGTAATATTTATTCTTTATTCAATCATTATTCGTTTGATATG
The DNA here is from genome assembly GCF_018492685.1 of Alosa sapidissima. Lineage (NCBI taxonomy): Eukaryota > Metazoa > Chordata > Actinopteri > Clupeiformes > Clupeidae > Alosa > Alosa sapidissima. The sequence continues at coordinate 16,012,257 of NC_055961.1, read as the reverse complement.
CTAATCCATATCAGAACATTGTGTTGTAATTCGTATCCAATGAGCTTTCAAGACTAAGTTTAGGTTTCTACAAAATAAAGGGAAAAACATATATCAAGGGATGACATTTATTGGTCAGAACCACTTTCCCATTAAAATAATTGTTAAATCTCACATATCCGACCCTACTGATTTTAATTGAGTATTGTATGCGTATGTATAGTATGTGTGTGTATTTGTGTAAGTTCTTATTTTACCCTAACACTGGGACTTTCCTGGAGATATAAACTACAGATGTAAATCAAATAAAGAACTATCCATGTTTTCTGTTGCATACGACGGCAAAATTTTAATATTCACAGTTTGCCTCCTACTGTATATCATCAGTTTATCATGGGATAAACTCAATGGCTATTATGTAAAAAATGCTATTTTATGAGGAATATAAGATATTCATTATTAAACAATTCTGACTTTTTAGTAATGTACCTAATGTTCACTATCCATAATGTGTTAACAGCATGTTTATGTATGAACAACATGATCATACTTAGGGAACCTAAGCACTCATATGGTCGCTAACCTAATCTCTAACTGTCTATAGATAAAGAGAATGAAAAGTGAATATGTGATGCAGCATTCTTAAAAAAACATGAATACAGCATGGAAGGAAAAATATGAATAACCAACAATGACTACTACACTACTACGAGTGTTCAAGATGACTACTACACTACTACGAGTGTTCAAGATGACTACTACACTACTAAGAGTGTTCAAGATGAGTTGAATACAAGGCATAAGCTGTGCATGGACTTGTGAGGACATGTCAGTCACTGGCAGAACTGTGGAGTCTTTGTCCATGACAGTACCCATCATCCCAGTCCCTCCAGGGTGCCTTCAGGCCAATCTCCATGTCTGCATCACATGTCTTGGCGAGCCTGCACATAGTGTAACAACAAACTTTCCCCTAACAGGTTTTCTGAGGAACACGACGTGTCCGTATTGTGACTGTGACTGTTAGAGAGACAGATACACCCACAGAGAGGATCTGGGATATCCACGTTCTTTGTGTGTTGCAATTCAGTCCATTTTTTAGGCTTGATTCTCCCAGCCTCTCTGCTGAATGGGCAGTGTGGGATAACAGCTTATTGATGCCCATGTCCGTAACGTCAAAATAAATCCTCCCCACAAAGGAAAAAAGGTGGCTCTTCTTTTAGTACCAATACAAGTCCTTGGTCTTTTCTGGCACTTGGACACCTGAGAGAAACACACAATACGTCTCGAAATCATATACTATATCTGAACTCAAATAGTAGCAGTAACACTAGCATAAAGTGATACATTTTGCTTATAGTCAGTAGCCATGATGGTTTTGACATCCAAGGAAGCCTGGTCAAATTCACCCTCTGGGATATATCAATACATGCCTCTAAAGAATATTGTGATATGCTTGTGATATTGGTAGGAGAGGTGATGATCATAAAGGTGATGATACATGCAGCAACTTTTTGAGTGATGTTGTGGGACAATCACATTAACGGTTTCCTAATGTTCTGGTTGGATGCTTGTGACAAGTTTCCTACTGATTATTTAAATATGTTGCAATTCCTCAAAGTAACTGTGCACATAAAGGGATATTCCACCATTTTGGGGAAATACACTCGTTTTCCACCTTCCCTTGAGTTAAACAATTGAGTTTTACCTTTCCCCAGTTCATCCAGCCGTTCAGTGTGAGTCTGACAGTAACACTTTTAGCTCCAGCTCATTGAATCAGATTAGACCGTTATCTTATAGGAGAGATGCTAACGGTCTAATCTGATTCAATGAGCTGGAGCTAAAAGTGCTACGGTCAGACTCAGAGAATGGCTGGATGAACTGGGGAAAGGTAAAACTCAACAGTTTAACTCAAGGGGAGGTGGAAAACAAGTGTATTTCCCCAAAAGGTGAAATATCCCTATAAAGTTTAGCTCATTCCTGTTATAAAGAATGTCAAGATATGTCTGAATGTGCATTAAAAATGGTGTGTACACTATATCAAATCAGATAAGTACCTGAGTCTAGGCTGATCCTGTTGCCCACTGAGTCTCTGAAAGCAGAAGGTGAATCCCAGCCTGGACTCTCCACCTTGGAATCCATGAGTACTCCCCCTGCTGGACGGTCCATGTGTAGCATGCTGAGGAAGGAGCCGGAGGAGCTCTCTGCGGGGCCCGGCAGTTGGTAGAGCCGGGTCACGTCAAAGCCCGCGCCTGGTCCGTTGGGGTAGCTCCACACACCTGGGCCCATGATTACACCCTGAGAGGCAACCGGGCTCTCGGCCGACGAGAACTGGGCCAGGCCAGAACTGGAGGGAAAAGGGCTCTTGGACCAATCTGGGCTGGACGGGTTCCATGTCGAGGTGGGTGGCTCTGTAGCAAAACAAAAGGATGGACAGAGCAGAGATTATATTACATATGATTTGATGTAACATTTTCTTACGATACGATACGATACAAACTTTATTTGTCAGTTTGCACTGAAATTCTTTTTGCATCCCTGGACAGCTCATGTAAGGATAGGAGGACATATACAGTACATACATTTTAGACATATAGCATCAATAGACAGACATGAAGACATACATGTAGGACATAAAGCATCAACAGACAAACATGAAACATATCCACAAATGACAGTATCAAGCATGACAGAAGACAAAGCATACAGTACAATTACAAAGAGGCTACATCAATATATCCAAACTTTTATCACTTAGAGACATTACATCCATTAATAAATAATTCACTAGATCTTAATGTTGCTGGTTTAATAAAAGGATTGAATGATGTATAAAAGAGTATCTAAGTCTGATGCGGTTGAAAGAAGGAACTCTAAAGCGCCTGTTTGAGGGCAGTAGCTGATATTCTCTGTGTAAGACATGTGAGATGTCAGTGGAAATATATTTGGCCAGCCTGAGCATTCTCTTGTTGTGAGCTTCCTGGAAAAGGTGTGCTACAGGTAGCCCAATTATCTTTGAACAAATTTTGATTTGATGATATAGCTTTGCCTTATCTTTGACTGAAAGGCTACTCTGCCAAACTGTGCTACAATAAAGCATTACACTCTGAATTACAGACGTAAAGAACGCCATTGTATCTTTTTGCAGGTAAATTCTATGTGAGAGGTCCATGAGAGGTTTTTGTCTATCATGACACCCAAGTACTTGTAGGTCGGGACTTGATTGATTTCTGAATTGTGAATCTTCACTGGAGACAGTTAAAGATTAGGTGGTTTTCCAAAAATAATTTCCTTTGTCTTCATCTTGTTTGCTTTACAGTTTCACAATGGTAATGCCTCACAAACATGGAACTACAGAGACCAAAGCCTCCCTATCTGTTCATAGAAATAGCTTTCAACTGTCTGTTCAAGCATGAAAGAGATGGTTATGGTATTTGGCAGATGCTTTTGTCAAAGTTACTAACAGCATATGCACAGTACCTAAAATAATAACAGCAATATCAATAACAATATCAAATACCAACAATAAATGAGTTTTCATATTAACAAAAACTATTAACATACAAACCATAACTTTTTATGAGACTTAATTAATTCAGCGAGTAAGCATTACAGCACAAACCTGTTTTGATAGCTTTGGTTCTGCTCCGCGGCTTGCTGACTTGGGGGTCTTTGGGAGAGCCGGCTTTGATGCTGAGGTCTTTGGGGAGATTGGCCTTTTTGAGGGCGCGTGAGAAGTGCTCGTCCACCACACTGTTGATGTCCCCCTGGTAGTACGTGAAGAGCACCCTCTGTGGTGCATTTCTCTCCGACGCCTCCGCCAGACTCTCTACCCTCATATTCTCCATTTGACAGACACGCTCAGATCCTACATGGACAACAAGTTGTTGGGTTCCCTCCATCTCACTCAACACTGCACATTTCAAATAGGAGCTCAATGATTTCAGTCATTAACCATGTGATTTAGGCACATATTTTATTATGCTAAATAGATCACTGCTGGATCATGATAATTCAGATTTGGACAGTTTCCTGAGCCCGTCTACACACAAGGGGCATATACTGAGATCTCTTACCTTCATAAAAGTTTACACATACAAATTATTTCCAAATGAAGAGTTGCGGTAAGTCCTTGAAAGTGCCAGTCCACATACACAGCTACTAGCTGAATGCACCAACATCAAATGGGACTGGCTCGGTGTTCCTCAGCCGATACTTTGACTTGCGTTGGTATGTGGCTTTATGGCTTTTAGCAGACAGAATGTGGCCCGTCTAGTTTGACTGGAAACAGGCACGTTAGCGAGGGAAGGGGTGTGTGTGTGCTATAAGCAGGTTCCATGTTGACACTCAGGTTGTAATGATGTACTGAGATGACATTGAGAAGGATGTTTTTGGCCATAAGGTAAGCTCTAAAGCAAACACGAAGCGAAGACTCTGCAGACAGATGCTCAAATTCTCCCGTTGCAGCCATTTATATTTCACAAGCTCTACAAATGTTGCTTTCATGAACATGGTGTCACAGTAATTCTGATGTAGTGTAATTAACAGCTTTTTAGTACAATTCTAAAATAATCAAATTGATTTTTTTCTTAGTATACAATTTAGCCAAAATTCTAAAAGATTAAATCTGGAAATTCAAAACAAGACAACTTCAGTCCAGCTATTCATTCTTGATACACGGGATGGTAGTTGGTGGTAGTTAGTACACTGGTCTCAGTCAAAAGAGGCAGGCTTACAGTATAACAAAATACCAAACATTACCAGTACTTTAGAATTTTAATTATATAAAAAAAGAAAAATTCTCAAAAGAACACATGAAAGTGAAGACATGACACTTAATCGATGACAAATTAAAAGACTGCTGCACAGCACACAAACACAAAGTCAAGACTTTTCACAAACAAAGGGGGCATCTTCTGTACTACTGAAGGGACAATTCAGGACAAAACGGTCCAGCGCTGCGGGAGCTCTGCAGTGTGGTTCGAGTGGAGAGGGGATTAGTGCGGGATGGAGGGAGAGTATAGAGGCATCTCTCCTCTAAGCATCCTCTCCTCCGTCCTCCTCATCGCTGCCGGCCACGCTGCTGTCTGTTGACTCGGCGCCCGGGTCACGACACTCCTCGTCTGCCTCCTGGTTCTGCACTGCCCCCGACGTGCCCTCGGTAGGCGTCTCGGTCGTGGACGCCGCCGCTTCTGTGGCGCCCTGACCGTTGGAGGCCGCCGTCGGAGGTGCGTCGGCTCCACTGCTGCTTTTGGGGACGTCTCCCTGAGCTGCGGCCGCTGCCGCCGCTGCTGTCGAGGCGTCCGTGGGCCCCTTGCTCCCGTCCAGGAAAGTCTCCCAGCCTTTCAGCCGTTCCTCACGCTCACGGCTCGTCTCCTCCACCTGCACCGAAGGGTCAGAGACACAAGACATTTTAGAGAGTAGGGGTGGTCAATATGGACTTAAAGGAGAATTCCGGTGTGATATTGACCTAAAGTGTATTGAAACATGATACCGAGTGTGAACGTATGTCTCATAGCCCATCTCGGCTTGTCCCCTGCACTCCAAAATCTGGCGCTAGTTAGCCAATGCTACCAACAGCTTTTTCAATAGTGGTGCTTCGGCATCGGGCTAGCCATGCAAATAAATCACTGTTTTACACCCATTTACGAGGCTCAATGTATCTCCACACTTCATTGGTAGACTTCCGAGGGCCCTGACATTTAAAACGAGACATTGAGAACTTTGAAAAAGCACTGGTAGTTTACTTACAAGACGATTTATACAGACAGTATCTTCACGAAGTTTAGCGTTTGCAGCCATCTTGAATTTAGTCACGATAAGTCGAGCAACGAGTAAGAATGAACAGGTATGATAAGGGATCAGATTCCAAAAATAATTCAGTGAAAATGCATGGATTCCAGTTGCTGCTACTGTAAGTAACGAGATGGGCTATGAGACATACGTTCACACTCGGTATCATGTTTCAATACACTTTAGGTCAATATCACACCGGAATTCTCCTTTAAAACTGTTTCACAATATTGCATGCTATTTTTGGCGATAACAGTAATGTTCACCACTGTTTTTTCAGCTGTTTCTCAACTGTTATGTTAGCTTACAGTCTTGAGCCGTGCAAACACAACAAAGGATCAGGATCATTAGCAATGAACTCTTCCTCCTCTACAATTTGCATTCCATGATGTTTGTTCTCATTCTACATGTGAGCCATCCATCTTGCAGCACATATCAAACATTTCACTAACTCTATCATTAATATTGTGCTATGACAAATTCTCATCATGGGGAAGAATTTGATGGAATGTCGATTAGAAATACAATGTGGCACATCCTTGTTAGAGATCAGGGGGGTGGAGGAGTAGAACAAGGAAGTAGAGGAATGAAATCACAGAAGGACAAGCATTCAAAAAGGAAAGCAGTACTAAAAATAAACTTGAGGCTGCCTTACTAGAACATACACTATAAAGCCCTAGACACATGCTTATTTATGCACACACATTTTCTGTCCTTATAAACACATGTAAAAGAACATGTTTCTAATAAAAAAAAAAAAGCATCACATTCTGCAGAGGTTCCCATTCCCAGCCAGTGGTCCTCATGAGACAGGCTCTCACCTGATAATCAGTGTTGCCGTCCCACAGCGCAGCTGACAGCTGCCTCCCCCCGAACCATCGGCCATTTAATGCCAGTATGCAAGCGTCACCATGCTCAGGCTCCTTAAACGCCACTGAAGCCACTCCATCAGGGTGTCTCTGAAGAAAAGAAGGCACAGCCAGCTATGAAGTACACTTAAGCATGGTTTAAGGATGTTTCATTTACTATCAGTGCATACATAGAGATTTAAAGGAAGGAGGCTGTTGTTGTTGTTTTTCGGCTTACATCGAATATGATGACTTTCTTTACATCGCCAAATTTCTCACACTCTGTTCTGAGGTCTTCTCTGTACTCGTTCAAAACAAGAGGGTCTTCCTGAATAGACAAAAAAAAAACAGCACATTACAAATAGCTTTTCTGCTAAATGTGTAAACACTGAAACAAATGTATCATCACACATAAATCTCACAAGAGAAGTTTGTTTTGTTGAGACGCAAGCCATCTCCAGTCTGTTTTATGGGGGGAAATAAAATATGTCATATTTCTGAAGGAACAGTCCGCTATTCTGTTCAGGGTGAATTTTTCAGACACTTTGAAAAATTACAGGCACTTTAATGCTGCATTTAGTTAGTTCTTTTAGGACCTGAAAACATTTAAATTGATAAACACTATGTTGTTAATACTAATACATTTGAAATGTTTCTTTATTCTGCATGCTTTACCTAGAAGGTGAATTACAAAAAAAAAAAAAACACTCCCATTGTGTTCACTCTTCCTCCTGTTATTTCTCACATTCATGTCATTCCACAGAGGACATAGGAGAATGTTCGGTGTGAGGAAGTAGTGAACCCATCACTGCAGGCACAGCAGAGAGACACCTGCATTCCTCCTGCCATCTCAAACACCTGCATTCCTCTAGCTATCCTGAAGCAGAATGCAGCCAAACTCGCTCTTCATAATGGCACACCCATTTTCACAAGTCTCTCTCTCACTGACAGATATACACACACACACACGCACAAACATAAGCCGTTTTAATATAGAACTGCTGACAGCAAATGTCAAGCAGTTATCGCAGAGTGCATGTTTGAGTAAGTAGGAGTGCACTGAGGATCATTACACAAAACTGTAAAATCTCAAGAGCATTTGGAGAGCTTGTAAGCGTGTTAACTTGGATCCATTTCTTTTTGGGATTCATGAGGAGGTCTGAACCCTGTGCTTACACCATCTGTACAGATGGCTAATTAATTATATCCATGTCTATGAACCGGGAGGAGGCTGAAGAGTCATGTATTAAAACCCAGAGCAACAGAGATCACTAGACAAGAATGAGCCAATTCCAAATTCCTCATACCACCGAAATCGTCAGTGTTGGAGAACAGTGTGTATAAAATTATCAATTTGCATTATTCCCTGTCAGTGACTCCATAACAAGTTTTCTTTGTCATGGTCTTATAGAATTGGCATCATTGAAACTGCCTCTTCAAATACCTGTAGTCTACAAAGCAACAGACCATACAGATTGTGGACAGATCACTACATGGGGCAGCCATACTGGTTAGTGCTTAGTCACTGTTCCCCGAGCACCGCTGTTGTTGAGCTCACTGCGCCGGGATTAGTGTGTGCTTCACCTCACTGTGTGTTCACTGAGTGCTGAGTGTGTTTAACTAATTCACGGATTGGGATAAATGCAGAGACGAAATTTCCCTCACAGGATCAAAAGAGTATATATACTTATACTTACTTACATTCTGAGCACCTGCTGTGTGGGGAAATCTCTCACCTCAAAGTCACTGGGATGAAACATGTTCCGGATGATCACTACTCGCTCATGCCGTTTACGGACCTCTCCTTTTTTCTCAGGCCGCCAGTCCAACTGCCTGGAGCAAGAGGGAAGATATCAGATTGTACACAACCAGTGCTCAGAAGAGATTATTTGCAAAGAAACATGCATGCATGACCCACCCACACACACACAGACACACACACACACACACACACACACACACACACACACACCCACACACAGCTAAAGGGTCAGCATCCGCACCTACAAAAGTTACAGTAGATATAACAACAGCATGATGTCTGTGCAAAATGAAATAATAACCGTATTTCTGTTGAACGAACACACATCAAATGCAGACAACACATCATACCGATATATAATGAACATACTTTTGCTGCGCCTTCAGTTTCTTGCGGTATTCTTTTGACTTCTTCTTCTTCTTGCTGGCGTCGTACGTGCCCTTGAGCTCGAAGCGGGCCGCCTCCACGTGCAGCTGGTAACCCCTGATCTCACTCTCATCCAACAGGCGCTCTGCCAGGGCCACAGACTCTTTCTGCAGCGGGGAAGGGCACACAGAGTCCAAGAGCTTTTAGAAAACAGTTTTTAGAACGGCAGACATAATCTGCAACAAACTTAATAACATGCCTGTTAGATCGAATTGGAACATTCTACTTATAGAGGGAGAGCAGATAGCTAACAAACATTCAGAAAAAGTCCTGTTGGCAAATTTGAGGAAAAGTCGGTAAAGGGGCTATTTCACACAATTTGAGGGTGCTGAAATATTTTGTTTACCAAGCTCAATTCTGAGTTTTAAGCTTGCTAATTAGCATAATTAGCATAGTTCACATACTTTTTGGTTTTGCCATCAGATATCATAGGAATTGCAAAAAATAAGGCATTAATATACTCTTTATGTATCAGATATGTTGTAGGACAGGACAGGAATTACCCCAATGACCCTCAAGTAGCAAATGAAAATAAGCTAAAATTAAAATATAAATTGAAATAATAGCTAAAATTCAGTATGACATTTAGAAGCAAAATAGATTCCTTGATAATAAATTGATAGAATAGTAGGTGACTGCTCATTTTTCTGTAGAAAGTACTTTGTCACTAACTATTATGAACAGTTGTCAGTCTTTACAGAGGATTTACACTGTAATTTTCTTTTACTGTAAAGGTGACTGTGCTTGCCTAGTTAAAACATCTCACTGGTGCTCTTTCCTATCATTCAAATTCCAGCAATGCAAAAAAATGGAAGAGTGTGCCTGTTTGATGGTTGCTGAAGAATAGTGATGGGCAAATGAAGCTTTGGTGAACCACTAATCCACAGCAGTGTGAAGCTAGCAACACTAATGAAAAAATCCAATATGGCTGCCACATGTAGATTTTTCAACATAAAAGTCCTTACCCAAACCAGTTTATGTATCCAAAAATATTGGTTTGCTAAGGACTTTTATGTTGAAAAATGTATGTGTGGCGGCCATCTTTTTGCTTTTCAGCTAGTGTCGCTAGGTTCACACTGCTGTGGTTCAGTGGTTCACCAAAGCTTCAAATCCTCAGTTATGAACTGATTAATGTCCCTGTACTGTAGCTATTGCAGATAGCGATGGTTATTTGTGAAATGGAAATAAGTCTTATCCTCACTCAAGTGATGTCTAGCAATGTGGAATGTCCTGATCACTGCAAAAACTGCTCATTCAACACTGGTAATAGATGCTCAAGATCTAGTTATGTCTTTAGGACACCAATCTGACTGCAGCACATTTAAGAAGTATGCAGGAAAGTTTGTAAGAAACTTTTGTATTGTTATTTGGTATTTGTTATGTGGTAGCAAATGATGTTGACTATCAAAGAAATAGACCTAATGTAGGAATACACACAGATATTGCAACAGATACGCTCAGGCCAATCCAAACTTTTCTCATCTGTTGTTCCTCGTTGGTAGAACACACTGCCAGTTCCTACAAGGGCAGGGTCATCCCTCTCCATTTTCAAAAAACTCCTGAAGACCCAGCTCTTTAGAAAACATCTCCTCTCATAGCAACACTTACAAGTTTTGCTGATCCTAGCACTTACCACCCGTCTTGAACTGACACTCAACTGTTTAAAAACAGCACTCACTGATGCACTTATTCTTACTGTACTCTAGCGTTTTAAAATTGTCCTAAAATTGTTGAGAGAATTGCTTTAAAACTTACTTTTACCATGTTGTTAGTCGCTTTGGTTAAAAATGCGTCAGCCAAATGTAATGTAATGTAATGTAATAATGGTGTAGGCCTATCTGATTAAGCAACTTGTTGCAAACTGGTACTATGAACAAAATATTAGTGCATTCCTGAATCTACATCCTTATGCATGCTTCCTGCCAGGACTTTTACGGGCTTTTCCCAAATCACGGAAATAACGTCGACGCAGCGGTATAGTAGCAGATAGTAGCATCCATCAGGCAAGTGTTATTTAAATAAACTCCTGGTGTACTTACAAACTTTCTAATACCTTGTTTCATGAGTAAAGAACATAGTTGTACTACTGTAGAAGTTTTGTACCATTCAGGGCATTATTAGTGGGGTAATTTACGAGATACTAAGTTGGTTCCATTACGCCTGCAGAAACTCATTAGTTTCTGACAGCGCTACTCGACCAGGGTTCGACCAGGGGAAAACAGGTTCTGGGAGGGTGTTTGGCTCAGGGTCATGGTGCAAAGGACCCGAAGGTGAAATTACTCCGAACCATCGCTTTAAACAGCAACAGCCGTGGCCTACTGGTTAGCACTTCGAACTTGTAACCGGAGGGTTGCCGGTTCGAACCCCGACCAGTAGGCACGGCTGAAGTGCCCTTGAGCAAGGCACCTAACCCCTCATTGCCCCGAGCGCCGCTGTTGTTGCAGGCAGCTCACTGCGCCGGGATGGATTAGTGTGTGCTTCACCTCACTGTGTGTTCATTGTGTACTGACTGTGTTTCACTAATTCACGGATTGGGATAAATGCAGAGACCAAATTTCCCTCACGGGATCAAAAGAGTATATATACTTATACTTACTTATACAAAGACGTAAAACATAAACAAATAGTGAAGTAAACATGTGGACCGCAGTTCCATAGCCCTTAACTGTAAGTCAGTACGTAAACAATTGTGGTTCAGCAGTTTCTAAGCATACCACAAAAGTTTTTTTCACAAACTAGACTTCCTGCACATACCTTCAAATAGCAACAGAGTCCATCTCCTTTCTGGTTTCCATCCTTGTCCTTGTAGAGTTTCACCTTGTACTCCTCTGTGATGGGGTCACGCATGACGATGCCACATTTGGACATGAACTCCACAAACTCCTCTTCGGTTATGTCTAGGGGTAGGCCTGGAAGGCAGAGGCACATGAATGTACAAACTGGGTCAGTTGAACCAACACAAACCAGCATCAAGCAGACCGTTGAGTTACATAAATCCAAATTTCAAAATGTAACACTTTTATTCGCTGGTTTAGATTTCAAAGGACTTTGTTGAATTCAAATGTCCCCCTCATAAATTAGTAGATCGTATTAATTGTATAAATATTACAAGGTCAAATAATCCTTTCCGCATAAGTCAGTTCATCATACCAAGTTAGTCATTCACCACAGTCCATCTCAATGTCACAAAATCTAAACAGCCCCAGGCTCTTACATTACATTGATCAAAGTAGTGAAACCTACCTGAAACATAAACATTTGTGTTCTTGTCAGTCTCCACATCAAACCAGCCTGCAATAAAAACAAAAAGGGTGCTCTGTTAGGACACATATAATATCTATTAGAATGGTCCTGATTTAAAGCAGACTCCTCATGTTCCAACATTCTGAAGGCCAATAACAAACAAACCTGGATCTGCCTTTCTCTTCTCTCCCTTCTCTCCCTTCTCTTTGGCCTTGGCCTGGTCGCTACTCTTATCCGTCTTCTCGGGTTCCTCTTTCTTGGCTGCTGTTGCTTCAGAGGATGGAACTGATGCAGATGCATTCCCTTCCTCATCGAAGCCATAGTTGGCATGGTACTCCGCCAAAAAGTCATCCGTTATCTGCAAATAACAATAATGAGACTGGTGATTTTACACACTGATTCACAAAGAATAAATTGAACAGATAGAAGTTTAAGTGGGCAGTGAATCTGCAGGTAATAACCCAGACTCATTGTAATTAAATTGAGCCAGAGTTGGACCTTTATTATACAGTCTATGAGTTGGACGCTGTGAATGTCAAAACGTGGTGCTTTCACCTCCGACCGGATGTTTGTGGAAATACTTTAGGAGTTTACCTTCGGGAACCAAGCTTTCTTGTCAGGGTCCCAATCATACACCGTGCCATCCTCCGGGTCCACAAAAGTGAAGGGGTCATCTCCGTCTCCACGCCTTCCTCCGTAGAGCTCCTGCAGCCGAAGCTGCTCAAGGAACTCTTTATTCCCATGCGAGTCTCCACTCATCTGCACATAAAACAGGTTAACGTTAACACAATTTAGGCGGCAACCACGAGTGAGCACCACACAGGGAACTGGACAGACAAATGTCTCAGAATTTAATTGAAGCACTCTTTAACGTTACTAAACACGCTTTGATCGCATGACGCAACACTGAAGGAAGATGATTGTGGTAACGTTATGGGACAAGCCATATAACAACACCATTCACCACCAAGTGAAAAGCTGCTGCCGTTAAGAGCGGCTACCTGCTTGTGAAAATATTGCTAACACAAACAACGATAGTATAAGCAACTAACCACATATATACAATAGGACGTATGTAAGCATGTGAACAGTGAACAATAGTAAAGTAAAACTAAACAAACTGCCACTGGAAGTGCCTATTTAGCTGGCTATGTAGCTAGCGTCAGCAGCTAACTAATGTTAGCAGTTAGCTATTTAGTTAGACCTCTCAAGAGCAATATACTTGTACCACAAATTAGAGTGATACAACAACACGAAGATGTTATGTGTATGGTTCATATGAATCAAACTGTTTCAACCCTAAGTTTAATATACAATCAGTTACAGTAGAAAATATACTACAATCTAGTAACTACATACCACGGAGAATATCCGCGACTGCAGATTGAACAAGTTAACTTCCGGGTCAAAGAATAACTTCTTGTTTACAACCATAGACATATTAGTCAGGGGGCCCATAGACATAATATACATAGACGCCGCATTGGCTGCTGGAAACAAGAAATGCAGCCGCCATCTTGGACCGGTCATACTCCTCATTGCGTTGCAGCAGAAAACACAAGATGACAGCACTGTGCAGCATGTTCCTGCTCAAATCGGCGGACCATACTCGGGGGATTTACTTTTCACAAGTAAGATTTAACATTACCGTACTATTGGTTGTATTTTGTATTTTCGAACAATGTGGCCTGTATCATAGCTACATGTATGACCTTTGCAGCAAAAAAAACCGCGTGAAAATCTGTTCGGTATTCAGTGAGATATGATTAATTAAGTGTGCTGACAGCTCATTGCACCGGCCAAACAGATTACACTGAGTGGAGTGGATGACCGGTCCAAGATGGCGGCTCCAAATCTCGTCAGCGCTAGTAGGGAGCAGCGGTCGATGCGGCGTCTATGTATATTATGTCTATGAGGGGGCCTATGTGGTTTCTGTGGGATTGAAATGTTAATTTTTGGAGAGTGGTTGGACTGTCTTTAGAGGTCATTGAACATGGAGAAAAATGATGTCTCCATTTTTTTTTTACCTGTTTTAACCCTATTTCTGTGAATTTGTATATTTCACTATAATTAACACCATGCATTTCACCTAAATCACTGGCTATGTTGAATAAAGTTCACAAAACAGTTATTTTCTTATTTTTAACAGTATGATTGTATGTCAGTATTATGATTGTATGTCAAACAATTAGAGATAAGATCAATAACCAATCAGTTTCACCAAATACACATACTCCATTGCTGAAAGATAGCAAAATCACAGAATCACAGATGAGACCTCAAACAACATTTAATTCATTTACATATACACAACATATTAGATCTCACCTCCACAATTTCCTCAACAAAATCTACTAGTCTACTACTACAACTAGTCTACTAAACCTTATTCCTACTCACCTTCTTAAGACTGCTCTCCCCTTCCTGGATAATGTTTTGCTCTAGATTATAAATAATTCAATGCTATCAAGGCATGTACCGCAGTCGTTTAAGACATCTGTTATTAAGCCCAAAAAAACCTAGCCTTGTATCGATACTGGTCTTCCTGGACCTCAGCGCTGCCTTTGACACCATAGACAATGACATACTACTTAGGCTTGAAAATTTGATAGGCATCAAAGACTCAGCACTCGCTTGGTTTAGATCAGTGTTTTTCAACCACTGTGCCGGGGCACACTAGTGTACCGTGATCATCAGGCGTGCCGTAAAAAAATACCCAAATGTCACTCACTGGTCCAGAAAAGCAACTGTTGCATCAAATAATTTATAACCACACATACTCTCATTGATTGTATGATTGCACTATTTGTGGTATGCAGGCATTGTACAACGGGGGCCCCATATCCAGTATTCACAGAATCATCACATATCCAGTTCAATACAACAATTAAATTAGATATAGTCACCTACAAATGAAACAGAGGGTGCTTGTTATATTGAGCAGGTCTTGCATAGAAGCCAAAATAAGGCCATATCTGTGTATTATTTGAAATTTTAGGCTATGGTATGTTTATTTTTTCTTCACACAGGATTAGTGTGTTAATGTGCCGTGGGACATTTTAAGTGTCAAAAATGTGCCGTGGCACAAAAAAGGTTGAAAAACACTGGTTTAGATCATACCTTCCTAACCGTCAACAATTTGTACAGGTCCATAATAAACCATCTACCCAGATTATGGTAAAATGTGGAGTGCCTCAAGGCTTAGCACTGAGGCCCCTGTTGTTTAGCAGATGATACATAACTATACCTCTCCATAAAACCTGATGAATTAACACTGTTAGCCAAACTTGACACATGTATAAGAGATATAAAGACATGGATGACGAATAATTTCTTGCTTTTGAACTCAGATAAAACAGAAGTCATGGTTTTAGGTTCTAAAAAGATGAGGGATATCCTATCCACATCACAGGCTACATATAGTGATCTTCCACTGACCTCATCCACAAGTGTTAAAAACCTAGGAGTTATAATTGACCAGGACCTAGCACTAAGTAATCAAATAAAACAGATCACCAAAACTTAATTTTACCATTTAAAGAACATTTCAAAGATAAGAAAGTCCTTATCCTTACCAGATGCCGAGAAATGTTTTGTCATCTCAAGGATAGACTATTGCAATGCTATTGCAATGCTATTATGCTGGCTGTAATAATACCTGTCTAAAGAGCTTACAGCTTATACAAAATGCAGCTGCTCACACACACAAAAAATATGAACATATTTCCCCCATTCTAGCATCTTTACACTGGCTACCTGTTAAGTCATTGACTTCAAAATATTACTTATAGTTCTTGGTTGGTTGCCTGCATTGAAAGAGGACATCTCATGAAGACGCTCTTTTGTCTGCTTCTGACAGAAGAAGCACTTATCTATGCTGGCAGCAGCTGCTGCTGAACAAGTGTCCCTCTAGATGGACTTAATGCAGTTGCAGGTGTTGCTGCAGGTTCAGAAGATGGTCTACCACGTCTTTTCTGAAGACACTGAGTCCTGCCTGCTTCACATGATTTCTAGTAGCGAATCTTAGCATGCTGCAGATGCTCACTGTTACAGGTGGATTTGTAGCAGTTCCTGTGCCAAACTGTTTGTTCTGTTGTAAAATAACTGCACTGTAACAATGTAATCGTTGGCTGATCTGTGATACCCATCTCCATACTCTCTCATGGACAAAAACAAGAAATTTGGCATATGTCTCTAGTGATGGGTCATTCACCAGTCCACACATATCTGCCACTGGATACATAGCCCAAAATCTGTTTCTTTTAGAATATGTGTGCCATCACCTGACTAACACAAAGACACACCTCAGAAACTAGACTGTGCCACCATGAACTATGAAAATGTGCTTGCTCAAATGTAGAAGGCTAGAAGGTCACTAATATCACCAACCATGAAGAACAGAGCACTATGTGCTTCAAGTTATTCGATATTCTAAATTCTATCACTGCCAGCTATTAACAGCCAACTGTCACTGGTAGTCAGGGATGGATTACTGCACGGGCCTACCGGGCCCAAACCCAGAGGCCCAAGCCATTGCATGGAATCATTGCCTCAATATCAACACATCATATCAACACACAGACTATGAATCTGATTGAAATAAAGTATTGGCCATCCCCAAAATGCACCAGAATACAGGAAATCACATCAAATAAATTTAAAAAATGTCCCCCGCAACAATTAGTGGGGGGCTCTTAATACATCTGGGACCAGGGGCCAGAAAGTTCATAATCTGTCCATGCTGGTAGTGTCTCTCTTTCTCTCTCTTACACACACACACACACCTGTCTGTTTGTCTAGCTGATCCTTTACCCTTTCTTTTCTTCACACTTACATAGGCTTCAGAAGACCTTACAGACTTCAGCTGGTACTATGTAAAAGTCAAGTAAACTTGATTTAACAGAGATCTCCGCACTTTGTGCTCTGAAAAAATGTTTTATAATGTTGTATTGTTTATGTGGTCCACTTTTGCACACTACCTTGTAGAATATCTTTGCTTTTTGGCACCAAACCCTATGCTATAATACCAGCAATGTGAGGTTTATGGACAAAACACCAAATTTGACCTTTTCTGAATTTGACCTTTGATTTGGGTCCTTCAAAACCTTCAAAAAAAATGGAGACGTTTTTTTTTACTCTTAAGAACCCCTAGAACAAAGATATAATACTCTCAAAAAATGAACATGCGAATCCCACAAGCCCCCAAATTAGACACATAGGCCCCCCTACTATATATAATAAGAGGTCGAGAGGAGCATCAGAACCGAACCCTGGGAGCATCAACAATCTTTGGGAGCATCATAGCCTACTGCTCAGGATGGTTCTGATAATAAAATAATCAAATAAAAATACACCAAAGTTAGAAAGATGATCTTGTATCTTCATTTAAGTTCAAATGTTTTTCAACCACTGTTATTTTCAAAAACAAATGTTTATTTTATTAATCATCCAAATAGCCTAACCATCGGGCAAGGAAGAGGAACATATTTTGCATGTTCCTCCTGCTCTCCTTTAGACTACTTTCTTTGCTTCTTCTTGCTGGTGTAAACCCTCTCATTCTTATGGACCCGGTAGGTAGACAGCAGCTGAAAAGTTCTCCGAGCTTCATTTTTCTCACCTGTTCGCTTTGAAGTGATTCTGTCAAGAGCAATGATCTCAGATCCCTTGCACTGTATTCTCCAACTTTATGAGATATTATAGGAGAGGACTATAGCTGTTTTATTAGCAAAACGAGGCTTTACAAAGTATTACATGGAGGGATGCCAATGATTGTGGAAAATATTTATAGATGAGGTAGTTTCCATTCAAAGTTGAATTTGTCCTCATTTACAAGGAGTGCCAATAATTGTAGAAGGCACTGCATTTGATTGCTTGGTACAGTCTCTTAAATCAAATGTAATAGCAGATAAGACAAGAACAACAGGATGCCTTAAAATGAAAGACATTATCAATTAATATAAATGTTACAATGTAGGCTATCTATCCATTTAATTGTTTATTGAATTCCCTCCTTGGCCTACATGCAGTAAGGCCCCTTCTCTTTACAAATCTGCACTCTTCTCTTCGTTTCTCTCTTCAGGGTTTTTAGTGTGCCACACAGCAGACTGTGGTGTGGGCTTCTCTTCCTCAGTGGTCAATCTGTGTGGTTGTATTCTGGGTAGTAATGCCCCTCCTCTCATATAAGGCCATGCAGGATTTTCATCCTCTCCGCCTCCATCAGATCTTTCTTCTCAGGGGTGTCAGCCGTGCGCCATGCACCAGCCTGTGCTGTGGGCTTCCCGACTGTAAGCTGGTATTTGTGCCAGTCCAGTTTCAGACGAGGCACAGGTCTCACTCCGTCTCCACCACCATGCAGTGGGGATCAGCATTTTGGAATGGAATCTTCAGAGTTCTGTAAATAAACATTCCAGGTGAAGTTGTCACGGCGATAAATCTGGAGCAGCACTATGGCAGCAACAAAGGGTTTAGAATGTTTTCTTTTACAATTGGTTATGGTTCTATTTATGGTTATTAATTCTTGGCAGACCCTTTTGTCCAAAGTGGTGTAGGCTACAACAAGAAAACTTTGGGCCCTATCAAACCCATTCTTCTCATGTAGTTCACATCACACATGACTTGAGCTTTCCAACAGTGCTACAGTAGTCACTAGTTGCTGTGATAAATGGCTTGCGAGATAGTTAACTTTGGATTTACATCAAATTGAATCATATTTGCAGTCTGCTCACAGCTCTGCGTCCACCTATTATTGCCAGTGGAATAGCTTGCGGACTCTTCACTCATCACATGACAAACTGTATATCAAAATAACCTGAATCCAATGGTTTAACATGTTCATCATTCTGTACACTTGTGCATTCTCAAGTAATATGATTTTGAAATGCCAGCAAATGTTTTGCATTGTCTCCAACATTGGGCTAATTAGTAATCACACCATGATTCAAAAATTGCCATGCACAGATCAACTGTGCCTTGGGAAGAGGATATAAGGCAAATTCTTCATACAATGTAACAAGACTTCAGATGATAAAACAATTGGTAATGAATCAAATGTTTATTTCAGTACAGATATTTTTACAAATGGCTAAGCAATCGGAATTGAAATAGAATATATTCTTATATTGTCAGACTCAGAAAAAGATTGTCAGAAAAATATATCTGCTTCTTGTCTTTCTTGTGTAACACCTTGCCATCTGCCTGCTTCTTCCAAGTCACTTTTGTGTCCAAAGATAGTCCACTGTCTTGGAGTTGTTTATGGACAATATGTTATGTTCTTATGTTTAGAGAGAGAAATAGCACTGAATGCTATTGTGCTGTGATTAGGCATCAATCACTATTGAAGAAATCAATCAAAGCTCAGTGACAGAATCAATGTAAGTCCCCTTTATAAAAATATTTCACTTCCTCTGAAAGATGTATTTAACACGTTTTATGTGGTGTTTTATGTAAACGTGACAGAAACATACAGTTGTAAAATGTGCATGTTTTCTTAATATTCACATGTTTTTGTCTATTTGCATGTTTTGCAGCAAATCAGCAATTACATTTAGGTGGCTCTAATGTCAGCATGATAACTAGAACAACTAAACCTTTCCTTATCTCTATTAGCTTGCATAGCAACCGCAAAAAACCACAAAACAACATTTGCTGTTGAGCAATTTGCTTGCACTTTTGAGAGCTGGATCACATTGGTGGTTTTGCAGCGTTTTTGGAGTCTGTGTTTTTGACTTTGCATCATTTCTGTATTTGCTGTGCATTTGTGTGTACTGTGTTGAGTGTATTTGCCGTCTATCCTTAATGCTGCATGGGTTCTGAAATTGATGTACACTTCCTTAATTTTTGTGTGATTTTGTTCATTTACAGCTTTTTTGTGAATCTGTTTTTTGTGTTTTTTTGTAATTAGCTGCGCTTCGCAACATTTGAAAATGTTGAAATTAAACATTGCAGAAGGACAGTTAAGGAAAAGTTATATGGAAAATAAGATATTTTGTAATTGAAATGTGACAAGGTGACAACAATGACAAGGGTGGAGGTAAATGTTGTACTGCAGCTTGCCACCGGGGGTGCTAAACCTGGTTACCTCACTTTACATGGCTTCACTCCATTTAACATTCTGTAAATAGCCAAGGTCCACTGAACTAGCGAAATTCAAAAACTGCTCAAATCACACATGAATCGCAGAAGTCACATTTATTTATATAAAATATATTTGTACAAAATTCAGAGGGCATAGAAAACAAGCAAAAACACAGACAATAAAGAAAACAGCATAAACAGAAAAACAAACAAGCAAAAGATGTTCTTCCTTCTGATTTCAGTGCAAGTCTAAATGTCTCTTAAGAATAAGAGCATATTATGTCAGTCAGTTTTTATTCACTTTGGCAGCAAGTCTTTTGCCAAGCCTGGAGGTGGGGCTCACGCAGAAGTCTCTGCCTGGAACTGTCACACTGAGGGAAGGACAAGTTGTTGTTATAATCCATGAACAGGTTTATTTCATGCACAGATATATTAATAATTTAGCACTATGCCTACATAGTACAAAAGGGAGTCTGACTCTCAATCAATATTTCACTTAGACATAATCAGTTGGACACAATGATGTAGTTGAATTATACTTACACAATTGCTGGTTTAGGGCACTTAGGATCAGTTTTCTCAGCAGAAATAATGTCACTCTTTGGAATATTGATGCTTGCATCAAGGAACTTAAAGCAACAGCCCTTTGGAGTTGTTTCAAGGCTATAAACTGAAAGGGGGGACAAAAAGGAGAAGAAGCTGTTATCACAATGCGTGTTCTCATGTCTTACTAAGTTTTACAACAACTGAAAAAACATGAAAGAGTTTTTCTTTTTCTATCAATATGCAAACAGTGGAGGCACTGACTCTAGCCCTGACCTCAGCAAACTGGTGTATGTCCTGTAGCCTACTTACTGAAAGCCTCAGAGGTAACGGCCATCATTATGACCAGTGCGAGAGCCAGGCACATGCAGGTGGTTTTCATGGTGCTGTAGGTTGATCAGGTTGTTGTCTTGTCTTCCTCTCTCTGTTCAATGGCTGATCTCAAGTGAAGACTGAGGAGCCCCTATTCCTCCTTTTATATCCTTCTGAAGACTGGAATTTACCATCTTTGGTTTAATCACAAATTTCCCCCTACAATGTTTAACACCCATATAGCACCACGTCTGAAAGACACGCGTCATTTCCTTCTGTAATGGTGAGATAGAGGAGATAAAGCCCTATATACCAGTTCCTGTTGCATTTCTCATGTTTATATAACCATAAAGGAAAACTGATTTCTGCGTGACTTGATTATGTGTGTATATGCCCCCTTCCTGTTGACCATATTTAGTAATAATAAATAGTAAAATATACATTTTGACAATCTGGTACATGGAGGAGTGTAAATTTTGGTTTGATATATTGTGGAAAACAGCACAGCATCCATAGACCAAAGCAGAGTATTTGTTTGCATTCATAGCTTCATTACATCTTATTTACTCTAGAGCCTCTAAGGAAATCAGAAATGTAAATGGAGATGTAAATTATCTGATAGCTGAAATAGCACACATGGCACACAAAGTATTTTTCAAATGTTTCAAAAGGAAAGTTTAGATGCCAAGTTTAGTCATCTAACAGAACCATACAGTTAAGACTAAAAAGGATGTGGCTTTTCTGTTGACATATGACATGTGATATGTTAATATCACATTTTAAAATTTGACTCAACATCATAGTCTCTTTCAAGTTTACAAAACACATTTTATATCAGACAAATAATCTGATCAGACTATCGTGTTTGGTCCCACACTGATGTGTCATGTCAGATATGGTTAGCCTCAAGGGGGCTATCCATGTAAATCGCATGATACTTTTTTGGGGTTAAAAAGTCCCCCATACTTGTTTGCAAATGTCATGGCTCCCCGTATCTACCACATTCAGACAACTTGAAATATCTTCTGAGAAAATCTTGTATCTGTCCATCCTTGCACAGACACAATAGGTATGGAGGTCATAGATCTTATCACAACACTTTCATCTCAATGCATGCTCACACACTTTCACATGCAAACTGCACCGTTCTTAGTGACCTGGAAAACTACAATGAACTAACAGCCTTAATGTTGTTTAAATTGTGGTAATATGATGAATTAAAGACTGCAGATTTATGGATTAAAAAGTATATTCCCAGTGTATGGCCTTTGATCTAGAGTATTCTGTAGTT
This sequence comes from Alosa sapidissima, assembly GCF_018492685.1. Lineage (NCBI taxonomy): Eukaryota > Metazoa > Chordata > Actinopteri > Clupeiformes > Clupeidae > Alosa > Alosa sapidissima. The sequence continues at coordinate 15,989,990 of NC_055961.1, read as the reverse complement.
AGCAATGTAATTCTTATACCTGCTATCCTAATTCATGCTCTGTCTTTTTAATCTATTTTCTTTTGAGATTTTCTGAGAACAGGAAGATACATGTACATAGATATTTGGGAGGGTTTACTCTATACGGCTTACAGTACTGATCTTAATATATAGTGCTATTTTTTGGTGTAATATGCAGGATACTGTCATTAGACTTCACATTTAGAACATATTTTCACCTTGATATCATAATAAGACGCATTTTACCATCTTCATGAGAGTTACTAATTAAAACAACACACAAACCAAAATGAATGATACACAAAATCCTGATAAATCACACTATGTGACTTCCCCCTGACAAAGTCTATGATATTCTGGGTATGGAAACATTTAAAGATTATCAGATAAATTAGTGTTGCTGTAAGATTAACAAAATAATTACTCTGACTTACACAGATAAAGTAGACAGTAAACCAGTTTACAATGTACCATATGTGCAGTGATGTAGTACTCGAGTCCGGTCTCGAGACCGATTTCTGCTTTCTCGGACTCGACTCGGACTTGTTCCTTCAAAGACTCGGTCTTGACTCGGTCTCGGACCACAGTGGGAGGAGAAGGACTTGTAATTTCAGACCGAGTCCTCGAGACCAGCGCATTTTTTTTATGTTCATATAAAAAAAAAATGAAAATGAAATTTCACGGCGGCCACGTCTTTGCCCCTTGCGTTGGCCTTGGTGCCCCCTTCTTTCAATATTCTGCTTTGCGTCCGTTTAATAGCGATTTTTATTTAGCCTATAGCCTGTCAAAATAATCTTAGCATCACAGCGCAAACTAATTCAGTCTTACACAGTGGAGAAAATGACAGCGCATGGCAAGACAGAAAGTGTGTCCAAACTCACCCATTCTTCTCAGTTGAAATACTCCCAATCGTTAAGCCTACTCATCACACAGACACATGTATCACATCACATGAAAGAGTTTTTCTTAGCTTTTAAACGATGTTAGCCGCTAATTGCTGTGGTGAACGATTCGCGAGAAAAGTAAATAATATAATTAAATTTAATCATAACGTCTACATAAGGTGCTATACCCATCTCCCCTACCCATTCATGTCGGTGGAATACTTCACAAACCCTTAGTTCAACACATGACAAACCATATATCAGAATAAACAGCAGACCTTACCAGAAATAAAGCAGTCCCCTGTGCAGTAAGCCGTTCCAGAGTATTCCGGTTAAATTAAAAATGTAATCTGCAGCAAGGTCTATATTCACGTGTCCAACTTTTGTCTTTAGGTTTCAAAATGTGTTTAAATCGTTCTTCATGATTTCATAACAGGCCAAATACAAAATAAATGTTACAAATATTGCCTAGATATAGGTAAATATTAAAATCAGAGGATATACAGCTGAGTAAGAGTTTGTGAAAGGAGTCTTAATGATCAAAAAATGCTAAGCATGCATCTAGGCTATTTGAGTTTCTTAAAGCTGAGCTGTGCTTAAATTGTTCAATACATGATTCCATAACAGGCCAAATATAAAATAAATATAAATAAATATAGCCTAGACATCTAAATATTAGATGATCAGATGGTTTACAGTTCTATGTAATATGTCATGTTTCATGTTTTTGTAATGTTTCATACAGTGATTCAGGTCTACTGCTGTGAATAGGCTAAATACAACTTTGATTATTTGTATAGCCTACTACTGTATAGTTAACTTTGGCCTTGGTGCCCTGACATGTGGCCTTCGTGCCCCCCACCAAATATACCCAACTGAAGGCCAAGTGGCCTTGCCCCTAAAATGGTGAAATTCCAAGCCCGAGCCTAACTGTTGATTATTAACTGGGGTGATATTAAATCATGAATATGAAAACTGACATGTTTTTATGGTCTTGGTCTTGACTCGGTCTCCACTCCTAAAGGACTCGGTCTCGACTCGGACTTGCTTCCTCAAAGACTCGGTCTTGACTCGGACTCGACTGTATTTGAAAACCAACGGACTCGGTCTCGACTCGATCTCGACCCTTCAAAGACTCGGTCTTGTCTCGGACTCGGCATAGGCGGTCTCGTCCCCATCACTACATATGTGTATATTAAATTGTTTGTCATTCTGCAGTTTAATAAATTGAGCATAAATATAATGTTTAGGCGATAAAGTTATTTATTTATTTATTTATTATTTTGTAGTCCCATAGACTGTTTTAGTTGTTTCCTACATGTTTGGGGGTGTCCCATTGTAGTTTGTAGGAGGGTTGTTTAACAGAGCCATGTTTTAATCTTTCTCAAAATAGCACTTGTGGCCTAGTTCCAACTTCCATCTAGCCCCCACAATCAAAAGTACAAAGACATCGTTGTGGCTTTTTAATGTGTGATTCATCATTGTTTGCAGAAATACTGTTGAGTCACATGGGGATAACCCAACACTGGGGGACAGACATAACAAAGGACAGTAGCACATGGATCTGAAGAAACACTAAATCATATCCACTTTTGTTTCAAATGTAAAATAAGATGCCATGTATTCTGTTTCAATTAGAAATCTCACAATTAGTTAATCTTAAAACACACCTCAAATCAAAGACAACAGTTACATGTTCTGTTTATATTCCATTTCTTGATGAACACCTATGATTGACACACTCCAATTCATGCCTTTATACAACATAGATAAAGATCTCTCCATTTGTAATGAATTTAGTTGATATCACTTTCAAGGTGGGAGCCCGCCTTTGTCAGCCAGGGGGACACTGCGTATCCATGTTCCTGGGGGAGGGGTATGTCTCGGTGGACTGGGGCACAGTGGGTTGGCTGGGCCCTGGGCAGGGTTAGGCCATTCAAACAGAGGAGGCCTGGAAGACAGGGGCAGTGAGGCAGAGTCCTTATGGCCACACCGAATGTCAGTTTGCAGTTTGTTAGTTGAAGGTGCAGCCACATCACATACAAACTGCAGGGCAGTGTTTTATGCAATTAAAACTACAAAACCGTGAATTTGAATCAGAATCAGATCGTGCTTCGATCATAAAGAAGAATGAAAATGAAAAAGAAATGCATTCCCATGTATAGCCCACTCCTACTGTATGAGCTTTATAATTGAAGATATTTAGCAAAATTAATGTATAAACCTTGGTTAACAGGTGGGGAAATTACTGTATTTTTATAGCTTAAGTGGTATAGCGTTGTAGAGCAAGGTGCTAATTTCATAAAAGTTATGGGTTTGATACTAAAAGGGCCCACTTACTCATACAAAAGATATGAAACCGCCTAGAATATCTGACCTGCACTTTTGGTAGATTTCGTTACACGTCACTCTGAGAATAGAAAGTAGACATTATCATGTTTCCATGTTATTTCAGAATCAGAGATTAAACCTCTCTCCTCTGTACCTTCCCCTTTCTCTTACCGAGGTTGGGCCTTCTGATGGAGACCTCTCGCTGACTCGAGTCCGAGGAAGCAGAAGTGCTCTCAGTGGTGCTCGACTTGTTGGATCGGACAGACTTCACAGAGGGGAACTTCACTGCCTGACCGAGTTTGGTCTTTGCAGGCACTGTCGCAGTTTGGCTCCATTCTGATAAAGTACCAGAAGATATATTTATTCTTTAATAAATTATTTGAATAAGTGTAGCATTCCCCTCTCCCTCTTCTCTTTTTCTAACCTGGCTCTGTATGTAATCATTAGTGTTCATACCTGAGTAATCTTGAAGCCGGAACCGGCCGAAGCAGAGATGGACTCTCCACTGCTTACGCACATTCTCCTTCATTAGACAGTAGAACAAAAACAAAAAGAAACCTGGAATACAGTGTTTAGACATTGTTATTGAACTCAATAAAGTACATACTCATAAAACAAACTAAAACAAAACACAGTACAATTCCCCTGGAAATTGTTTATTGGGTCACACTTTACTTTACTCCTGAGATGCTCATATATTATAAATAAATAAACTATTGACACTCCGTTGACAACAATTTATGGTTAAAGGTTAGTGTCAGGGGTGAGGTTTGGTTAAGGAGATGTTCAGTAATTGTTCAACAACAAAGACTGAACTTGAATTTCAACAAACCATGTCTTAAGTAAACTATAGGAGGATTATCCAAGTAATCCAACATTGGACTGACCATTTATGGGCCGTTCACTTGCTCTTTGTGATCAGTGTTTATTGTGTGTTGTGTTCGGTGTGTTTCCACCTTGCAAGGAGTTGAGGATGGAGAACATGTAGAGCAGAGGCACTCTGACAGGCCCCCATGTGAAGAGCGCCACCGCCCAGGTGAGTCCCAGGAGGAAGGTGAGGCTAGCCACGCCGCGCAGGTCCTTGAAGAGGCCGCTGCGCATACCCGCCGGGCGGTTGAAGCGCATGTTGCGCAACTGCACTAGGACCACCAGGAACACGGCCATGTTGAACAGCAGCACAAGGAGGATGTAGCCCACCACGGACACGTAGAACGTCACGTCGTCCTGCACCCAACAACTGCAGGAGAAGACTCAAATGTCACAGCTGTACTGTCATGATGGCACAGTATGAGAACAGTATATATCAAAAGAGCAAGACAGGGTATCTGCACATTTCCCAAGTGCAAATTTAAAGATTTTTAAGACCTTTTCAAGACATCTAAATGGAAAAATTAATACTATACCACGGCAAAAAAGATACAACTTAAAACTTGTTTTTTCTAATATAGTAGAATATTTTCTACTTTTTTATTTTATTTTAACACCCACCCCATTTGGGATGTCTACAGAAGTTACCAAATATATTTTGGTGAAAGAAAATAATTGTGTGTGAATTACCTTCACAGCTATTCAATGCCCAATTTTAGGGTCTGGACTGCTTGCTTTTGAAGCTGGCGCTACATATCTGGTTGTGCTACTGGCTGAGGCTGACTGTTCTTCACCTGTGTCTGTAGTAGCCTAGGCTACTTGCCAAACATGTGTACTGGTCTGGATTCCCTTATTTTTTCAAAGGTAGACTAAGCTATTTAAATATTCTAATAGGCCTACTAACTTAGGCATCTATTGTATGCAGCACAGCAAATCAAAGGTAATACATTTGCAGTTGTATTTAAACCAACCAAAGCTTGACTGAAACATTGTAAACCATTGACTTGTTTTAAAAAAATGTATGGGAAAAGTTAAACCCCCTCCTCGCATGTTCCTGCTGAAAAACTGCTGTTTTCATCTCAATCACGCACGTAATATGAACACACTTACAGATGCGTTTTTTTATGTAGCCAGTCGCCGACATTCAAAAAACATATGCGGTTATATTTCACAACTTTTGCGAAGTAGGCCTACTGGGAAAGGCTGGCAAGCAAGCTGCAGACCGATATTACAGGTAGGCTATTATAACTTAGACAGATATTTACTTAGGCGAAGCCAGCAAAACACGCTGGAGAGATGCAAACAGATACACTTAATGTGTATTTCCTCCTGATTGAGAAAACGTTTGTTTTCTTTTTCTGTCGGTCCGTGGTTCCTTCATAAATTGCGCAGCAAATTATCAGATGAGAGACAGAAGCACCACGCATAATTTGACCAGCAATCTTCGCGTCCATAGTTTGTGAAACGATGCGGCGTCCGACCAAAGATTCTAGAAGCCCAGCGCAACTCCAAAAAGGAGGACAAATGAGCGTCCGGCTTGAGGCTGCGCTGGATTTTTTTTAATATTCTTACCATTTTCACACCTTTAACGATCCGTGAAAACGTCTTCACTCTGCAACCACTACACTTCCTTCAGTAGCCAGTCACTTATACATTTCCGTTTAAAAAAATACACGAAACCAGATGGAGACATTTCACTCGCTCTCTCACACTCGCTGGTGGTCCCATACACAAATGTAATACCTCCTTTAAGAAATTTCAAGACATTCCAGACAATTTAAGACTTTTCTAGGCCTTAAAAACCGAAAGTTGTATTTAAGACATTTTAAGACTTTTTAAGGACCCGCGGGAACCCTGCAAGATACAGAAAACTCTGCATAATTGTTTAATCTATCAACCATATTTGCCAAATATTACCAATCACATATCTGTACAATTAATTTGTTTAATGACTTTTTTTTTTCCATAAAATATACTTACAACACATCATCAGATGGCTCAAGGGAGGCACCATACGGAGCACTGCCATAACCATCCCGTCTCAAAATAAGAACCAGGCCACAAATAATGAGAGGAATTCCTGCAGAAGACCAGGAGTCCAAGTAAAGACCACCATAAAGTCATTCATAGACTGATCATCTTCCAATTACTATAACTTCATTATTCTTCATCAAACATGACCTGAGGTAGTAGTATTATCATCATGACCACCACCAGTACACATCCAACTCATCAAGTCAAGTAAGAAATTCAGCTATATGTACACAACATGTAGAGGTTTGAAACGGCGTTTCTCTCAGGCCCATGGTAGGGTCAGGGCTCACCCCATCCCAGAGCGCAGAACTTGAGGATGTATGAGGGCACGTAGACGTTGAAGACCTTGACCAGAGCGAAGTACATGTTCACGGCCTCCAGGCCCATCCAGGTGAAGGAGGCCAGGAGGAAGTAGTGCATGGTGATGGCCACGGCCACGCACAGGACGGAGCTGCCCAGCGAGGACAGCCAGGAGTTGAGCAGGTAGATGAGGTTGAGTCCCTCCAGAGCCAGCGCCAGGTTCAGCAGGATCTTGGAAGGGTAGTCCCTGCGGAGCTTCCTGTGGGAATCACAGGTTCATGCTTGTGAGTTCCCCTTGCCTCTACTTAAAGGAAAATTTAGGCAATAGATCTCTGTTTCTCGAAGTCCGAGTACTGTCGGTACGAAGGGAAAAAAAAGAAAACAAACGGTGCTACCTAGCTCGAGTTGCTGCAGCCAACAGCTAGAGGAGTCAGGCAGCTACAGTGCTTTTTAACTAATTCCCCACCCTAATATGCCAAGACATATTCTACAGTATTTGAACTCTGATTATAACAGCAACAGAAACCTGTCGGTCCAAGATGGAATAATGTTTTAGAATAATAAATAAAGGGTAACACTTTACTTGACAGTATCAACATAAGAGTGACATGACACTGTCATGACACATCAACCCTAACCCTAATCCTAACCTCTAACCCTAACCCTAAACCTAATCCTAATCCTAACCCTAATTTATGACAAAAACCAAATGTCACTTGATAACAGAAGCGTTTTGTCATAAACATTTATGACTTGTTTATGTTCATGACAGTGTCATGTCACTCTTATGACGATACTGTCAAGTAAAGTGTAACCAAATAAAGATAACTTGATAACATGGATTTTCGTAATCCTCTCTACAATGTGTGAGCACTTGTCCTTACTCAAAAGCAGTGTAGGTTAACACAGTCACCCCCAGGAAGATCGATGAAACTCCACAACCAATATATGAGATGATGGTCAGGATCTTTCCATTGGTCTCATCCACAGGAGTCCTGGACAAGTCCTACAGGACAGGAAACAATTATGGCAGACTTATAAAGAAAATAAACAATGCAGAAAGTGATGAGATGGTTGTTTATTTTGTTAATGGTGAGCTTTGTAAAATACAGTCGCTATCTTTGAGTACCAGTAGGACACCAAAATGAGTGAGATGATCACAAAGGCATGTAGTGTGATCATAGCTGGTGTTGTGTAGATAGCATCCTGTGGGATCCCAGCCTCCGAGTCCCCCTGAAGTATAAACCATACATCAGATGCAGAAAGGCAACTTATGAATGGAAACAAATTCATATCTTACAAGCCCATTGCATATTTATACTTGGCACCAGGTTCTTTTCAGTATGGTCATTCTTCTCTGTATGCCAAAGCCACCTTAAATGTTTGTTGGTAAAGAGCTGATTTTTCTTTTCATCTGACCATAGAACACGATTCCAGGCAAAGTGCCAGGACCATTTAGCAACTCAAGCCATTCATATTTGTAGTTTAATGATAAGAAAGGTTTTTTTTCCTGGCATGCCTTTTAAATAATCTGTTAGCATGGATGTCACCCAAGATGCCACTTTCATCTGCATCTCTTAAACAGTGATCCTTAAGGATTTCTCTGCCTCTCATATCATTCTTCTCATGGTATTGGCAAGATAGACATGGGTCATTTTCCAGGGTAGTTTGTAACATTTCTATTTGATTGAAACCTATCAATATTGTTGTAAATATGAGCCTATAAATTTACCTATATCAGGCAAGTAACTGTTTTTATTTAAAACCATTTCCTGACTTACAGACACTTTCCCCTTATTTGAATTGTGTATTCCCTTGTCTTTTCCATATTAAAGAATGACTAGGGCTTGATTTTCTATACCTTCATGAAACAGGAAATCATTGATTACTGATTGAAGGTTCATAAGCACTCTGATTACTTTAAATAAGTTGAATATAATGACAAACAAGTTTCAGTTACTTGTTTATAAGATTTTGTCATGGTGCCATATGTGCTTTTGCTAAAATGAATAAATAAATCTATTTGTTAAAAAATACAGTATATTTTTCTCAGAATAAATTTGCTTCCCTTCAAGATGGGATTTTCCCTCATTGTCATTGTGAAACTAGATAAAACTCAAAAGAACTGCTGAGACCTTTTTTACTCATCTTTACCAGGGGTGCCAATAAATGCGGAGTGCATTATGCTTGCACACAGATACATCTGCACACACACAAGTTCATAAGCAATTGCTTGATTGAGGTAAACTTACCATTGCTGTTTTTCTTGCTGAAATTCCAAAATACACACAACACATCTAACTCCGACTACAAAAGAAAGAAGGAATGTGGTAACATGTGCAGCCTAATAGATCAATGCCTTTTATATGCCTAGAGTTAGGGTGCAACTCACTGGTTTGTCCTGTAGGTGGTGCAGTGTTACTGCCACAGGCTCCTTAAGACCCTGGATTGGTCCTGTAGCATTGGTGACACTGGCAGAGACTACAAAAGTGTTCAGCGCTTTGTATTTGCGTCCATCCTGAAATGTGTCAGTGATGAATATAGCATTTCAGCCATATAATAGCTTAGGTACATCTGATGGAGAAAGTATGATGTTGCATGCTATTGTTGCAGTCTATAATCCCCAGACCATAAGCTTCAAATATACAAATAGAACCATAACAAATGTTAATAAGTTTAACAATGCCATAACATAGTTCTAAACCTTGCCATCGTCCATATACTTCCCCACCACCATGTTGAAAAAAGTATTGATTAGTACTAATACTCATTACTGCCAAAGATCCAAACCGTCTCTGTTACTGCACCTTAAACAGCGCCGGGGTTCCGAAGAACTGGAACAGGATGCGGGGCTGGACGCCCGGGCCAGAGGGGAAGCTGGCCCGCAGGGACGGGGGCAGCGAGATGAAGGCCACAGTGGAGTCAAAGGGATGCTGATTGATGTAAACCTGCAATGAAAGAAGAGCCATGTATATGTGAAAGAGAAAAACTATCAAGAGGACTTTTTTTTTTTTTTTTTTAATTAGTTAAAGGGGTCAGGATATAGAAGATTTTGTAAAAGAGTCCCCTTTCTCAGGAAGAGTTTGGGGGGGGGAAAAAAAACTCAAATGGCTTTTTGTGAGTAGGACTGACCCATAGGAAATAAAAGATTCTTTTTTGTCATTAGAGGGAATTTGATCGTCAAAGATTACCCTATTTTTTTTTATTTTTAACTTTTTAACACAATATAACACAGGGCGTGGGGGTGAAAACTACCCCTCTTTAGTCTCACCTCTGGGCTCTTGCCCTGCATAGGTGAGGACACCCCAAAGGTGAGGTTATGGAACTGGTCTGGACACACATTCACCACAGATATGGCCAGTCCAGGGGCCACCAGACTGAAGTTCTCTCCAGAGAAGCCTGACAGTCTGTCTCCAATGCTCTCAGTGATGTCCAGGATGCTGTACGGGATGAACAACATAAGAGCAGAGGTTAGGCTGCAGGAGAGCTTAACATGAGTATACTCAACAGAATAGAGGAGTAGTGCAGAACAGGCTACAAGCAGGCGCGGAAGAGAGCTGGCGTGTGATGGAAAGAATTATGATATGCATTGTAAATCTGAACAAATAAAAATACAAGTACATTTAGTGGCGTACTAAGTGGTGGTGGTGGTTGTGTGTGTGTGTGTGTGTGTGTGTGTGTGTGTGTGTGAGTGTGTGCGTGTGTGTGGCACTCACTTGTTTGTGACAGGATGGAAGTTGCTGTTAGACTCTAGGATATCTGAGAGGATCTCCACAATGACTTTGCCCAGGGCTGGAGTCACTTTGGTGATGTTCACCACTGCACTCAGCTTGTTCAGGATGGTGGAAAGCTCGTGGTCATTCAGATCTGTGTGGTTACTCAGCAAGCATTGTATCATGTCCAACACGTCATTTGCATTTTCTAGAGAAGGAGAATGTACACATGGCCATCCATGATCATAAAAATGATTTTAGTGATTTAGTGATGAAAATGATTGAGATAATGAAATGAAGATGTCTTATACCTCACCATTAGAAAACAAGGCCATGTTCATAACACTGATCACATAGGTTGTGGTTAGTGATACTTGATACTTTGTGATACTTTGTATGTGTTTGGAATGTGTGTGTCTTCATTGATGGAACATGCAAGAAAGGTTAAGGTGGTCTTTACCTGCTGTAACCGTTATACCCTCAAGGTCTGGGATGGTTGCCACTACATATGGGCACTGCTGTAGATCGGGTTGAGCCCATCTGGCTTTGTTATTTGAGGCCAACAAGCTGATGACAGTGGGAGAAGATGCATAATTGCAAGGATAAAAATGAAGAAACGATAATTATAACAACCAGTAATTTAAAAATGAGAACATGGTTTCGATCTAATCGAATATGTTGTATCTGTGGTAGGGATCCTTGTTTTGCATGACAGAGAGAGCGAGAGATGTACCATTCTTGAAAAAGACACCACTGTGTGTCTACTTGATTTTTGGACAAACATTAGCATCTCTGAATCAACACAATCCATGTGGTCATATCAGTTGTCTATAATACAAGACATGTTTACTCTCACTCATATTTCCCCTCAATAATGTGTTTGCCTGTGCTAAAGTAGGTGATAAAAAGTCATTTATTATTGATGCATTAATGACTCTGACTGATGAGGAACGAAAGGCTGGCGGCACTTCGACAAATGACAGGATAAGAGGATAGGGGCCATAAAATGCTATCTTGGTCGAGCGATTAAGGCACCATCTTGTTAGAGACGCCAGACATACTCCACTGGAAATGTCACGCTGATGCTATAATGCTGTGGCTGAGGCTTTTGTGACATGCAATTTTCTGATTAGTGGTAAGGTAAAGTTAGCCATGGCTGACCAACTCACTAAAAACTTCAGGGAAAAAACTCCAAGCAGCATCCCTATGGTATGAACCACACAGATTGCTAAATGTATACTGAGGGGTGATTCGCAATAATTCACAGATATGTCACACAATGGTAAATAGACTGCATCTACAGTATATAGTGCTTTTCTATTCCTTCAAGCACTCACGGAGCTTTACAATTTTATGCTTCACATTCACTCATTCACTCATATGCCGATGGCGGAGGCTGCCATATCCACAAGGCGTCAACCTCCACATCGTCAGAAGCAGTTTGGCGTTCAGTGTCTTACTCAAGGACACTGACAGGCACAAGGACAGGGTCAGGAGGGGCCAGGCTCAAACAGGCAACCCTACTGGTCATCTAACAACTACTCTTGAGTCACCACCGCCCCACGTATCACAATGATCACTAGTCTGGTATTTTGTTCTCATACAAATGTGACCTCACCACTTCCTCTCTGCAGTGCTGTTGGTGTTTCCCTCGCAGGGGTACGACGCCACGTGCTGGGCGCTGGTCTTGGGCCAGTTAAACAGGCCCTGTCTGGTCTGGTGTTGCTGCTGCGGGCACGGACCTGGGGCTGGATAAGCCAAAGGAAGAAATTTACTGCATATCTCAAAGTTTGACTTTATTGTCAACTCTGTTATATGTACAAGGTTAGAGGTTTACAGGCCCACTATACTATAAACAACAATAACAACAACAATATAGACAGAATAATAACACAAACATTATAGTCAGTGGCTATGTAACTCTCAAACTTTGCGACATAAGACTCACTTATATGACAGACTATGATCTGGTCAGGCTCTGCATCAAGGATCACAGAACCAGTGTCGTAGGGAACCTCCAGAGAGTTGCGGATCTGGTCTATGGTCTCGTTTATGGTGGAGGATGTTGTGGCTTGTACATGGAACCGGCAGTTGTGACTGTAAATAATATCCAAATTGAGTCCAAACTCATAGAAAATGTGAAGAAGCAATTTGAATCAAACCAGTGTAATACATGAGGATGGAGTACTATGCACATAGCATGAGGCTTGTTTAGTTTAGTAAGGAGCGAATCACTGTCTGTGACTCCATCATGTGACTTCCATCGTACCTTGTACGAGAGGTGAGGGGTGACTGCAAAGCACATGAATGAAGATGAAATATCAGAGGTGGGTTTCAGGCAAAAAATCATGATAATAATCCATCATTCCTATGTTTTAGGAATAGTTTCATATTTCATAGTCAACCATTGAGGATTGCATGCTTAAAAAGTGAAATAATGAACATATCATACTGACTTGTTCTGAATTATTTAGTCCGTTCCCAATAGGAGTCAAACTGTAACACATGACATCAGACGTAATTTTATTTTCAATTGCTTTGTAAAGTCACATTAATTTACTGCCCATAAAGAGATAAGGCAATCAATTTGCAAATGAGATGCATTTCACATATAGCCATATGAATATAACATGACCTTTTACACAGAGCTGTTTCATCATAGAAGTATGGCCAAATAGATCAATATAACTCTAGTACAAGTAGATAATAGTCAACACCGTCAGACTCAAAACATAACTGACCTACTAGCCTTCCATAAGAACTCGAAGTTCAATAAAGACATCTTCTCCTTTGTTAAAGTCTCATTGATCTGCAAGGACAATTCATTGGATGAGAGATTATTATATTATAAAGCATAGCATGAAACTCTGAAAGTTGCTTATAATACCCAAGCTTGTATCTTCTGCTCTGCATTCATGGATGATCCAGCGAGTGTGACAGTCAGATCAACCTTGAAAAAACTCTCTGTAGGACACAACTTCATTAGAGCAACAAATAAATAGCATTTTAGATATAATCCAATAATATAATAATTTACAAATATCAAGAAATATCATGTATGTTTTTAAATCTAAAATTATTATTAGGTTGCATTGCCTCTGAACCTCGACTGTAACCTGAGACTGAGACGGAGATGGCTGACCACCTACCTGAGACAGTGCCTTCAGTGGAGACGCTGATAGATGGGATGGTGAAAGCTGAAGAGTTCATGGTTTGATCTGGACCATTGTTCAAAAGAGCATAGTTATTATTATATCACTGCAATAGATGCATTTTTAGCAGATGATACAGTAAAATAATTTTACATAAGTCATTTTGTGTCTAACTTTGTGTTATTTTCAAATTTAGTTTTTTTTAACCCTTAAAGGTGTAGGTTTTTGAACGTTCTAAGTTCCGCAACAATTGAAGGTTCTAAAATTCTATGTTGAATTCAATGAACCCAGATATTCTTTAGAACGTTCATTTCTCAACATTCCTGTCACACCAGTGTGACGGTACTCCTTTAAGGGTTAATGAGTCATTTTGCTTCATGTTATTGTTGGACTAGGATGCAGACTAAAACATGGACAAGTGTGTGGTCGTGAATATGGCCTGGAAATGACTTTCAATAAAAGGCCACCTTTTTAACCCTTAAAGGTGTAGGTTTTTGAACGTTCTAAGTTCCGCAACAATTGAAGGTTCTAACATTCTATGTTGAATTCAATGAACCCAGATATTCTTTAGAATGTTAATTTCCCAACATTCCCGTCACACCGGTTTGACGGTACTCCTTTAAGGGTTGAAATAACCTAAAGGAGAACTATTAGTGATAGTAGACAGACCTGAGGCGAAAGTTGAGATTGGTTTGGAAGATGTCACTGAGCCTGGTTTAGAGCCTGTGACTATAGACGAGGGAAGAAACGTTCCTGAAAGTGACAGATTAATTTGTTGTAAGAAGCAGGGCTGCACTTATCTGTAGAAATCTGCAAGGCAGTCAGTCGTCAAGAGCCAAAGACACTGACAAGAACACATATTTGCAGTCACACATTAAAGTATTGATGTAAATCTTTTTTTTCCCTTCTTAGCCCTTTATCCAGCTACATTACCAGTTGTAGAGGCTGTGGTCAACACCACTAAAGCTGGACTGGTCGAGGGAGAAGACATTGTGGTTACATGTGGAGGTTCTAAGGTGACCACTGGGAGTGACTCTAGAGGACACAATCACAAGACCCAGTATTAGTTTGTGTAGCTCCATAAATACCTTCCTGTCAAAGTTTTGTCTTTATTCTGTAATGGCTGTCTATGATTGCTCAGCAGGTGGCAGCTCTACTTACCCACAGGGCTGATGTAGATGGTGCTGTGGACTGGAAACAGCACGATGTTATCGGCAGAATGCTCATTCTGCAACTGCAACTTCACCTCATGCTGGACCAAGCTGACATCAGCACCAGGAATCACATTCAGGTACACCAAGCATGCAAACCTTTTGACATCAAGTAAAAGACAAATTTCTTGACACATAAAATGGGTAATTTAATAACGTGTGTGTGTGCGTGCGTGCGTGCGTGCGTGCGTGTGTGTGTGTGTGTGTGTGTGTGTGGCACTGTCAGTGCCTAATTTCCTCCATGTGTACAGTAGATGCATTAAAGTTGACTAATTAGACAGAAATTAACAGTGACATCATTGTGTGTTATAATGGTATTTGGAAAGACCTTAAAGCAACACCAACGTTTTTTGTACCTTAAAATAATGTTTCCATAAAAATGAAATTTTCCATAAAAAATTGTTTCCGTGGTTCATCAACTCGTAACAGGGTGAACGGCACTTCTGCATTCGCTTCGCGGCCCTCTATCGGCTATAACCGCACTATGTAAGTTTGCCAGATCGGGTAGCGGATCTGTAGTTCGATGGAATGAGACATAAGAAACTACAAATTTGACTTGCATGATGTCGCAATACATCATAGCCTACTTTCATAAAATCATGCAACAAATTCTACCTTGTCTATGGACATTGTTATTTACAAAGTCGTTGGATAAACAAATAGCGTGCGACAGAGGAAAAGTTCTTTGGTGTTGCTTTAAATTCATACATTTGTGTTGGTGTGTGTGTATGTGTATGTGTGTGTGTGTGTGTGTGTGAACAACAAATGGGCTTATGCTTACTGGTTTTCTATTGGTATAACCATGACTGATTCACTGTCCTGTTGAAGAGAATCATCCTACAAAATCATAAATCATACCTTGAGAATCATTAATACATTGTTCTTATAGTAATAATGAGAATAACAAATACATTGTTTGTGTACTGTGATGTGGTACACACAAAAAGAAAATTACCATCAGCACAGTACTCTCTCCTGTTGTATTATCTCTGTTAAAAGAAAAAGAAATAGGTTTAACTAATTGATTAAATGTATGTAAATTTACGTCAACATATCTCTTAGGGGAAAAAATCCAATACCTTTCTAATTTGGAGACCAACACTGTATGAATATACATATTGGGTGGTAGAACATTTTCTACCTGTAAAATATATTGAAAGAAGAAGTATTCATTACAGCTACTAAATGGATTATTTCATTAATAACAGTAATGAAATGAGTGGAGCTTTCTTGTGCTTTTACCCAGTTGTGGACCAGATCTCTTGCTTTGTACTCATTCGTCTCTTGGGTGTCCCATCGATAAATCATAACATTCATTTGGACTTCATACAGCGACCACACTTCAGAGAAATAAGAGAAAAGAATGCAGCTAAATGTTTATGTTAAGCAAATTAGAACGTACTTGTATTGATACAAGCTGCCATATTGGAGTAAACTACTTGATAAAAGTCAGCATTTTCAGCAAAAATGCGCACTGTTTTTAAAATGGTCATACATGCATATCAAACATAGTGGCCACATACTGTAGTTCTGCTGACCTGGGATGTCATTCACCATACTGACTGAAATTTTTGACTCACCACACTGGTGTTCGGTGTCATCAACAGGGGCACAGCCGTGAGTGTGCCAGTCCTTAGCCATCCATCTCACCACATTCCCGTCCACACATTGCTCCAGCTGGCTGACCGGAAGCTCTTGGTTCCACATGCGGAATCGGGTCACGTTCCCCTGGAAGTCTGTTCCTGTCTCCAGATGCATCTTGCCGTTATTGAGAAAATGCGACGCGCCCAGGGTCAAGTGGCCATCTGCAACGATGTAGTTGCCGGTATGAGTCCCTGACTGTTCTCCACTGTAGGAGATATCGACAGAATTTCCGTTGATGTAGAGACGCGGTGACAGTGCAACCTCAGACCAGGTGATGCAGACAGAATACCAGGTGTTGAGGCGTATTTTAAACGTTGTGCTCCACACTCTGCCAAAAAGCCAGAGGAGAAGGTAATTTTCCCCTGTAAGGCTGTTATCTCTCCCTTTAAGGCCGATATCCACATGGCCTAATCCAGGATGGCTGTACATGAACACAGTCCAATGTGGAGTTAAAATGGATCTCTGGATTTCCACACAGACACTGAGTCCCTTTAGACTCGGGATGGAGTGGGCCAGTTCCCAGTGGGTGCAGCCATATCTCATGAAATCCACCTTCCTCCCCCATAAGCTGGCGGGATCTGGTACAAAGAATCCATAATGGTCAGGGAGGTGGCATGACCATAGTTTCTAAAATACTCAATTTTATGAGCTCATTGATATCTTGATATGGTATTATATGCAGTGTCTTACTCCTGATAATTAAACATTCATCTGTAACTATAATATGTACTGTATGTAATGTAACTGTAAAGAACACTGGGACTGTACCTGCATAGATAAGAGAGGTGCCATGTAGTACTAAAATACTCAGTAAAGTTGAGTAAATTTGTGTTTCTTTGTCCATCATCAACCTGGGAAAGAAGGTTTTGTTATCATTATTTTTCTATATCACCTGGGAAAATTGACTGTTTTACAGTTTAACAATTCCTATTACAAGATCAATTTACTGAAAATGGAAAATCACAATGAATTTACAGTATCATTGCGGATGGGTTTGTATATCTGTACTTGTTTGCTCCCGGGTTAATTGAGATGTACAACAGGAATGTTGTAAAGATTTTAAACAAACAGACCTCACCTGTCCACTAAAATGTTAAAGGTTTAATGGGGTCAACACTTTTACAAGTCCTTTTGATTAAACATTTCTGTCACACACACACACACACACATACTCTCTCAAGAAATTAGAAGGTGCCTACTAAGGCTTTTGTAACATAATAAACATACACATTGCACAGCAAAACCCAAGACACAAACATTCATTTGACATAATTAAAATATTCCATTCTATTCAAATTATTCTCTTCATTTGCTCTATTGAAATTTCTAAATCTATCCAAGACATCAGATAAAACAGTTAGAACATGGACTGCTGTTATAGCCTATGGAATACTGTTGATAGCTTATGAAATACTTTCACATGAAATGTCTGTTATTAGACACTAACATTTTTGTGTAAAAAGTTGTAAATTGTATAAACATTGTACATTTCAGTTACTTTCACTCACCCAAGTTGGTCCCGTCTCTGATGATTCTTATGGAGATTAAATCCAGTGATAATGCTAACAGCACCTTTGCATTACAGCTTTGTCATTTGGCTGCAAGGATGTGTCATGTGAGCTCTGTGTGCTATGGACAGAGTTCCACCTGCCAGGGTTCCTAGCGTGTCCAGTTCCCACGCCTCCTGGTCCTTCCCAGTGAGAATTGAATTGCACCTCACACAACATCTATGGCTAGTGCCACCTCTAATAAAGAAGAAATGCTTTTTTTTTTACAATTTATTCATCCCAAAGGAAATTTGATTGTCACAATAGCATCGTCCTGTGCATGTAAACAAACACAAACATAAAAGTAAAATAAGTTTAAGAAAAAAATAAAATACAAATAATAATAATAAGATTATTAAATGGGTGATTTTTAACAGTGGTGTAGTCTAGTTAGCTGTAGTGGATATACTGTGATGTAGTAGTTAGCTGTAGCTGGTATACTGTTATCAACCCCAAATGTTAATACGTATCCTTGCCTATTTTAAGTGGGTATACTGAGATGGTGATGCTTTTTAAGTGGGTATACTGCGTAGTCCTGCGTACCACGTAGACTACACCACTGTTTTTTAAAAAGGAGGTTTATTAATATTGAACCTTTGGGGGTTTGTGTGTTCATTTGTTGGTGCTCCAGTTAGGCTATGTGTGTATTCCCTTTTATCTCTTTCCTCTTTTGAACATACACCCCCGTTGTGTACATTCACACGTGTGTCTCTATCCACCCATAAATCTGTATTTGCAATGATATGCGTTTATGTGCATTAGTCTGTGTACCTAGATTTGAGGCAAGGCTGGACAAATATTTGACGAAGACAAGATTGTCACATCTATATGTGAAAACAAGATTTTCATGGTAAAACCCATAGCATAGCAAACAGTTTAATTTTCTTTCATTATGGCTGACAATATCTAATGAGAAATCTAGACAAAATAGATTTTTTTGTTAAAGCTTGAAAACATGGTAGTAAGAAAACAATAATAATTGAGTATGTTCATATTGACCTTGAGGAACTTGTCATAGACACGGTGTGTTATGATCTGGTGAAAGACCCCGTATATTTAAAAATAAACGATACATTGTGAGCTTACTGGCATGTGTGAACATGCCCAACAGAAAAAAATACAGTATGTTCATTACGATAATGCAAAATTGTTCTGTGTCTAAAATGGTGAATTGCAAGATTGTAATGTGCTTTTCTAAAGCATGCACTAGGTGGCATGCACACAGCTGCTCTGGGAGTCTGCTTTGGTTACTTTGGCAATTTTACTCAGCTCATGTTGTGTGGAATAAAGGGAGACAGCAGCTGATAAGAATGTGAGTTAGGGAAGTGCAGTTTGCCACGTTTTCACCTTGGTTTGCTGTGTGGTTCATACTAATGTTGTACAAGTCAGATATTTTTGCTTTTGTGACAATGAACGGATTCAAAAAGATTACAGGTAAACTTGCCAGCCTTTCTAACGTCGCTCTCATCACTCACTTGTCATCCACCTCTTCTTTCATGGATTTCATAGAATATGCCAGAGAAGAGCATAATACAATATAAAAAGAGTATAGTTTATTGAACTTTATTGTAAGGTTCATAAAAAAAAAAACATGGCCTAATCAGAGGTTTACTTTTTTTTATCAGAACAGAGGTTTTATCTCATAATACATAAGGCACATACTGAGAAACACCCATTAGTTTCATTAAACTATCGGTGAAAGGTCATTTTTCCTGACTAGGTTGAGATGGACAATTACAAAAGTTGATTTTTGGGTTCAGTGCAGTACGATTATAAACTGACACAAAACCTGGGTACAGATTAAGGCTATTCAATGATTCTGCTGAGAAACAACAGTGATCCATTCAACACTGTTTGATAAAGGGGCAAGATAACATACATTTGGCACTCTATTGCATTAAGACAGAGACACATATCTCAGATGCAGAAGGCATGATCAGTACCTAAATCACAGAGTAAGCTTTATATGATACATGAAAACCCCATCTGGACGACTAAGGACTGACATCTGTTAAGCGTGACACTGATATTCTATACATGATTGCACCACATCCTGTAAGGCACGTCAGGGCCTCTGGTCCAGTTCAGCCTGAGCTCACAGCTTCTTAGCGCAGTCGGAGCAGTAGATGGAGCCGGCTTCAGCGATGAAGCGCTTGTCAGCCAGATTGATGGAGCACTTCTTGCAGTTGAAGCAGTACTCATGCCACGAGCCGCCCTCGTAGTTCACTACGTTTGTGGCTTTACCAAACCCTAGGCGACAAGAATAACGATTGTATGTAATAATGATTCATGAAAATGATCAATACTGTGAAAATAGTCATCAGAAAGAGAGGGGTTGTGTGTGTGTGTGTGTGTGTGACAGAGAGATATAGAGAAAGAGAGAGAGAGAGAGAGAAAGAGAGAGTGAGAGAAAGAGCAAAGGAGAGAGACACTATAAATGTAGTGTGTGTGGATGCATGCGCATGTGTGAGTAGTTCTACCCTCCTGACCTGTGATAGGATTGTTGCATCCTGTGCATTTCTTTGCTACGGTGCTCTTGTAGCAGTCCACACAGAAGGGCTTCTCCTCATGCGAGGTGAAGCGGGTCCCAGCCAAGGGCTTCCTGCACTTGGTGCAGACAAAACAGTCTGAATGCCAGGGCTGGTCCTGGTAGTTCACGCCTCCAGTGGTGATGGGCTAGGAAGACAATAAATACAGCCTTTAGAGCTCAGAGTATCCTCAATACTTACATTTATTACAAATCCAGCATTGTCCCAATCAGTTATAGCTGATAGCTAAGGACCACACATTTTCACAAATTAACTCAAGCAAAACAAGAAAGCAACATGATAAACAGTTGAATAAAAAGCACATGTATATGCTGGTATAACTTCATGACAAGGTCTTCCCCAGTTGCAAACTGACTTGCAGCTATGTAGAGCTGAATACTGCAATGAGGTGATGAGAGTTTCCCCCTTTTAGACAGTTTGAAATAGTTTACCTGCTTACAGCTAGCGCAATGCTTAGCAAACTTCCTCTCATGGCAGTGGGTGCAGTACACGTTGTCGTTCTTGGTCATGAAACTCTGGGAGCGGATGGGCTTTTTACACTGGTAGCAGGTGAAGCACTCCTCATGCCACACATTGCCCTTGTACTCTACATTCTCAGAGCCTGCAGGTGCACAGTGGGGTCATTCTTTGAAGTGATAAATATTGCATTATACTTATCAGACATGATAATAATATAGATATTTAGTCACTGGAGTAGTTAATAACGTCCTGATGTCACCTAAGCATTTGCTGCATCACACAATCAGTTACCAGCTGAACCGCTCAAACAAATATTTACCAAAGTCACAGTGCTTGGAGCTCACATTGCAGTGCCTTTTGGAAATGTGTCAAATAAATGCTGACAACACTTAAACCTGACTTCTGCAGGTTTAGAACAACACATCTAATCTAACAACACAAATAGATGGTCAGATAGAAGATCCCCCAACCAATCAACACCTGATTCTACATGGATGTGATTCTAAACATTTACCAATCAATCAACTTGTGATTTTAGATGCATCACCTAAACAACATTTCATAGCAAACAGAGACACACTAACAAGTATAAAAAGTTATTGGGGGGGGGGGGGGGGGCATGGAGGGGTTGGGGATCTCACCTGCCAGTATGGGCTTGTAGCAGCCATGGCAACGTGGAGCATCCTCGCGGGAGCTGCATTTCCCACACAGGATGCGGTCATCCTTGGTGCTAAAGGACTCCTTGGCCAGGGGCTTGTAGCACTTGGCGCAGCGGAAGCAAGCCTCGTGCCAGTAACGGTTCTTATGGTGCAGCTCCTGGTGTGGAAGGGGAAGGGTGAAGAAAGGATGAGTGAACTCAGCACTGTGTGGTAACAGCATTATAGTATCTAATCATAGGATGGATATGAGATACTACAGATGTGCTACTTGTCTGTCAGCCTCAGCATTTCTATCATGTAGTCATGCAGTGAAGACCAACTTGTAACAAAGCTTTGATAAAATAGGAGATTAATTCATTCACTTATTTTATGTAACCATGTTGGTCCATACAAAGATCCATACACGAGCACTGTCCATACAGACCAACATTGAGAGACATGAGAGCAAAGTTGATCCAATATAGCACTGTTATTGGATCACAGACCAACGGTCAAACTCCCCAGTGGCTATGATGGCCACTCAGGAAGACTGCAGCTTCCTTACCTTCGAGTCAGCCCCGATGGGGCGACGGCATTCGACGCAGTTGTTGGCGCAGAACTTCTCGAAGCAGCGCATGCACACAGGCTTCTCCTCCTTCTTGATGTACTTCTTGCCGTTCAGGTCGTCGCGGCAGTAGAAACAGTCGAAGCGGTCCGTCATGACTGCAGACTGGGAGGGCTGGCGTCTGGACCTGTGTGTGTGTCTGTGTGAGAGAGAGAGACACCACGGGTACAGGAGAGAGGGTGCGGCATCAGTGAGTAAGCTCTGTGTGTATATGAGTGACCCATGGCCAAAGCACTGAACGGAAGAAAGGGGTTGCTAGGCAATACGCGGCCAATGCACGATCGACTCAGACAACTATTGTATGAACAGTAGGATTGACACATAGTAACATGATCTTATTTGGAAATGGATGAACGTCAGTCAGATGTCAGAGACAGAGCACAGGGATGGGGGGGGGGGGGGGGGGGGTTGACAGAGGGAGAGGAACAGAGAGAGGAAGGCAAGGGAAGCAATTGTTTGGAGACAAGAAGCCATTTACACTGTAATTCTGAGGTTTACCAGTAAAGTTTTACATCCGCCAGACATAACATAACGTCTGGCTTTTACATAGACTGGCGAAGTAAGACTATCCTTGTTATGACATACCAAAGACAGAAAGAAAGAGAGAAAAAAGACACTTAAGAAGCTAGTGGGCTCTGTGCTCCTGACAATGCATCGTGCCACTGGGACCGCCCTAGAAAGCCATGGTGCGATGTGTTTGCTCGGACATATTACTGATAAGACTGTGTTTGTTCCTCTTTTCCTTTCACAAAACAGGAACATTAGCGCAAGACACAGCAGCTTGGACGGGCATTGCGTAATCGCAACTGGTAACAAAGCTATCTTCCTGTGCGATACGTTCCACATGTCTGATCCATGCCTAGAAATGGCAAGGGCTTGGTTACGAAGCAACAACATGGGCAAACCAATAGGAAGGAAGATATGGACTTCTGCTGCAGCAATACTCAGTAATTTCATTTCAAGCTCAATACAACATCTGATACCAGGGGAGGATCTGTCCTTTTGTTTTTCAAATTGGATTTATTATCTCAATTAGGTCTCAGTGTCATTTCTCATGTCCAGCAACCACACACAAATGAATCTGTCTAGGACAGACTGAATTGAATTTGGGTGAGTGATAGGTCAGGTATAGAATATATACTCTTTTGATTCCGTGAGGGAAATTTGAACAACTGTGAACAACTTAGTAGGCAGTGCTAAATCCATTTCAACCTCACATGGTAATTCCAAGGGTTCCCTCATCAGTCAAAACAACTTCTTCTCATATTTGAAATGAAGTCATTCGTGGCAGTAAAGGACACAGAACGTGGGTCAACATAACATCAACAAGCCGTGAAAAAAAGTAAAAGAATGCGGAATGCTTCTATCTAGTGTATGTTGCTTTTGCACACGTTCAGCTGACACAGTTTCCATATTTATCTGAATGACTGGCGGGGAGTATCAAATCAAGGTCTGTGTGTCACACCGGGTGTGAATCTGGGCCTAGACATGCCTGCACATATGTCAGCATTGCTATGTGGTGAACGATGGAATGCTCTCGCAATGTCTTGGTTTTGGATGAGACCATCCACACAAGAATGCCTGTCAGCTCTGCTACAAACACAGCAACAACCAGTATCGGCACAATCAGCATAATCAGATTACTAACAAACAAACACAAAAGGTTGACAAAATATTTCACAGTCTAAACAGTTAGGGTTGAATGGTCTTTTAAACGTTTCTTAGAATGGGTTGTGGCGAATGTGTCATGAGAGGACTATTTGGAGTTCCAAATGGACTTTCTTATAAGAAGTTCTGTTGTGGTTGTGGATGAATGCTGCGTGTTTAATCAGTGTAGAATGCTAGAGCAGCTGTTTGTACAATTTCTGAATTACAACTGTAATGAGTGACTGTAGACACGCCAGAAATGAGTGTGTGTGTGTGTGTGTGTGTATGTGTGAGTATCGTCTGGAAAGTGGGCCACTGCTTTAGGCCTGACCACAGTACTAAAAAGCCTGCCATTTCAACCACAGCGCATAAGCACACATATTTCTTTTTAACAATGCAACATGTCTACACTGAATACACAAGTTATTTATGGAAAAAAAGACTTTATTCTTCATATTCTGAAATGTTGATTTAATCAACATGCCAATAAACATCAACATGCCATGTCTCACTGAAAAGTCTGGCAGATTAAAGTCTTATGTCATGCAGAAAGTTCCAGAACTACAGAGATTCATATTTGTAGCGGCAGATCTCTCTCCTGCAGTGTCTGTTTTGCAACACCGTTCCCTGAACTTTCTTTGTGGCCTGGATATGGTTCACAGGGAGGAGGCCCCCAGATCCGTTCTCAAATCTCAGGGCTCCTCCTGAGTTGACAGCCGACAGTGACCTCCCCTCCCTGCACTTTTTTCTCCCCTTTCTTCCTTTCTTCCTTTTTACAGGCTATGCTGCTGCTTCTGCTACGTCTCCACTTCACTGTCCCTGTGCAACAGTGATGAAAGCACCACCGCAAAGCTCTTACCATTCTTCTTTTCTTTTCTCGTGCTGAAATAATGTACTGTACAGTTTTAGTAGTGTTTTCTTTCTTTCTTTCTTTCTTTCTTTCTCTCTCTCTCTCTTCTTACACAATGTCCTGAGACAGACAGACAGACACACACACACACACACACATTCCCAAACTAAGTTTCCTCTTGTTATTTCAAGACCCATTCACGTCTGTCGATCAGCTGGAGGGACTCACTAGGAAACACTGTCAAAGGAGGGCAAAGGAGACACTGTCTCTATCAAAATCATTAACAGGCCACCCGTCTCTCTCCCTTCCCCTGAACAAATTCAAACACTCACCCCTGTTACCTGGAGAAACCTGCAAATATGCAACAAAGCCCAGGCATGCATCAACAGGAAGAGAGGACCATGCCAACACTGACATCAGACATGGTCACGGAAGCCACCTTAAAATCTCTTGCCCTCTTCCCTCGCAGTGCTGAAATCTGATTTGGATCTATCTAGCGATCGAATCGATCTAATCTAATCGCTGAATCAGAGAGCGGGTAACTCTTGCATGCAGCATGCGGGGGAAACAGTTGGCAAGGTGCCCACTGCTCTGTGTTTGCCCATGGGCACGTTTCTTTGTGCCTGTGTGCATAAGTCATTCACATCAAGACCTTCAACTGAAGGTTAGATACTGGGACATGGGAACAGTCAAGAGTCAAGAACGTCAACAACATCTAACTCTTCCCTCTAAAACCATAAAAAAAAACATATCCTCATACATCCATACACACACATCTTTCAAACTCACTCTTTCTCTCTCTCTCCTTTGCTCTCCGTTTCTTCCCTCCGTCTGTCTGGGGAGGTTGTTTTTTAAACATAGGCGATAGAAGGGTGTGGTGCTGTTCTTTACCACTGGACGTGACCAAATTAGAAATGGGGAATGACATCATGCAACTATACAACTGGTGGCACGCCTGTCTTTCACTGAAACCTGAAACACACACACACACACACACACATGTACAATGGGGGAGAAAGGGATGCGCAAGCACACACACACACACACACACACACACACACACACACACACACACACACACACACACGCACAAATGCTTTCCCCCATCTACAGTAACCAAAGGAAAGGAATGAGGAGCTGAATAAAGTCTCCCATGCCTCTCAAATTAAAGACATCAATTCCCATAGGCACCCGTGCACAAACACACTTCGGGGCAGAGTGATAAGTTTTAAAGAGAAATGGCAAGGAGTGCAAATCTGTCTGGCTGCACAGCTGGGAAAACACTGGGGGTCTCGGCTGGGTGTTATACTGGCATGATCTCCTCCCTCAAGAATGTGGGGAAAATCGAGGAGGCAGGAAGGCTGGAGAACAGTGGCAGAACCTGAGCCAGATGACTGACTACCGGCAAAGAAACACACACACACTCTCTCTCTCTCTTTTTTTCTCTTTCACTCTAACACACACACACACACACACACACACAGATGTACAGAGAGAAAAAGAGAGAGAGACAGACAGAGAACTGCATCATGGGGCACACAAAAACGGTGAAACACAAGGCTCACTCACATTAGTATCCCTCCCTTTCCTGTCAATATTTCCCTGTGGAAGATAAGAGCTGGGTAGCAACTGCATAGAAATGTTTCATGACGGCACAAGGCATGTTCATGCAAGGCACAGTGAAGCAAACATGCTGAAATTGTTTGGACAATAATAATGAGGAATATCAGGAATTTGCTCAACACCAGTCTCACAGTCAGGCCTACAATAATCCAGACATTCATATGCAGATGGGCACACAGACAGACACGCACACACGCACAAGCACACACACACACACACAGAGAGAGAAAGTGACTGTATTTATCTATGTATGACAGCAATCTTATCTATCAGCAGACAATAATATAATATACACAATTTCTACACAAGGTCTAAGAAGTGATAATATGCACAGTCATATAGACATGCATGTGTGCACACAAACAGCCTTAGAGGAGACCACCTCATGCTTATAGTGCCATCATACTTTATGTGAGCAATCCCTGAACTTGTGCATGGCAAAGCTAACACAAACTCTTTTGATTGACAGTGGGATGGACCAAAACCACATCGCTTTCAACTTTGCCTATGATCACATTTCTATCATCCTGTAGCTATGCAACCAAACCAAACTACACACAAACAAGCACAAAAACCATTAGTAATTTCCTATATGACTAAGCATTCCTGCTAATTTTACACCTAATTGGGTATGCAATTTTACAAGGCAGCCTGTAATGAACTGACTCATTGAAGGCACATCGAATTTCAACAGATTTCAATGTCAACATATTCTCTTCTGACTGAAATCCGTGAATAGCAGTGCCAAAGGCCCTCTGGAAGGATCTCTGAAATGAGAAATCCACCCGTGAAACATGCTCGTACTCCAGTGGGAGGCTTAAGAAGAGCCTCCTACAGTACATGGATCACTTGTACAAATCTTTTTCTCAGACATCTTTAAATAGCAAGGAAAACACTCTGGCAGAATTCATCTAAAGAATGGGGGATGTTGGGGGTGACTGCCTATGGAAGCACGAACGCTATGAAAGCTAACATTTCTCTGATGTTCTCCACACACACACACGCACACAGATACACACACACACACCTAAGGGGGGAAAAGCACTTTACAGTTATCATCAGCTGCTCCAGCGCCAGCGGGTCCAACGCTGTGAGTCACCTCTCAGACTGGAACCAATCGATCTGGGAAGAGCTTGAGACAGGGGAAACAATGCATAAACTAAAAGCAGTGCTCTCTGGCCTTGGGTGTGCAACTGCTCAGCAGCCTTAGGAGAGGGAAATACCTCATCTGCGCTCACTATATAAATAGGCTACATATAATAGGTTTCTTTACCAAGCTGTCAGCTGCTGGATGTGGACTGTGTGATGAGGCCTATTCAAATGACCTCCCAAGCCCTTGCAGGAGTAATTAAATAACACTTGAATGGCTAAATAATAAATAAATAATAGTTAGTGTAAACATGTGTATTTGTTTTCAGATTTATTCTCCACTTTCATTCCTCACAAGCTCAGCTCAGCTTGTCTGAATGTCAGTGCTCGAGATGACTGTCAGTGCTCGAGATGACTGAATTATGTCTGTCCTGATCCCTGATTCTTGTTGCCATGTTGTGATGATGTACCAATTTAGCGACTCAAAACTAATCTAAAAGTCTATATTGCATGCTGCATTCCTCTCCACTATTCTTAGCCACTCAAGGGCCCATGGAAGGAAATGTTTTCGGATTACTCTGAACAATGAGTTGAGACCCAGGCCTGACGATGTGGTCAGTGTAGTGGTCTGTGGTGTGCGGGGATATTCTGAGTGTCAGCACGTTGGTCAAAGCCATTCAGGGACCCATGAATTTCATTTGTACTCTCTCTCTCTCTCACACACACACACACAAGCAGACACACACAGACATGCATGCGCGCGCGCACACACACACACACACACACACACACACAGACACACACAGACATGCATGCACACATGCACACACGCACACACGCACGCACACACACACACACGACGAGCAGATGCACACAGACACACACATTTGTTTACTAGTGTTACTAGGAATCTATAACAATTTTATTTTATTTTTTAAAATTAATACTCAAGATATGAACCTTACTTTGGCCCCTTAGTATTTTAGACTATGAGTGCTGTTTGAAAACTCTCTCTCTTTCTCTCATTCACTCTGTGTGAGAAAGAGAGAGACAAAGAAAGAAAGAAAGAAAGAAAACGAGAGGAAAAGAATGAGTGAATTTGTTTGAGTGAGTTGTGTGTTTGAGGATGATGACAGATTTTCAGACATTTCTGTCCTGCTGTGCTGACTCCAGTGTACACCCACACACACACACACGGCGATCAGATGTACACAGACGCACATACATACATTTATTTAGTACTAATATTACTAGGAATCTATAACAATTTAATTTTATTTAAAAAATTAATACTCAAGATATGAACCTTACTTTGGCCACTTAGTATTTACCATAAGTGCTGTATGAAAACACTTTCTCTCTCTCTCTCTCTCTCTCTCTGTGAGAGAGAGAGTATGTATGTGTATGTGTGTGAGTGAGAGAGAGAGACAAGGAAAGAAAGAAAGAAAGAAAGAAAGAAAGAGAAAACGAGAGGAAAAGTGTGAAAATTAGTGAATTTGAGTGAGTTGTGTGTTTGAGGATGATGACAGATTTTCAGACATTTCTGTCTCACTGTGCTTAACATGCTGCATTGTACACACACACACACACACACACACACACACACACACACACTAACACGTAGCCTATGAAGAGTAAAATAACAGTAGAAGAATGTTAATTGTTAAGAGGGGTGCCTTTTAGGCTCCTGCACATGCCCTGGCCACAGAGCACACCCTCCCCAGAGTGAAAAAATCTTAACAAGAAACAGCCGTCATATTTATAACCAGCATGCAGAGAATGTATAGGCCTACAGCCAACGCCCCTCCGATAGACTCTATTTCATTATATAAAAGTTAATGTTTTTTCCCCCTAATGCAGTCTTTGAATACTGACCAAATCAACACCTTCATGTAACAACTGGAGGAAATAAGGTGGATAGTGCGGAAGGAACGGTTATGTCTCACAGACTAGATGCTCATCACATGGGTCTTTTTAAACATGATCAGAGAGGGTAAAAGTCTCACTCAGGTGAAATAAAACAGTCTGGTGAGAACTGCTGACAGTGTGATTTCAGTAGAAAAATGGGGGAAACGTATAGACTCTTGGAAAATAAGAAACGTTTAGCTTTTTCCATTCCATTTTCCAGTTTATCGGCAAAAGCTTAGGTGCAAAAAAGCATTCCTCAATTACATAATTAGCCTATGCGATAAACCCTCACACCACAATGTAGCCCACTCTACTGACATTAATTCTGTCCACAATTTACAATCTACAATAACGGTCTGGTGCCAGTGCGTTTTACGGCGCATTGCGCAATATGACTGTAATGTCTGAAACTTAATCTAGCTTATTTGCAGTAACATGGTTATAAGTTAGTTCAGGGTAACGAAACTATAGACTACAATACAAATAGATAGAAAGTTAGAAAACGATACAACTTTTACTCACCAACAGGAAATCAGCGTATAATATTGTGCACGCTCTCCTGTCCAAGTTTCCTTTGCACTTTGAACAACCCGCATAAACCCTGCACGTAGTCTAAAGGAAAAGACTTGAAAAGAAGACAGGATATGATCAAAATTCTACAGTCACCGTCTCAACGAACCAGGAGTTCTCAGTCCATGCTACCATTGGTTTAAGACCGTGGGGCATGTACTTCCCTTACAGCTCGCCTAACCATGAGTTGGAAACAGACGACTGTCTCCTCCGGGATAGAGCGCCAGTCTTGTTGTTCATGTAAGTTGCTATGGTAGCCTGTTTATATGGACTATGAAAGCCATGCAGCCTAATTATGCAAGCCCACATGAAAGAAACGGCCATTCCTTTCCCACTCCAATACCATTGCGAAGTCTTTAAGCGTTAACATTTTCAAATATGTCGTTTACCCCTTGAAAATGATTCTGGTGTGGAAAAAAATGCTGCTACACTTCAGGGCGAATGATGTCTCATATAGTGTAGCCTACTACATGATTAGAGTTTGTGATCCCTATGTGCTATTAAGATGAATAGAGTATGTCGGATGTTTTCCCGTGACCATTTTTTAAAAGTCTGTTCTGATGACATGCAGTCCATTTAGCCTCCAAGTGAACCAAAGTACACAGTAAACATGTTAAAAGAAATGTGATATGCAAATTACCCAGGCGGTAAAATGTTACCGCACAATCCTATCGCAGAAATAACAACTTTATCTAAAGGCATGCAGAACTTCAACTTCAGAGATCACAACACAAAGTGCATAAAACGTTTAATCAGTGACTTTACAGGACAAGTCTCATTAGTGTACAAAGTAATCTCTTATAAGTCATTTGGACATGACCCTATTTGTGAAGTGAGGTTAGACAATACAGCATTAGGCACTTAGTGCAGGTGCACAGTTTGGCTTTATCATTGCACAGACAAAAAATAAAGTACTTGGCTGTAACACAGGGTTAATCTCACTACCCCTGTTGCCTCTTGGCAAAATCACTAGAAACACTCTTTATCTTTCCAAACATTAAATACCAAGGAAAGAAACAGTAACTCTAACAGTAACACGGGATAGAAGTGACAAAGAAACACAAATTCACCAGTGGATGAGACAAATAAATATGTAAAATAAATACTTACGCACACACACCACACACAAACACAACAGTGCACAAATATACAGAAATCTTAATCCAGAATAGAAATTAATTCTCACAAATAATTTAGTGTCTATATTAAAATGTGGAGGTATAATAACTGTTGTTGGCTTTAACATGAATTGGCTAGATGAATGACTCACTTTCAAGGAGTCTTACCATTAATACTTCCTAAGTGTAGTGTTTTAAGGTACGATTAAAAACAAGCTAAAAAAAACCTAAATAACATAAAATCCTGAAACAACAGGAATATCACACACTTATTGCTTACCCTATACACATCTAGGGGTTGGCCTCAAAATCTGGCAGCAAGGGTGTTAAAAAGGCTGGGAGGGATCACGTACAGTATTTGTCAGTAGGTCGTAGCAGGATGTAACTCATAATAGGAACTCATCTTTTGCTTAACCAGAAGGCACTTTGGGTCCATATAAGTGGTTGGAGGAGCTGCTTCGCGTAACAGCGCTGATAGCTGTCTCAGTGTACATGGGGCTGCCCATGCCCTCGTTGCCAATCAGCTCAGAGTCCTCATCATGTAGGCCACCTCCGCTCTACAGCAGGCCACAAACACACCAGACAACAAACAAACAATAAACAACAAACAAACGATGACATGCTTGTAACACACACCGCATCTGCAGGGTGTCAGGTACTACTGATATGCATGTAGTATAAATAATGCATAAGAATATTTGTCTGCATGATTACTATCAGTTCAACTTCAGGTATGTGTGTCTGTGTTTGTAAGACAGTGAGTTAGATTGAGAGGTAAAACAAGTATACAAGTTTGTGTATTTATGTTTATGTGTATGTGACAGAAAGAAGATAAATATATGTGTGTGTGTGTGTGTGTGTGTGCTAGACTCACCTGGTAGGCCTGTGAAGTGGTGAGACAACGTGCCAGAGGTCCACAGCACGTGGGCAGTGTGGTGGTGAGTGGTGGTCCACTGTGTGTCAGAAATGGCTTCAGGTACCTGGAGCATAAAGTCAAGGCCTTCACCACTCACTGTCCCACTCTTAACATCACCAAAGTCCTTTTAGGCAAGTCCCTCCACTCGGCCGCCATATTGCAACGCATTTTGGGCAGGGGCGGAATATGTGTAGACAACTGCCATGTTTGCGTTACAAACTAACCCCATACATTTCTATGGGAGATTCTTTGAGTGCTGTGTCTCCTCATTAGAAAGTTTCTGGCATCACCCACACAAGGACAACTCTCTTGCTAGTTATTCAACGATATCGCCCCCTAGTGGACATAATTTTAGCCCTTCTTACATCAGCAGGTTTAAATGTGCGCTAATACTGTTACACATCTATTTTATCCATTTTGTTATTACAACTCTTCTGATGCCATCTCATTTCATGGGTCAATGTGCCGATAGTAGTGTAGTGGTTATGGAGCTGGGCTAGCGTGCAGTAGCCTGAAAGATGTGGGTTCAATTCCCGGCTTCCACCGTTGTGTCCTTGAGCAAGGCTCTTAACCCCAAGTTGCTCTGGGGACAATGTAACCCCTTGTAATATAGTTGACATAGGTAAGTCACTTTGGGCATCAGTGTCTGCTAAATGAATAAATGCAATGAGAATGACATGAACAAGGAAGATTTGAGAAATCCATCCTCCACAAGACACTGGCCCTTTCACTGTAGTTTTGTGCACTGTGGGAGTGCAAAAGCAGGCATTTTGTTATTTTTTAACCATGTTAAGTGTAAGTGTATAAGGTTGAATGAATCCTTAGAATCCTTGGTATCTGAATTAGGATACTTGTGGTCAAAGGAGTGCCACATCCTGAAGGGCCAGGCTCCCTCATGTCTGACACCCCTCCTCTCGATCCCGTCCACACCAGTGATCTGCAGGTAAACAGACAGACAGATCAAAACACAAGCACACAAACATTTACATTACTTGAGTGCAAACTAATAATATATCTATTAGACAACTACATATGAATTGTTCTATGGCTAATTATATTAGGGACTACAGTATCGTTGTTTCTATGGAAGTGACACACAATATGACCACAACTTACAGGATTGTCTTGGTCTGAATCCACCCCCACACTGTGAAAGAGAGTAATAAAAGCTAATGTATAGCTTGTTCATACATCATTTTAATCAAGAGTGCTATTGCCTTTTTACACAGTGCATTC
Source organism: Alosa sapidissima (assembly GCF_018492685.1). Lineage (NCBI taxonomy): Eukaryota > Metazoa > Chordata > Actinopteri > Clupeiformes > Clupeidae > Alosa > Alosa sapidissima. The sequence goes on along the minus strand of NC_055961.1, from coordinate 15,957,079 downwards.
GGACTGGCTAAAACATCGATCAGAACATATCTTCCGTCCTGCATTATTGGGAATGAAGAGGTCACAGCACAAGTGACTAGGGTCCAGTCCACTCACCGAATGTTCATGAAGGACAGCAGCTGAGTGGTGCCACCCCCACACACCCACACGGTGAAGAAGACGATGAGGAGGGTGCTGGAGAACGTCATCCGCCGGGCGTACGTTGTGGTGTCCCGGATGGCCAGGGCGAACGCCATGGCCCCACGCAGACCTGGGAGGGCCCAGGAATGGAGATTGGGGGGTTAACGGGACTAAGATAAGACAGGGCTAAAGTACATGTACCACAGCATTAGGTGGTGCCCCACACTAGCTATCTACCTTAGACACAAATATAGAATACAGATGAATATAGAGTCTGTTGGTTGGGTGTTTTACTGTGACATTTTAACAAGACTTTCTGTAAAAGAAAAAAAAGAAAAATAAGTCATATGACACTTTGTCCACTTTGGCTGGAAAGTTGGAAAAAGCTGTTTAGGAGAAACCTGGACGCAAGCTTTTTGTGGACAAAAGTTTGAAGAAAGCTGCTAAGTGCAAAAGTACTATCTGTGACGGCACAAAGAACAAGCAGTCTATTATCTGGAAGATGACCTTAGTTACCTATTAACCATTCAACTGACAGTGAGGTGTTTAACAATCATGATGTCAGATAAAAAACGTTCCCATGCTCAGACATGTCTCTCCTGTTCTCCGAATCAGCTACATCATAGGGCTATAAAACAGAGAGGGGAACAGAGTGGGAAAGCATATGACTGAGCTTACCTGAAAACATCATGACATGCTGGAAATTGGAGCTGATCTTGTTTTTGCGGCCAAGGTTGAGCAGGAAGGAGAGAGGATAGATATTTGCTGCCCGGCCAAGAAACACAGCGAGCTATCGGGGCAGTAGTCAAGGGCTGATATGGAAAAAGAACTGTTTAACACTAATGACCAAAAATTAACAGACTGGATAAGACCTGTTTCCTGTTTGCACTGTTAGGATACAAATGCTCCCAGAATGAAGAGGGGGTTGAATACATGATACTGGAAGGAGAATAAAGTCAAGCCCATGTAAGAGAAGATGAAGTTTTCAGCCAGGAAATTCAGCAACTCAAAAAGCTGTGAGAGAGGAAAAAAGTCCAGGTTAACACGACAAATTACACAGAGGTTTTGTTTTTACCACTCTTGGCACATGTGTTTGTTTCTGAACAATAAACTAATTGTGTAATTTAATCATAAATCACTGATATTTACTTTTATTAAAATTATATCACAAAAACATCAAATGAGTAACAAATGGTTGACATAAACTGGGATGGGCATCACCTGTTTGGTCCTGTCCTTGGACTCGTCTGAGAGGTTGTTGTACGTGTAGTGGGCCTGAGTCATTCCGCAGAAAAGCACAGCTACAACACCTGTGGAAAGACACCAGGAGTACAAAAATATATCAGTAGGAAATATGGTGGTTTGTATATGAGAACGGGGATGGTGGCAGAACGTAGTAAGAGAATCTGCGGCACCAGATCACCGCATTGTCATCATGGGGTGGTTTAAGCACCTCTACGACCCTGCAGGCAAAGTTGGCCCAGATGTCATCATGCTGAAATGGCAGAGCGAGAGGGGGAAAACCAAGAGTGACCCAAACAATTGTGGGGTGTATCAGGAACGGGCAGGAGGAGGAGTACAGGAGCCTGGTGGAGGACTTTGTGCAATGGTGCAAACTCAATCATCTTAAACTCAACACTTCAAAGACCAAGGAGATGGTGGTGGATTTCCACAGGTCTAAGCCCACTCTGCTACCAGTCCCCATTGATGGGGTCAATGTGGAGGTGGTAAGCACCTACAAGTATCTGGGTCTCCACCTGGACAATAAACTGGACTGGTCAGCCAACACTGATGCACTCTACAAGAAAGGGCAGAGCAGGCTGTACTTCCTGAGGAGGCTGCGGTCCTTCAATGTGTGCAGCAAGCTCCTCAGGATGTTCTACCAGTCTGTTGTTGCCAGCGTCCTCTTCTATGCAGTAGTATGCTGGGGAGGAAGCACAAAGAAGGATGCGGGGCGAATTGACAGGCTGGTAAGGAAAGCTGGCTCTGTAGTGGGAGCTGAACTGGAGTGCATCACTTCAATATCTGACAAAAATACCCTGAACAAACTGATCAACATCTTGGACAATGAGTGTCACCCACTCCACAGCACTATTGTTAAGGAAGAGCCTGATCAGCTGGAGACTTCGCTCACTGCCTTGCACAACAGACAGACTGAGGAAGTCATTTGTCCCCAGGGCCATTGAACTGTTCAATGCTTCACTTAAGGGAAGAGGAGAGATAGACTTCTCTGCATAGTCTGTCTGCCTCTTCACCCCCCCCCCCCCCCCCCCCCCCCATGTTTGAATACTGTCTGTCCACTAGCCACTTTTTACCACTGTATTTCTGCCTCACTGTTTGCGTGCTATATTAGCACATTAGCACATATGCATAACCCCTCCCTCCATGCCATACCAAACTGTGGCCACACTTATACCTTTTCTTAAAAACGTTATATATATATATATATATATATATATATATATAGACTTTATTCTTGCACTGTTGCACTGTTGGACTTACTCATTTGCACTATCACCATGACCACTATCACCATTGCACTATCACCGTGACACTCATTCACACAGAGCACCTTACCTTACTATGCACAGAGAACCACAGGCTCAGTCCCTGCCTCAGTCATTGCAAGCGCCTCTTGATTGATTAATCACCTCTATGTGGATACTGTTTTTAGAATTGATTTAGATTAAGTGTTAGTTAGTATAATTTGTATTTTAGTATGTTCTTTATCTTCTACTGTCCTTATTGCTTAGTTGTGTTTTTATATTATATACTTTTAATTTTTTACTTTTTCTGCTGTGAATGTGTGTGTGTTGTGTGTATGCTACATGCTACTGAGACCTTGAATTTCCCCTGGGGATCAATAAAGTATGTATGTATCTATCTATTTATTTATTATCTATCTATCTATCTATCTATCTATCTCCACTGTCCCAACTAGGACATCAGTCCTACATCTGGAAAAATCACCATGGAAAAGAATAAGCAGACGCAGGACTGAAAATAGCCCTCTTAGGCCTACAGAGATTTGAAAGGAAGGTGAACTGTGTGAGGAGTGTATAGACATGGAAATAATCAGACAAGTAAAGACAAGGAGATAACCACAGAGCAGTCAGGCAGCTGCCATGGCAGACCTTCGCCCCTCTCCCCATCTTAAAAAAAAGTGTACAAATATTCCAGCACCTGGATCCTGATGCAGATGAGTGTGTAGGAGGACTGAGGTATGGTTACCCCCAACCTTATAGGGAAATTTGAATCATGTAAGCGGACGGACACACACACACACACACATTATATTACACATTATATCTATTATAATATTCAAATAATATATTATGATACACAGTCACAGACAGTCACATATTTCTTCTCTAGTACCCTGACCACTTGTGTATCTTTGTGGGTTTGACTGTCCTGTTGTTTGCCTGACTGTGCCTTGTTGCTGGTACCTGTGAATCCACAGGCCTCGGCCAGCAGGAAGGTGCTCCAGGACATGAGGAAGAACAGGCCCGTCTCCAGCAGGGGAAACTCGTGCAGCTTGGTGAACTTGGTGACGTGCGGACAGACACAGAGTCAAGGAGAGGAGCAGAGCACATGACTGCAGATAACACTGAGTCAACAGCACAAGCCTTCCCACAGGCGGACATTTACAGAGGGTTAATCACAAAGGGTAAATAGTACAGAGCAATAGAAGTCCCCACAGATACTTTGCCTACATGCAGGACGATTCAAGATTTTTTTTTTGCCAACGGCCATTTGCCTTTTAAATACTGTAACTTATAGTGATTTTCATTTATTTTAACCCTGCAGATTTCATATTTGTAAAGTTAATGTGTTTATGCTATGGTGTTCATGTATTTATTGTCCTTTATATGTCAGTTGTGATTTGTTTGGCTGAGGTATCTATGGATACTGCTGTCTTTCCTACAAATTGAAGGTAATAAAGATGTCCATTTTAAACAGGTTATCTGTAAAGGATATGAGAGAGGTCATAACACCAGTAATCACTCCAAGGGCAAAGGATCCACTGAAGACAACCAGGAACACACCAATAGACTTCAGCATGGCACTACCATCAAATGTGTGGTTGTTATCTCCTGCTGGCTGGTAAGCTATAATAGATCTGTGGGGCAATGGCAAACATAAAAGAATACAATTTCCACTGTATGACAAAGCTGAAAAAGAAGCAGATGTTGACTAATGCAGTGGTTCTTAACTGGTCTGGCTTTGGGACCCACAATTTCCCATGTTCATTTAGTCGTGACCCATATATGTTTTTAGCGTTCAAGCCAACGGATACGGTGAGCTACATGGTAAGATACGCAAAGTGTGTGAGTGTAGGCCTACTTATTTGGAACATGCTGATGTTTGACATTACATTTGTGTCTTCAGGATATTAAGATATTAGATCTTAAATGGGTGATTATTTATTTATTTTTTTACCCACAAGTTCCGCGACCCACTTTTTGGTCCCGACCCACCAGTTAAAACACTGGACTAATGGTAAACTTACGAGGACAAAACGATGGCCACAGCATCATTAAGAACGCTCTCCCCAAACAGCAACGCGTAAAGGTCCACGTCCACCTTCAGCTCATTAAATATGGCAAGAACTGTCACTACAGAAAACAAAAGACACTATTAAAGGGTGTACAACTTCAGAGAGTGAGATCAATGCCAAGGTACAATACACACTTAGGCTTCAGTTTACTAAACATGTTTACTTAATATTAATGAGGACATATTTGCTGGACAGCTAATCACATCCTGTGACTATGATGTCTTAAACTTATTTTCAATGTTCTGTGGAGAGGGGAGCCCTCTAGTGGAAACCAAGAAACCAAGAGAATCTTTCTGTCCCAGAATGTCTAAATGTTCTTAGAGAAACCAAAAGAATATCTCCTGCTGTTTATCTCCCTCCTGGAATAAAATCAATATTAACCAAAACCAAAGCTGATTTAACTGGTGTACCATTATACACTGTACATACAAAATATAGTTTTCATAAAAGTTTTATGGAAATTGTTTGCACTCTGGGCATGATAAGCTGCTATGATTCCCAAAGTACTTTATTTCCAAGTCAAAACAAGTATTCACAAAGGTCTCAATAAATTGTTGTTTTGCACGATGTGTCTAAATTGAGATTTCACAGATCAACTGTGCCTATACTGGGAAACACAGTAACGGTGTTTACACTAAACACAATGGCAAAACATCCACTTTCAAGTGTTTTGTTTTGTGTGTGTTCATCTTTGTGTTTACATAATATATATATATTATAGGACATTTGGAAATTGTGTAATAAAAGTGATATCATTGTTTATGTCACTAAATGCCTTAATGAGAATAGTTGCATGCTATGTACCTGGATCTGTGGCAGAGATTATGGCACCAAAGAAAAGGCAATCGGTGAAGAAAAAGTCCCCTTGAATTTGGCCTACAGCTTTCATAAAAGCGACACAGCCATACAGTAACAACCTACAATAAAGGAACAGTTTAGTCAGGCAAGGCTCATGATATTACACCGGTAAGGAAGGAAAACACAGTGCTCATTGCACTCACCCAATGACAATGCATGAGATGGCTGTGCCCACAAAAGCATAAGACAGAATAGAGCCCAGATTTCTGAAGAAATGCCTCTGAAAATATAGAAACCAAGGACAAGCCAGGGCAGTCAGTTTTTACCGCAGAGAAAAAAAAATGTGTCTTGACTTCTACTGGCATGATGATGTAACTCACAGTCATGATATGTTGGTGTTCCCCAACATTAGACCACTTAGTTTCTCTATTTCTAACACCTCAACATGCACAGCATTAGCCTTCAAAACATACTACAAACATTTTGATGTTTACCATTATGGTGGGCCTACTTCGATATGGCTGCACCTATTGTGCAAGTGAGCTGTGTAAAAAGGATCTCTGATTTCACTGACACATGAGCATTTGTTTAAGGTTGCGTAACCTTACCCTTTTCAGGCTGTAGCCTGCATGAAAGATTATAGGAGGCAGCAGGATATTGAAGAAAATCTCTGGGTCAAAGGTGACCTGGTGAAGAGAAGAAAGCTTACTGTTGAAAACTAAGACAGTCTCCAGTGCAACAGCTCAAAGTCATTACTCTCAATAAGACTTTGAATAACGATGCCGAAGCACAAGGACAACATTGTTTGTTGGTAATTTGGTAGGTACCTTCTTCAGCATTTCAGCATCTGGGACATCTTGCCCATCAGTATCTCGTACTTCACCCTTCAGTGTGTACTCGTAAAACTGACCACTGACATTGACCAGTATGGTGGCTGGACTGGAAGTCATGGCACAGCTCAAAGTGACATTGTTAAGATCCCTTTGTCCATGCACCCCAAAACGTAGTATCACACCAACCAACAAGCCTGTTAAAAAATAAATAAAATAAAAAACATTACAGAGCAGTAGGAGTTATTATTTGAATTACTACCACACTGGAAAACATCGTGGCCTAAATCAAAGTGTTTACTTGTGCTGGGAAGGACACATAGTCAATTTAGGCGCTGCCCATTATGAATTTCTGTTCCATCGGATACCTGTGACCAAGGGGGCAAAAACTTGATAACTAGTAGTGATTGTTAAACTAGGCTCTAGCGTCAAGGGTCTGAACACGAGTTTCTAATCTGTAAAAATTAGACAGCACAAGCCCAAGAAAGTTAACACAGTATATCAGATAACCCTATCAGTCCTGAATAAATGACTGTCAGGCTTATGATATTAACATATTTCCAAGTGGACATGTGGTACCAAGCACAAGTTTAGGCTAGTTGCAGGCTACCACATCATCCCTCATATTCTTACCATAGATCATTGCCAGTCCTGTTTCATGTAAAAACCTGAAACGGCGATGCTTGAAGAGCCATATTGTTAAAATGGTTAGCGTTAGAAGCATAATAAAAATGAGAAGATCGGCACTATCCTGTCTGTGGTCTTCTTCTGCTTTTCTTTCTGATATTACATTTGCCATACCGGTGTTCTGGGTTTGACAACTTATATTAGGTAACGTTAACAGACATATTATGCAAACTAAAACGACCAATTCAGTTTTTTTCAGAGAGTTGTAACTTCTGTTTTTAGATCCCATTGTGTAACCATTTAACGTCAAATCTCCGCAATATCAATTAACTATGCAGTCGTTGTCATCGTTCTGCGAACTTAAGTAGCACGGACTACAGAAGTCTATGCAGTTTTGACTGTAAGCGATAGCAGAGCCCGTTTACGGAAAGCCGGATCACTCTCTATTAACTCCATTATACCTGCAATCTGCTGCAGTTCCGCTAGGGGCGATCACGAATAAGTGCAAAAACAATGGGGGACTATGGAGCTAGACGGCTAAATGTGTCTCTTTAACCTGGTTGTCCTTGAAAAATCGAAGATTGGATTGTGGTTTCTGCAAGATCAATATGGATTATAGGTCAAAAGTTGAATGAACGAGTACTTACGTCCTTTCGATTTCTTACAGGTTGGGTCGTTGTTGCCCACAACTCACTAGCTTTCTGCTAATGAATGACGTCATTGACACATTTGAAAGGCTTTTTAGAACAAAGAAGTGACTCCAAAAATATATTACTCAGCGGTGTGTATTTTATCTGCCCTCTCTTTCGCATGCAACATTCAAATTTCTGGCCAAAAAATTATATCCCGAGAAAAGTGGATTTGAGGGGTACAGCTCCATAGCCCTCAATTCATTCTGCACTTATTCGTGAGCGCCCTCATGTGGAACCAGAATTGGAACTGCAACCAGTTCAGAAACCGGAAGCTTCCCGAGAGTGGCGGTTCTCCCCTTATTAGACATTCTCTGGCGATAGCAACTGCTACTTTCTTGACAGCGGAAGTCCAAACGTGTAAATAACTGAATCCATTTCAAAATAAAAGCCAAACTCATGCAATGACCACATTCAACCAAATAGCAAAATAACACCAATATGAATAGCATCAAAGCACCCATAGACCGTTGGTTGGTTGATTATTTTTTTTATTCAGAGAAATCGAATGATTGCAAAAGTTAAAAGCATGACAAATGTGAAGAAATTAGAAAACCTCTGAAATGAAATCTGCTCAGTGCAACCCCAAATCTCCAAACACAATAAATACACCAATCCCAATCACAATGTCACTTGTGAGGGGACGTGAAGAAAATAATTACAACAAACAAACAAACAAAACAAAAAACAGCAGTGTAACTGCCAGTGCTTAGTCCTGATGTTCATGATCTTGTCCTGGTATGAGCCAGCGGACACTGTCTGTTCGCAAGATGGCATACACTGTAAAGCCAATTATAAACAGGATAGAGAAGACAAGGAGCCAATCTATGCTCTTCACAGGCACACTTGGAAGAGGACCGATAGTATCCTCCTCTGTCACAATCTGATCTGAAATGGCTTCAAAACCTGCAAGAAAAGAGATGACATCAACATAAGTTACTGACAGACTAACATTTGTTTAGACAAACTGCTGTTAGACAATGGTTTTGAAATGTAATGTTTTTATACACTAACCTGTTTGATTGACTATGAATGATGTCAGTGTTTCAAGGGTTCTGTCTGTGTGATTAAACCTGGCCATTGGTTTCACTCCTTGAAACAACAGTATGTTGGGGACTGCAACTGTACCAAATCGCGTGGAAAGACTGAAAAAGATCAAGAGCACAAGTAAGCTAAATGTCTACATTTACACTAAATACAATTTGTTGGTATAATATTTAATCACTGTTTAATAAATTTGACATTTAAGGTAGAGCCTACAATTCTGGCAAGAGGTTGATGATACTGCATCTCAGTGCTCAGTGTAATGTTTACAGTGTACATAGAATGCTTTATGACAGTGACATAAAGCATGACCAACTGCAGAAAGGCTAGGCAATCAAGGACATGGGTAGATAGATGGAGGAGAAATCAAAAATAATAAATAAAAAGTTCAGAGTTCGGATGGCCTGGGGATAAAAACTTTTACTGAGTCTCTCAGTTCTGGCTTTGTGACTACATAGGCGTCTTCTTGATTTCAGCGGTAGGAATAATCCATTGTTAGGATGAGAAGAGTCCTTCAGAATCTTTTGGGCTCTTAGGAGTAGGCCTACTCTTCTGGAATAGATATCTTGTAGAGCAGGGAGTGGAGTTCTTATAGTACGTTCAGCTGAGCGCACTACTCTGCAGAGTACTACAATCTCTAACTGTGGAGTTCCCATACTAGGTGATGATGCTACCAGTTAGAACACTTTCAACCGCTGAAGTGTAGAAGGCCTTCATGATGGATGTAGAAACTTTGAATTTCCTTAGCTGACGAAGGAAGTAGAGTCATTGTCTGGACTTCTTCAGAACATATTGAGTGTTAACAGTCCATGTTAAGTCTTCAGTAATGTGGACACCAAGGTATTTAAAACTTGTGACTATCTACAGGTTGCCCGCTGATCATTAGTGGGGTGTAACTGTAGTTCTGCTGCTGCCTTCTGTAATCCACTACCATTTCCTTGGTTTTATTGACATTCAGTGTCAAGCTGTTAGATTGACACCACTGTGCCACCTCATCAACCTGATCCAAGTAGAGCTGTTCAATCCAAGTAGTTACTTTACATTGTTGAGCACCAGTGCTGATGGTTAATGTGTCAGATGTCAGACCCCCGACTCTAACCACTTGTGAACTGTTGGTGAGAAAGTCAAAATCCAGTGACACAGGGTGGTGTTCAGTTCTAAGGCCTTCATCTTTGTGACCAAGGTGAGAGGTACTATCGTGTTGAATGCTGAGCTAAAGTCAATGAACAGCATCCTCACATAATTCCCATTCCCCTCCTCCAGGTGAGTTAAGGTGGTGTGCATGAGTAATTTAATGCATTCTAAGTTAACTTTGTTATTTGGTTAACAATTAGTATTCTTCTCACTGATGAGAACATCACACCGAGTTCAAAAATGTAGTTAAATTCCAATCTCCCTTCTGTGCTCCTGAAATCTTTTTTTGATTGGGTGGAATGTTAATGTGTGCTGTGAATTTAAAAAAAAAAAGCCTTTATTATCTACTTCAACAGTGTCTTGTTCACCTGCAAAAATGCAGATATCTGCTTAATTATAAAGACAGCCATATACTGTTTGGACTGACCTGCCATGCTGAGAGGCATCCAGAGCCAAGAAGTGCATTGTGGGAAACACACGGGGTACTGCATTGAAGTGTGGGGCAAGGCTGGCAGAGAACTGGCACCAAGTAGTGAAAAACAGAACCAGGGAGCATTCTGTGCCATTGACGTTAAGAAAATCCATCAAGTCCTGCGGAAACACAAACAACAGCATGCATTTCAACAGACTTTCTAGGCAAGTCAGTCATTCTTTGTATTCATGTAAACATGGAATAATGAAATGTAGGCTACGGTAGCATTTATAATAGGCCCACCTGTGATGCATTGAGAACCTGAACTGTGAAATTGTCCATTCCGGTGATATTTCTTTTATCGCAGTTCACTTTATACGTTTTTGCTGTTTCTGTGGCGTTTTCTTCGCTAGCCAAACTATCGGTGTGGATCATTTCTAAAGTTAGGCGTTCCTCGTTCTCTTTGACGTCCAACTCGTCTGCCTCCTCTGGAGTCTCACTGACACATGTCTCCTCATCACAAGGAGCCGTGAACCCGGTGATGGGATCTGCAGAGTTTGGGATGAGTGACTTGATTCCAGCTGAACTGGGTGGTACCTCAATTCCCATCACTGCATCTGCTATTTCAGCGGTTTTGTACTGCTGTTTAGTAACAACCTGTGTTTCCTCCATCGTATATTCGAGAGTCTGCTCTGCGTCCATGTAATCATCTGACACCTTGAACTCAGGGACCTCATCTTTATCTGAGAAAAGAAGGCATAATGTTTAACCTTCGTGACTGCAGAGGAAGTACAACTATTCAGGCAAATTCTGGCACATACAAACATATTTATATTCATTGCGACATGCTGTTAACATCTGTTTAGTTAGCAGCTACCCTAACATAAGGTTAGCTAGCTATTCTACCTATCATCTCACTTAACCTACCTGGGCTTGCTGTAAATGAAATAACAAAAAGGGAAAACGATAAAATGCATAAAAATTCCAACGTAATCACTGCACATCCCATGGTAGTTATTTTAAAACGTGACAAGATGGTAAAAGCATGTTTAATAGCAATATTTTACATGCATCGAGGAAAAGTTAGCATAACGTCTCTAGAGAAACAGACGCAGTGAACGCAGACCCTGTGAAGAATCTTTTCCGGTTCAAAGTTCATCAGCGATATCCAATAAGAATAGCAGAACATTTCATCCCTGCCTTGCTTTTTGTGCACACAGCCGTAAGCCTCCAATTTACAAGATCTGAACGTTTAAAGCAACATTTAAGTCATATTTAGTTTTATAGTAGTTATATAGCTAGTCCAAATGCAAACATAATGACAATGCCACAAAAAAATTTCTGACCCCGTTTTGCCCCTCCTCTGGGGGGCGCTTTCTCACCTTGGCCAGGATAATGACTGCACACATATATCTACTAATAATGATCAAATTTGTTATTGAGGATGCTGAGTCCATTTATGACAGTTTCATTGTGATCAGAAGTTGTTATGTCTCATTTTTTGGTAGTGGTTTAGGCTTTTCTATGGTATTTTATCATATTTTTTGGTCAAATTGATTATATATACACTCTAAGTTATGTGCACTCAAGAAATTAATACACAGTATAAACGTAAAGAGTAATTTATATTATAATAATAATAATAATAATAACTTTGTTAGATATAGCGGCTTTAGAAAGAGTTAGAGACTAAAGGCCTCAGTGAGCAGATATGTGTTTAGATGTGTTTTTTTTGTGTGTTTTTTAACAATCTGGTGAACAATCTGATATTTTCCTTTAAAAATAGCTAATAAAGCAATCAATCATTTAACATCTTTGAAATAAAATTAATACAAAATGTACTGTAGCTCTACTGCAATGGCAGTGTACATTAACTAAGTACTGAACTAATTGATGAACTAATTGATAAATGAACTAATTATTAATGTAAAGTTGCATAAACATGAACAGGAAATAAACACCTTAGAAATACACTTCTACATAAATCGATCATTCATCAGCATCATCCTCATTTGTAGTATGCTTGGTCGCATTTTCACAGTCACCAGCAAAGCATTTGCAAAAAGGAGTACAGGGAATTCCATGTCTGTGACAAGTGCACCTGAGTGTTTTGCACTGGGTTTTGTACACACATTTTGTCAACTCTAACACAGCTCTAGGGGCAGGGAGTGTAAGACATGTCACAGGAACATAAACTCCTTCTTGGAAAGTCCAACCATTTTCTTCAATCTGAGGAAGAACTGGACAGTTTGAAATGTAGGATTTATCACGCATGGCAATGTAATTGGCACGAAGGATATGAGGCAACAAGGCAGCTCGTGACGGAGGTAGCATTTCTCCCTCCAAGTTCCTGGTCCGAAATAGCTCCCACCTCAGTTTTGGTAGAGTTGTGTGACCAGTTGACCTATAGACACTGCAGACAAACTGCTCTAGACCTCTGACTTGTTGGGGAAGTTCACCATTGATGAGATTAGATGGCAAACCAAGCTTCTTAAAGCAACTGATGACAGGATCATCATCATCATCAAGTTTCATGTAGGCATCAACCCATTTACCACCCCAGTCAGCACTAGAGAAATTGTAAGGCCGATAAGGCCTTGACATTTTTGATGTCCTATAATCTGCACTCTTTCTACCACATCAATTTCTCTATATTTTGTGCCCTTACCAGTAAGAAACTTGAGATGAGTGTGAGGTCCAAGGTGCTTACCAGCAACAACATCAAGCAGAAGGATTAGGACATCAGTATCTGGTGACCAAACTCTAACTTCACTCCAGCCAGTCTCAGCTGAACACACCATTGCTTGATGAGCAATAAGTGTATCTGCCTCTTCAAAAGTTCCTTCAAAAGAGACATTGTGAGTTTCATCTCCAGATGAATTTCAAACTCCCTTGATGTTGCTGCTCTCTTCTTGCGTGTTTTGTCCTTTAAAGACTGGTCCAAGTAATAATAATTTTGTCTTCTTGTATCTTCTGTCTGTATCTTAGCAATGTGATTCTCAGCTTTGTGTCATTAGACAGAATTAATATAAATCACATATATCTTGTGTTGAAATAGTTATCTTTGACAAAAATTGGCAAGCAGCAATGAGGGGGCCAAATAAAGTTGTGACTGCTGATGATTTAGTTTCTCTTTAAGGAAAATCCAAAATGGCCAATTGTTTATAATGAGTGGGGAAAATTTGCAATGATCATCATGAAGAGTATGACTAGCCATTGGAATTTTTTTGCTAACCCTACGTCATCATGATATATTGTAACCCCTAAACGCAGGTTCGCTAATTATAGTGCCCCCAGTGGCCAAATTACACCAAATTTGTTGTGTACCCTTGGGAGGGGGTCAGTTGTTAAGTTTCGTTAACATACATCAAAGTGTTCCCAAAATATGAGCTCACTTACTGTTTGGCGACTTTGCCCCATTGGATTTGCCATAACAACTTCTGATCACAATGAAACTGTCTTAAATGGACTCAGCATCCTCAATAACCCCTAAATTGACACCAAGATTGTGAAAATGTGATCATTATTAGTAGATGTCGTGGGTGGTCAGTATCCTGGCCAAGGTGACAAAACGCCCCCAGAGGGGGGGGGGGGGGGGGGGACAAAACGGGGTCAGAAAATTTGCACCCCGTCATTTTTCAACAGTAGGACCCCAAATAAAGCAAATAAAACAAAAATATCAATTTTAGCAAAAAAATCCTACGGAAATACAATTCGTACCCCACTATGAGGACTGAGCCTTTTTTTTGTGATCAACTGTTTATTGAGTTATATAAATGGGGGCGGGGGACGGGGGACAATACGATTACATGAAATAATAAAATGATACATGATACATAAAATCATACACCTAATTGTGTTAAAAAGAAGAGATTAAAAATGTAAAATGACAAAAACTGATATTTACAGAGAAAGAGAAAAGAAAGAGCACTCAACAGCAACATGTATTTTATACAATGACGCAACTCATCACACAAGAGGTATGAGATCTTTGACCCTGCAAATTAATGCCTCACATTTTTGTAGGGTGGATACCTTGGCCTTGTTTACGCGAGCAGTATGATATTCTAAATTGACAATATCATCTACATAACTTAGCCAGAAACGTTTGAATGGTATATGAGGGTTGATCCATAATTGTAAAACTAGGACTGAGCCTTTAACCAATATTCATTGAGTCTAGTTTTGAACGAATGGTCAGTTGTCCTGAATAAACAATAGACCTGCTGTTCCACATAGACAGCAAATATAGGCTAGGGCAGACCATGTAAATATAATTGCCTTCCAGTTAATCATATTTTTTATTGATACAAAACAAACAGAACAGACATATACTTTATGTATGGGACCTATTTTATTTAACATCGGCTCAATGCTTATCAAAGAGATCCACAAATAATTCGTAAATTCCAATTGTTTCAGTTTTACTGATCCAAGTGATGCCATTTTACGTGAATTGTAATGAAAATATATGAAAAGGACCCATCAGCCAGATTTATTTAAGATTTATTACACAACTTCTCAAACACTTGTCTAACATGCACATATGCTAAGGTCAAACAAGAAAATGTTGCTCCCACATTACATTATTGTGATGAGCTGTTTCAGTGCAACACAGCTCTTTTTGAAAAAAATAAACTAAACTTCATTTTATAATGCAAATGTAAGTAATTTCCTTTGTGAAGGGCCACTTTATAGGCCTATATCACTCAATAACATTTGCTTTGTTCATTGATTAATTGATTCAATGAAACACAATCAATCACCATGGACAAATGGCTAAATAACAATTTTGGTTGATTTATGCCAGTGACAGATATAAGGTTTATAATATGACCCTAAAAGTGAAAACAAAGATAAGGTAAAAAATAATCACTTTTCAATTCAAGCGAAATGTGTATAATGTAAATAATAATCAAAACCGGAATAATACACATCATCAAACAAACACACTGTAAGATGTGAGTGAAAGACAAATCAAAACACGCAATATCATAGAACCAACATCACACCAACATCTTTGTAAGCCAGAACACTCTGAGTGTATATACATACTGTTAAACAGTGACACATAAAGGCATTAAAAGAGTGACAGTATAAATCATAGAAAATATAAGTCATACATTTACATACTTGTTGTATGCTTGATTGATGTTTTTGCCCAAATGACACTAAATCAATGGAATGAAAGTAATTTTGTTGAGATTTATCTGTATGGTCATCATTGACAATATTGTTGACAAACATAATGTTAAACAAAACACATCTTTTAGCGTGTATCTGTTCATCTTGTTGAGGTAAGTAAGCTCTTGTCCACAAAGAGCTGACACATAATGCATTAAAATTATTTTTTTGTTTTGTAGCAAGCTCATCTCTGGAGGCAGATACATTGAGTTCTTTGGTAAAGGGTGGATACATTAGCATACTCAAAACAGTCGTGATGTCTACATTGGTAGGATTTGTGAGAAACTAAGGTATTACACTCTAAATTGGGAACCAATGGCTAGACAGCAATACAGTAAGCCCTAAGAATGAAAACAATATATGACCAGATTAAATAAACTGTTAATAGGCCCTCAACCTTCACACTTTCAAAGACAATGAAGACACAACGTGAAAAAAGAGGGTAAAATCTCATCATGCAGAAATCAAGGTGCCATATACAACTGCATTTGGTAAGCTACTACGGAACATTACTACAGTCCTGTTTCTCCTACAGAGTCATTGTGTCATACATGACATATCAGACTTTTCTCAAAATAACATTATGTTCCATAATAGCAGTTTCCAAATACTCATAGTATCACAACATAATAAAATAATGGAGCAAAATGATGGACAAGTCAAAACGACTAGTTTACTAAGATATCTTGTTATTTAGAGATCTCGTGAATTTCAATATACAAGCGGAATGAGAAATAATCCTATAGCTGTATCAAGCTGTCCATTACATACATTCTCAGAATAATTGAGACAGAGGCCAAATGACCAAAATAAGGACTGTGAAATAGACCATCAACAACTGTTCAAACAAAAACGTTCTGGTGAGATAATAAAATAATAAAAGAAATTGCCTGCTTTACAATATATTGTTTTGATGTGAATAGGCCTCTGATGCTTTATGCATTTGGTTTTTTAAGATGGAAAATCTTCAACGACACATCAAACTCATGTGCAACAAAATAAGCAACAAATGTATTGAATTTTCAATGAATGTTCCAAAGTCAAAGCAAAGTACTTAAAGATAATGTTTAAATTTACACCACAATCATTATCAATGTATCATCATTAAACACATGTCCAAGCAGTCAAGTAAATTTTGGTGCCAGATATATAACATCTATTTCTTAATACAGACCTATAACACACAGTTAATCACTCTCAAAACCTGTGTTTATGTTAAGAAACATGAATGTGAAGAAAGCTTGGACGAAATGACATACTTGAAGTGGAAAAAGGTCGGTCTGTTTAGGCTGCCAAAGAAATCGAAAAAGCAATCCAATGTTTATCATCCAAACACTAGGCCATACCTTACCAAATACACTCTCTGTGGAGTCCCAACAGACCACAGATCATACAGAATGTCTCTTGACATGGTGATAGACCATAATTATAATCAAATCCACTTGTTTGTCAAATGTCAAAATCTTTTGTCAGATGTTCAGTCCTGGCTCAGACAAAAACAATTTCAGCTAAGGAGTATGGAAGGGAGGGGTGGGATTTGATTGGCTGTTGAACTTGAACTTCGAAAGCCTTTTACTACTGTAGAATCATGGACTGCACCGGTAAAGAGTAAGATCAATCCACACACATTCTCACATTCTGGTACCTCAGGGGGTGACCATTACCACATTCTGAAATTGTACATTCACGTTTTTACTACTTCATGATAAGACTAGGTTTGAATGTCATCTAATAGGCCCTTATTGGCCAACAGCATGGACAAAAGAATGTGTCAGCTGGGCTGCCAAACTAGGAGTTGGAATATTTTTTTGAAGAGTTGTCAGGGAAAATCTCAGTCAAACAAACTTTTAAAAAGCTTTTTAAGCTTTTGTTTGTGCCGTATGAGTAGACCTACAACACTAATATTTTGCAGATTTTGAGGTGGTGCCATGCAGTCTACCTGACCAATATGCCATCTCAAAACATAATTCTTTCAAGGATGCTGCCACCAAATTCATCTCATGCTGCTCATTGGAGTATTTTGTTGAGATTTCTTTCAAAACACACATCTAAGAATAAACTACTTAGAACTTGAAACTTGTTTTAGGTGTTTAAACAAATTAGGCGTTTTTCAAATATGAGCTCTTTTACAGAGGTCAGTAAAATTGGCTCCAACATAAATCTGGCTACATTACACTCCAGAGCAGAAGTGTCCATTTATCTCAACAGCAGAGTGCACCTCATGGTGAGGCAAAAAGAGGGCAAATTCATGCCAACGCAACCAAACAAGTAGCATTTCAAAAATTAAACACTTCAATATCCAGAAAAATAGTATGATACCAACAATGATTTTGTTTCACACACAATGTAGGGTTCCATAGTTATTTACATGACACAGAGTCCTGACAAAAGTATAAACACACATCCATACTTGACAACAAAACATGCTTTTTTTCACAAGCACCAGATAAAAATATGTATACATGTGTATTTTTGTTTACTCGTTAGTTTCTTTCTCTTTGGCCACTGATTCACACACACCTCTCTTGTGCATGGCACTGTATGGGAATGCGGCGCTGCTGCAGGTTCCATAGCCCAGTTTGGTGAGGCGAGAGAGGTTCTTGATGCTTCCCGGCGGGCGGCCTGGGCTCACTTTGTAACCAGCAGCTCTGGTCGTGCCTATGGGCCTCCCGGGACTCGTTTTGAAGCCTGCCGCTTTTGTGGTGCCCAGTGGCCTTCCGGTGCTGGTTCTGTACCCGGCGGCCTTGGTAGTTCCGGCCGGGCGGCCCCTTTTGCCCGACCTGCCTGGAGTCTTTTTTTTCTTTGAGTCCTCCGGCTTTTGGTCATTGTTCTTGATCCCCATTGCTGGAGGGTGGGCATCACCATGGTGGTCCTGTCGCTGACAGGTCATTGGCTTGAGTGTGTTCTGACAGGAGGACAGTGGGGACAGAGACATCTGTCCAGGCAGAGGGATGGAGGGGTAGAATTTGCTGGCCTGCGTGGAGCACAGGTCGAAGTGAGAGGCGAGGTGGCGGCTGTCTTCAGCTAAGCATGACGGCCTACTACTCATGCAGTAGTCACTGCTGGTGTTGGGGACTCGGCGCATCATCTTTAACTGAAACAAAAATAATAATAATAATAATAATAATAACACGGGCTATGGTATGCTGTGGGTGGTTTCACAATCAGAATAAGAGCTTTGTTTTAAGACCTAGAAATTACACTTTATTTAAATATCATTATGTTTTTGTTTTTATGTCAGTCATTGTGATTTTCAAAATGTCTACATTTTTTTAGGGGGCTCCCAGCTAAAGAAGTTCAACCAGGTCAGCTTTATTTCTAAACTTATGTTTGACGTAAATTTGGCCCATATTTTAAATATCCACCATTTTGGTATTATACAACATTATAGAATGTCCCACTGTGGTTAACTTTTATGCCTTGCCCACTTTTGTTCTGTGATGTGTTGAAGTCGTGTAGCTTCAAAATGAAATGTCAATTTGAGGATAAAAATGCCTGACAAATGTCTTGTGTCAACAAATGATATTTTGCACTTTCCCCAATTCATTAATAACTAATTATCCAACATAATGAAATATTTTGACTAGGCTCAGAATATGGATTTGTGGAAAATGTCAAGCGCTTACCCTGACCAAGAGACTTATTTAAAGATTGCTTTGTCTTACACCTCATTTAATCCATTTTAACATCTTAAATATGCCTATATTTGATCTAGAAATTTCCATTTAAATGTCGAATAGGCTAATATATATAATTTTCTTTTTTTTAAATGTTGTCTAAACAGTGACTTCAGGTGATGGCAATATGACTGGGGTCACATAGGCCATTGTCTTCATTGGAACACCTTGTAGAGCTAGGCTTTGAACCGCTATTAGTGCGAAATATAGACGATAAAGATACAGATTTGCAGGCTAACTTCAACTAAATGATGCCAATTTAGAGTTTGTTGGCAGTTTTCTTCAATCACACCGTGAACATATAACTATAGCCAACATAATTGCAGTTTAAATACTGTAGGCCTAAGTCTGTTCCAATTCCCTGTATTTGAAAGGAAGAATCAACATGGGGGCAATGCAACCGCTGGGTCGGGCACTCAGCTAACCCACCAGGTCTGCAGAAAAACTGGTAATGGAAGTAGAGAACATGCAACAAAGTAGCCTAAGCCTCCGTTACATTTACGCCGTCTTCAGAACTTGTCGGATGCTACGACTGTGCAATGCCATTTATTACAGAGGACGTAATCATACTGCCAAATAGGCTATGAAGCATACTAGCTGTGTACATAGTGTCCTGTGGAGGCTTAGCGAAATAATGCAGCGACACAGAGATAACCATGAACATGGTCTTCACTGTTACATTGCCAAAGTGTGATACACTTGGAAGTAGATTTAAATGAATATATGACCGTGGTTTAACTGTTGTTGATTTTAAAACAAGAAGCCCATTATGTGTTAGAGTGAAAAGGTTTCCAAAGGCTATGCTTAAAAACTCAATATCAAAACAACAAAGTTGACACAATCCTACAACCCTATACTTAAGCATTAAGACAATAGTTGAAAATGGATAGACAACATTTCCGGAGAAAATGTAACAAATTTACTGTACCTCGATTGTCTCAGTATCATGGGATGTAAAGGGTTAAAGGCGAGCGCGATAGATCTTCCATCCTCCAAATACTACAAATTCATTTCCCCGGCAATAGTGCAACAACGAACCTACAGGTTTTGTTGCAGAATACGCTGCTAAAATACTGGAAATTAATCTAGTTTGACGCTTTGTTTCCTCGTTCGACACAGGTTTGGGAGAGAATGGAAGCTACCTCCATTAAAAATTAATAATCCAGGGAATGGCCGAGCATGCGCATTCTTCCGTATGGGAATAACTGCAACGAGTCGAGCAACAGATCATATAGTCGTTTTACTTCAGATCTATGCTTTCACAAGAATTCATATATTGAAAGATAGTTCGGTTCTGTAAGCAAAGAAATGCATACGTAAACGAGGAATAATTCGATATCTGTCTTTATGAGACCGAGAGAAATGAAGACATTGTTGTCAGTTGAGTCTCTGTGCATGGCATAAAATATATATGATTCATTAGGGCTGCGGTGTTCGATGCCATAAATATTTAAATAATGCGGAACACATTCAGGGAAAAACTCACAATATACCCATTTACGATTCCTCTTTACGTGCCCTGTTTACATAGAGATGGGCCAAGAGACAGTATGGCTGAAAAAGTAGACATGGCCTTTATGTCACTTGCATGCATCCTTCAGGAGGTTTAAAAAGACCTTGTACAAAAGTCACGCAGTTGTAAAGCACAGTTTAATCTTTTATTTCTACTTATGGCCAGTGGTAAAGAATGTAATGTAAAACTGACTTACATTTGTCACAAATACATTTTTCTGTTGATAATCCAGGAAAAAAAGAAAATATGAAATAAAAACACCAAATATTTGGGGAACAATAATTTGTGACTAAATAAGACTGTGACCACCCCTGGACAGCCCTGTGTTTTCCTTGTTCTGTGAGGTCATATAGGGTTTTAAAGTTAAGCTTTCTTAAAAAAATGCATTTGCATTTTAAATCACATCCCTGATTCAGATTCAAAACAGGAAAAAAAACACTGAAATCAAATCCGTTTTTAATATTCAATAAAATATAGAGATGACCAGAGACATACAGGAAATGTCTGAAACTGAAACTTAATAGTAAAAATGTACACAGCTGAAGAGAGACAGAATTGTTCCCATCGTCTCCCAGTAGCTCTCTGCCACTAGAGGACCTTGTATCTTCCTTTGCTGGTTGGCTGGTAGGAGTTTTGCTGAAAGGGGGGGGGGGGGTGAAACAGTGAGCAAAGTTCAACAAACAAATAATAACAGAAACATCTTGCTCATGCACAAATGTGCTATCAGACAGAGTACCATCACTAAAATCCCTCCATGTCATCTTAAATTCCTTTTTATGTTTTCAAGTGACACACTAAGCAACACATCCTGATCATGTAGCAATAGTAAGTGTTAGACTGGTATAATTTTCCATCATAACATTGTTTGATATCATCTTTGACTTAAGCAGCATAGCAGAGGATACAATTCTTACCAGTCGAATAAGCTCTTCTTTAATCAGCCTTGTGATCTCTGCTTTAGCCTTCTGCACAGCCAGTTCACTGGCACCTGTCAGGCAAAAAAACACAGAAGCCATTAATAGTCATCAAATATGCAGAGCCCTCAAGACTTTTGGTCACAGAATCATAGTGATGAACTCACTCTCGATGGCCAGGTAGATCTTGCGCTCTCCTTCTTTGGGCTCCTTTCCTGGAGGGAAGTACGTCCCTCTAATGGTTATGGCTGCCTCGGAGTACTCGCCGATCCTCTGCAGAGCCTCTTTGGACGTGACCTTCCACCTTGCCGTCTAGATGCAGAAGAGATCATCAACACACAAGGGGAAAAAAATTACAATGTAAGCAATAATGGATATTGATTATACAAAGACAAGGATATCCAAATTAATATACAAAAATACTGGAAGAGGCACAACGTGGAGTGAAGTTTGCTGTGCCAAGTTAAAAATTGTTGTTTAACACGGTGACATCAAAGGATGTCATCCTGCTAATACCTTGATTGACTCATATGCAGTGTTTGGAATAACGCCATTTAAAAGAACGGCGTTAGGTAACAACGTTATTTTTTCAGTAACGGGGTAATCTAATTAATTACTTTTCCCGTCGTTACAACGGCGTTAATGTTACTGGACGTTAAATGCGGTGCGTTACTATGCATTGATTGAACTAGATGTACCACATAGCGGTACAAAATATGACCACCGCTCAGTCCTGTACATCCATTCTGTGAAAATAAATCACATTAACTTGCAAAGGTGAATAGATTTGTAACAATTGCCAAAAAATGTGTAGCATTGTTATAAAACCTTTAAAATCTCTAAACAAATCACAAGTAGGGCAGTTCATCACAGTCCATCCATTGCAACTGGACTGATGAAAGGTAAACCTGTACGCTACATTGTATTTGGGGAAAAGCAGAAGGTAGCAGCATTATTTATTTATTTATTTATTTATTTATTTATTAAACAAAACAATCCCTGTCAGATCCATGCAGTTTTCAACAGCTATCAAGAAGAGAGGTCATGTCATGGATTTTTGTGAATGTTTCTTCTTCTACAAATGCAAGAGTTTAGTCATCTAGTTCATATGATATTCAACTTAATTGTCAATGCACAAATAAAATGCAGTTTTACCCAGTGGTGCAAATAACTGACCAAAAGGGCCGCCAAGTAATGCGTCTCTAGATACACATTTTACCGGGCCAAGTTGAAGAGCTGCTGTCCGTTATTGTTTGTGCAAATATAGGCTGATTCATGTTCCCTTGTATTTTGCAACTGTGAGGTCCATGGTTAGTCTGGCCAATCTTTTAAGAAATCGAAAAAGAAATCGCCGGCAGATCAGGCCAGCCTGGAGATTTCTTTTTCGATTTCGAGCCTGGTCCATGGTAGGCGCCCGATAGAAATATTGTTTAATTTTGCGATTGAGATATCCACGCACTGGTGCCCCCTCTGCGACGTTCGCCCCCCGGTTTCATTCTAAATGCAAAAATGCATAGAGGGAGTTATGACAAAACCGTGACTGTTAAACTATAAGCTATATAAGGTAGGCCCTATGCTAGGCCTATTACACAACATATATTGTCACTAGGCTATGCTGGCGATCCAAATAAAATCTCCTTTGGGAACCAACAGTATCAAGCAGACTTAAGCTGCCACCTCTTGGCGAAAAGTTAATAGTTTTGCATATCAGTAGTAATACATTTCACACAGCTGCGTGAATCACAGAAAGCGCAAATGAAGTGGACACTTCTAAATGGGACCCACTGTACAGTAGCTGAAGGTCTGTGGCTAAAGCAGCCATAATGAAGAAAGTGTTACCATTGTTTGGATACTTCACACACACATGCTTTTTAATCGCATAGACTACAGCTACCAAGCTGGAATCAAAGCACATCGACTCCCCTCTCACACCCTAAACACGCACTTCCAACAAACAAAAAGCGTCTCAGTCTCACGGTAGGCTATAGCCATAGGCAAAACTCTATCGGACCGGTGTAACGTTGGTACTAAATCATCCATCGCAAAGAATGATTTTTGTAGCACGTGCAACAAATATGTGTAGACCTACCTGTACAGCCCTGCCCTGGATACATCTCTCACCACCATCTACAGGCCAATGAGTGTACGGTCACTAAATGTACACATAACTTAATTATTTTAGACCCCCCCCATGAATGAAATTCTAAAAAACTTGGCATTCCCCCAGAGAATGTCAGGTTAATCATACACAAAAAAATTGGTGCAGTTCTGAACATCTTAACTGAAGAGAGGGGCGATTAAAGCAGAATGATATTGCATTTTCATTTTTTACCGGGGGGGTGCAAATCACAAATGAGTGATTATGGGCTAGGTTGATGTGGGCCCTTGAGACAAACATACCATAAAAATTTCTTCATCCTCGGTGCCACGGTTCAGGTAGTTATTTAGGAAAAACTACATTTTTTGGGTTTCCGGGGGCCTAGCGCGGGGGGGGAGTGGCCCCCGGTGACCAAACAAATTTTTTCCGTAAAAGTCTAGTGGGGCTACATACCCACCAAATTTCATGTGCCCCGGTGTTTCGGTGTCCCGGGTATCGTTGACCAAAATTTCAGGAAGTAGATGATGGGGGAAAAAAATAATTAAAAAAAACTTTGACAATCCCTATATGACCGCTTCGCTATCTTCGCTAGCGGCGGTCATAATAAACTGTGTAATCTGAACACACCCCTGGCTCACAGCTAGTGAGGAGGTGGGTTAATAACAATGTAAGCGATTATGATTGGCTAGGGCAGAGTCATGTTTCATGATAGCCAATCAGAGCCAGTGTTTTTACACACTTGCCAGCACACGTGCCACACACACACGCAACAGATAAAATAGAGATTCGAAGAAACAGCAGAGGTCAGGAGCAATCCGATGAAAAGTTTCCATTTTCAAGCCGATATAAGCACTACTTCAAATTCATTGTGGTCAAAGGCAAGAACGTGCATGTAATGTGTACATTATGTCCAGGAGCGAAGACTTTGTCGACATCCGTTGTAAGCAACTCTAATTTAATGAAGCATCTGACATACGCATCTAAAGCCAGTGGCCAAAAACACCGATATCTCCACCACAGATGATAGCTCGCCATCCACTAGCAAAGAAGGACTCGGAGCAAAGTCCTCCAAGCAGCAAAAGCTAGATCTTTCTGCCTCACAACAAAAACCTATGACGCAGCCTGAAGTCAACCGTAGGTCTGTTGATGTGCAATATCTTGAATTTCCCCTTGGGGATCAATAAAGTATCTATCTATCTAATAAATATCGAAAGTAATGTAGCCTACAAACACCTGTCTGTTCTACTCATTTCAACTGGCTGCTCAAAAAAATCCAAATTCTTTGACATATAGCAACTTTTTTTTTTTAACAGTAACGCAAATAGTTACTTTCCCTGGTAACGAGTTACTCTTATCATAGAGCAACTCAGTTACTTTTTGGAACAAATAGTGAGTAACTATAACTAATTACTTTTTTAAAGTAACGTTCCCAACACTGCTCATATGTATTTAGAAACGCATTGCCCACAAAAGAAACATTTGCTTCAATTTAAAAACAAGCCAACCTCTCATAATCAAATATAAGAGTTGCCGTTTTCAAAGTTAAAGCAATTCCCTAGGTAACCATACTTTCAGGAGAAGGTGACAACTTGTCTAAGGCCCATGGTTGGGTTGTTCCTACCTGAGGGAAGTCGTTGATCTCCAGCTCCTCTTCGTATCTTGTGATGCTCTCGGCCTGCTCGGCCGCCTGCCGCTCCTCCTCCAGTTTCTCCACGGGGGTGTAGTTGAGTTTGGCGTTGATTTTCTCGGCCAGCTGTTCTGCGATTGTCTTCGCCGAGACCGACGGGGCAATGATGGTGCCCCCTCTCAAGATGGCATTGGTGGCCTGTTGCATCACATCCTGGACACCAGGAAGCACAACACACTTTGTGAGAGAATGCATGGCCACGAGCAAACTAAACAAACTAAACAGACAAACAAACAAACAAACCTGTTGTGAATGTACCCACTATACTCCGCTCCACATACCTGAGCCTCTGCACCAAGGTTTTTCTGGGCATTGATCTTCAGAGCCAGCTTCTTGGCGATCTCCAGTTTCTGGATGTTTCCAGCCGAGGGCATGGCCAGGCCGGTCAAGCTGCTCACGCTGGCAGCCGCCGCTGCGTTGCTGGCCACGGCGGCACTTCCACTTCCTCCAGGGGCAGAGAGGTCCTTCACCCGCTTCTTCGAGTTGAACATGCTCTCGATTTGCTCGTCAATCTGCAAGGATCACCCACAACACGCTCACATTTTAATGGCATTCATGCATTCATTCATTCATAAGTGCAACACATATTAATCAACTAATTAATAACTGTGCGTGTGGGTGTGTTTATGTGTGTGCGTGTGTTTATGTGTGTGCGTGTGTGTGTGTGTATGCGTCCATGTGTGTGTGCATGCATAACTGATATGGCCCCCCATGAATGGAATTCCACGAAACTTGGCATGTCATAATGATCCTACACTTCAAATTTTGTGCAGTTTTGAACCTGTCAGCCAAAGATACCTGCAATTACAATGCCTCATTTATGCCCTTTCATTTCTAACTAGGTGGCCCTATACCTCAATTGAGTAGATATGGGATGTGTTGACATGGACCCTGGAGACCAACATACAAAAATAATTTGGTCATCCTAGGCCCTATGTGACCGGCCTACTCTCCTTTCGGGGGGCCCGGTGCGGTAGGTGGGCGACGGATCAAAACAAAAAACAATGGTTGCGTGTCATCCTTGTCTGGCTACATGCCCACCAAGTTTCATGCAGTTGGGTCTTTCATTGTCCCGGGAAAATCCGGAAAACAAAATACTTTGACTAAACCTACTGTATATGGCCACGGTCATAATAATCTGTCTCACTACATTATCAGATCATTCTGGGTGCTATGGAGCGGTTTTGGATACTCACGTCCAGTGCTGCGTCCTCATCATCGGAGTCCTGCAGACCCAGAGCTGCTTTCTGCAGCTTCTTGCGCTCGTTGGCCAGAGCCTGCTCAGTCTCGTCAAACTTGAAGCCCTTTCCAGAGAAGCCACTGCTGGACTTGGCGACCTTCCCTTCCTGCACAATGTAAAATTGCATTAATTTGTGAAGAGTAAAACAACCCCACAAATGACAAGTGGCTGTAACAAGTACGTGCCATCACTGAGGGAGGAAGAAGGGGAATACTTGGATGGTCTCTTGGACAATCTACAGTTGCTCAGATTATAAACAAATCCGTTGAGATTCTGTTAATTTGTGTTTAAAGTTAGGGTGAGGCCAGGATCACACTGTCCAGAGGCAAGTGGCAGATTTGGCACCGCCACTGTTATGATAGCAACAAAGGAGCTGAGAATTAAATTTGGTTCAACTTCCAGAAATGAACAGCAGCCTCATCAATGTTAGTTTGATGTATCTTAGAGATACTTGACATTCTGACAGCAACATTCTTTATGGGGCAGGATGTTTCTTTCTATCGTACAGAAATCAGGGTTCCTACACATTTTCCATTTCAAAATTCCATACTTTTTCCATACTCAAATTTCCAAACTTCTCTGTAGATTTTTCTGACCATATTCTCGACATTGCGGCCACTTCTGGTTTGGGATAACTCGGTGAAAACAAAGGTATGTACAACTGAAGTGAATTAAAAAATTACACTTAATATTAGTCCATTTAGCTGGGCCATTTTTAGTTGTATCTTAGTTGTAGCATAGATGTATCTTGACGATGGGGGCTGACAGTTAAGCTACACAACAGTAGGAATGGTTCATTATGACCTGAGTGAAGTAATTAGTACTGCAAATGCAATAGTCTGGAAACACAAACATTTCTCCATACCCTTGTTTCTTTTTTCCATACTTATCCAGACCTGGAAATTACTAAAATCAAATTCCATACTTTTCCAGGTTTTCCATACTGCGTAGGAACCCTGAGAAATAGACTATTTGACATCAGAGCTCTTTTCTGCTAATGTATTTTTGATATGGTCCCCAACTAAGAGGTTGGGTTTGTTTAAGGTCATAGAAATTGTTGTTGAACAATTACTGATTACAAAGACTAAACTTGAATTTCATTAAATCATCCGTTTTACTAAAAATAAGACACTTACAGCTTTCAATTGATCTTTGAAAGTGGCCCACAACTTCTCTAGCTCAGGTGGCACAGCAGATCCGGAAAGTTCCAGAGCCTTGAGGATATCTCCCGAGTAACGGGCTTGGTCCTCTGTGATGAATGTGTATGCGTAACCCTGTGACACAACACACAAGACAATCAGTCAGAGGATGACTAAACTGACAGGTTCCAAAAAACTACAAGAATCCTGTAAAAAAAAAACAACTTTCTGTTTTCCGTTATGTATACGACTGTGTGCCACTTACTTTGTTCCCTGCACGCCCAGTGCGTCCAACTCTGTGGACGTAGTCTTCGTAGTGGTTTGGGCAGTTGTAGTTGACGACTAAGATCAGCTGCTTGACGTCTAGTCCTCGGGCTGCCACAGATGTGGCCACCATAAGTCTACATGCGCCATTCTTGAAGTCATTAATGATACTGTCTCTGTCGTACTGATCAATGCCTGTGTGAAAGAGAGAAAGTCGTCTAAATTAATGTTGGCTGGGAAATGTTAAACGTCTTTCACTTTTAAACTTTTAGGTTGTATGCTATGTGTCTGAGTAAAATAATTAATATGAATCCTCTAGAGATCTTCACATTTATCCTATACATATTGTTTTGTACTGGCTTGTAGCATACAATTTATTAATGTATTTATTTATATAAATATATTATACATGCTGAAAATGTAAGTCTTGTCACCACTTTGTAGCAGTTACTCTGTAGCTTCACAAATATGACTGCTTTTATAAGTTGATGCCTTCAGAAAAGAGACATTTTCTCACTTCTTAATTGGTGCCTGACGTGTGTGTGTGTTCTGTACCTCCATGCAGAGACATGCAGGGATAAGAGGCCTTCATCAAGTCTCTGAGGAGACCGTCTGCGTGCTCCTGCTTGTCTACAAAGATGATGACAGAACCCTTTTCCTGGTAGTGGCCCAGGATCTCTAACAACTTCAGAAATTTTTTGTCCTCCTCAATCACAATCTGTTAACACAAATGCACACAGAATTATACTATTATTCAACACATGAAACAAGGACATTTGTGACCCTGCAAGGCGAAACTAGTCGCTTTGGTAAAATGTACAAAATTAAGTTATTGTGCTCACATGAACGACCATAAACTAAGCCTTCCAACATATCGAGGGTATTGCAAAAAGTATGGCTAAGATAACCGCATCCAAAGTTGGCATGGTTCTCCTGTCACGATACGCCAGAAGAGGAGAAAATCAACTTTTAAAGTAAATTGTCACGTGCGATAGTGTGAGGGCACAGCTCGTGGTAATCGCGGTTGAGAACGCTGAAGCAGCAGCAGTGGAAAACACATTTTATAGAGGTACAAACAAGTTATAACATAAACAGTTCATGTTTTGACACAGTATGACCATGTCACTGTTGAATTGAGGACGCCAATAAAGTTATATTTAAATGTTGCGATCGTCATTTCCGTGAAGTGCACAGAGTTAGTGTTTGATATGAGACAATACTATTCTGTTAAAATTTGCGCACTCCGCCAGTAAGCACACAGTGCACACAGGGTACTACACGAAAGTGTACTCACAAAAGTATACCAATTGAGACAGACTCATTGAGTAGCCTAATGAGTAAATTTTAGCTCTAGCCTACCGTAAAACCTTATAGCGGCGTGGACAAAGGGAATGACTGCTAATGTGTTGAATCTTCACCTAAATAAAGTCAGGGTTTAACAGTCAAAACGTATGTTTATCCATGAAATTTGTTCGCAATATGAAGGTGTAGACTGTTTACTGTCGAATTATGCGAAAACGTGAAATTCGACATTTTAACCCGTACGTTTGTTTATCGTGGATTTTCTCAAAATAGCACCGTGCGCAAAGTGACAGGTTTTGCCTTGCAGGGTCACATTTTTGTTTAGTGACCTTCCATAGCACTAAATTACATTACTTGCTTTGAAAATCATAAAAACTGGGACTATGGCTTAAATTATGGGTACAGTTGCATTGTAGATGGCCATGTCCTAATTGCTCTTCTTGGTTAGACTTCAACCATAATATTGTCTCTGAATACTAGTTTTGTTGGCCATCCTAAATAGACCTATTCTGTTTTCACACTTCTCCTGCCACTTCCATTCTATTTGATTACTTACCACATGCTGCTCTACGTCTGAGCACACAACGCTCCTGCCTCCCACCTGCACCTCGATGGGCTTGGTTAGGATCCGCCTGGCCAAAGCTTCCATGGCACGGGGGAACGTGGCCGAGAACATGACCGTCTGCCGATCGGGTCGAACATTATCCACAATACGCATGACCTACAAAACACACACAAACACAAAAACAAGCACTTTCACAGGTTTGTCTTAAGGAGAGTGCATATGATACGGAACTGTGACAAACAGCATTGGTATTTGAGTACAAATGACAAACGGTAAGGCGGCTCTTACCTGCGGTTCAAAACCCATGTCGAACATTCTGTCAGCTTCATCAACAACCACATATGTGGCCCTGCGCAAGTTAGTAACTCGGCCTAGATGTAAACACACATACACACAAACCAGTTTACTACACATCAAAAGGCCATTCTTAACATAATCATCACAGCACAACAAAGTCAAACTAATTGCACTCATTGACATAGATAGCATTGGCAAATCAGCTCTCATAAACTGAAACTTTTTTTTTTATTTTTTATTAAAAACAAAAACAGCCATATAGTTTTTTCCCCCTTTTGCTTTGTTTATTCTTTGCGTACCATCTCAGGGGCACGTAGGACCTGTAAAAGTGAGAAAACAGCCACATCACACATTAAAGAGATGGGCCCACATCAACCATTATCTGACCGCCTTTTCACCTACAAAGGAAACATATCACAGATTACCTCGCATGTGTGGAAGATTGAATAATGTGCTCTACCATGCGGCATCAGTGTCCCCTCCTCTAAGCACAGAAAACATTTCATTTCCTTTCCCTGGGTTTCAATGGAGTGGACTAGCAGGCTTAAAGCTGACCCTTCAGAAGTGACTCCACCTACCTCTGGTTGGCATATTCTTCAGGCACTTCGTAAGGCTACAGGTCACGTTTCCAAAGTAGTCAGATAATGCGGAAAGTTTAGTAAATAGTATGGGTTTCAACGCGTCAAAGAGAAACAAGTCAGTGCAGGAAGAGTCTGAGACACAAACTAGCATGTTCGACGCTAACAGGATCTTCAAAAGTGTTTTTATTTCTTACAGACTTTTTAAGCAAATGCTTAACAATTCAACCCAACCAATTCAGGTTAATCAGTGTACAATGATTAGAATACACTGATTAACTGATTGCCATCATTAACTTTTCATGATGCGCAACAAACTATAGACACACATACGCACACACAAACTCTACAGAGTAAAAAATGAAGCAGAATTACTTACCGCTGTTGGCACCAAGCATGTCAATCATCCTCCCTGGAGTACAGACGATGATCTCTGCTCCTCTCTTAAGCTCAGCAATCTGTTTCAAGCAACAACAACAAAAAAAACAACCAAACTGAGAACTTCAAACATCCTTGCTTTGTTCACATTTCCATCAAGATCTGACTCCTATTTCTGTGTCATTCTTAATCATTACGCCAAAATAAGTGCCATACTTCAAGGTCCTACCTGCTCACTGATGCCTGTGCCTCCATAGACACACACCACATTCAGACCCAGGGGCTTGGAGAACTTCTTGCACTCTTTGGTGATCTGCAGAGCCAGCTCTCGCGTAGGCGTCATGATCACAGCTGAGGAGGAAGATGACAACAATTTATATGAAACTTGATGTTGAATCCATGACTTTGGACAATGGACTTTTGGACTTTAGATAAAATACTGGTAGCCAGGCTTACCAATGGGCCCCTCTCCCTCATCTAAGGGCCTTTGATCCATGATGTGGCGAAACATGGGGAGGAGGAAAGCAATGGTTTTCCCACTGCCAGTCTTTGCGATGCCGATCATGTCTCGACCCGACATGATGGCCGGAATGGCCTGACACTGAATGGGCGTGGGCTTCTCATAGCTTTGCCTGTGTAAACAGACAAGATCTTATTAGGCATAGAACGTGTAAAGTGAAAAAAAAATAAAATAAAAAAAGCTATGACGTATACAAATGCACCGACATTCACCTGAACAAATACTCAAGCAGCCATTAATTCTAAACTTATGGGATGGATTCCTGTCAGTGGTAAGTGCAAGTGAGGAGCCTTACCTCTTTAAAGCGTTTAAGACCTTCATTGAGGTTCCGCACTGCACCCAGGTCTTGATGGGCTTCGGGCAGCCCTTTCCCTTCACGGCGATTCCCTCCAGTTCCAGACGGTAAACATTCACCTCTGTTGGATACAAACAACATCAACTCAAAACAAAATAACTCATCACAAAATAAGGAACAGTCATTTTATTCAAGTATGACTAATGTTTAGAAGTTAAAGTTGTAGTCAGCCATTGCCAGTCAGCCAACTTACAATATCTACAGCATTGTTGAGACATAGATACCAAGTAATAGCAGTGACCTATATTATGAAGGGAGTTTACCAACTCAGATTTAATGTGGGGTTATCTATACTAGGGAAGTTAGGGCTGACAAAAACATAAATTTGTGCTAAACAGTACTATGTGGTGATTTGTTACCTAAACTGGAGTTTGTGCGCCTTTGCATCAAGAAGCTAGTTGGTTAACGCATGCTGAGTTTATGACCAATCACACAGTTGATACACAATGACCAATCATTGGTTCAGCATTGTTCAGGAGTAGGCTAGGTGATAATGATTGCACCTGGGAGAGGTAGGCTACATTCCCTTTATTATTATAATCACTATTGATAACGCATTATATAAGGAACAGGCGAGAATGCATCTCGATCAGCAAGTGTTACATGGGTTTCGCCTGAGCGTTGTAGATATACCTTTAATTGGCTCTGGGTTTTGCGATTTGATTTCAGCATACGCTCATTTTTAAAAGATGCATTTAATCCGAAGTCATGTCAGCTCTCTATGCAGGGAGTAGGGCTGTCACTTTTATTCGAACATGACGTGAAATATCCGTAGTCGAACTATAAATAAACTATTCGGTTTTTAGTGCTGTGTAGCGCATTTCCCGGTGTTGACAGGCGAGTTTCGAGATTTGAGTTCAGCATTGTTCAGGAGTAGGCTAGGTGATAATGATTGCACCTGGGAGAGGTAGGCTACATTCCCTTTATTATTATAATCACTATTGATAACGCATTATATAAGGAACAGGCGAGAATGCATCTCGATCAGCAAGTGTTACATGGGTTTCGCCTGAGCGTTGTAGATATACCTTTAAGGCCATCCTTAAAAATATTTTCGTTTGCCGTAACCCGACCGACCCTGTCAATTTAGAACCGACCCAAATATTTATTTTTTCCCCCTTTTAGTCCGACCGACTTGCCGGTTGTAAACTTGGGTTAATACCGACCGATTGTTTTTTTTACTCTAAACAACCAATACAAATGCAATAAAATAATAATAATTTATTTTAGTAGGCCCAAGTATTGTGAATATAAATTGCCTACATGCAAACGTGGCTCACTTAAAAAAAAACCTGTGGCGTCATCTCTGCACCATTGGTTTTACGCATGTCACACTATGGCCTACGCTTCGTTCACTTTCATTCACACAAACTGATAACGCTTTTACTTGGCACGAAGTTCTGGAAGAACTGTGGGCAGATCTTTTCTCATCCCTTCTCCCCCTAGTCTAGCGGTGACCGTGTCGGAGTATTGAAATTGGTTGTGGTCTATTCAGCATTTCTCAAAATATGGGTCCGCAACATGGAGACTGCTGGTCCGCGGAGTCGTGGAGTGAAATTAGGCCCGGTGCTTCATCTGATAATTTGCTGCGCAGTTGATCAAGAAACCGCGGATCGACGAAAAAAGAAAACAAACGTTTCTGCTATCGATGTCATTAAACATGGAGCCCTACAATTAAGTGGTGGTATGAGCATTCATTCAATGAGGGTCTGCGCGAGAGAAACTGAAACTAATCGATAACGTTGGTGTCAAAGCTCCGCTTCAACCTGTTGGAAGGCTATTTATTTATTTATTTATTTATTTATTTAACGAAACTTAATAGAACGACGTTGTTTTTTGGAACTTCCTTAGAAACAGAGCAGAGACTGTATATACTGTATAGCATTGAGTATTGTATAGTCAAATTTCAATATAACGTGGCCAAGAGCTATTGTAGCCTTCTTTCTGGGTACATGTAGATGAGCCCTATGACCCAAAAGTCTGCCATGACCGGGCCTCAGGTCAAAGAAGTTTGAGAAAGGCTGGTCTATATAACCTGCATCAGAATGAGGTTTGCAATGGTGCGCCTGAAGGCACGGGTTGAAGACCCAGTCAGTTACGTCACGATATGCACATTTGTGTAAATTCATTCCTACGTAATCACCATGACCAAAATTGAACTTACTTTGAATCTTGAAAAAAAAATATATTGACCTACCTACCGACCCATTTTTTTTTTTTTTTTGGCTGTTACTGCAAACAAAAATATTTTTAAGGATGGCCTAATTGGCTCTGGGTTTTGCGATTTGATTTCAGCATACGCTCATTTTTAAAAGATGCATTTAATCCGAAGTCATGTCAGCTCTCCATGCATGGAGTAAGGCTGTCACTGTCTATGATTAGTTTTATTTTATTGTTTACCATCTCATTCAGTGCTATATGATCCAGGGCTCATGACCAAATCAAGCCAATATAATAGCCAGTAGCCACAATGAGCCCATGCAGCCACCCTGTTTCGACAATCAAAGGTAACGCACAGAACGGCCAGCAGACAGATAATTACGTCCCCAACTCATCTAAAATGTGGTGTCTTGAAATACTTTGGGTTCTACACCATAGATGGTAAAGTGACCGTTAAATATAATGTTAAAGAATGTATCTGTGGATTGTGGCTTTACATCGGTCGAAGTTGACTCCATGTCGTGGTGTCTCACGTAACTCAAAGCCAGGCAAGCTGAGGACAGGCGCTCTGTTCCATCGTCGTTATGGTAACCAAACAAGTCTTCTTCTGTCTAGGTTTGTTTCTACGTTTAAGTGTTGTTCTTCTATGTGGTCCACCTACTGGAGGGGAGTGTTTACAGCAGTTCCGTTTCACACATGCGCAGTCTATGCGTCACTTTGACGCGTGGTCTTAAATTTCGGTCGACTCAAAGACGCGACGCATGCTGTAAAAATGACGCAATTCTCGTCACGCGCTCACCAGTGCCGCGTGCGCGGGACGCAGACGCGGGACCATACTTTAGGCTACTCTTGAAGTTACTTGGGTTAAGTAACCTTGCTTCATAGTACAGGCCACAGGCCAATACAAGACCACACAACATACCTTCGGGTGTCATTTTGGCCAATTCTGGAACCTCCACATAGAAATTCTTGCGGTATGGCTCATACTGGATCTTCTGGTGATCCACAGGTTCCAGCACTTTCCTCTGTTTCGTCTGGAAACCAGTCAGAGCAGTCTGCAGATCCACTTCCTCTTCCTCTGAGGAGTACTGTGATGATGAACACGAGAACATACACACAGTTACTTTTGTTGGGTAATTCTTGACTTAACCCTTTAACTTGTATGCTTTATGGTAGCACTTTAAGTGTAAAATGTTCCAGTGTTAAGAACTTGTGTAAGAACTGTAATGAAGTTGAAATGCATACCTCCATCGCATCCTGGTCGTTCTCCATCAGCTCCCCTTTCTTCTTGGTTGTGTGAGGCATCTTCTTTGTCTTTACAACAGTTACCACTTTGGTCACCATCCCACCCTTCTAGAAGTGGACAAGAATACAAGAGCATCTGTTATCCCAATACAACCAACAACAAAAACAATGCTATTAGAGGTAAAGGAAACTTGTGCCAAAATATGACCAGGAAATAATCTTCTGCCCACAACCAGGTTAGTCAAGCTCCTCTGTACCCACTCACCTTGTCGTTCTTGCCCCTCATGGTGCCCATGTTGAACTTCTTCACTTCTTCCTTCACCTCCTCCATGTAGGCGTCAAGAGAGTCGATTTCCTCGCCAGGCTCCTCTTCCATGTCGGTGATCTTCTCCTCTTCCTCCTCTTTCTCTTCTGGCTTCTCTTCCTCCTCCTCCTCTTCCTGCTCTGGAGGTGCTAGGGCCTCCTCATCATCATCTGCCCAACACACAAGATCCAGTCACGCACTCAGTCAATGGCAATAACTGAACCACTACAATTCAAACTGCTCTCATTGCAAACTGAGACTGTTCAGTAATGCTTGAACAAAGTTATGGTTAAAGGGCTGTTCACAGCAGGAACGATAACTATAACCATAACGACAAAAGCGTTCACACTGACCAACGATAAGCAAAGTCTCTCCTTGTGTTAATGAATGTGATGGCTAAAAAGCAATTCTGAAAGTGATCCCCAACGACATCGTTTTTCATTTCTTTATAATTATAGTTTATGTATGAACGTCGGCACTCAGATTGCAGAGAACGATTTTTTTATAGTAATCGTTCTTAGTGTGAACGGCCCTTTAAAAGTAAACGGTATTATTCGGTGCAGAGAAACTGTTAATTCTCCCCTTTTGTCCTGTCTTACCTTCATCATCCTCCAGACTCCACTTTTTCCCCTGCTTCATCTCCTCGAGTTCCTTCTTGATCTCCCCGATATTCTCCATGGCTTTCTTCCTCTGCTCCTCACGCCATTTCTCAACACGTTCTTTTCTTTTCCTCATTTCTTCTTCCAGTGTGTTGTGATCAAAGTCTTGCTGCAAGATGAAATGACGTAAATCTACATTGGTTCTATTGCACATCATACCATGAACCTTAGTAATCCCTTAGTTATATGTTACACAGAGTTAAACGGTATGATAATCAGAAATGTAACTTACATCTTCAATTTTTTCTTCTTCTTTTTCTTCCTTTACTTTTTTCTTTTCGCTTGTTGAATCTCCATTGCTTGATTTCTCCTTGCTAAAAGAACAAATTAACAGACATTGCTTCTGATTTTCAACATTACAAAATCTCTACAAATATTACAAAATCTCAGAAACATTACAACTAAAGCAGCTGCAAGTCAATGTACATCCAATTGTGCCGCGTAGATTCATTTTTGCATTTCTCAAGGCATAGCATTAGTATAGTACATCCATAGCATTACATCACCATACCTGTCTTCAGTTTTTCTGCCTTTGCTAGGACTTGGTGATCGTGACCGCCGCCCTCGACTCCTGCTCCTACTCCTGGACCTCCTCCGATCCCTGCTCCTTGATCTACGTCTCTCCCGACTCCTAGATCGCCTGAAATGCCACCACAAAATCGGTGAATAATTAACATTTCTGAGTAAACTTCTTAATATTTGAATAGGTATAACTGAATGGGAAGCAACAGCAAACACACAGAAGAATCTGGACGTGGAAGTGTCTTACCGAGGGCGTTTCCTATCTCTTGACCGTGACCTGCGGCGGTCTCTGCTGCGAGACCTCTCTCTCCTGTTGCGGTCTCGGTTTCTGGAACCAGCTCTCTCATCTTTCTTTGTGCGTTTGTCGGGCGAGCGGCTGTTCGATCGGCTTCCCGACCTACCTCTTGATGCCGAACGCTTCCTGTAATGCCTGAAATCGTGAGTAACAATAGGCAATGTGATGGGTCTGAGACTTATTATAAATACCTAAGTTGTCTTTATATACACATTTCAGCTTTTACTAGAAACTATAGTGAATACACGTCATCACAAGCCCTATAGTCAGTGTCAATATTATGCAATGACACATTTGCAGTTAGCTTTCTTTTGTTGACCTGACCTGACATCTTATAATTTAAACTTGTTTACCAAAAAACAATACAAAATCTTGCAACAAACCGGACAGGCTTCTTTACAAATAGCCCATTTGTAAATGTATCCATATTTATTCTGTTTTTCTTCTCTTCTCTTATAAGGTTACTGCTAATACACTCACTGCACATATTTATATTTAATTTATATTACTGTAAGCCACCTTCTGTAAACCAACTGTATACTACTGTCTACACTGCACTGTATATCTTGTCCTGTCTATGCACCACGCACCTTTGTATATCACATTGCACTTTTGCTTTTTTTACACTTCTGGTTAGACGCAAACTGCCTTTCGTTGTCTTTGTACTTGTACTCTGCACAATGACAACAAAGTTTAATCTAATCGAATCTAACATTATACCTAGACTGCCTGGTATATGTAGTATGAAGGAATAACGTCAGTCTAGGGCAGTGTTTCTCAAACTTTTTCAGACCAAGGACCACTTAACTGATAAAAAGAAACTCACGGACCACTTAAAGCTAAAGAGACTCACGGACCACTTAGACCTACTTCAACAGTACACAATAGGCCTACTCACTGAACCACCACCTTGCTTATTGTCTTTGCACCTTGCTTATTGTGTCAGAGGATTCATATGATTTAAACTGGCATATCTTACATAGGCAGTGTTGCAGAACTGTTTAGATGTACATACAAGTTGGTTCAATATGGCAAACAACTCATCTATATTATATTTTACCACGTCTGCCCGCGGACCACTTGGGATAGCTTGCGGACCACCAGTGGTCCCCGGACAACACTTTGAGAAACACTGGTCTAGACTCTAGGGTGCTGTAATCAACAGTGCGTCCTCGTGGCTAACGTTAATATCAGAGTCCCAAATTAACTAAACAGATAGCTAATACTATATCAGAAAGAAGCACACACGGACCTTGCTTACACACAAGATCGTACATCTGGATCCCTTTGTTAACTTTCAAGAAAATAACATCATGCAGCAAAGTTTGATGAAGTTATGTTGTTATCTTGGAATTGGGTCTGCTAACTACCAAAATAAAGCGAAGTGCTAACGTTAGCTAGAAGCTATACGTTGCATAGCTAACTAAGGCATTAGCTAACTAAGGCATTAGCGACTATTACCAATTTAATGCGTCCTTTAAACTAGGCATTCCATTAAAACCACTATTATTATGCTTACCTTGACTCTCTACCCATGTTCCTCCAAATGTAGATATTGTTACAAAAGTCTCTTGTAATTCTCGCTGCGTTTGCGCCTCTCTGTCGCTCCTTCGCTCTCACAAAACTACGTCATACAAAAGCGACTGGATCGTTCGCTCAGTACAAGCTACTTGTCTATCGCTGCCTCTACTGGCGTGGAAGACATGTACAAATTTGTGAATTGTATGCCTGTTAATATTAGACATTCTCTGTTAATAGGCTATGCATTAAGCCTATGGTGGCTGTTGAGGACAAATATGCTCGCAAGTCATATCTTAATAGTCTGTGGTTAGCCTATGCAACTGATTTTGGGATATACAAATCTTGAGCAGGCTGTTGTTCTTGAATCCCACTTTGCTGGTCACATTTCCTCGCGTTCCCCCCTCACCTCTTTCATAGTGGCCAGGTTGGTGGTTTTGAATTAGTTTGAAATCAAAGCATGATTACTCGGCATTTTCAGAATCAAAGTTTCACTCTAGCAGTACATAATATACAAAATATATCATATTCAGCGGCAACAGAGGCATAGGCAATATAGCCTAATATACAATTAGGCTACAGCAAATACAGTCGAGCAACACATTCAATTGATCGTAACATGTAGGCCACAATTTTATAGACGTTAAACTTTACAGTTTATAGACAGTTCCCCCCAGGCGCACATTCGTTCATTCATTCATGCATTCATTCACCCATCCATCCATCCATTCAACCGTTATTCTCTATTATATTATAAGTTCACTGTGACTGAGGTTATACCTCATTCTCATGCTGAGAAGGCACATAGGCCTACAGGCCTATAAAATCACATTATTTTTATGATTTGTTTAATATAATAGGCCTAAAACATTCTCAACTGGATGTATTTGTATCATTCGCTATAAATTGATGATCAGGTCTGTTCTGTTGTATAGGCTAATGACAAGTCAAACCTTATGAACTAAATAAAGAACTATATAATACTATAAGATTGATATCCTTGCCCTGTATGTTCCTATAGGCTACAGTTATAGGTCTAGTAGGGCCCTAAGGATGTGTATGTCCCAGAATACTATGATTCCTATAATATCTATAGCCTAATATTCCTTTATGATTACTATCATATTTGTCCCAACATATTTGTATACTAGGCTATATTAGGCCTACGGGAAAGTTCAGCCTTACTTTAGATATTTTTGAATTGAATATGTCCAA
Source organism: Alosa sapidissima (assembly GCF_018492685.1). Taxonomy (NCBI): domain Eukaryota; kingdom Metazoa; phylum Chordata; class Actinopteri; order Clupeiformes; family Clupeidae; genus Alosa; species Alosa sapidissima. The sequence goes on along the minus strand of NC_055961.1, from coordinate 15,917,235 downwards.
GTCATCTGCATTTCTCAGAATAGGCTATTACGTCAGGCCTAGAATTGTGTGGGATATCCCCTCTGCACGTCCATCCAGACAAATTCGGGACGGGCCGCTCACGTTCTATCTGAGTTTGACAAAGGCATAACGGACCATTGACAATACAGGCGGAGTCTGCGGGATACCCGCTCTACTATGTCTCCATCGGCCTGGGTGTGGTTTTCAAACTCAGTTCCGTTAGCAGGAAATCAAGCTCTGGGCTAGCGTTACCACTTCGGCGTGAAACAAAGCATAGCAAAACTCGTAATTTTGGACTAGATCGTTCTGGGGAGGGTTTAAGTTCCCACTTTTGGGTGGTGATAGCCAACGTTTTACGTTTCTAGTCATCCGATGGGAAAAAGTTTCTATTTTTGTTGACTCCATTGTATCATTTTAGTTGCTGACACCAGTGAGCAGAATCAGAAAAGACTGACAAAATGCCGAAGACGGTAAGTTTAAAGATATATTCTGGAAAACTGTTTGATGGCTCTATTTGTTTAACCAGCATTTTATTGTTTGTCTCTAAAATTGTCGTATTTATGTGATTAAGCCGGGGGCACATGAAGCTTAGATATTTGATGCGCGAGGCAGACCGTCCTCCAAACTTTGATAAAAGTTCTGAAATAGGCCTAACAAGCCACAACATCATACTGAAAAACACTCTGATTTTGTAGGCCTATCATTTTACTGTAGCTAGCGTATTTTCTTATTGTTATCACGATAGCCTTCAAATTGTGTATTTATAAAGCTGTATAATTTATAGTAGTTGTTCTTTAATCCGTATTTAATGAGTTTTTGCTGTTGCCTTTTTCTTTGTGTTGCCTGTAACAATGTAGACTTTTCTTATTTCCGTTTTAGTCTGGGATAGTAGCCTATATAGCCTAATTCTTGTTTGGTGAGTCTAAAACCGTTACTCAGTGACAAGCTAAGCGGCTGTGAGAATCCCCCTATCTCAAATGTGATTGGCTTATTATTGTGAAGTTGAACGAGATGAGTCAAGGAGGCTACAGACCGTTCTTGCTTTGCGAATGGCGGACAATCTGGCTTTCATCAGAGCTACTCTGTCTTTCATCGTTTACTAATCTGGCATAACGAGGTTTAAATGTGCTTAATGAATTAGGCTTAACTTCTAGCTTTGCACTTGCTTAATGCAAGTGATACACCGGAAGGATTTAATTGTACCAGACACTTTTCCATTAGGCTAGGCTACAATTAGGCTACGTGATGGCTGAATTTGCAGTAGACTAGTGAAGATGGGTACGCGTGTGCGCGCGTACACGAACGCAGCCTACACATACCCATGCGCGTGCCCTGACATTTTGTCCTGTCCACTCCCGAATTAAAATGTTCCATTAGGAAATTCTCATTGCCCGCGGCAGATCAGTAGCACATGAGCTGTAGAGATCTGTGTAGTTTCGGTTTAGATAGCCTAGAATAAGTCAGCCACCCTCAATTTTCACTTACTTGGCAGAACAGGCCTAAACCATTTGAAATCTCTGCTTCATCTTTTATGTAACTTCCTCTGATGTTGATAAGATTTATGTCTGATCTAGTCAGCTGGTGAGTGTGCTGTTTGCTCAAGCAGGATTTGTCAAAGTTTTTTAGACACAGGAAGCAACAGGCCTGGCCTAGCCTAACCAGCCTTGTCTTCAGCCAATGTCATTATAGGACCAATTGTCAGAAGCTGAAGTTTTCATTTCACTCTGAAAAGCTATTTATGATTTTCCCCCTGGGGAAATGGCCTAAGCTATGTAACAGCGCAATAACTGTTTCATAAGCAACTGATGGACACAAAGCTGAAAGCAAGATAGTCATGAAATTTGATAGAGCATTGAGCAAATGAAGCCAGCTGACAATAAATGCAGTAAGCTATGCTATTACTAATGATCCAGTTGATCTGAGCCCTGGCTAAAGCTCCAGATTGTAACCATCTCAGTAGTTGTTGTAGTAAAGAGTTCCTTATTCACTCTTTGTCTGTGCATATGTTGTAGATTTAGCAGAAAGTGTTCTCTTTTAGAAACACACTCTTTTTATTCCTTCTTTCTTTCTCTCACTCACACACTCTCTATCAATCTCTCTCTTTCTCTCTCTCACACACACACACACACACACACCAGCACGGAAATGAGTATATATGTTGCAAACCATATATAATTTAGAAGTTCAGTATAGCCTGGAATGCGACAAAAAATGTCTGTTACCGGTTTGACCTGTGCACACAAATAACTTTCTATTGAACAGCTTTGTGTTTACAATACTGTCTGTGTAAGAGAGACAGACAGACTTAGTGTGCAGTGCCCATAGATCCTCTAACATACTGTCTGTGTAAAAGAGAGACAGACAGACTTAGTTTGCAGTGCCCATAGACCTTCTAACAAAGTAGCCAGTCATAAGAACCACTCCTATTAAAGGTTCTAATTTTACAAGCAGATGTTCTAAGAACCTTTATTTGTTCACATTTAGAAAAACTCATGCCCTGGCATGAAGACACATTAAAAGACACCAGGCAGTAAGTGGTATTGTAACTGTCATGTATGGGGTCACGCATAGGGCTCAAGCAAAGAAAATGACTTGGCTCAGCTCCTGTTTGGTTGCCGCCATTTCTCAAGAATCTGTAATTTAGTGACTCAAGGTTTCTGAGCTGACGTCAGTTCCTCTCAGGCGCCATTTCCTGGCTCTGTGCTTGCCTGACGCTGCCTCTTAAAGCCTTATTTGGAGTTGCAGAGTCTCAGAGAGACTGCCGGCGCCCCTTCCTTTTACCAACGTTCTCTACCCACACTCCCCTACTGCTGCTTATCCCTGTCAGCCTTCTCTCTCTCTCCCACGCTGGGAGCCAAATCAAAAGGACCCCCACCACCACCCTCCCACCTCACTTTCTGTCGTTTACCACAGTCATCAAATAACTCCCTTTAACAAGGCCTTAAGCATCCATGCAGTTAAGCGGCTGATAAATTAGCTGCTTGATAGCCTGTGGTAAAATGAATCGTGTAGCCCCAGCCTTGATCCTCGGTTAGTCCCTGCAGTCATATTGCATTCGATGTGTTAAGCTGCGACAAATATATCATTAAGTCCTTTGCTGTAGAGTTTGAGGGGCAAATTTGCTGGTCTGGAATTTCTCCTTGTCATCATGGTGGTGTAGATGTACAGTAACAGTTAGCACACAACTTTCTTTTAGCATGAGTCTTGCAAGTCAACAGGTTATGATTACATTACAAACATGATTAAGAGCAAGGGTAAATCATTTTTTGTAAGTTAGCTAGTGGGGTGGGGGGGGGGGGGGGATTAGGTGAGGTAAAGCCGCCAGAGGCTCAGACACAGCAGACTTTAGCTGTTTGTAATCAACTTCAGCCAGAGGTGGTACCAGGCGAGAAGGAGAAAGCATTCCACTGTTAGCAACAGGTTTTGTTGTTAAATGGAGGACGACTACCTCATCAACCTAAAATGCATCTTCCCACCTGTAGACTGAGAAGCTGTGAGTCATCCCTTCTCCTTTTATCTTTGTATTTCTCGCTGTCCCTCTGTCTCAGAGTTTGAAAATAATGCATGCATAGATGTATGCCGTTGAATGTTAGCATACCTTGAACTTGTGTTCATGTTCTTTGGTTTCACATTTAGTGTCTGCTTTCACTGCCATGTATCTGGTGTGTTAGCTACCACTGTGATTTTAATTGCTGATGTTAACATTCTGGTCACCACATCAAGAAATAAGTGGAACTGAATGTTGCTGTGCATCTGAATGCATCTAAAATGTTTGATTTACACAATAATGTTTCTTCACTGTGGTCACAATAGGTAATATAGAGAAGGATATCTGGATATGCTTTTTTGCCAAACTTTACACCATAATCATCATATACCTCGAAAAATCTTAAGCACAGTAGCATAGAATATACATGCCTTATACATGGACTGTGAAAAGAGTTAGTGGACAACATTTATGAACAATATATTGTGTGTGTACTTGTTTTTTCTTTTAGTGCCTTAGGGTCAAGTGATTTTCACTAATCCTTATTGCTGAAAAAACAAAGAATTTGTATGATGGCCGCCGTGTTCAGCACTATTGAAAAACAGGTTTTCCAGACAATTTATACTGTGAAAATACGAAAGTAATTAAACAGAAAAAGAAACAAGACACATTTAGCCAAAAGAGGTCAATCCAACCTTGCTACTGTACTGTATTTATATCCTCCAAACCCATGGCATTCACCAGATGGTTTCATTAGTCTATCAGGTGCTCTGAGTTGCTTCTTCTTGAGGTGTTTGGCCACACACACTTTATTATTTAGAACATGTGCTCAGTGGAAAAACAGGGAATATTTTAAGCGGCTGATTGGACCAAGCACTTAAGATGTGGAGAGGTCTATTTTGAGTGCGGTGAAGAGGTTGTGTCTGGGAGAGGAAGAGCAGGCCCAGGTGCAGATCGGAGCGATGAGAACTCATTTCTCTGTAATAGCAAGTGAATTCACTGCCACTAAGAGTAGATTAACATAATATCTGAAAAGAGAAGGGAAATTAAATTGTAATTATGATTTTAATTATTTTGATTGTGCTCATAAGATTAGATGTTTCTCTACTCCAGTTTACTTGAGCAAAATGATGCATTTGCCTTACAATGAAAGCACATCTGTGCCTGTTTTTGAGAGTCAGACACAGAGAGACCAGCAGGCACATAAGAGCATTGTAACTGAAATGTATGACAGGAACTGTAATCTGGGTCAGTGTATACTTGACGTGCTCTCAGGAGCGGTGTGGTTTGAATGGCAGATATCAAATGTTTGGTGGTTTCCAGCAGTCAGCTTGAAACTGTCACCACTCTCAAGAATGTGATAGATCACATAGAGAACATTGTTAAGCTCTGGCAGTTGGGCAAGCACATATGCAGTTAGCTAGTATGGAACCGTCTTGTGACATAATTTGTATTTAAAACATGCTGGATCTATATGAGAAATATGAGCAAAGTGATTCATTAAGAAAAAATGTTAATGCTCACATGAGCCAAACAGCTGCCAAACACATGTATTAGAATGTCTGGGCTTACTGTGTTAAGCACAGTGTAAAAGCCAAGTATGTGCTTCTGCTTCCCTCAGAGGCAGTGTCCCAAACAGGGTGGTCCCTCTGGTGCTTACGTACACACTAAAGTACACATATGACATGTTCAAATTTCGTGTCCAAAATATCGCGTTTATCAAGATGGTAGTCATCCCCAGGGCACACCCACGGGGACCTTTAGGGAGTTTTACCGTAACGGTGCGCATAAAAGCGATATTTAAAAACAATTCCTGGTGGGTTTAAGAGCTGTTCATGGCCAGGTTTAAGGAAGGAAGGTGAGGTTTGGTGATGAAGAAGTCTTCATGGAAAAAGCCCCTGTCATCTCCGGGCGGCCCTGGAGAAGCAGCAGTCGAGGGCTGAGCAATTGTTCCTAAAATAGAAACGGCAAAATACACAGCGTTCTGCGCTTGAGGGACACACCCTTACACGGCAGAACTGTGCATTCTTGGTTCCTTTTTCATGTCGCCATGAACTATTTTTACCCCAAGAAGTCATTTCATGCACAAGCTCTCTTGACGGGTTGCCAAAGGGCCAAGCGAAGTAGATGAATGCTACGGGCGTGAATGGGGATCTGTTGGAAAAGGCCACAGAGAAGGGGAGTGGGAGAAGGGATGTGATAATATGGAAAAAGTATCAGGGCTTAACAGAGAGCTAGAGCAGCTTCACTGGCTGGCTCGACGCAGACGAGAAGTGATTGTTTCTAGGGAATGCCGTAATGGTGTGGCCCGTCCAAAAATCTGATGCAAGCCTGTCGAAATAGCACTGGGCAGGACGGCCAGGGCCCATTATGAATCACTTACTGGCCTGGAGTGGATCTCAGGAAGTCTGTAACATATTAGGAAGTTTTAGTGTAGATCCTTGCTGATGTGTCGTGTAAACGGTGTCAATTTGTTTCAAATGCAGGAAACGTATATATATATATATATGATAGATAGATATAGAAAAATATAGATATATCGATCGATATATAGATAGATTACTCTTTTTTTTTCTAGTCAGTCTCCTGTCTTCAGTCTCTTCTCTCTTGACAATAATAAAGAGGCTTACAGCACACCCATGATATACATACAGCTGTCTATCTCCATGGTAACGACAGGTGAATGGTGACCTTGGTCAGGCCCAGTGAGAATCCAAATGAGAGGGATGAGATAAAAAGAAAAGTTAAATCTGACTGGGGCATAGGAACGGTGAGCACCAGGCTGGAGAAGGCTAAGAGGTGAGAAATGAGGGAGTTATCAGAAAGAGGGGAGGGTGGAGGAGGATAAAGAGAAAAGGGGAAACGGAGAGAGAGAGAGAGTGGGAGAGAGAGAGGCCCTGCTTACACAAAGGGGAAAGAACGCGGGCGCTAATCAGCATCACAGCTGGTGAATAAAGCAGTGCATTGTGGTTCCAACAGGAGGGGGGGCCTCTGCCCGGCTCAGCTATTTACTGCCCCCTCCTCACACACAGCCAGCCAGCCAGCCACAGGCACACAACACACACTCATACAAAATGGAGAATGAAGAATGCTCAGATATAACAACAGGCAAATATACAATGTGGATACACAATGTTTACATAGATTGTAGACTTAAATTGTATATGTACACCAAAATTACATACTCAAGTTCTTTGATGTTAAAGAGGAATTAGCGATTAAATGTTGGTGCCCCACCATGCGTTGCAGGAGTGAGTTTGTATTGTGTCAAAACTATAGGCTGCTGCTCTAAAATGGCTTCTTTTGAGCTCTGATAGGACAGTGATGCATGGCTTACAGGATGTTAACTCAACAAGGGCAGCCTGACTAAGTTGAGAGGATGTGGCAACTTCCTGTAGTAAGAGAGAGAGAGAGAGAGAGAGAGAGAGAGAGAGAGAGAGTGAGCAAAAGACAGCACAGGAACTCTGAAGAATAGGGAAGCATACAATAGTCACAAACAGATTTAGCCTCACAGTCTGTCAGGGTTGACAGCAGTGAAATTCTTTGTAGTGGCATTTAATCCTTAACAAATTTTGTTTTTTTATTTGTTTGTCCTCCCAACCACCCCACAATGTGTCTATCTTTCTCTGTCCTCTCTCTAACACAAACATACTAGCACAGTGCTAGTGTGGTCGCTCTGTCCACTCTCTCATTGTGTTTCCTTCAATTGTTATCTCTTAACCAAAGTTCCACAGCATAATCAATCATACTCCCGTTGTGGATGAGTGTGCCAGGCTCTCTAAACCTCCCTCTCCTTCTACACTTCCTTTGAAATCCATTTAACCCTGTGAGTTTGTTACCACCATAAGATTTATCTTTGAACCGCAAAATCACTAAATCATGATTAATGCATTATCATACCGGATACGTAATCATCCCACCTCTTATAACTTTCACCTCAGGTGCTTTAAACACCATGTCCTATTCTCCACACCTGACTATCATATGCATTTGTCATGTGTACAGACCTTACTGTCCTGTATTGACCCTAGGCAGATGGGTCAGGCCCTTGAGTCGTGGATCTGCTCGAGGTTTCTTCCTATATGTATCTCCAATTCTAGGGAGTTTTTCCCCCCTGTTACCCATGGGCCTCTCTCTTGCATTCTACTGCCCCTGTCGCCCCTGTTACCCATGGGCCTCTCTCTTTCTTTTCTTTTCTTTTCTTCCTCTTTTCCTTCTCTGATTGCCTACATTCTGTAAAGCGCCATGATGCATGCGTAATGTTTTGGCGCTCTATAAGCACAATAAATTGAAATTGAAAATGCACAAACATTGCACACGGATATATGATAGACTGTGGGGGGATATGGTAAGCTGAATTTGTAGCCAAGGTGACCAAAAGTCATTTAGGTAAAATTTCTAAGGGTCAACGGACACAGGACCTGTGGGGTCCGACACTCCTGGACTGGAAACAACAGCCTCAGCAGCGTGCTTAATCTCTATGGCAACTCAATCCTAGCAACAAGCCTAAAACATCAAACTAGTCAGAGGCACACTGTAGCAATTCTCAGACCTAAGCAAAGTTCAGAATAGAGAGTTTTTTCTCCTTTTTTATGTTTTTGGGATATCTCCGCAACATATTTAGACAGCTGTAAATAAGGTTTGTGAGCTACCAGTAGGCCTACAGCTAAACAAGGAATCAGCTTGATCACTGTTGTCATGTCAACAAGCATGAATTTATCCCATGCTTTCCGTCTTCCAATCTCAGTGGGAATCAGAGAAGAAAAAAACAAACCAACAAAAAGGAATAGTGTCGCAAAGCTCCTAATGTTTGTTTGCGGTTTCAGTGGCTTACGTGTCCCCTTGCTCTTTTCCAACAGATCAGCGTGCGTGTGACCACAATGGATGCGGAACTGGAGTTCGCCATCCAGCCAAACACCACAGGCAAACAGCTCTTTGATCAGGTGCGTTTCAACTCCATCTTTAAACACATTCACAACAGGCCTTCAATCGTATGGTCCACTATTATTACACTATCGTTATCATTGAGGTGTGTGTGTGTGTGTGTGTGTGTGTGTGTGTGTGTGTGTGTGTGTGTGTGTACTTGTTCTACACACAACTGATAGCATGCTGTTACTGTGTTATTACTGTAGTTGTCTCTGTGTGCGTCTGTGCATGCATGACTCATGTACACCCACTTGTGATCACATGCAGTCACAGATTGCAGTGGTACATCTAGCATTTACTCCTAGATGTAATGCTATGCTCACCGTTTCATACACTGGAACAGGCAATTTCCCCTTAAAACTACCATCACAGAACAGCGGAAGTCACGCTGTTACATTTAACTTTTAGGAGTCTGTCTGTTATGGTTGCTAGCAGATCAGTGAGTAAGGAAGACCATTAGGGAACATTCAATTAGTGTCAGTGATAGGTGATGGAGGTATCATGGCTGGTGTCATGCAAGTTTTCTTGAAAAACTGAATTCTAGCATTCACTTGAAACTGAAATCTTACAACTGACTCTGGGGAGATTTTCTTGGCAAGTCCCAAACAGAGGTAGTCAATCCACTCAGAGAGGAATAAGCTATGGGGGCATTCTGATTAATTGCTATGCTAATCAAAATCACATAGGGATTTTTAAGACTTAGAGCGTGTAGTGAATAAATTTCTCTTGAGCTTTGGAAACCATAGCCACTGCTGAGAGGAAATGCATGATGATTAGGTTAGCACTGAGGAACTTGGACCATCCCTCACACATACTGTTAAATTGAATTTCGAATGTACGTGATGAAAGGGAGACCCAAGGGCGTGCTCCTCTAGTCTGGCTGATGGAGAGGCCAGAGGAGAAGTGTGTGTGTGTGTGTGTGTGTGTGTGTGTGTGTGTGTGTGTGTGTGTGTGTGTGTGTCAGAGTGTGTTTGAGTGTGACTGTGTTTATGTGTTGGTATTATGTGAATAATTTTCAGTTATTATCAGTTATAATCAGACAGTTTATAAATGTGTGATTTCCTGCTGTATGTATGTTATTCTAACTTCTTCTAACTTGTGTAACTTCACATTTCCAACATGTCTGCTCGTGTCTGTTCAAATCTGTTTCAAGTGTGTCAAGCTGCCATGACAAAATGAAAAGAGACAAGTGTTACCACAATCCTAATTGTCTGTTTTGGAATACACTTTTCAACACATCACTTAGCTTCTTTGGGAGATCTAATTGTTGTCAACAATATAACAATAATTTCACAATGTCATTGCAATTGAATGTTTTAATGATAGCCTATTCACTCTTGTTTATCTCGCACATCCCAGTCTCCCCAATCAAAATGCTACTCATTGTTCTTGACATAACTGAATTGTACTGGCTTGACTGTCAGTTTTGAAGCTGGGCTAGTGCTGAAGTGCAGTTAGTTCTATTCCTTTCATGCTGTACTAGCATGTAGATGTAAGATGTTTGTATGCTATTGTATGGTTGTACGTGCTTTCATGGTTGTTTATACCTGTTTTTTATGTGGTTTATACCTCTTTTAGGTGGTGAAGACAATTGGTCTGCGAGAGGTGTGGTTTTTCGGGCTGCAGTATCAGGACACCAAGGGCTTTTCAACCTGGCTGAAGCTCAACAAGAAGGTGAGTAAGCGCTCCCCTGAAACAGTTAAACGTGCACATGAGTCAGAGTTGTCATAGTTCATTTGGAGTGCAATACATCATTGGGAAATGTCTCTGATTAAAACTTAATATATTTTTGTCATGTCTTAACACAAGATGTTTTATTGCCATACTGCGGACATTCCAGTCTTGCGTCGAGGCGCATGTGTGAACCGTGTCTCATTATGAGTTTCTGTCTTCCTTTGTTCTTCATTTTGCCATTTCATTAAATCTGGGTGTATACTCAACAGTTGTCAGATTCATCAAAACAGGCAATTATCTCAGAGACGACTAATACAGGCCGCAAATTACAATATCACTCTAGAACAAGAGGAAAGTAATGTAACAGGCATCAAGACAGAGGGCAAATGTCAACACTCAGTGAATGTTGGGAAATTAACGTTCTAAAGAATATCTGGGTTCATTGAATTCAACATAGAATTTTAGAACCTTCAATTGTTGCGGAACTTAGGACGTTCAAAAACTTACATCTTTAAGGGTTAACATTGTTTTATCATCTGACCCTAAACCTCTAGGTCACGGCCCAGGACGTGAGGAAGGAGAGCCCGCTGCTGTTCAAATTTCGGGCAAAGTTCTACCCCGAGGATGTCTCTGAAGAGCTTATCCAAGAGGCCACCCAAAGACTCTTCTTTTTGCAGGTGGGTCTCAGTCTCCAATTATGTGTTAGGTTTTTCAGTGTTGTTTCAAAGCTGTGGTGTGTCAATTTAACTGTAGTCTGTTTACTGTAGAAAGATCCTTATTTTTTTAACCAAGTTTTAGTATTTTTTTGGAAATTGGAAGAAAGGTTAATGTAAATATTTACTTTTTATAGACCATGGCATTTTGAGTCTTCATGTTTGGGGTGTGATTGGTTGTCGTACGTGTATATTTTGGAGGTGTGGCTGGCCATTTTTGTGCTGAGGGTGTCTCTATTTCCTGGGTGGAACGCTGTTGGGATGGGGTTGGTGGAGGTCGTGCAAAGGCTGCAGCTACAGCTGAGGCTGCTGTTGTGAAACAGTTGGGGTTGAGTTTGTGTCGAACTGATAAGGCTGCAAACCACAACTCCCCCCCCCCCCCCCCAGGTCAAAGAGGCCATCCTGAACGATGACATCTACTGCCCACCAGAAACAGCTGTTCTGCTGGCCTCGTACGCTGTGCAGGCCAAATACGCCGACTACAACAAAGACTCCCACAACCCAGGATATCTGTCTGGCGACAAACTGCTCCCACAGAGGTATACCTGTGCACAGACACATTTATTTGGGGATTAATAATTGACAGTCAGCGTGTAGGAATATATAAATTTACCTTTGGTGTTATATGAAACACCCATGCATATAGATCATGTATCTTACTTGCTATCACCACACATCATTCTCAGACAGTTATCAGATTCAGGCTATTTTTTGTCAGGCATGTCAGGCATATCAGTTCATGTGTAGCTGCAGTAAGGGAATGGTACGGTGGCCCTGAAGTGCCAAACACACTAATGGTACATTATCTTTGCAGGGTGCTGGAGCAGCACAAGCTGAACAAGGAACAGTGGGAGGAGAGGATTCAGGTCTGGCATGAAGAACACAAGGGCATGCTCAGGTAACACTCACACTCTCACACACACACACTGTCTCTCACACACGCACACACACACACACACACTGTCTCTCACACACACACGCACACGCACACGCACACACACACACACTGTCTCTCACACACGCACACACACACACACACACACTAGAGCAGCATGCCCTTGAATCTTCCTTTCATCACTTCCACTCGATCACTCACACACTGGTGTACGCTTATAGACATGCAAACACACCCATACACACACTGATGTACATTTGCAGCCAGCATGCACACCCCCCCTCACACACCAGTGCTCTATTACAGACATGCAATCTCTTTCACTGTCCCTCCCCCTCTCTCTCTCTCTTTTGAGATTAGATTAGATTAGATTAGAGGTCTTTATTGTCCACTACTGTGGAAATTCATCTTTGGCCCCACAAACATGTAACACACACAAGCAAGACTACACAACAGGTACAACATAAAGCAGACACAAACAAAGACTACACAGCAGGTACAACAACACACACACACACACACACACACACACACTCTGATATTGTGTTAGGGTCAGAGTTTTTACATCTGATCACCCTCTCAAGCTCTCTCACTCAATTCTCCATGGCTCTCGCCGCAACCACAGCATTTGCCGACTCCCCCGTACTATCTGGCCGGGTGTCGTGCCTCTATTGTCAGCGCAACACTCCCCAGTGGCTGAGCCAGTCCAGAGCTAGCCCCACTGAACGTTTGATAAAACGTTGTTGTTTTTCTTGAGTGTTTTGACTCTGGCAACCACTACCCCTCCCCCCAATTGCCCCCTACTGAGAGTGGTTTAACTGCCCGGGGGCCAAGCAGTGACTTCAGCACTCTGGCAGTGGGCTGCAGTGGTGGTGGTGGAGTAATGACAGTGTTGCGAGTGCTTTGAGTTTGATGTTAAGTGGTGAGGATCGCTCCGTGTTTTGTGTCACCCAGAGAGGACGCCATGATGGAGTATCTGAAGATCGCCCAGGATCTGGAGATGTACGGCGTTAACTACTTCAACATCAAGAACAAGAAGGGCTCGGAGCTGTGGCTGGGAGTGGACGCCCTCGGTCTGAACATCTACGAGCAGAACGACAAGTGAGCCCATTCAACACTCCACCACACCCCTTTTTAAATCCCCCTTCGAGTTTTAACTGTTTGGTTTGACATTCCAAAAACATTTTCTGTGTTCCTAGAAAACACTGTTATCTGTTCTTTCGTTTACCTTCTTCTTAACCAGAAACTTTTACCTTTTACCATTACATTATATAGGATTTTCCTATAGATGAGCAAAACACTACAATTTTATATTCATAGGGGGCACTTTTAATAACATCTGGATTACTCCATTTTAGGTTATCACAATAAAAGTAAAACTCTCCACTCTGATGTCAAGTTGAATCAGTAGTTCTTTCCCACTATCCCCTTCCGGTCTCCCCCACTGGTCCCTCATGACTGACCAGTGCAGTCACGTACGGCAAGGGAAGTGCTTGACCCCTATGTGTTTGTGTTTCCCTCTCTGCAGGATGACGCCTAAAATCGGATTCCCATGGAGTGAGATCAGGAACATTTCCTTCAACGACAAGAAGTTTGTCATCAAACCCATTGACAAGAAAGCGCCGGTATGTGCAGCTGTTCCCAAGACAACCAGTCTGTTTACATTCTATCACATGCTGCTGATAACTTATCTGTGTGTGTATATTGGTATATACTATGATTTTGTCCTTCCTGTCTGTGTGTATATTGGTATATACTATATACATGATTTTGTCCTTCCTGTCTGTGTGTGTGTGCAGGACTTTGTTTTTTATGCGCCACGTCTGCGTATCAACAAGCGCATCCTGGCTCTGTGTATGGGCAACCATGAGCTGTACATGCGCAGACGCAAACCCGACACCATCGAGGTGCAGCAGATGAAGGCCCAGGCAAGAGAGGAGAAGAATCACAAGAAGATGGAAAGGTGTGTGTGTGTGTGTGTGTGTGTGTGTGAGTGTGTGTGAGTGTGTGTGTGTGCGTGAGTGTGTGTGTGTGTGTGTGTCTGTTTGTCTCTTTGTTTCTGTGTTTTTACATAAGTGCATATATAGGCAGCCATATAGACATATAGGTAGCCATGGTGTGCAATACTGTGCATATGCTTGTGTATGGGGCAGATCATTTTAGTATGCGTATGTGTACCTGGCTATGCAAATGTGTCTGGCGTGTGTGTGTACCAGTTGGGTGTTCTAAGTTGGATGTGTGTATCACTTTAGTATTCATAGCCTAGCCAGGAGAATAGCCAAAGGCTTGTCTGATGTTTGTGGTGAACCATTGTCCTGTGTTAGAGGACTTTACAATGCCTGGAAGCACTCATCCCTGCTCCTTTTAACCTGGCACCATCTCCCCACCCTACCTCCACCTCCTCCTCCACCTCCACAGGGCATTACTGGAGAATGAGAAGAAGAAGAGAGAGCAGGCGGAGAAGGAAAAGGAGAAGATTGAAAAGGAGAAGGAGGAGCTGATGGAGAAACTGAAACAGATTGAAGAGCAGACGAAGAAAGCTCAGCAAGGTGCAAAAGGACAGCCACTCATTCACCGTTTGATTAGTTCCACACAGGATGCACTTGGAGAAGTCTATGAATAACTGAGTTTTTGTGTGCGTGTGTGTGTGTGTGCGTGCGTGTGTGTGTGTGTGTGTGCGTCTGTGTGTGTGTGTGTGTGTGTGTGTGTGTGTGTGCGTCTGTGTGTGTGTGCGCGTGTGTATGTATGCGTCTGTGTGTGAGTGTGTGTGTGCGTCTGTGTGTGTGTGTGTGTGTGTGTGCGTGTGTGCGTCTGTGTGTGTTTGTGTGTGTGTGTGTACGTGCAGAGCTGGAGGAGCAGACCAGGCGGGCGCTGGAGCTTGAGCAGGAGCGTAAGCGGGCCCAGGAGGAGGCCGAGCGTCTGGAGAAGGACAAGCGGGCGGCCGAGGAGGCCAGGACAACGCTGCTGCAGCAGGCCGAGAACCAGATGAAGAACCAGGAGCACCTGGTGAGTCACACACACACACTGTAAGACAGTGTAACACTCACACACTCATGCCAAAACCATGCCTACACATAGAGAACCTTTTTTCTGACCGACTTGGTCTGTAGATACACACAGAGGCACACACAGAGGCACAAAAAACACATAGACACTACACTACACACACACACACACACACACACACACACACAAAGACATTTGTCACCAAAGAAATAAACCAACAAGGTCTAGTTACTGTAACAGACCCTCATTTAATCTTCTTTACTGCAAAGCCTGACTTCTGCAATTATACACAAACCATATCTCCACTTTCTCAAAGGATGAAATAGTCATAATTAAAACATTCATTTTATATGTTTCAGGAATTCTTGCTTTAAGTAATAGAACCATTTGTAATTTACACAGCAGCCCACAGTTAGAAAGAATTGAAGATTCAGGTTGTTAGGTTTTCTTGGGTACATGGCATCTTTACAGAAAGCCCTTTAAAGTTGGGTTCTTAAATTCTGTCTGACACTAAAATTGGTTGTCATCGTAGGTCCCTAAAAGGTAAAGAATGTAAGATGCTGGACGGGTTACCAGACCCGAAAAAAGTCACTTTCTGTGTTCACAGGGCTTGAAGTCCAGCAGAAAAGGACACATGTATTCTTATCTCATGAAGTCTGGGGAACGCTTTGGGTAGCTGAAACATTGTTGAAACCAAACGCACCATATACTGTAACTAGTCATGAGACAGCTACGGATTAATGTTGTGGCCGTTTTGCCATTTTATCAAGGAGAATATGCAAATACACAGGACTACTCCCTAAGCAGCACAAAAGGCGCAACTATTATTAGCGGGTATTGAATTAATTTGGACTGTTTTTGAGAACCCAGTGCTTTACGGCGGAAATAGGAACATTGTTGTCAGAGATATCTAATTTTATTGTTAATGTGTGTGTGTGCGTGTGTGTCTTTAGGCCACTGAGCTGGCAGAGCTCACCTCTAAGATCTCTTTGCTGGAGGACGCTAAGAAGAAGAAGGAGGATGAGGCTTCAGAATGGCAACAGAAGGTGGGCGCCCACACACTCACCCCCACCCCTACATATCCAATCACCTCACTGTTGCATTGGGCACCCACACACCCACCCCCACATACCCAATCACCTCACTGTTGCATTGGGCACCCACACACCCACCCACAGCGTTATATTACATTTTAGGTATTTAGGTATTTTCCATTGGGCTTTATCATATACTGGACGTTTTGTAAGGCCAAAAAGCAGTATGAGTCATCCCTTTGTTTTGCTTTCTCTTGGGTTGGCATCACAACGTTTGATAAGGCTGGTCTATGCGGAGGCTGCTGGGTATATCAGCGAGACTCTCGCTGACAGACTGTGCGTGTCTGTGTACAGAGTGGAGCACATTTTGTCTACATTGGCAATGCCTCCCCAACCGCCATTAGTCTACCACTCTTGAGATGGAGCGCTACCAGCACAGAGTGGAGTGGGGTGTAGAGCCAGGCACCAGGCAGCACCAGAAACCCTCCCCCTGCCCTCCCAACCACCCTCACACAGTCAAACATACAGTAGCCCCCCCCCCCCCCCCCCCCCGCCTCCATGGAAGGTGTGAACATTTCTTCAATAGAAAAGACCTTCTGTTCTTTTTATTTTCCACTTCTGTAATCACACCTCGCTGGCTGTACTCAGTGATGTGGGAGGTTTGTGATAATTAGAACATCTAGTGTGAGGGAGCGTCCTGTCTCCATCACTTACGCCATATCAAAGATAGAAAGGTTACGAGGTTAAGATGCTTTCATGTCTGGCGGCACTACTACTACTACTACTACACACTTTCCTGGCCATCGTCAAGCTTCTGTTCCTCTGCTTGATGGCGCCCCCTGCAGGCCACCACGGTACAGGAGGACCTGGAGAAGACCAAAGAGGAGCTGAGGAACAAGGTGATGACGGCCCACATGCCAGAGGCCGTGCAGGCTGAGAATGAGCACGACGAGAACGACGAGGAGAACGCCGAGGCCAGTGCCGAGCTGACCAACGCCGCCAGCTACCATGACCGCAGCGAGGAGGATCGCATGACCGAGGCTGAGAAGAACGAGAGAGTGCAGAAGCACCTCCTGGTGAGAGGATGCCCCGCATCACACACACACACACACACACACACACACACACACACTGTACAGCACATGGTCTAAATCACATTAAATTACCTATGCATATCATAATCATACTTAACACACACTTATACGCACACAGACACACACTCACACTAACCCAACCCAAAGTGAAAAGACAGACAACACCAACTCACACATGCACAATATGTTCATGTACAATTCACATTCAATATATTATTTGATTATTGATTATTATATATGACTTATATATAGTATATAAGTGCAATTGTTTAGTCATTGAAATGTATGGTCCATAAGTGTTGAAGTGCAACACATGAACTGGTCTTTCTTCTCCCTCAGGCACTGAGCTCAGAGTTGGCCAATGCCCGTGATGAAACCAAGAAGACACAGAACGACATCCTCCACGCAGAGAACGTCAGAGCAGGACGTGACAAGTACAAGACCCTGAGGCAGATCCGCTCCGGCAACACCAAGCAGCGCATCGACGAGTTTGAGTGCATGTGATCGCCTCCCGGGGACTCCAGGGGGCGCACTTGCCTATTTACTCACCCTGACCCACACACCTGCGGACTGCAACTTTACCCTCAACTCAGCTCCCTTTACGTTTAGGACTGCATTTTAAATCACAACACATACAAACATCCTGCAAAGAAAGAAAAAGAGAGATGATCCGTGAATTCAGAAGAAGTGAATGTGATTTTGATTTTTTTTTAAAAAAAAAGAATATTCAACACTGCTTTTAAGATAAGGGAGACAACCTAGCTTGCTATTTTTTTGCCATTATGTTACATTCTAGCAAACGGTTCGGAAGTGAGGTGTGGGGAAGGGAAAAGGATTGCTTGTGAGCTTGGATTCCGCTGCAAGAGGGATGAAATCCAAATCTGATTTTTTTTATTCCTGCTCTCTTCAGTTGATTTGCATGAGGCGTACATTCCATTAACAGGGCTCGGAATATGCTACCAGATGGGACACTTGAAAAAAAAAAAACAGTGTCATGAATATAAGTGCCAACTTTCATTCAAATGCCAAAAAAAAAACCTCTAGACGTGTGATTGATCGCTGAATATGCACAGGTGTGTCACTTGAGCAGAGAACCTTTTTTCTGACCGACTTGGTCTGTAGATTTGCACACAGACCTTGAAATAAAAGGGCAATAAAGCACGCTACTGAACATCTTACACCACTCCGGTTATTGCTGTGTCATCCTCTGCAAGCAGGTCAGTGTGTTTCTGAAAAGAACTCCTATTAAGGAAAACAAAGCAATCATCAAACTGTATTTTGATTCATTTTTTTTTCTAGTTGTAATGTATTTTGAAGCTTTCAAAGATGAAGAACCATTTTGTGTGGTAATATACTATTTTTGAAAGCCCCTGCAGTATTATTATGTGAGATCCAACTGAATTTTTTTTTCAACAACGGATCTGCAACATTCTCTACCGATAGTTTGTGGTCGATATTTTCTCATAACACATATTTGCTGAGGCACATAGCCGGGCTTAGTAGGGATTAAAGTATCATAGTAGGAGTTTTTTATGTTGCAAGATATCCTTGGTGTGTGGCCTTTAGCCACATCTGATTATGAATTAGATTTCTTTTCAAGGCCTGTTCAAACTTATTTCAATCTTATTGGACTACGAAATGAACTGTCATTGCAATGTTTCAGGTGGATATCTCTTGACTGTAAGATCATATTTGCTCCTTTTGAAAACCAAGATGTATGGATGCAGACTTTCTGAGTTCATCACCAGACAGTGCCTTGTCCTCAGAAAAGCATAAGTGGTGGTTGCTTGATAAGTCTTTATTTCAACTGTCAATAAAAAATTCAATTTAAAATTTGTGATGTTGAAATGTGTCATTTGTTTTTGTTTTGTTTTTCCCATGCAAGAAGTAAGTAGAGACTTGCTGTTTATCATGGCTATTATATACTGTATTAACCGAGATGCAATCTGGAACAAACTTACACTGAATGGCTTGTCAGAAAATTCTGAATGACGTTGCATGTGGACTCTTTCACATTTCACACTGGACAATTTCACACTGGAGACAGAGTGAGATACATGCATCCTCTTATCAAGATGGCCCTCAGCGCAGAGAGGAGTGACTGACTTGATGGATGACAAGGCTTGTCCCAAGGCTGCAGTGGAGCCTTGTAAGATTTTATCTGATAGAAAAGTGTTGCAATCTGTTTCATAGCAATGGTAATGGTCATTCATTGATTCTCTGCCATTTCTGTTCCCCAATGTGTTAACTTATATTTTCATTGAATATTCATATTCTTTAAAGGCAGATATACATTTGGTGATTTACAGTAATTCCATGATATGTTCTGATTTGGTAGAGGTAAATAGTTCCAGAGGTATGGCATTTCTCTGCCTAAAGCCTTATGCAAATGGCTAGACAGCATGGCAGATGGTCAGGAAAACCAAATGTGAAGTTCTTGTGCTCTATAAAGTTCTGTGCTGTCTGAGACAGAGTCAATAAAACACAATATGATTCAGTTCAAATGTTGACGGTGGCTTTCTCCTCTGAGATCTCCTTTTTGACATGTATTTCTGGGGACTGTTTGAGTGATGGTCACAGGGACAGAACCTGTAATGGAGTTCATCATAATGCGCATGACTCGTGTGGTGTGAGAACAGAGGCCAATGTCTTCATAAATATATTGGAGCAATGTCCACTTTGTAGCGTTACTGGGGTATGATTAACCTCAGACGAAGCACTAAAACATTCAGCACTCAAAATGTAAGGAATAAATATAGTACATCACATCTGATTTAATAATAATAATTACATAGCTGTCTGTCTATGTACAGTAGAAATACACTGAGGACTGTTTATAGGACTGCTTTTCCAGATCAATCTCAAGTGAACAGAACATAAAAATCGACAGATTGAAGCACTAGCATGTCTTGACACAGGTAAACTGATTATTCCATGGTAGATAAAATACTGTATACGTGCAGTATGTAGGCTATGAAAGCACAAATTATGTAGATTGTAGAGGCTGTGTGTGACTGGTTTTAGTAGACATGTAGGTTGATTAACATGTAGAGGTGGTAATTGGTATGTTACATGCCATTTATGTTGGAGATATGCAGTATTTGTCAACATTGTGCTGTAAAATCTGTTCTTATATTTTGCTGGGTTTCAAGCCAAAACCAAAAATGACTATCATGTACATGTAACTATGTGTCGCCTGATGAAAATGTAACCAAACACTCACACTCAGAATACCGGTAATAATTTATAGTGCTTACATGTCATATGTATTTTTCCATGTGAATCATGGATTTTCTATCCAGTTATAATCTTTAGCTCCAAATGTGGAGCCATCAGCTACAGTAGAGCCAAAAGAGCCACTTCATAAGCTTTTAAGCTGGACAAGGCTATTTTCCCAACTGGACTCGATATGTGTGCCTCCAACCCTTATTCTTTAGGCATAATGCAACATCATTTTGCAGCTTGAGTTTGAAGGGCTAGCCAAATAGATGCTATTAGCATCAAATCACCCACAAATTATGGGTTGTCCTTTAGGCATAAGCACATAGTGCACTATCATTAGCATTCATTGTTCAGCCATGAAAAGACTGTCAAAGATTGTTAAGGCGGAGCTTTTTTAAAGGGCTGTGTGGATGGCGGGCAGCTCTTTAAATGTGACATGAGACTAAGCAACTGATACCGTTTTTTGGCCTTTCACAGTGCAATGCAGAGTTGTTTTTGAATATTGTTAAGTGAAGAAAGATCAGGGGCTTCAGTTTCAATCATTCAAACCACATGCTAGCCTACACACATAGGTATATGCATACCTGCCAATTTGTTGCATATTGACCCTTCAAGCCCACAATAAAGTTAGTTTAACTTTTAAGAATTTAACGTTCAAAATAAAACAACTGTGCAGCATGGAGACAAATGTCCCTCATGTGTTGACCTACAAAGCTTTACCTTTTATCTACCTTTTGCTGTTTTTTATAGCAGGATTTTTGTTAAAATAAATCCAATATCCAAAATGACCAGTTGACCTCATGACATAAATTGAACTGTGCAATATATAGACTAGGTCTACTACGTTGTATCACGATTATCACAGGTTATAATTAGCAAAACACTCATGTCATCTCTTGGTCAGAATGCAAATAATTAACAATATCAGCAGCCTTAGGAACAGATACAGGTAGCTTATCTTCAATTGAGTAGCCTATTTGCCAATGTAGAAATACTGGTGTTAAAGTGAGTTAATAATTGAATGCCATAGCAGCATAAATAGCTGACATGAAAATCTATATGTATATGTACATCTGACTAAATAAAATATTGTCAGCTTACTGAACCACTAAAGCTGATTTAATAGGCCTACAGTTTGCCGATTTGCAGGCCTACAGTTTGCCGGTTTGCAGATTTCCCCCAAAAGTCCTTAAATAGGCCTATGTGAAATGTAAGATCATTTACATGATTAGGCTACTAGTTTGTATGCCCTCCACCCCACTGTGCCCACCCACAATTTTGGCTTGCACAATTCCCCTGTGTGTGTGTGTGTGTGTTGTGTAGCCTACCTTGTCCATGTAACTGTGTGTCAAGGCTTTGAATCTGTATCTGTCAATGCCAAAGAGTCCTTTGAGTCCCACAGCTAAAACACACACTCAAGACACATAGAAACACAAGAACCTGTTAGCATGGCCACGCATGTGTGTCTCCAGTCAGTCCTCTCTCTTCGGCGCACTCGCCTGTGGAGTGCATTGTCCAGTTTTAAGACTCAACCTCAGATCCAAGTGCTGCAGCGCAGACAGATCAGTAGACAGTCTCAACTCTTCACAGGCTCTCAAAACAACAGGTGAGTTTGGTGGAAATTCTATGATCTCAGTATTAGAATGAACTTTGAAAGGAAACTGTTTAAGGGATTGTCCGCCGGTAGCCTATCAGAAAATAAGTCCCGACGGGGAGAACAGAACCCCGACGCGCAACGCATGATTCGACCTGAGGGAACTTACTGATCATTACTGGCGGCCTACATTATCCCGCTTATTACACGGCTACTTGCCAAAACGAGAAAAGAAACCTAACACAATGGGTATTTAAAAATGATTTTGCTACCGTTCCGTGTCTTCCGCTGACAAAATAAATAGTTCGCCACACAGTAGAACTTGACAGTTTCAGGTGTTGCGTGGCAACGTCTTGCTTACTTACAGCAGAGATGTAGGCCTATGTCTTCGATGTCTTGGAACAGGTCTAGGCTACTAATTCACTACATATAATAGCAGGGCTGTAGTACTCGAGTCCGGTCTTGGACTCGAGTCCGGACTCGAGACCGTTTTTCTACGGTCTCGGACTCGCTAGTATTTGGACTTGGTCTTGTCTCGGTCTCGGCCACTGGTCTTGCCAAATATGGCTTTTGGTCTCGACCGAGTCCAGGTGTCTTTAGGGCCATCAAAATTAACGTGTTAATCGCCGCGATTCATTTTGAAATACATAATGCGTTACAAAACACTCAATAGTGTTTACCTTTGTGGGGGGCTGATGTCACGTAACGGAAGCCGCAAAACCTAAAACCGCAAGCCTGAGAGTTTATTTTACTGTCTGTGGAGTTAGCTGAAGATAAAGAGGAACCAACATTTAGCCAAATAGTAGCTTTACTGCAAACTGCTTTTCACTCTTGTTAGATAACGTTTACAATGTCAAAATGCACCAACAGCAACAGTTACATAAAGACGATACTTTTCGGGTCCTCTCCATTAAGATCCAACTTGAACGTACTCCATTTAATTGAGAGCGAGTCTGAGCGCACACGAGAAGGAGAGAAAACGATTGGCAGGCTCCAGCTGGCTTGGCGTTGTTGATGATAATTGATATCTCCTTTTTAATATAAGAAACTTATAAAAGGAAGGCAACAAAGACGAGGTTAGAGGAGATTGCGGATTTATCCGATTTCCACTACTGACCAGTTATAAACATGTATGACATGTAGGCTGCACTCACTGTGACAAAAATATGAAGAGTTGTCTTTGCCTTTGTGTAATGGAACTGGTGAGTCTTGAAGTTTTCAATAATTTGTTTACATGAAGCACATATTATGCAGATTGAAACACATTCCATTCAGATAGCTAGGTGACTGGCTCAGGCTCATCATTCACTTTTAATAGCAAACAGAAAATGTCTAGCTAGCATCATGTCATTACATGCTTCTATTTCCAAAGGAATGAAAACTGTTTATACCAACTTAATATCATGCTTATCATTGTTAATATTGTACAATTCATGTGGTACAAACAATATTAGAGCTTGTGGACTAGCTATAGGCTATATTTCAATGGAGCTGGTAAAAAAAAGATCATTATGAGAACGTGGCCACAATGGGCTTAAAGTGACAGTGCACCATTTACAAATGAGTTAAACAGCATCAAATGTGTAGTATTTCTTAAGAAATTAATACTTTAAAACACAATTACTGTGTCAGTATTATCATTTAAATAATATAAAAGTGTTTTACTTTTACCTTTGTGGTTACTCATTAATTTTGTGATTTATGTTGTATTTAATATGCCATTTAAGAAGCTTTAGTCTTTAGGAACTTTTTAATTGCGGTTAATCGAGATTAATTCATTTCAAAATATATATTTTGAATAGTTTGACAGCCCTATAATAATATTGGAGAAGGGGAATGGCTACACTTACAAATCCTGGGTGTGTTCACACTGTTTTTGCTTTTAGATAATAATAATAATAACCCAAAATGATTGTCTTGATACTGTCATGCATAAGACTTTTTTTCCTATCCTGGACTCGGTCTTGACTCGGACTCGAACCTTTTTGGACTCGGTCTTGTCTTGGACTCGAACCTCTTTGGACTCGGTCTTGACTTGGTCTCGACTAGTCCTGGTCTTGGACTTGTCTTGGACTCGACAAAGGTGGTCTTGACTACAGCCCTGTATAATAGTACATATATCAACTGTGTTGGTACACACTTATTGCTCTTTGATACAGTGGCATAAACCCATTAAAATTAAGTGTACCAGTTAAGTACTTACAATTACATATTACATGTATGTTGTGTCATTGGTGTCTTGGAACATGTATGCTATTACCCTATCATACTGTAGTAGGCTACATGTATCAACTGTGTTGGTACACATTTATTACTCTTTTGATACAGTGGAATAAACCCATTAAAATAAAGTGTACCAGTTAAGTATATTATATACATCCTGTCAATGATGTCATGCATCCTGTAATTGATGTGTTGAAACGTGTCTGCTGTTACACTAAACATTAGGCTACATGTGAATTAGTAGACCTGTTCCAAGACATCGAAGACACAACATACATGTCATATATGTAAGTAATTAACTGGTACACTTAATAGGTTTATTCCACTGTATCAAAGAGTAGTGATGTAGTACTCGAGTCCGGTCTCGGACTCGAGTCCGGTCTCGAGACCAATTTCTGCTTTCTCGGTCTCGTCTCGGACTCGTTCCTTCAAAGACTCGGTCTTGACTCGGTCTCGGACCACAGTGGGAGGAGAAGGACTCGTAATTTCAGACCGAGTCCTCGAGACCAACGCATTTTTTATGTTCATATAAAAAAACAGACAACACATAACAACAATAATAATAAAATGCAATGTTGACCGGCATTATTTAAAAATGACATCCCATGGTGCAATGCAAAGATACTGCCGTCAGAGCCGTTTATTTATTTCTATGGCTCTGCTGCCGGTGAGTGTCTGTAGGTCAGCATAGTCCATATTAGGACGTTAAAACTGCTCCTCTAAACAATTCCCAATCTAGCTTAGTCTGTAGGCCTAACTGTTGATTATTAACTGGAGTGATATTAAATTATGAATATTAAAACTGAACATTTTTTATAGTCTTGGTCTCGACTCGGTCTCGACTCCTAAAGGACTCGGTCTCGACTCGGACTTGCTTCCTCAAAGACTCGGTCTTGACTCGGACTCGACTGTATTTGAAAACCAACAGACTCGGTCTCGACTCGGTCTCGACCCTTCAAAGACTCGGTCTTGACTCGGACTCGGCATAGGCGGTCTCGTCCCCATCACTATCAAAGAGTAACAAGGTTGTAGCAGCACAGCTGTTACATGTACACTGAAGACAATGAGGCCTTGACTGGAGCTAAGAATGGTTTGTATATCAAATCTATCATGACCAGATTTACCCCATCCAGCAGGTCTCAGGTCAGCTCTTTGCCTCTGATGAAAATTTAGGCAAATTGGCAACGTTTTGTAAAAGCACTCAGTATTACAATGTAACAACTATATGTAGGCCTAGGTACCCACAAATACATAATGCAAGTACAATGATAGTACCTGATAGTACATGTTGTTACACAGGTTGTACCACTGTACCTTAGGTAGGTACACTGTAACAGCGACACATTAAAATAAAGTGTTACCGAATAAAGAAAAAGATATTTAAAGAATCTTTGTATATTCCCACAAGGTGTTTGGGTGCTCTGAAAATGAGAACCTTGTGAGGTCTGCTGTTCAGAAATGAGACTTGTGAGGTCTGCTGTTCAGACCCTGAAGGGTTTCTTTTTTGTTCATTGCTTTTTGTGAGAGTGTTTCTACTTATCTGAATAAGGAAAATAAGTTAAGAGCCCATGTTGAGTAAATTAAGAGCCTAAGTTGAGTAAACATAGTTTGTAAATAAAGTTGGGTAACATAGGTACACTTGGTAATTTTTTCAGAGTTTTTTGAGACCTAAGTGCATGGGCCCTGGTTGAATTGACGTGGAATGACCCTTAGAGTATATGACAGTCAGTACAAATAAATTGTTAATTCGATATTGATCAATATTCTTTGCTTTAATACAGCACAGTAGAAACAACAACGTAATGATACTCAGAATACACTAATGAACACTTAACAACCAATGCAAGCTGGAAGTCAAAAATTCAAAGTTGTTGAAACCAATTTTAAAGCTACCCAGTGTTATCCAATTGTGTGCAGTGAGATTTTCAAATGCATGCTTGGAGCCGCCCCTCGAGTTGGGCCATTACATAGTCATAGTCAGACCCATAATCTTTCTAGATGTCCACGGTCTAGATTTCCAGACTAATGGAAAAGTTTGGAACAACCAACAGTCTTCCTAGATCTGGCCGCTCAACCTAATTGAGTAAGCCGGGAAGAAGGGCCTTGGTCAGACATGTAACAAGGACCCAATGGTCACTATGGATGAGAAGGACATCAGTACAGCTCAGTGCCTGGTTTCTTCCATTGGGAATTGTGGCCAAATAGTTCAGTCTTTGTTTTGTCCTTCTTTACGCTTCTCTCATCTTCTCAAAGGAACTCTAGATCTCATTCATAGTGACCATTGGGTCCTTGGTTATCTGTCTGACCAAGGCCCTTCGCCCCAGATTACTCAGTTAGGCTGAGCGTCCTATGGCCCCTACGGATTCTATCTCCTGGGGGAAAGCTATGTGTCAACAAACACAAAATAAGTTAATTAGGTGAGCTGGTAACCTTATAACAGTCCCTTGTTAGTTGTGTTCTCATTTGAATTGGCACAATTTAATTAATCCAGGTGCTACAGTACAGTGTGTTGTCTTGAAAACAAATTAGGTGCTTAGCGGTAAAAAGCCGTCAGCGATGCACTGGAGAATCCAGTGGCGTCACTGTGGCATTCATCGAGAACGCTGCGTGTGTCCACAATCTCTCCCTCATGTTGCGTCACACGCCGCTGTCTAATTAGGCGGCCTTAATGGGGGATGAGTCAGACAGAAGAAATGTCTGTGACTCCATGACTTTGATCCTGTTGCCTGGCATGTTTTCCACAAATATTTTCTTTTTTCTCGTATAGGTCACCCAACTCCAAGGTCTTAGTGCATTTTGTCAATCAGGACGGAGTCAAGAACAGTGTGACAGTTTCTGAAGGGGAGACCTTGCTGGACGTGGTCATCAACAAAAACTTAGACATTAGTGGATTCGGTGTGTATAGTTACACTTTATTTACACATTAAAGATGTGTAAGGAAAATATGATATATATACAGTATATATATACTGCTCAAAAAGATTAAGGGAACACTTCTGCCCTACAAAGGCTAAGAGTGTCTGCACTTTCTTTAAAAAACAAAACATTTTTGCACAAATAAGAAGTACATTATCTGCTCTTCAATCTGTTAAAATTTCATATGGCTACCTAATACATTTCTTAGCTAAATTTACATTTTTAGTTTGCAGTTTGTATAGAAAAGTAGAGTGAAACCAAGGCAGAGTGCAGTATTTGCCCTTATTGCCTTGATTTCAATTGCCATTACTGGATTCTGCCTTTGTTTCACTAGCCCTTACTCTAATAGGGTGTGTGTGTGTGTGTGTGTGTGTGTGTGTGTGTGTGTGTGTGTGTGTGTGTGTGTGTGTGTGTGTGTGTGTGTGTGTGTGCGTGTGTGTGTGTGAGTGTGTGCACAGGGACAGACTGGGACTAAAAAAGAGGCCCTGGACTTTCTTTTAAAAAGGCACACTACCATTCACACACACACACACATTAGGTGTCTATCATGATACAGTCTCACAATATTAAATGCCAGTGAAAGTATCATATTCAAAATAGTCAGTCTTTTTTTACAAAAAGTAATTAACATTTACTTTAATAAATATAAGCAGCAGTGTGCAAAGGTGTCAAAGGTTAGGTTTTGGTGTGCAGCAATGCAATATTGCTTGACATGAAAGTCTACAAGAATACCCGATTGATTTTGTTCCATTTT
Organism: Alosa sapidissima; assembly: GCF_018492685.1. Classification (NCBI taxonomy): domain Eukaryota; kingdom Metazoa; phylum Chordata; class Actinopteri; order Clupeiformes; family Clupeidae; genus Alosa; species Alosa sapidissima. The sequence continues at coordinate 15,889,697 of NC_055961.1, read as the reverse complement.
AACATAAATGTTTATAAATGACAGAGTTGCCATTGTTAAGGCATCAAGCAGCATATCTTCACTAAAAATGTAGTAAGTACCTCCTCAATTAATATAAAAACTGAGTGATTATGATCAGTTGTTACACTCACTGCAAAATGTTATGTTGTATGGCCACGTAAGTATAAGCAGTAATGCAAAGGCAAAGCGCAGTATAGCCTATAAAACTGCCAAATTTTGCCTAAATGTCAAAAAACAAAATGTTTAATATTCACCTCACTTTGATCTGTCTAATTATACCCCTTGTTGTTGAATATAATTTGATGCTTATACTTGGTGTAAGAAAAACACAAAAAGCCGTTTTTCTCAGTTTGGCATTTTTGCAGATACTGCTCTTTGGCTTTGTAGGGCAGACTTATCATACACTGGATCGGTACTCTGACACTGTTTGGTTCTGAGCACAAGTAAAACTTTTGAGGCGAGGTGGAGGGTTTCAAAAAATGTGTTTTAACAATTGTGGGAAAACTGTAAGTGTTCCCTTAATTTTTTTGAGCAGTGTATATACTGTATAATATTTTCCTTATACATCTTTAATGTATATATGTTATGGTATGATACTAAGACAACGCTATTTAAAAGTTATTTTCAACTTGCTGCTGTTCATTAAGACAACAAAGATTTACTGAGATCCTCTCCTAAAATATCATGTGCCAGTGCATTGTACTCATGGAATAGAGATGCAGGCATATGAACACCTTCCACCCCTCTTCCATATTCTTCTATAGTCCCTAGCTACTCAGGCCAACAGCTTGATAAGTTGTGTGTTTCACTATGTGTATCAGGAGCATGTGAAGGTACCCTTGCCTGCTCGACGTGCCACTTGGTCTTTGAGGAAAACATTTACGATCGTCTGGACTCAATGGTGGATGAAGAGGTCGATATGCTGGATCTTGCTTATGGTGTCAGCAAAACGTATGCCTCTGAATCACTTTGGATTTTAGGCCTCACACACTGTTTACAGTTGTGTGTTTCAGTGCTGTATGTAGTGATGACTTTTTTGTTTTCATTAACTCTAAGTTCTGATTGGCAGATCACGACTGGGTTGCCAGGTTACAGTGGAAAGCTGGATGGATGGCATGACGGTACGCGTACCACAGGAGGTGAAAGACCAAAGGGGACAATGAAAGACCAACGAATGAAAATGACAAACTCATGTACATACTGTGATAACACACACACACACACACACACACACACACTCACACTCACATTGATTTTGAACTAATTGTTGATTAATGTATGGGATGTGTGCATGGGATAGAATGCTGATTGCAATCAAAGTAATTGTGCACTGGTTCTACCTTGAGTCTTTTATGTCAGCATTACATTAATGATATCTGTACCCCAGAGTGTCAAACACCCTTGTTTCTAAGAAATAGCTTCTTGTTATGAAGCTGTGTCTAAAAATAAATATGCACACTCACACCCTTTCAGAAGTAGGGGAGAGTGGGGTAAGATGAGGCATTTTTACTGAAGTGAACCTACAGCTAAGGGAATATCAGAAACTGAGTCAGAAACTGAAATAAAACATGTGTACTACATTAGTTCTGAATGTGTGTCACTGAAACTTTAGCAGTGTGTGCTGGACTCAACAATTACGGGATCCCCAGTGTTGTCCTACGAGTGGTAAGGTGAGAAAACAGTAATGATTTAAATTTAAATATCTTTTCCAAGGGAGCTTTGCAACAACAAGTGTAACATGATAAAGCTAGAGACACAACAGCGAGACAGTAGAGTTATAATATCAAAAGCACTACATTGGACAAAAGACAGATATGGAGCAAGAAATAAAGAAAAAAATGATTGCATTTGTGTTGTGTTGTTCTGAAGCCTGAAAATCTTAAGATTGCTTGCCACTTGGATTAAGAAATCGCCATCATGGCTCATGAATATACCCTCAGGGTGAAGCACTGTAATTGCATGGCAACTCTAGCTGATGGCTGCAGCAACTCGAGTTAGGTAGATTGTTTTCGGGTTTTTATTCATACCGAGAAGAAACCCCTGAGAAACAGACATTTATGTAAAAAATCGCCCTGGGCAAAGCTCTGGCTCAATTTAAATGCCACTGCATTATGAACAGATGACTGTAAGAGAATTTGAGCACACTGATGTGTGGGAGGTCTCTTGTGACTCATACGATTGGAAGGCAAAAGTCCCATCACCACCAGTCAGTGACATCCGGGGAAATCAGGAGTAGGTGTGTGCAGTCAGAGGAAGGTGACAATAATAATATATTAAAGTAAAACAGTACCTATTGCATTTTGGATTGAAAAAGAGTTTCTTACCAAGCTATCCGTCATATGAACATGGAACATACACCCACATTTTGGGAAATTACCTTATTTATCGTCTCCCTGGGAGTTAGATAAGATGATACATACCCTTCTCGTCTCTGTGCCTGTAGTAATTCAGTCTGATGCACCCACCGTTAGCCTAGCTAAAATAAGGCCCTTGCTTGTTTAAACACGTATGAAACTGTGCAGCAGAGGTGCTCATGAGAGTAGGCATTTCCTATTCCTAGCCTGGCCCCATTCAGCTCAGCTCTGTCTATATGTTTTAATAATACATACTTTTAAGTGTGATGACACTTCAGGAAGGTGTTTGTTTAGAAATGTGGTGGCAACACAGACTATAAATAGGTGGCACAACAGTGGAGCCTGTGGCAGAGCTAGATAAAGTTTGTGTCGAAATAATACAGTAGGAAGCGGGAGTCCCATATTGGTCAATACCAGTTGGTTAACCTAAATGCCCCAGCAGCAGCACGGAAGAGGAGAGCTTATCTGACAGAAGAGCTGCATCGTCTAGTGAGGTGTAGTGAAGCAAAGTAATCTCGGTCTAATGTTAGACTACATTGCAAAAATGTCACCATGCATTCATAACCTCGTGAGTCAGTGAGAGTGAGCCTAAAACATCGGAAAGTACAGTATGTCTTTGTGACATTTCTTTATTTACATTTTGTCAAAAAGAAAAATGCCAGCCATGGAAACAATTGTGTCAATTTCCTCCCACGCCTGTTTAACCGAAGCAAATTTGGGTGGGTTTCTCCCATCCCCATACAATGCCACTTCTCTGTCTATTACGGCCCTGACGAGAACGTCGGTCTCATCGGCTGTGAACCGCTCCTGGTGTGCACCTGGCAAATCAGCCATTATAATAGCAATCTGCCATGGAACAAACGTGCCTGCTTTTAAAGGGAATATGAGATGACGCTCTGATTGGCTTATTGCACGTGTAATGTAGCTACTTCAGACCAACCCATTTTAGATTTGCGTCGGGCACAAGAGTAATTTATTCCGCCGGTATAATAGCAACAGCGCTTGAGATCCGCTCACAAAGCTACCGGTACTTGCGTTTTGCGTTTGATACTTGTATTTCAGATCGTTAAGATTGGGTCTTCTTTTGAGTGGACAATCATTTGATATGTTTTCTGTGGATGTATACTACCATGGAAGCTGCTACCTGTCTTTTGCCTTCCCTTACAGCCACTTAGAGACTACACTGGACAGAGAAGAAAAGGAAAAATTGAAATATTGGGCTATATTTTGGCGATCAAAAATGCATGGTCACTGGCGACCATTCAAACAAAATAGCCTACTCGCATCTGCACTCATCTATTATTTGAACTCATTGGCAAAGTGAAACTAACTTCACCGTGGTGTCATAGTCAAAGACAAAACAGTAATACACAGTTAATTACTTTCACTAATGACTGACAATGGGTTACCATCGAAAACATAGCCTGAAAAAATTTACCCCAATAATGTTCGAATGACTGAATAAAAAACTTAAGGACATTTATCCTGTAGAGAAGTTGCTGCTTACATCGTGACAGTGCGTCTTCAGCTGTGCTCCATATGCACCTTGCTAAAGACCAGTTTTTTCTTGGTCAGTGGTGCAATGCTTTTTAGATAGTGTACAATAGCGATTTTTAGATCTTGCGCCAGGCCACACCTTAGGTCGTTAATTGCCACACCCCTGAGCGCATTGTTCAATAAAAGAGACACGCATGGCGAAAAACTGAGTGTACAATCGGAATAAGCTTTGCGTCGTGATAACAACACACTTTGCGCTGTGCTTTTGATCATCATATTAGAGCCCATAATGTTACTGAGGACTTTCTGAAATTGATCGAAAGGAAAGTGAAGGATAAGGAAGCTTATCTGATGAAAGATCTGCTGGAGGACATTGAACATTTGAGCACTGAAAAAATGGGTTGCAAGAGCATAGAGAGATAAAAAAAATGGATATCTACTATTACTGTATACTGTAGCGTCGGCGCAGAAAGACAGTGTTAGCGTTCTCCCGCGAAAAGCATGCTGGGATACGAGAGCGAACAGTTGGGGGGTTTATGTCATTATTCTTGTAAGTTATAAGTGTAAGGTTAGTGTCTTTAGTGTAACATGTTTCCCTTTTAGTTTCCCCTCATGTGTGTTCCTTCTTGTGTGGGGGGCTGGACCTCCCCTGTTGGTGTAGTGTGTGTGTCTGTTTGACCTGCCCCGTGTGTATTATGATCTGTGTCTGTGTCCCTGCCCTCGTTCTCAGCCAATAAAGCTTGCTCTGAACAACTCTTAACGTCCTGAAACCTTCAAATGTTACAGTGGTGTCAGAAGTAAAGCGATGGATGCCTCCATTGCGGGAACGTGTGGCGGAGCTGCCCCTGCCCCGGGAGTTATCCTGAGGGCAGGCGACCTGACCCCGGGGTGGGGGCCGTTCGAGCTCCCGCCAGCCCTTATAAGGGCTCCCAAGGCTCGCACCAAGGCTTGCCGCCGGAGGAGAGGAGCCGTCGCCTGGACCTGCCTGCTGCCATGGGAGGAGATCTTGCCGGAAGAGGGGTCTGAAGAGGCGTTTGCGGAGAAGACGACGCTGGCCTGGGCGCCGACTCCACGGCGAGCAGCGGCGCGTGAGCAGAGCCGAGGAAGTGCGGCGAGGAAGAGGTTCCTAGACGATGGACGGTTGGCGGGGCCGCTGAGGGCAGCGAACTCACGACGGTGGGGCAGCTTCGACGGAAAGGCCCTCTAGTGTGTGACTGTTTTTGTGTGGGTTGAAACTTTTGGGTGTGTGTGAGAGGCACCGTGCTGTGTAGGCACCAGTTCTAGTTGGACTGTTGGCCGGCGCCTTTAAAAAAAAAAAAAAAAAAAAAAGTTCGTTGTGTGGAGTTCGTTAGCATGACCATCTCGGGGGTCGTGCCTTCGCCGAGGCCGCGAAGGAGTGGAACGGGCCGGGAGCAGAGCAGTACGGCTCTGCGAGATGGCAACACAAGGAGGGACGGCGAAGACGGTAGCTGCAGCGGGAGAGCTCAGCGCGGTCCGGTTGCTGCGGAGTCGGTGCCTGTCTGTCCTGGTCGGCGACTCGACGGAGCGGAGTGGCGTTGGTGCAGCTTCATCTGACCCCCCTCGAACCCCGGTGCTTGGTACAGTGTCGACGGTTGAAAAGGCCACCTAGGGCCCTGCCACGCCCGAACTGGATTGCTAGCAGCGTGGCGCCCCGTTGAGTGAGCTCCTGCGGCGTGTGCACCCCACGTGATTTGGCGGTACTGTCGCACTGGACTGAGTGGCGGGCGACGCGCGCCGACGCTAGCATGTGGCTACCTCGTGGTCGTTGCCGAGGACGGCAACGGCTTGTTGGGGGAGCTATGCAGCGTCGGCGCAGAAAGACAGTGTTAGCGTTCTCCCGCGAAAAGCATGCTGGGATACGAGAGCGAACAGTTGGGGGGTTTATGTCGTTATTCTTGTGTAGTTATAAGTTATAAGTGTAAAGTTAGTGTCTTTAGTGTAACATGTTTCCCTTTTAGTTTCCCCTCATGTGTGTTCCTTCTTGTGTGGGGGGCTGGACCTCCCCTGTTGGTGTAGTGTGTGTGTCTGTTTGACCTGCCCCTTGTATATTGTGATCTGTGTCTGTGTCCCTGCCCTCGTTCTCAGCCAATAAAGCTTGCTCTGAACAACTCTTGGCGTCCTGAAACCTTCAAACGTTACAATACTATTTCTACAAGCTATTTACTATTACTATTAAATCAAGTGGACAACTGGAGGGGAAGATCAGTTACAACACAGCATGAAAACAAGACGAATATTTCTTCACCGCATGCAAATTAGTCAACAAAATGATTCCCATATGCAAATTTGCTCTTACAAAATAATGCACAGAGTGTATATTTGCACTAATTAAGTAAAAACATTCATAATTGCCTTGCCATGATGTTCTTGTAAAGGTGAAGTGGCACATGAACAAAAAAGGTTAAAAAAAATCTAATTTGCATAATGTAACTGTAATATCCCATCTAAAAACATACTTTTGTATGATCATTTGTTGTATTTGATACAATTTGAATATGATTTGGCCACAAAGCCATTCATTTATCTGCTTACATCCATATTATTAATACATTTCTTTATTATGCATTTATATTCACTAATGTATTCAAATATGCAAATTATCTCATTAACTACGCGTGATATAAAAATGTCCCAAGCAGAAATGGATTCTACGCAAAAAAGTACTATAGAATCAATTGAGAAAAGTTTGGTAGTGACCTTAATCAGATCGTTCTGGGTTTTTCCCTGTCTAACAGGTTAGGTATTTCAGCCTGCATCAGCCCTAATGGCAACCAGTGTCAAAAACAGCTATAATGGCCTATAACAAAAAATGACATTTACGGTAACAGGGCTGAAGACACAGTCATGTCTTTTTTCCCTTAACCACTCATGGAAAATGACAAAAAATAAAAATACATTTCTGGGAAGTGTACTCCACGCTGTTTACAGCAACAATGGATATCTCAACATCATGATGCATAGCTTATAGACATTGATTTGTTGACAGAACCATGATTACATAGTCTAGCTCATGAATTACGGTATTCTCAGGCCAATGCCACAGAGGGGGAAAAAAAACAAATAAACCAGGCTGTCTGAGCAACCAAAATGCAAAAAATTACAAAAAAAACCCTTCTTGGAATGCTCAGTATAGTCAACACTTTGTGTGATTGTATTGCTGCCTTTAGTGTGAAAAAAAGAATGGGCTTTATCATGGAGTCTGCATTGGCACTTCCCCTCCTCTCTCCGGAAAAAGAGTTTTTGAGAAAACCTTTTGCGTACTCCTACTGAGTGTGGAGTATTTACACAGCAAGGCATTTAGACACAGACAGGAAGACACAAGGTTGGTCTTTGTGCAGTGCAGTCCCACATAATGCAAATAAGTATGTGATAGTGGAGTTCTTGTTGATGCTAAATCTTGTCCTCAATTCAAAACATAACCATTTTACCACTGAATACATTTGAATACATTGTTATTTAATGTGAGTCTGGAACAAACTGTGGCAAAACAAAAGTACATAACATTTTAAAATGTTCAGAACATTTTTACTGAAGATGTATGGTACATTTACCTGTGGTCACCCATTTGTATGAAAAGCACTTCACAATGTTCATAACCAAATAAAAAGTCATGACAGTGAATAGCAAAGAAAGGTACATTGGCAACAGCTTTTGAGCAGACAACATCGCAATGAGACAAGTCCTCTGTTTACAGAAAGTCTCTGCCATTTGCAGCACATTCAACTGAGCTTTATTTTATGCGAATACACAAAACCCTGGATATTCAAACAGAAATTGTGACAGTACTAGAAAAAACTGTGAAAACAATCCACATGTAATATTTTCAGAAAACCTTCACTGGAGTGCACAGTGCATTTGACTTGTGAGTACTCATTTTCATGAAAAGCACTTCACAATTGATAAATAAAGCAATTCTTTTCATTGAGGAGAGAGAGAGAGTACTAATCTACATACAATAGGGCAGCTTTATTAGCAGACTGAAAGCCCTGGAGACAAGTGACCTGTTTACAGGTATGTGTCTTTGCCATGTACAACTCATTTAATTGTGCTATGTTTAATTTCAGACAACTCATTATTCATTAGACTCATTACAAATCATTATTTGCACAATCACTCTGCTTAGCTGACCCTTATTTACGGCCTGTTGTTTTTTTTTTTTTTGAGATCAGGTGGGGTGACTGCTCTCCCCCTTCACTACATGTGTGTCAGTATCTGTCAACTAGACAGCAGCCTTTGGTAAATAGTTATTATATTAAACTTGACATGTCATCCACATCAACAAAATTAATTTCAATCATCATAGAATAGGAGTAATTTGAGCAATTTAACCCTTTAATTCAGTGGGTACTGACTGAGTGACCAATAACACTCTTGAATCTCCCATGGGGATCAATAAAGTATCTATCTATCTATCTATCTATCTAACACTGCATATGAAGTGATCTGAAGATATATAGGCCATATGCAACCCCTGTAGGAGCCATTGTCGGTGAGTGGGTGACTTTGCTGGTCTTTACCCGACCTTTCTCACTGATTTAAGTCTGACAAACGGGAAAAGGCAGTGTGTCTTTGGGCACTGTGTTTCCTGGCATGGTCTCCAGTGGCAATTCTATGGTCAAGCAGGGCGGATGACAAATGAATGGATCAATGTAATCCTCATACATAACTCTCCAGCCATCCTGGATTTTATGGCAATGTAACAAAAAACCAACTACTGAGCCAAGACTAAAGCCGAAACTGAACCGCTGCTATCTTTTTGTGCAAAAATTTCAAGGAATTGGATTGAGCAACTGACAAAAAGTGACATTAATTGAAATGCACTGAGCTACACAGTGGTGATGAATTAGCAGCAGGAATCTTTACTGCCTTTGCCATGATGTCAGGGCATGCTGGGGGCTGAAGTGTTTGCTTGAGTTCATGTCTATTGCCATGTAGCTAATGTATGATAGGGAAACAGGACATCTGATCAGGACAGAGCGTGAAATGGTCAAGGCAGCAATATGGCAGGTGAGTGAGGGGTTGGTAAAGGATGTACCCACGGCTCTGCCACAGCTGTGCTTGATCACTAGTGCCATAATTGCTTTAAACAACAGTTTAAAGACATCAAATTGCATTTTTTTCTATCGTTCATTTAGATTTTTGAGATTCTTCACCCAAGTCTTGACATCCACTGTTATTGAATATGTCTCTCTGCAGCCAAGTTGAGTGAGAGAGGCTGTATAGTGCACAATCATGTGTATATTTACCTGTCTTCCTATTACATGGTAATCTCAATTGTCCTATTCAATAAGAATAGAATATAATATGAATGGAATGCTCATGTGTGAAAAGACAAAGTGGGAATGTCTAATCAGAAATTAAAGCTGCAGTTGGCAAGTCTGGCAGATTGAGGGGATTTAGCCAAAATGTTTAATGTTTACAACTCTCACGTCCCTCCCTAAATACCACTGAGCACCCTCCTATCAAGTTTGTGCGATATTGTGGGGATCTGTTAGCCTAATGAGCCAGACCCACATTAAAATGTAAGGTCTGGGCACTCACCGTTGGCAGTGCTCAGTGCGAGGGGCGGGATAATCATTTGTCTTTCAAATTCCCTCTGCACGCAATAGGACAGCGCTTTGAGTCCCTTGCGTTTTCCCACCAGTGGAGCTATTTGGCTATTTCAAACTTGTGCCGACTTAAAAAAAGCTTAATTCGTGTCACGCTGTTCGCCAACAGCAACATCCATCTTTTTTGTTTTCAAGTAGCAGGGAATTCAAGCCAAACCGTGGCAACTCTGCCATCAATCATTATGTTAAGCCCGCCTAACGTCTCTATACGATTTAAATGGCCTGATAGAAGTTTAATTTTTATAGCTCACAAGCCAATGGAGAGTTGCTAGACTAGCCCTGGCAGCAAATGTAATTGGGGTGCGTCTAGATTTCTAGGCTAGGGATCTGTGATTGACAGTCAGATCTCACACAACCCTGCGCTGATTGGACCTGAAGAACCGGGAGCTGTGGATTTTTGCAAAACAAATAACAGGCTCTAGGTGGAGGTAGGAGGAGGTTTTTTTGGACCATAGTGTCAGTTTCAGTGAATATGATCAAAAAAATCTTGCCAACTTCAGCTTTAATAAATAGTTTGACCGGACCGAACTGTTGCATAAAATGTGATATTCTCATGGTTACTGCTGCACAATGTAAATCTTCAGATGCTAGTAATGTTCTCCTGTTTCCACTTGGCTGTGCAGATGACTCCTCTGGGTTTTGATGCACTACTAAAAGCAGAGAGTAGGCTACATAGAGAGCCTGCTGTGTGCATAATGTCTCACACACCCCAAACATAATTTTCACTCATCAGTTCAAGGTGTATAGGAATTCTACAGCACATACCTCATATAAAAGTCCACTATAGTTTCTTCAACTTTTAGAGGATGTTCATTAGTAGACAAACTGTAAAAAAAAATGTACAACCCCAAAACAGAAAAAGTTCGGACGTTGTGTAAAATGTGAATAAAAACAAAATGTAATAATCTGTAAACTCATATTTAGTTGCAAAAAGGACACAGACAACATATCAAATGTTGAAAATTAAAAATTTGACTATTTCATGGAAAATATGTATATGTTAATTTTGAATTTGATACCAACATCATGTTTCAAAAAAAGTGGGGACGGGGATAACAAAATGCTGGAAAAGTTGTGTAATAATAAAGAAAACAAAAGGGGGAACTATTTAGGGTAACTGGCAACATGACTGGGTATGAAAAAGAGCATCCCAGAGAGGCAGGGTCTCTTAGAAGTAAAGGTGTAGGGATATTCATCACTCTGTGTAAACCTGTGTGCACAAATGATGAAACAATGTTATTATAATGCTTTTTAACATGGAATTGTGAAGTATTTGGGGAATTAATCATCTACAGGACATACATACTATTATTAAAACATTCAGAGAATCCAGAGAAATCTTTGCAAACACATTGGATGGCAATGGTCTTTTGGAGGTGCATTAGTGCCTACATCATGGGCATCTTGCACATTTGGCAAAGCACAATCAATTCTGAACGATGTATACAGGTTTTGAGCATACTGCCATCTAGGCAATGTACTGTATATTCCAGAGAAGACCTTGAATATTTCAGGAAAACAATGCCAAAATTAATTCTGCACATATTTAATTGGTATTTTTCCATAGAGGAAGAGTCCAGGCATGGGCATAGATTTAGGGTGGGACGCTAAGTACTAGTCCTAATCAATATTTTAAGATGACAAAATTGTCCCCACCAATATTTTAGCGAGCTTTGTGCTGCTGATCATTCCGACAGCCAGCACGACAGTACAAGAAACGTCGTCATATGATTTGCTGAAAATCAGCTGACACGCAGGCTACACGCACGGAGAGTGTCAAAGCACAGGCTACTTTGCACTGGCAGTCAAGCGAGCAGTGCCAACGACAACGGTAAGTTAGGGCTGTCTGTATAGGCCTACATAGCCTACCCCATAAAAGGCCAGAGTAAAACATTGTGATATTCCCTTTGCCCTTCAGCATGTACATGTTTGCCCCTTTTTGTGGTTTGTAGATCAGCTATAAAATACGAAGCTTTTTCATTATGCAGTCTAGGCAAAATAACGCCATACAAACTGGTGACCAGGCTTTCAAATTCGGATTTTACTGTGTAAAATAGCATTAGCTGTTAGGATATTAGCCAGGATATTGTCACAGCTTAACCTAGCTTCTGTAATCTTTCAACCAAAGTTAGGAGTCATGTTGAATAAGGGTGTGCCGCATGGACAGTCGCATAGGCTATAGCACAGATAGGCCTACAGTAGAAGTCACCATCACTGACTGTTAGGCTAATTGGGCTACCAATCTTGCAGTCGCAATAAACAATGGATCCGAGACATTTTCCTGTTCCTATATTCTGTTTATGTAGGCTAATGTATTTGTGAATGTGGCCTGCACAATGCAAATAAATAAAAGATAATCTGGTGCATTTCCATACTCATAGAAATGAACATTGCGAGACACTTATCTCTTCTATGATTTCATCCCAAAAAGATTTTCTTTGACTTGTTAGTTTTTTTTTAATCTAATGACATAGCAAACATGATAAATTGAATCCACATATCCTTGCACTTGAGAAACTATGTTTCACTCCAATTGCGTTCACGTTCCTCTTAAGAGGCACTAAATTAGATTTACACACCACAAATGTGATGATATTAAAGACAAGTGTAGCCAAGTAATTTAAATATCAATATGATGTATTCAAATTACTAAATATGTTTAGCTATTAGTAATTATGCAGATCACAAAATACTATAAATAATTAACAATATAAGTTTATAGTTTATATGAATTCCAAAATATGAAAAAGAAACCTATGACAACCATCACTTTCTATGTGTGTGTGTGTGTGTGTGTGGAGGGTCAATCAAATTGTCACATCAGATTGCCACTGATGTGAATGATCACAAATTACAAATCACACAAACCAAATCAAATTTTAAAAAATTGCAAAAGTATCGAAATCGAGATTCTTCACTTGTTATTGGTATTGAAACAATAATGTTGGTATCGTGACAACAGTCAGATAACAGATGTGTCCCCACCAAAGCTGAGACCAAACCTACGCCCTTGAGTCCAGGTGCTAAAATGGCCTGTCTGCAGTCCAGATTTGTCAAATTAGGTGCATAATGGAATGAATACCCCATACTGTTGAGGAACTGAAATCCTGTATCGGGGAGTAATGGGACAACATTTTATTCTCAAAACTCTAGCAAATGGTCTCCTCAGTTTCTAAACATTTACAGAATTTTGTTAAATGAAGAGGTGAAGCAGCACAGTGGTAAACATTCCCAACTTTTGAAACATGTTGCTGGCATCAAATTCAAAATTAACATATATTTTCCATGAAATAGTCCAAATTTTCATTTTCAACATGTGATATGTTGTCTATGTCCTTTTTGCTGCTAAATATGGGTTTACGAGACTTGTATATTATCATAAGCTGTTTTTATTTGCATTTTACACAACATCCCAACTTTTTTTGTTTTGGGGTTGTATGTCTTCCGTGCCCTACAGTAAATACATGCAAAACAGTCAAAAGTGCAATTCCCTCATCTGAAATGTGTACGTGGCTAGATATAAGGATCCTCTTTGTCCGAATACGCGGAAGCTGGACAGCCCTCAGGCAGGGAGCAATGGGGGTCTCTCCTCTGCCACTGCAGTCTGTTGATGACCAGCTCCTTCTCCATGGCCGCCGACCGGGCATTCGTGCTGGGGCCGTCACCCTCTCTGTGGCTAAAGTACTCTCGGACGGTGTTGCGCACCATGGCGGGCAGCTTGATGCGGATGGTGTGGCGGATAGCTGCAGAGGCCCTACTGTGTGGCTTGGGCGAGCTCGGGGGGACGGTGGGCCCAGGGGAGCCCCTGCCACCGCCACTGGCTATCACATCCTGGCTGGCACCTGTCACCTGCACCGCCACTGTGCCCTCAGCCCCATTGGCAGTTGGAGCTCCATGCCAGGCATTATTGGACAGGCTGATGCCCCCTGACACTGTGATTCGGGTGCGTGGACAGCCAGTGTGTGCCGGTGAGTCCACACCATCTGTGATGTCAGGGGCGGCCGGCGCTCGCGTGGAGACCGAGCGGAGCACCAGAGGCGCGTTCTGACCGTAGAACACAGTCTGCGGGATGTGCACACGCACTGTGTGGTTCTGGGGACTGGCAGTTCCTGCTGGGATTGGTGAGTCCTCCCTCGGATCTGTCGCCAGGCGCGCGGCAGGTTCTTTGACGGTCAGAGTTGCGGATGAGGCATAGAATGTAATTTTAGTCCTTTGCACCTTTTCCACTTCAGGCAAGTTGGAACGTGTGGGCAGCTGGACAGAAGAGCTACTCAGCTTGATGTGTGTGACCGAGGTCTCTCTGGCCTTACCCTGACCCCTGTGGGGTCCTGTGACACTCTGCTCACCCCAGCTCTCACTGGTCCACAGCACCTGCTCCCCATCCCCAACAGAAGCAGGGCAGACGGTCATCGTCACGTCAGGCCGGCCCCTCCACCGGGAGCTGCTTCTTTCGCCCTCACCCTCGGCCGCCTCCACCTGCTCTTCATCTGTCACTCCAGCCCAGGTTCCTCGCTCGCTCCGTCTCTTGGCCTCCTCATCCACCTCCTCCTCCTCCTCCTCTTCCTCACCCTCCTCTTCCTCACCCTCACCGTCCACCTCCTCATGAGGGAAGGCCATACTCCAGTCCGGCGGGAATTTTCGCGGCACGTCCGGCGTCAGTGGCCGGAGCCTGGCGGTGGCGCCAAAGAGGAAAGGGCGGGACGCAGTGTCGTTGGGGCTGGAGAGCGTCTCAGACGACGTGAGTGACAGGGCGCTGTCCAGGGCGCTGTCCAGCGAGCTGACGGAGGAGGTGGCCGTGGAGGACAGGCTGGAGAGGCTGGGCTGGTGGCCAGCTGTGTGGTGGAGGCGCGGGGCGATCTGCGGTGACCTCCACAGCGAGTAGCGGCCCTTCCCCGTCCTCGGGCTGCCGTCGCCCCGCCACGCCTGCTTCTGCTTGGCCTGGAAGTGACGCGCCTGCGTGCTGGGGCTTTGCGATTGGCCGGACGAGCCGCCCATCACGGCTGCGTCACAGCTGGACTGGCGGGCCACAGGGACGTGGGCGGGCGGCTGAGCGGGGCAAACAGTCGGTTCGGAGGCGCAGCGAGACGAGCGCAGGTGACCCAGCCCGGCGGGGATGGAGCAAACGGAGACGCTGGACACAGACGGTGTAGCAAACCCTACGTCCTCCCGGAGGGCGAGAGCGGCCAGGGGCAGGAGGAAGTGGTCAGGGGGGGAGAGGAGAGAGACGGAGGAGGCCGCCTTTTGACCCATCTGTTTGGCAGGCAGGCCAGTCTCCTCTGTTGAGAAGCAATGGGAAGTCATTATAAACAACCATGAACATACCCATGCACATACACACACACACACACACACACACACATACACACACACACACACACACACACACAGACATAAAAATGTATGCGCAGCAACAGATACACAAACACACTAATACACAAACTCACTGCATATGCATGCACACCCACGATTTGAAAGTCACAGACCACAATTGACTCACCCGTGAAAACAGCTTATGAGTGAAATGCAAATGTCAAAAGTTTGTTTTGCTTTTGTTTCTCGAGATTCTCAAGGAGATTTTAAATTGTGGGTGGCTCTACAGTAAGAGCACCAATTGAAGACACTTACCACAGACCCCTTGCTCATCCCTCATGTTCCTCCACTGAAGCAGAAGTCCTCCTACATCCTCACCAAAAATGGAGGGAGTGTTCTCAATGAGCAGCTGAATGAGTTCAGCAACCTAAGGGATGAGTGGGTGAGAGAGAGAGAGAGAGAGAAAGGGAGAGAGAGTGAAATAGAGAGAGAAAGAAAGAGAGAAATAGAGGGAGAGAGAGAGAAAGACAGAAAAACTGGCAGGTGAACAAGAGAAACTGGACAATAATGACAGTGTCTGCTTTTAGGCTAAACAAACGATGATTTGTCTAGCTGTGGACTAAACAGCACATAAATCCTTCTTATTGAAATCCTTTACTGAGATGGAATGACAGTGAGTGCCTTGGCTGCGCCGGGGCACATGGCATGTTTGATGAAATGTTTGCTTCTGCCTTTACGTGTTGTTGACAACCGCGTCTGTGTGTGTATGCAGTGGACTGCAGACGCCAACACAGCCATGGAAACTTTTCGCCCCCACTGCCCACTCCAGCTCCTGACCGCGCCAGCTCCCATGAGAAGCAGTCCTCAAACATGACAGTATGTTCTGGACAGTTTTGTTACCCCTAAGGTAACACGTGTTCTCCGTTTTCAAATGGAGGCCAAAAAAGTAATTTTGCCAAAGCTTAAAGGTTTCATGAGGGGAAAAAAAGATGTCTTGAGTTGATCCTGCTTTCAAACGTCTGACAGCTGATCACAGAGGACAGGAGGCACAGAGAGAATGAAGTTTACTTTCTACAGTGTTCACGAAGGGAAAATAAGTAGCCTTCAGTCAAAAAAAAGTAGAGGCCTTTTAAGCAGCAGCTCAAAGCTGTTGGCAGTGTCCTTGATGAAGCTTGCGCACAAGAAATGCTTCATTCTCAGAGCATGGACTATGAAAGGCATAGACATCTAAGAGTGTAAAATCAAAACTTTTGTAATGTAATGGTAAATATTAGGGTGCATTTCTTGAACAGAAAGACAAGCCATGTTTCTAGATGTCCACAGACTATTTGATAAATGTAGACATAAAACAGAGATGAATACATGTTAATATTCTGTTATTCTGTTCATTGATTTCTCAATAGCAATAACTGTCTGCTGGAATGACACCAATCTCCCTCCACGTAACTGACAACTGTATACAACACAGATGCATTTCTAGAATAATCTCTACATGGGAAGGGGTTGAATTGATACAGTACAGTATTACCACAACCAGAAAAAGGAATGTTTGTGAGAAAGGACCTTTTTCATGGCTTTGGTCTCCTCTTCGGCGCTGGACGGTGAGGGCAGTGTCAGCATGCTGGGGGCAATGCAGAGAGCCAGGTTTGAGGCGGTCATCTGGTTGTCCTCCGAGTGCTGGTGGATTCGGTGCAACACCCAGAACATGTAGCGCAGCAGGGTGCTATTTTCCTCAGGGAGCTCAGCCACCAAGCTGCACATGAACACATGGAGTGTGGGGGGGGGGGGGGGGGGGGGGTTAATGTATTGCTTTGCATTTGTATCATGGCTTTCCATGATGTCAGATTTCTGATTGATTCTCAGCATATACTGTAGTGAGAATAAAAATGTTTCAATGTGAGTGTGTGTGTGTGTGTGTGTGTGTGTGTGTGAAAGAGAGAGAAAGACGAAAACAACAAAAGGCTATTTTTTTCAGCAAGGCTCTTTGTTTATTATCTGTCTGTGACGCTGAGAACATGTAATTTGATGCATCATCTTGTCAACATTCTATCCGCGTCATTAGATGGGCCTTAACTGAAGGAGCAATTGTAACGTAGGATTGGATGTGTGTATGTGTGCACGCGTGCGTGCGTGTGTGCCTGTGTGTGTGTGTGTGTGTGTTTGTGTATGTGTGTGTGTGTGTGTGTGTGTGTGTGTGCGTGGGTGTGATGTCTGAACAGATGGCACTGTCTGCCTTGACTGTGCGTGTGTTAGTCATCTCCCTACTGAGGAAGTGACAAGCCCTTTCACCTTGCGATGACTGCTCTCCACTCCTCCTCCTCTTCCACATCAGTCACCTCCATCCACCGCTCGCACAAATGGGAGCCCAGGACGCTGCCTGGTAGACTCCGCAGGAAGTCCTGGAGTGCACAACGACACAAACACAACAAGCTCGTCATCACAGACAAAACAAACTCTTCATCACAAACCAAACAAGTTCTTCATCGCAAATCAAACAAGCTCGTCATCCAGTGCTCGAATTACGTGGGAGCCAGAGGATGCCGAGCTCCCATAGAGTGAGGACTGGCTCCCATGAAAGCAACAGTCAAAAGTCAAAAATCTGAGGGGGTCTCTCATATCAATCAATCAATCTTTGATGGCGGAATATTCAGTGAATAGGCTACCCGACAACATCTCAGTACAAATTCCAAAATTGTTCGTCTATTTATTTCCACGGTTCAACACAAGACGACTGAATACCCAGATGTTGTTATCACTACGTGTAAGACTATAGTTTGGCTGTGCAATGGCTTTGTTAATTTCTGCCAATTAGTAGCTACACTTTCCCTGTATATAAAAAGACTACATGCACTATTGTGTTTGACACTGAGAATATCTGAGATGGTGGTCTGGTTGAAATTAGTTACATTTTATTTCATTGTGAAATTGAGAATGAGACTAAATCATTTAGTCTATTTCTTTGTATTGCGTTGAAATGAATTAAAAGGAATCCATTTCTGTAAAAAAATCTCTCTGTCTGCGTGTGTCAAGTTATAGCCTAGGCCTACCATGTGCAAAAGCACCACTCATGCCTAGGCTATTTAATTGTATAGCCTTGTTAGGCTATGTGCGGGGTGTGCCAACTTTTTTATGAGATAGAGAGACCCCTTACAGACAAAAAGATAATTTGAGCACTGTCGTCATCACAATTCAAACAATCTCTCCATCACTAACAAGGCAAGCATAACCTATGCAAATCCCCAAAACAAGCAATTAGTATTCTCAACTAAGAGATTTTCTTTATTTAAAAAGAACAAAGAAAAACAGTTTGCTGTAATTAGTGGAACTTCATTGTGTGTGTGTGTGTGTGTGTGTGTGTGTGTGTGTGTGTGTGTGTGTGTGTGTGTCTATGTGCGTGTGTGTGTGTGTGTGTGTGTGCACTGTGGGGCTTACAGTAAAGACAGCCGCGATGACAAGCACAGACTCTCCCTCCGGTAAGTACTCCATGCCACCATTCAGCTTCTCTTTGAGCTCTCTGCAGCTCTTCGCATTGGCTGAGCGCCGAAAAATCCCCTGGGTGGACGGTCCTTCCTGGTATAGTGTGTAGAGCATGTCCTGCACAGACACACACACACACACGGAAGGGATTCAAATATTTCCAGAGGTAAACAGGCTTGACACTCATGGGTACAGAAAACATGACCTGCACCACACAACAAAGCTGTCTATCACAGCTGATATGGAGAAGAATTTTGGTTTTACATTAGAGCTGTTTGGATTGTCTCTTAGGACTGCCAATCATAACCCACTAAGATAAGTTAGCTTATCACACACACACACACACACACACACACAAAGAGGTATGGGCACATGCACAGCAGATATAATGACATAGTTAATTAAATTATACACAGAAGTATAACACATGCTGTTGGTCACCATACCATGATGGGCTGAGGTGGACTTCCATGGGGGCAGATAGTGGACAGCGGCTGGCCAAACAGAGCACTGCAGGGGGAGTCTGGGGGGCAGCTTGATTGGTTGCTGGTCCCTCGTCGCAGTGCCCAGTCTATGAGTGATCTCTTCCGCCTTTGCTTCTGAGAGAAATCTACGCCACACATTTCCACTTACTATGGTTCGGCTATTTAAAACCAAGGTATAATTGCTGTAAATGACAGGAAACTTCTGCAACCAATTAAATCTGAAATAAGGGGGCAGTGATTGCATTTTCTACTGTTTCTTCAATAGCTCAGTATGGCCTTTTGAGCAAAGGTGCGAGTGTACAGGTGAAGGTCATTGTTTATTGTTCATTGCATCTCCCTAAAATGAGTTTTTGTTGAACTGGCAGTGATTGCATTTTCTACTGTTTCTTCAATAGCTCAGTATGGCCTTTTGAGGAAAGGTGCGAGTGTACAGGTGAAGGTCATTGTTTATTGTTCATTGCATCTCCCTAAAATGAGTTTTTGTTGAACTGGCTGAATCTTACAATACAAACATGCATCACATTCAGACAGATCTGCACAACGCTGAAAGAAGTCGAACGCACCCACTGATTTTCTGCTACCGGAACACAAAGTGAAGACAATGTGCTGCCTTCAGAAACAGCCTATGTTGTAATAGCCCTTAGAAAAATGAACTGCACTACTTCAAGTGTCATAACTGCAGTTTTATGAGAATCAAAACAGCTGTTTTGGAGGAATTTTTACAATTCATATACAGTATCTCACAAAAGTGAGTACACCCCTCAGGTTTCTGCAAATATTTTATTATATTCTGGTGAGCGTATGTTGTGTCGACCAGTCATGAAAACTGGGTCTAATTCCAGACTCTTTTCTTCAGTGGTTCCATGTTGGTGGAATGAACTGCCCAGTGCTCTCCGTTCCTGTGGTAGTTTTGGGTCGTTTAAGAGGGGTCTAAAGACATTCCTATTCAACATATACTTAGTTGTTTAAGCGCTTATGTGTTATGGTTTATATAATGTTGTTTTATTTTAATTGGCCTGTTAATTAATTTGACATTATTGTTTATTATTGATATTCTCCTTAATGTAGTCTTAGCATGTCATTGTTTTTATATTATTGATTGAATTGACATTATTGTTTTATTATTGCCTTTCCCCTTTTTTACATTGCTTTTTATTAGGCTATTGCTTGAATTGATATTATTGTGTACTACAACTATTCTCCTTACTATATTTGACCTACATTTTAATCTGTTCCCTGTTCAATTTTAAATATTATTATGTTGTTTTGTATTTATGTGTCGCTTTGGACAAAGGCGTCTGCTAAATCCATAACCATAACCATAACCATAACCATAACCATATCTTTTCATGGGACAACACTGAAGAAATGACACTTTGATACAATGTAAAGTAGTGAGTGTACAGCTTGTATAACAGTGTAAATTTGCTGTACCCTCAAAATAACTCAACAAGCAGCCATTAATGTCTAAACTGCTGGCAACAAAAGTTAGTACACCCCTAAGTGAAAATGTCCAAATTGCGCCCAAAGTGTCAATGTTTTGTATGGTCACCATTATTTTCCAGCACTGCCTTAACCCGACGACATCACAGAGCTGGTAGATGTTAGAGACCTTGTACTCCTGCACCTTCTGTTTGAGGATGCCCCAAAGATGCTCAATAGGGTCTAGGTCTGGACACATGCTTGGCCAGTCCATCGACTTTACCCTCAGCTTCTTTAGCAAGGCAGTGGTAGTCTTAGATGTGTGTTTGGGGTTGTTATCATGTTGGAATACTGCCCTGCGGCCCAGTTTCCGAAGAGAGGGGATCATGCTCTGCTTCAGTATGTTGTCAGTACATGTTGGCATTCATGGTTCTCTCAATGAACTGTAGCTCCCCAGTGCAGCACTCATGCAGCCCCAGACCATGACACTCCCACCACCATGCTTGATTGTAGGCAAGACACACTTGTCTTTGTACTCCTCACCTGGTTGCCACCATACATGCTTGACACCATCTGAACCAAATAACCATAGGACATGGTTCCAGTAATCAATGTCCTTAGTCTGCTTGTCTTCAGCAAATTGTTTGCAGGCTTTCTTGTGCATCATCTTTAGAAGAGGCCTCCTTCTGGGATGACAGCCATGCAGACCAATTTGATGCAGTGTGCGGCGTATAGTTTGAGCACTGACAAGCTGACAACCCAACCCTTCAACCTCTGCAGCAATGCTGGCAGCACTCATACGTCTATTTTCAAAAGACAACCTTTGGATATGACGCTGAGCATGTGCACTCAACTTCGTTGGTCTACAAAGGTGAGGCCTGTTTTGAGTGTCTTGTTGCCAGTGGTTTAGACATTAATGGCTGTGTGTTGAGTTATTTTGAGGTACATTTTCTATACAAGCTGCACACTGACTACTTTAAATTGTAGCAAAGTGTAATTTCTTCAGTGTTGTCCCATGAAAAGATATAATAAAATATTTACAAAAATGTGAGGGGTGTACTCACTGTACAGTACATGCAGGAAATGCAATATGTTGGACATGAAAAAACTGCATTGTACTACATAGTTCTGTATTTTACTAGAGAAATGCATTCTGGACATGAAAATATCATTGTACTGCATTGTGTTTAATAAAAATGACAGTACTGTATAAATGCATCGTTTTTGTCCCATAAGTGCAGTTATTATTTGTAAGGGAGACTTTGCAATTGAAACTTTGACATCACTAAGCTTTGCAAACTGACAACAAACCTATGGACCCTTTCAACAAGGTAAACAAAAACAATGCTTGAACGTTCTATTTGGGCCCCAATCTACTTCCTCTGCATTAAGATAACATATGGAATGTTAAAACGGAAGTCTTGTGGGGCCAACTATGATGCTGATAATGGAACTCTCTTGAAAGGGTCCACTATGATGCTGATAATGGAACTCTCTTGAAAGGGTCCATACATTTTTATATTCTTCTGACTGCAGTTCTTTGATATTTGCCAGTGTTGCTACTTCAGCTCATCACTGCCTCTGCCATTTGGCATGAAACTAATGTCATCCTCTCTGGTCACTGATTGACCCACCATCCTGGTTGCTAAGGGAAACGTAAGTGTATTGAGAGTAGCCAGATTGGTATCTCAGTGAAATAAAATAAGCAGTTACAGGCTGGTAGGCCAAGCTACTGTGCATGTGTACTTGACAAGACTTAATTGGTGTCAAATTGGTATCTGGCCTTGGCAGAGGCATGACATGACGAGCCATGTCTGAGCCATAACACAGCTACAGTCCCCACTGACCAGTTAATGATTGCAAAAACTGTAGCAGAAGAGCACAGCACCTGTCAGTGGAAAATGGAGCACTCTTTTGTGCTTGGACAATCTAGAAATAAGCCCTTTCTGATAAGCCATATCAGTTGGTAACTTAGTGGAGTTGTCAACAGGTTTTCAACAGGTTTTCGGTTTCACAACCAGCGACGGGAGAAAAGGTTGGCCTTGTAGACGTGCCTCTGGGTCTGATGCGGAGATCACTACATGTATTCTCCTGTGCTATTCTTTTAGATGAATTACTTTTTTTTCTGAGAAATAACTTGGGCTGTATCCCCATGGAAATGGAGAATGATAATGAGTCCTGTGGACTCAGATATCACCCTTTCATCAACATGTTTACACTAAACAAACCCAGAGTGTGTGTGTGTGTGTGTGTGTGTGTGTGTGGGGGGGGGGGGGGGGGGGCATTTATCCCAATCCGTGAATTAGTAAAACACACTCAGCACACAGTGAGGTGAAGCACACACTAATCCCGGTGCAGTGAGCTGCCTGCTACAACAGCAGCGCTCGAGGAGCAGTGAGGGGTTAAGTGCCTTGCTCAAAGGCACTTCAGCCGTGCCTATTGGTTGGGGTTCGAACCGGCAACCCTCCGGTTACAAGTCCGAAGTGCTAACCAGTAGGCCACGGCTGCCCCGACTGTAACACGTAACACATATAAAAGGTGACAGACAGACAACAGAGGGAAGTGAGACAGGAGAGGACTGGACAATACAGTTGACAAACACAAGGACGTATTATTAATGATTGGGTAGAATGATCTGTGATTCGCATTAGCTGGTCACGGTTAGGGTGTTGAAAGGGGTTTTAAAACATGTTATAGTGTGTGCCTATGTGTCTGCGTAAAATGGTAGCTGTAGGGGCAAAAGCCAAAGTGAAAAGAAAAAGAGAATTAATAAATAAATAAATAAATAAACTTTACAGAACGGAAGAGGGAGGTATGTGTCTGGCAATGTACACGGCTTATAGTTATGTGTTTGTGCTATTTAGAAACGTCAAATATATAACTTGTTTCTATTATTGTTTTATTATTGTTTTCTATTCTGTGTATTCTCTCTGATTTGATGCTATATTTCTCTCATTTGTGGATCAATCATTTCTCATTTAAAATGAGACGATGTACAATACCATTTGACAAACAATAGTATTATCGGTAACACTTTATTTTAATGTGTCGCTGTTACAGTGTACCTACCTGATTAGGTACAGTGGTACAACCTGTGTAACAACATGTACTATCAGGTACTATCATTGTACTTGCATTGTGTATTTGTGGGTACCTACATATAGTTGTTACATTGTAATACTGAGTGCTTTTACAAAACTTTGCCAATTTGTCTAAATTTTCATCAGAGGCAAAGAGCTGACCTGAGACCTGCTGGATGGGGTAAATCTGGTCAGGATAGATTTGATATACAAATCATTCTTAGCTCCAGTCAAGGCCTCATTGTCTTCAGTGTACATGTAACAGCTGTGCTGCTACAACCTTGGTACTGTTTGATACAGTGGAATAAACCTATTAAGTGTACCAGTTAATTACTTACATGTACATTTGACATGTATGTTATGTCTTCGATGTCTTGGAACAGGTCTACTAATTCACATGTACTGTGTGGTGTAACAGCAGACACGTTTCAACACATCAATTACAGGATGCATGACATCATTGACAGGATGTATATAATATGTCCATGTAAGTACTTAACTGGTACACTTTATTTTAATGGGTTTATTCCACTGTATCAAAAGAGTAATACATGTGTACCAACACAGTTGATACATGTACTACAGTATGTAGGGTAATGGCAGACATGTTCCAAGACACCAATGACACAACATACATGTAATATGTAATTGTAAGTACTTAACTGGTACACTTCATTTTAATGGGTTTGTGCCACTGTATCAAAGAGCAATAAGTGTGTACCAACACAGTTGATATAGCCTATGTGCTATGTAGTGAATTAGTAGACCTGTTCCAAGACATCGAAGACACAACACAACATACATGTCATATGTACATGTAAGTAAATCACTGGTACACTTAATAGGTTTATTCCACTGTATCAAAGAGTAACAAGGTTGTAGCAGCACAGGTTGGAGCTAAGAATGGTTTGTATATCAAATCTATCATGACCAGATTTACCCCATCCAGCAGGTCTCAGGTCAGCTCTTGAAAATTTAGACAAATTGGCAAAGTTTTGTAAAAGCACTGAGTATTACAATGTAACAACTATATGTAGGTACCCACAAATACATAATGCAAGTACAATGATAGTACCTGATAGTACATGTTGTTACACAGGTTGTACCACTGTACCTAATTAGGTAGGTACACTGTAACAGCGACACATTAAAATAAAGTGTTACCGAATTATCTCTCATCTCATCTGACTGAACGCCCTTTCTTGTTACTTTTCATTTCAACCTGCAAGAAACCAAATTTAATTCACTTATAACAGGTACTTTTATAAAAGTATAAAATATCTAAACTAACTTGAGTTTTGTACACAACAACAAAAAGACTCCAAAATTAATTTAAAGAAAGCCCAGGTGGCAGCACATACACACCGCGTACACACTCATTTTGTCACAGAACTCAGGCTTGACACATGACTGTCGCCTACTTCTACCTGAGAGGCGCTCCTGTTTTGGGGGAGCAACAGACGAGACGTACCGGTCTGGGTGGGGTGGTGCCTGACACTGCGGGCCCTGAACGTGAAGAGGGGCACGGGCACCTCCCTGGGCAGGAGTTCCAGGTGCAGGGTGCCCTCGGCCGTCAGCAGGCTGCTCCGCACCATTGGCAGGCACTCGGACACCCGCAGGTGATGGAGGATGATGCTGTACGGACACTCGTGCCCTTAGATGGATGTGGAGGAGGACAAAAAATGAAGTGAAAATGTGAATGGTGAAGAATGGAGCCTATTATGTATCGTGGTGTGAGTGGAGGTGTTTCCTGGTCGATCTAATGGATGGCACGGAAGTTATCTGACACTTATTAAAATCTGACTGGCACATTTGAAATTATATTCTGACATCTATCAAACTTTTCAACACTGTCTATTGGAGAATCTACTTGTTTCATGTCTTGTTTTTTTATCTTAATATAAGATAATAACACTTGGTTAGATATCAGTTTTTGCA
Organism: Alosa sapidissima; assembly: GCF_018492685.1. NCBI lineage: Eukaryota > Metazoa > Chordata > Actinopteri > Clupeiformes > Clupeidae > Alosa > Alosa sapidissima. The sequence goes on along the minus strand of NC_055961.1, from coordinate 15,864,504 downwards.
GTGCAGGCTTTGTGCTGCATTACATATAAGGAATTTATTCTTAATACTCAATTATTTTTATAAAAAAAAAAAAATCTTATACACGTGTGTGTTTGTGCATGCCAGTGTGTGTGGGTGAGAAAGAATGACTCATAGATGAGCTTCACCCACATAAAACCAAATAATTAGACACAACCCAGAGTCGAGGCCGAGTGTGAGAGGGAAAAGAGCTGTTTGGCAGTGTGATCTCAGCGGGCTTCAGCCCAGTGCGTGGTTACCCTTAGAGCTGGGGATCAAACCACCAATAGAGCATGCATCAAACAATCACAGAAAATCCAGTTCTCTCTCTCTCTCTCTCACTCTCTCTCTTTCTCTCTCTCTCTCTCTCTCTCTCTCTCTCTCTGTAATTTCAGTCCATGAGCCCCATTTGATGTATGAATAAGAATGAATGTATGAATAGAACTGAAAAGCGTGCAGCACACTATTCACTAACAGCCTTGAATATAACAATGATAAATATAGCTGCAAGCAGCAATGTGGGGGCCAAGCAGGCAGTTCAGCAGTCCAGATTTGCCATGCAACTCAATGCTGTGGCATCAGGCATATAGCATTAAGCAGTCACAGCAAGTTCCATGCCAAACAACCCAAGATTGGCTGAGTTACAAGGTCAAGTTTCACATCAAAACATAACTGATTTTGTGAGGCTGAACCAGGGCTGAGTGTCGCCGCCCCCTCCCCCAGCCAGCCCACCGCCGCAACCGCCCCTTCCCATCCCACCCCGTCCCACCCTTGCACGCACGCATTAGAAGGAACTGGATGGAACTTGCTGTCATCAGTTTCACATCAAAAATAAAAGATCGATTGAGATATGAGCATGCTTGCTGTGATTTCAATGCCCCCATAGAGGTCAAAGGTCAACAAATTATTTGTGCATCATCAGGATGAACCAGACGGTTTTATGGGCTGCCATTGACCTCCATTGCAGAATAATGCAGCAACTACAGGCCAAAATACATTTTTGCCAATTCCAGAGCCCCCTAGAGCTCAAAGGTCACCAAATTTATTGAGCGTCCTCCTGATGGGTCCTGAGGACCATGTACTAAGTTTAGTTTTGATACATTAAAGCGTTGCTGAGATATGAGCTCACTTCCTGTTTGGCGGCTTCGCCGCAAATTTCGATTGGCTGTTACAGGCAAACGCTTCTATCAATTGTTCCAGAAAAAAATACACTGATAAGGCATGGTCTAAAGATGGTTTATTGATCCCCAGGGGAAATTCAAGACCAAAATGTCCTTGTGCATTCTCACAATCAGCTACCATGTCCCTCTACCAAGTTTGGACTTCATACACCAAAGTGTTGCTGAGATGTGAGCTCACTTTCTTTATTACTGCACCCCTAGAGGCCAAATGAGACCACTTTCCTTGCATGTCCTCACAATCATCTAATATGTCCATGTATCAAGTTTGGACTTCATACAATGAAGCGTTGCTGAGATATGAGCCAGCTTCCTGTATTACAGCGCCCCCTATAGAGGCCAAATGATGCCAATTTCCTACTGTGTCCTCACAATCAGGTACCAAGTCCCTGTACGAAATTTGGACTTCATACATCAAAGCGCTGCTAAGATAGGAGCTCACTTCCTGTATTGCAGCGCCCCCTATAGAGGCCAAATGATTCCAAATTCCTAGTGTGTCATCATAATCAGGTAACAGGTCCTTATACCAAGTTTGGACTTTGTACACCAAAGCGTTGCTGAGATACAAGCTCACTTCCTGTATTACAGCGCCCCCTATAGAGGCCACATGATGCCAATTTCCTAGTGCGTCCTCACAATCAGATACCAAGTCCCTGTACCAAGTTTGGACTTCATACATTAAAGCATATCCGAGATGTTAGCCCACTTCCTGTTTGGTGGCTTCATCGCCATATTTGATTGGCTGTCACAGGCAAACAAAAATGAAATTAAAAAATCTGACAAGTATCGTTTGTGCGGCTCGGTCTGAAGATCATCTCCGACAAGGATAAAATTTGTAACCGCTGAAACTTTTCGTAGAGTTTGGACTAAATCCAATATGGCGGAGGTCCAATATGGCGGAAAGTGATAGGATAGGGGTCGATGAACTCTGTATGGTCCAAGGATTCAGACACTACCTCAATTGTGAAAATCAGACAAAAGAGTCAAGGATCACGCGCATGAACGCATGTCCAGCATTGAACTGGTGGTGGCGCTAGAGTGTTCAATGTATATGCATAAAAATTGCTGTGAGTGATTGGGACAGTGTCCTGACTAATGGTATCGAGTTTTGTTATGTTAACTCAAAGCGTCACAGAGATATTAGTCCACTTCCTGTTTGGCGGGTTCATCACCATATTTGATTGGCTGTCACGGGCAAACAAAAATGAAATTGAAAAATCTGACAAGTATCGTTTGTGCGGCTCGGGCAGAAGATCATCTCCGCCAAGTTCCGTGAAAATCGGATGAAATTTATGAACGCTGAAACTTTTCGTAGAGTTTGGACTAAATCCAATATGGCGGAAGTCCAATATGGCGGAAAGTGACGTAATAGGAGTCATTGAACTCAGGTCGGTCTAGGGACTCCAACAGTGCCTGATTTGTGAAAATCGGATGCACCGTTCAATGGTCACATGCGTGAATGCAACCCAGTTTTGACCCATTGGTGGTGCTAGAGTGTTGGGCATAGAGTTCTGTAAATTGGTGAGAGTGATCATGGGACGGTCCTGAATCAGTGCGCCGAATTTCATAACTTTCGACCCAGCGGTTCAATTTTCGACCAAATTTTGACCCGTTGGTCTAGACGGCTGGGTTTAGAGATCCGTAAATTAGCGGGAGTGGTCAGTGAAGTGTCCCGAAACTTTCTGCCAAATTTCAGCACTTTTTAGCCAGGCGTTCTATGGGCTGCCATAGACTCCAATGGCGGAAGTATAATAATAGGAAAAGCTAGTAACTCAATGGGTGCCTTCGCAGCTTCGCTGCTAGGCCCCCCCAAAAAACAACTATTTCCATAGTCCCTTTCACGGTACCCTGGAGGCTCTACACCAATGGTCTCCAACATGGTGCCCGCGGGGACCAGATAGCCCGCGGGACGGCTATGAGGCGCCCCCAGCGCACCTTCTAAAAATACCCATTCTAAAAACAGGTTGCCTGCAGATCACGCTCTAAAAACACGCTCCATTGTGAAGTTTTCAATATATTTAAGTCTAGACCAGAACCATTTAAAGAATGTATGTAGCCATACATCTAACATTAAATTGATATCGGTGATACCTTACACATTGTAGCTGCGTTAAATTTTAGCCGTTGGCTCCTAATCCGTTTCCCATTCAATCTTTAAACAACAACGGAAGCGGAGCCCATACACGCTGCTCGCACGCATAGACAGTAAAGGGGGAAAAAACTTGCTCGTCTGGTGTAGCCAATGGAAGCATATCTTTGCAAAAGTTCTGTGGCCATTCCATGTTCGTAAAATACGGTTCTTGCATGTTCAAGGACTGAAAAACAATTGCTTTAGCTCACAGGCCTTTTTTCCCCCTCCATAGGCTTCTGCCGTATAATAGCGCAGTTTTGTGGCATGCATGACTGAGCAGGACTGTGCATTACCTTTTTTGTCAGATCATGGAGAGATTTCAGGTGTGCAATAACTTTAAAAGGCATCTTCATATATTAGGGTGGTGTGGGCGATTACTATTGAAATGTTAAAACTGAATTGTCCACTGAAATCAGAACTTAAACAACCCCTGAATTTATAACGGTGGGTATAAATTGGGTAAAAATTGTAACCCAAATGATTAATTGCACAAAAAAATAGATTAGATTCCCCATGCAAAGTTTGAAATGAACAAACTGAACAAAAATGTTGGTAGTGTTGCATATTGATATTAAAGTATTGAAGAATCAGATGAAAATACAGTTGCTTAATATATAGACTTATAGGCCTTCAAAATATTGATAATTTAAAAGTAAAAATCACATATGCCTTTTATTTAGAAGGACTACCCTCGCAAAAAAGGGGTGAGGGTCTGTTTGTTTCAAATGAGTAGCCCTCCATATGATTTCGGGTCTTCAGGTAGCTCTCATTCCCAAAAAAGGTTGGAGATCCCTGCTCTACACAGTGGAGAGCTAGTGTTAAAGACTACAGGTTTCAGTGAGCAGCACAGTTCTGAAAGATGCCCAGAGAAGGAGCATTGTGGATCTCTGATGGGAGAGCGTTCCAAAGATTGGGGACTCTCAACAGATATCCTCAAGTGGCGATATGTTTGTGTGTGTGTGTGTGTTCTGTGTTGCGTACCGATGAGGACACACGGAGCTTCCTCCGCCGCCGACTCCACCCAGAGCTGATACTCCGCCGGTGGTCCCTGCAGGGGAGGGAAACGGGCAAAGCTAGTTAGGGGACTGGGACAGGAAATGGCCTCGTATCGGCCACAGCAGGAAGCGCCTGAGTAGAAAAAAAACAGGTCAGGAAATGCCTTCAGAAAACATGAAGAACAACGAGCCTGTCAATCAAACTGGTCTCTGGGATGGTGTGCCATGGCGAGATAAGAGAGAGCAAGACAGAGACAAATCGAACGCTAGGGAGCAGGGGGGTGGGGTGAAAGGGTAGGCCTTTAATAAGTAGCTAACTGCCCTTTAGAGGGGTGAAAGGGTAGGCCTTTAATAAGTAGCTAACTGCCCTTTAGAGGGGTGAAAGGGTAGGCCTTTAATAAGTAGCTAACTGCCCTTTAGAGTGCAGTTGTGGGGCAAGCGGCTGCTGTGTCTATGCCACTTAATGTGCCAATGGGGAGCCAGGTTAGAATCTGACCTGACATTCTTTCCCAATCAAACCCTATTTCTCTCCCACTCGCTTCCTGCCACTCTTCTTTGTCCTATCTGAATAAAGGCAATCATGTACTTATATGTGTATATGTGTCAAGATGTGATGTATTGCTAGTTTTCACTTGTGAGGAAACAATCAATCAAAGCAATCAAATATTTATCAAAAATAAAGTTTCACCTCAGCAATAACATAATCAGCCCCAGCATTTCTAGCTATCTAGCTCTAGCTATCTTTTGCAATTTCTATCTTTTGCAACACTAGTATTACCCAAGAGAGAGAAAAAATAAACATCAAAACCGGAACACTTTGGATTTGATTGGTGCGTCTGTGATAAGGGCAGGAGGAGCAGATGAGCTGAGACTGCTCTCTCCACACTATTGAAATACTGATTGGCTACTTTAGGTACTGAAGATGAGAAATGGACTAAATCATGTAATTCTTCTCCAATAAAGCTCTGACTACTAGAGTGACTACTTATGGTGCACAAATCAATCATCATCCAACCTAAGACGTCAATTGATATTGATTCATTCACTCAAAACATGTTTGCTTCAGCTCTGCTTTGAAAAGGAGGCACTGCACTTTCTCTATGTATGCCACCATATATAAAACTCATGCAAGCTAAATAAACTCAACAACATGTATGAGTTCAGTAACTAGGGCATTCAGATTGTACAATTCAAAGATTCCATTCAACACAAAGAACATCCTTAACTTTGGTACTGTTAACTCATGGTAACACTTTGTGTAAAGGGTGTATGAATTAATTCATGGTTTATGCATTGCTTCATTTATATTTTATGCATCATCAGGAATTGACATGCGTTCATGGTCTCGCATTAATGACCTCATGCATGAACAACACATCAACTAAAGCATTAGATACGGTGGGTACATCATTATGATTTATGCATTTTAAATCATGATCATCATGATTACTTGCATTTAAGATTAACTGCTCATGAATTCATCATACCAGTGGCCCCTCAACTAAAGTAATGAATGATGTATTTAGAGAACTACAGTTGTTGTGTTCAAATCAGAATTTGTGTTCAAATCAGAATTTGAGCAGTGATGACCACATTTTTGACAGAAAAATAAATAATCATGCTTAATAAATCAATTGATGTGCCCTGCCCACCGTACCTAATGTATCAGTTGATGCGTTGTTCATGTATGAACTCATGTATGAGTTTCAATGATGGACTCATGTCAATTCCTGATGATTCATGAGATATTGTGTGTGTGTGTGTGTGTGTGTGTGTGTGTGTGTGTGTGTGTTTATCATGGGCCGCGTGATGACTGCTTTATGTTAACTAAAAGAGGTTGGTGGCCCACCAATGTAATAATCAACCTTGCAGGAGCTTGTTCCCATTTGAGCATACTTAAAAAGCAATCACAGTAACTTAAAGCAACACTATGCCACAATTTGAACCTTTTTCAAACTACTTTTGGTTTAATCTTAATTTATGTTGAAAATACAACCCCAACGTGACCGATAAAGCAGGTGCACCACTGGGCTGTGTATACAGTAAGCTCCCTCCTGTAGTCCCTGTTCACCCACTGAGCAGTATCAGCCAGGAATGAGACATCAACCCCATTGATGCTCCTGCCGGGAACTCAGACTGTCGACTTACTCTTAATTCATATTGAAGTGCAACTGTCTGGATGATATCATCAGCCGTGGCACTGCTATCCAGTTGAAGTGCTGCAGTCTGAAGGAACAGAAAATAAGATGTTATGAGGTTTGGAGCCTTTTGTTATGGGGTAAAAACACCTTTCATGAATTATGAACTGTCCATGCTCTCTTACAAAGACCCGATCATCCAGCAGCACTAGGAGTCCCATGGCAATTTTAGATGGGAGCTCATCCTGCTTGGACTTAACAATGTACCTGAAATTGTGAAAACATATTGAGGAATTTTAATTATTTTTGAACTATTTAGATGGTGTATCATCAATATGTATGCAGCTGTGACTATACTACTTACCATTTCAGAGTTGACAGCCATTTCTCCTTAGTCTCTGTGGAGCTATTCAGAAACAACATTGAACATTAAACTGGTCAACTGCAACAGAAAGCTATAATTATGATTCTGGTAGCAGTGGTAATTGTTGTTATTTTCTGTCCTTAACCCTTAAAGTCGTATGAAATGTTGGAAAATGATATTCTAAAGAATATCTGGGTTCATTGAATTCAACATAGAATTTTAGAGCCTTGAATTGTTGCGGAACGGAATCTGTAAAACCGTTTGTGTTACTTAGGAACGTGACAGACAGATCTTATTATGGTCTGAGCGTTTGTGTTACTCTTGCCGCTGACACAAGATCTGGAATGCACTATAGATAATTGGCAGTTAGAGCCAGTAACCACAATGACAGAAAGGTCACAGAATAATGATTAATGACAGGTTTCAGTTTCAGGCACTGAAGTGAATCTATATAAAATCATAATACATGTCTTTGACAAACATCATGGGGAGAAAAAAGATATCAAATTGTGAAAAGTGAAATGTTCTAAAAATCTAAGTGGTGCAAAGAACAAATAGGAAAGAAAGAAACAAACTTGGCATACCTGAGGGTAACAACATAATTGGTTGTGGGCCAGCCGATAACGAAGGAGTTTTTGGAGCTGAGTTTGCGCTCTGTGACCTGCTCCACACAGGAGGCGAGCCACATCTCGCTAAGCCTCACCTGCGCCTTCACCTTAAGACTGGCTGAGGACCTTGGCACAGGGGACACACAGCGGTACACACACTCAGACTCTCACCTCAGGAACTATACACTCCTGCACACGTGTCCTCTCTCATGAAAAGAACCCCATTGGTGAAAGAACTGATTATACAGTACAAACAAGTTAAATGACCATACTGCTGCAGAAGTAATGCCCTGAGTAACTTGCATTTTCAATAGCGTCAGTTGATGCACTTTCAAATGGTGGTATAGCCCTGTAGGCATTGACCTTTGTGTTAAAAAAGAGATGTTATCCAATTGATTTGCAGCCATGATAATAACACCTCTTGTTCTACCAAAGATCAAAAGGTTGAAAATGCATTAAGTTACCTTATTGAAAATGCATAAATGCCCTGTATGTTCCAAGTAAAACTGTAGCAATATAGATGTGTGTGTGTGTGAGTGGGTGGGTGGGGGGGGGGGACTAGAGACCTTGATAAAGCCTCAGCCTTCTCACAGTTCAAAGTCAGCAAAATCTATTTCAAGTATACCTCAAATCATTCAACAGTGTGTGGAAGTCTGTGCAATGCCCCCTTGTCAATGCTAATTGGAATATCACAAGCACAACCCTAGAAATTGCAGACGGTGCATTTTGGTTGTTTGGTTGTCACATGAACATGAAATGAAACCGTATGGGCCCAAAAGATGATCCTATATCCATATTTGTAGAGAGGATATTGAATGCTTAACTATGATATAGCATAGTTCATACTAAAAGATCTTTCCTGGTGAGAGAAGACCATTTAAGGCTCTGATATAATTAACAAATTGTGCCAAAGTATATTTGCTTATTTGCATATTTGTTCTATTAATGCAGAAAAAAGAAAGGGTTATTCTCCTATCATTGAAGCTAATCAGATTATCATGATGTCAGATAATATGATGAGCTTAACTTTGGAAGACATCCTGAAATGTTAAATTGGGAGGATAACCAATGCTTAGCTGCAGAGAAGGAAATACATCCCGGGAAAGAAATTATATTGAAAACATTGAGTTTACTTCAACGAGACAGAAAGATCGTTTCCCTCACTTGGACTTGGCAATGATGAGGACGTCTGTGAAAAGGAAGAGGTGTCTCTCCTGAGTCTGCAGTCCGTTGGTGAGGTAAACATGGTCCTCCATGACGAAGAAGGAGCCATGTGTGAACGCTACATCGGGCTGATTCACATGCCAGGGGCAGCGCTCCACAGAGATGCCAGCCCTGTGGGAGTTTAGTACAGAGAAGGCGAGATCACAAGACGCCATGTACGACAGAGGTGTGCAATACAGAGCAGTGAAGTGGATGGTGTAAGGATCCTAACTCCCAGGCTGATGATACTGTAATCCTTTCAATCCCTTCAATGTGGACTTTTGATCAGCTACTCTGCTTCATGGAAGTGTGGGCATATTGTGGGCCTACTGTCACATGCTTGTCACATGTCCACAGGAGAAGTTCATTTGGACCAGGAAATGTAATAAAATGTATACATTGTCCTTTCTTGTTTCCTCATTTGTTCTGATGGGAAAAGATGACTAAGGTGTTGCACTTAATGGCACCATAGTCATCTTTAGAGTCGCTTGGCCTAGTCTTAACCACCATCTCCCAAATGCTCCGGGAGTCTCCAACGCATTGATAGCGGTTGCCTGATGCCAGAAAATTATATATATATATATAATATAATATATAACAACAAATGACAACAATCGAATGAGCGAAAGAGAACAACGGAGAGAACACTTCGGCCAATCCTGCTACCTTCCTGAAATGAGTTTTTGCAGGGTGGGATGTCCAGAATAGCATAGCACTGAATTGAGCAAGGCTAACTGAAATAGCATGTGAAAAGCATAGGCAAATTGTGAACAATAGGCCATTGCAGTGTGCAAGTCCTTTTCTGAAAGACAAATGTATATTGTTCAAGGTCTTCTCACTGAATTCAAACAGAAGAAGTTAGCTCTATATGGCTGATTCCTTTCAGAAAAAGAGAGCTCAGGAACAAGAAAACTCAGAAACAAGACCTTTGTTTGTTAAGAGAGTGAACAATCGGGGATATTCTTTAAAGAGTAAGAGTTTAAAGATTCTTTACAAAGACTTAAAGGAGAATTCCAGTGTGATATTGACCTAAAGTGTGTTGAAACATGATACCGAGTGTGAACGTATGTCTCATAGCCCATCTCGGCTTGTCCCCTGCACTCCAAAATCTGGCGCTAGTTAGCCGATGCTACCAAAAGCTTTTTCAATGGTGGTGCTTCGGCATCGGGCTAGCCATGCAAATAAATCACTGTTTTACACCATTTACGAGGCTCAATGTATCTCCACACTTCATTGGTAGACTTCCGAGGGCCCTGACATTTAAAACGAGACATTGAGAACTTTGAAAAAGCACTGGTAGTTTACTTACAAGACGATTTATGCAGACAGTATCTTCACGAAGTTTAGCGTTTGCAGCCATCTTGAATTTAGTCACGATAAGTCCAGCGACGAGTAAGAATGAACAGGTATGATAAGGGATCAGATTCCAAAAATAATTCCATGGAAATGCATGGATTCCAGTTGTTGATACTGGAAGAAACTGGAATCCATGCATTTCCACTGAATTATTTTTGGAATCCAGTTGATACTGGAAGAAACTGGAATCCATGCATTTCCACTGAATTATTTTTGGAAGCCAGATTTTGGAGTGCAGGGGACAAGCCGAGATGGGCTATGAGACATACGTTCACACTCGGTATCATGTTTCAATACACTTTAGGTCAATATCACACCGGAATTCTCCATTAAATTCAGGGGTGCCAATAATTGTGGTGCATGGGTTTTTGTTAAAAAATGTTAAACATTATGATGTTTTCTTCTCAAAATGAATTTGCTTCCCTTAAGGGATGATTATTTTTATTTTTCTGATTCATTTCAGTTCAAAGGAATTAGCAATAACATAACATCCACACCATGTGAAATTATTGGCAATTTAAACATATTAATTTACTTAGTTATTTTTAGTTTGATCTCTCAGTCTTTGCTACTCTTTCTCAAACTGTGTTATTGTCTTGGATATAAATATGTCAAGCAGCAAGAGCAATGTGTTTACAGATGGGTGCGGAGGATGGCATTTCGGCCAGGAACTGCAAAGAACTGAGCCACAATCTATGAATAATGTAAAGACCTGTGTTGATGACAGCCACACTGCTATGAAGGACAGTGTGAACCCAGATGATCCAGATAGAGGGTAACGTTATTGTCTTTGACAAACAAAGACACTGAAAAGACCGCTTCCCCTGAATCAGCTCACATCTGAGATATTTCTCCTGCGTAAGAACGGCTTAGGAGCGGGAGATAAATTGAGTTTGGACACGCCGAAGAGGCTCGTGCTGGTTGATTTGAGGACGGTGTGACAGCCTAACCCACCCTGCTGTTTTTCTTTCGGCTGTTTATGTTAGCCTTTTAGACACAGCTAGCGCACAAGAGGCACTCGGACGCCAAATAAAGGCAGGAATGCCGAGGAAACGAGCGACTTACAAACCCCCACACACCGAACCTTCACATGCGTCATTTGCACAAGTTACGGCATAGAGGGAGAGAGGGAGTGATAGAGTGAGTGTGTGAGAGGAAGAAAGAGAAAGACTGGCTGCGGCTGGCTAAATTTACCTAAATGATTTGGAGACTGTTGAAAAGAGAGACCATGCTTGTGAAAGTGATGCACATGCATGCGTGTATGACCAGGTGTGAAGAAAATTAGAAGACAGTGAGATGGACAGATGAAGAAGTAGACTCTCGGTTTTTGTGGGAGAGTATGGAGTCGCTGAAGAGAAGAGAGGACACACACACTTCAGTGGCATGTGGGAAAGGCCAATTGAATGAGTTGCAGGGAGACTGCAGGGCATAGTGAGACTACAGGAAGGGATTCAGATTGCATCATTTCTTCTCTCAAATTGCTCTCCAGTTAACAAAGACACCAAACAAAAGGACTGGTGAAATGCTCCAGAGAAAGTGAAGCTGCTAATTTGATTATCTTATCTGAATGAGTGGGTAGGGGGGACGCTTGGAAAAAGAATAATGTAGCCTACTGTATGAATTTTTCAGAGAAGCATACAGCAAATTTCACACTGTGATGAGAAACAATGTAAGGCTTTACAAAACTAAAAATGGATATAGAGATTTCTGATTCTTTAGCGTGGGGTCCTGCAGCCACTTTTGTATAGCACTTTTCATACACAGAATGCAGCTCAAAGTGCTTTACATTTGAAGCATGTAACACAATAATAGTCAGTCAGTCATTATCAATCACTTTTCTTCATTACTAGGGGCCGTTTATGATCCACTCAGCAACATATCAAAAATATAGAAAATGACATGTCATAAGACTGGCAGCCTTAACCCTCTTACCCCCCACAAGCACGCCATATGGCAACTGTGGCTAGGAAAAACTCCCATATTCCAGGAAGAAACCTTGAGCAGAACCTGACTTAATAGGGGGAGCCCATCTGCTTCTGGCTGGCTGCGCCCTCCAATAGCAGCAGATGTAGAATAATCTGAAAAAGTAGTCTACAGGATAAGATGAGTTAACTAAAAGCTTTCCTGTACAGGTATGTTTTCAGATCTTTTTTAAAAATATTGACTGAACTCGCCTGCTTGATGTACAGAGGCAGGGTGTTCCATAGTTTGGGGGCATAATGGATAAAAGCAGCTTCTCCACTTTGTTTGTGGAGCACTTTGGGTACGATTAAAAGATTAGAATTGGATGATCTAAGTTTCCTTTGTGGTTGATAAGATATTAAAAGCTCAGAGATATATGAAGGTGCTATGCCATTCAGAGCTTTGTAAGTAATTAACATAACCTTAAAATCAATTCTATAGGAAATAGGGAGCCAGTGCAGTTCAGCCAACACAGGGGTGATGTGTTCTCTCTTCTTAGTCTTAGTTAAAAGTCTAGCCGCAGAGTTCTGTATGAGTGCCAATTTCTTTAGATGTTTTTTGGGAAGACCAGTGAAAAGTGCATTGCAGTAGTCTAACCTGCTAGTGATAAAGGCGTGAATTAGTTTTTCTGCATCTTGTTGAGTTAAAAAGGGCCGCACTTTGGCAATGTTTCTCAAGTGGAAATAGGCTGTCTGAGTAACTTTACTGATATGGAGCTTAAAAACTTAACTCTGCATCTAAGATGACACCGAGGCTTGTTACTTTTGGTTTGACCTGGTGCGCCAAGTTCCCCAGACTACTAAGAACAGTATCTCGCTTTAGTTTTGGTCCAACCAAAAGTACCTCTGTTTTGTCATCATTTAGTTTCAAAAGATTTTTGCTCATCCACTGATTAATGGAGGTTAGGCATGCAGTGAGGGAGCAAAGGCCATCTGGGTTAGTTGGCTCCACAGAAATATACAATTGGGTATCATCTGCGTAGCTGTGGAAGTTTACATTATGCTGACTTATGACGTTTCCCAATGGAAGCATATATAGGGAAAATAGCAGGGGACCAAGGCAGCTCCCCTAGGCCACACCAAAAGGCAAGTCATGTTTTTCAGATACATGATCTCCTAGACTGATATAAAAATCTCTGCCAGTAATGTAGGTTTGAAACCAGTTTAGAGCATTATCAGAGAGACCCACCCACTTCGCAAGGCGGTGAATTAGGATGCTATGATCAATGGTGTCAAATGCCGGATTGAGACTTTGTTTGAGTCAGTAGCCAGTGAGAGATCATTGACTATTTTTACTAGAGCCGTTTCTGTGCTGTGATTTGATCTAAAACCTGATTGGAATTTTTCAAGGATACTGTTTTTGGTGAGGAAGGTATTTAACTGATTACAAACAACTTTTTCAAGTATTTTGCTCTGGAACGGTAGATTTGATATAGGCCTGTAGTTGCTCAGATTGGTATGGTCAAGATTTGACTTTTTAAGTAAAGGTTTCACAACAGCGGTTTTAAAAGCAGTTGGAAATATTTCTAATGAGGTATTTATTACCTTGAGAATAAAGGGAGCTAAGCTATAATATACTTTTTTGAGGAATCTAGTAGGGATTGGATCTAAAACACATGTTGAGGAGCCGGTTTGAGTTATAATTTTACCAAGCTCAGATTGAGTAATAGTGCTAAAGGACCTTCATTTTGGGGGGCTGTTTTTGGGTGTACTATCAAACATATTACTTGTGTTACCAATAGCCTCCCTTATAGAAATGACTTTGTTTTTTATAAAGGCTGCAAATTCTTCGCATCTTAGAGAGGATGCCTGACTGAGTGTATCAAAAGGTGTTTGATGCAATAGCCTATCAATGGTAGAGAACAACACCCTAGAGTTTCCACTGTTTTCAGCAATTACCTTAGAGAAGTGGTAATTAGTTTAGCAGAAGATCTCCCCTTGCCTCTGATTGGAAATAGGAGAAGCCCATTCTCACATCTGCACCCAGTCACCTGGGCACAGATAGAGTCCCGAAGCCATGAAGTAGCGTTGCCAAGGCAGCAATTTCACTGAATCTAAACAAATCAATCTAACCATTGAAATCGCCATAGCGGTGGCTTTCTTAATCTATTTCAATAATTTTACAACGTTTCTAAGACGTTAGTATACTTTTTTACACTGTATGAATCACATACTACAATATATATTCATACCAACACGATCAAATTCGTGACTACAGAGTTTTATTTTAGCATGAGTTTCCTCCGTAAAAGAGACCTGCAAGACAGACAACACAGAAAATTGAAAATAAATAAATAAAATAATAATAATCATGTTAAAATTAGTCCAATTTCCAACCGGCTGAAAAAGTCCAAGGGCAATGATGACCCGCGTGAAACTGCCAATGCAAGACCAACAAAGATCTTTCACTGACCAACTCAGATTTAGCACTACTGGCAGTCTGGAGAGCAGAGCACCGGAAGAACAACAGTCTGAAGTCATGATGGGCGATCTTCCTGCTGATCAGCAGCTCGTACAGACCTGTAGATAGCCGTGAGACTAAAAGCGTACAGTATATGAATGTTGAAATTCCGTCTAGAATTGATCCTTACATCAATTTGATCTGTAGTCTGATTATGGTGGACAGAATGAATGATGACGATGCCCTCTTCAGAGTATGTATTTGTACCTGTCTACAGTCACACAGGAAAGGCTTCCCCCTTCTCATCTCTTTATTTCATTCATTCAGCTTTGGTTTCATGTTCCTTCTATCTCATGTATTCAGGCTTATCAGCTTTTTTGCCATTTGAACATGATGTGTGATGAGATTGAGAAAATAAAACAAAAATGAAGGATAATTAAAAAATAGAGTGAAATATTATGATATATATTGATTTTGTTTGTTTAAAGCTGATATGATAAAACAGTCATGTTTTAATGGAGACAGAGCCATGTCTCGCCATTTTCATTTCTCATCCACAACACAATAAACAACAGACTAAGAACTGAGCAACAACTTCAAACAGTATATCAGAGGAGTCGTGTGAAAGTGACTAAACCAGGCAAATCATGGAGAATGGGAATAGGCCAAATTAAAGGGAGAGAAATTTTAAGATGAATGTCTCTTTTCATGCACTCTCTTACTCACATACATGGACAAACTTAAAGACGTTTGTGTGTGTGTGTGTGTGTGTGTGTGTTTGTGTGTGTGTGTGTGTGTGTGTGTGTGTGTGTATTGTAGATGGTACTTATGTAATGACCTGGTTTGTGTTCTGGGCTTGCTGAGAGCTCTGCTTATGACAGACTGAGCCGTCCTTCGCCTCTGAAGCATCGTCTTCATCTTCTGCAAACAAAAAACAAAAAGCTCAATGAATCACATTCATTTCAAGAGAGATAAGTACTCCATGTAGCCTGACGAGCCAGACCCACATTAAAATGTAGGGTCTGGGCACTCACCGTTCACAGTGCTCAGTCAGAGGGGTGGGATAATCGGTTGTCTTTCAAATTCCCTCTGCACGCAATAGGACAGCGCTATGAGTTCCATGCGTTTCCCACCAGCGGAGCTAGTTGGCTAGTTCAAACTTTTGCCAACTTAATAAAAGCTTAACTCGTGTCACACTGTTCGCCAACAGCAACATCCATATTATTTTTTTTCAAGTAGCAGGGAATTCAAGCCAAATCGTTGCAACTCTGCCATCAATCATTATGTTAAGCCCGCCTAACAACTCTATACACGATTTGATTGGCCTGATATAAGTTTAATTTTTCGAGCTCACAAGCCAACGGAGAGTTGCTAGACTAGCCCTGGCAGCAAATGTAATTTGCTGCCGCTAGGGTGCGTCTAGATTTCTAGGCTATACTCCATGCACTTGCTGACTAAACTCAGATGATTCATTCTAACAAATACTGAACATGGGCATCATCTCTCTAGAGACCTTTGGAATTCGTCCATATCTGCCCCCTCTGACCCAATACAACCTTCTGAAGTTGTACTGTATCCTTCTCTGTTTGTTCTTATGTAAAGTAATGTTGAACACCCCTTCTAAGTTACATAATGAGTGTGGATTTCCACAAGCAAAATGTCAACAAAACACTATTGAATCGGCTCCAACTGGTTTGTGTTCATAGCAACCTGACTTGCTTGCTGCTTTATTGTTTGGATCTGCAATATATCACTTCAGACCTAGTCCAGGAAGACCTTCTGCCTTACCACAGAAACCTGATCTAAAGGGGCTGTTCACACCAAGAGCGATAATTATAACAATAATGGCAAAGAAGTATTTGTCAAGCTAATATGAATGACAACGTACACACATATACTATAATGATAACGACATGAAAAAAGATATCATTGGGGATCACTTTCAGAACAATTTTGAGAACGATAAAAATCAAACAGCCAATCAGAATCCATCAAATTTCAAACATCCCATTCATCAACATAAGGAGAGACTTACCTTATTGTTGGTTAGTTATACGCTCATCATTATAACTATAGTTTTCTTTCCTGGTTTGAATGGCCTTTAATAAATAATCATAATAAATTATGAATATCTATTCAGAGTTCAATCTGAAATTAATTTACGCTCAGATAAGATGGATATTTCTTTAGAAATGTAATCAAAAATAGTAGTTATATCTAATCAAGATCTTTGCCTAACAGAGGTTAGTTGATTGCTATCAGGTCACGGATCACATTCTTGTCACATTCACCTCGCCTGAATCTTTTTCTGTATCACACATGAATAGAAACAGTTATTTCCTCACACATACTTTAATTACAGTCTGTATGAGGTCAAGACATTTTCAAAGGATATGGACGGTGCGCTTTTGAAATCAAAATAGTCATTGGTTTAAAATATATAGGAAGTGGCAAACTTGCTGCGTGTGGAAGCTAAGAATTCATTTCTGTTTTAAAGCAAGGCTCGAGGTACAATATGGGGCCTGGTGAATTGTCGAAGAGTTGCACTGTCAAAGTCCACTCCAGCTTTTCCCAGACTGATTTTCACAATGGAGATAGAATGCAAAATGAGATTCATAGGGCTAAGTCCTAGACTAAAAGCTCTAGGCTCTACTAGGCTTAATCCATGTATGGGGAACTGGTCCTTGGAATTTCTTAGTCTATGCTGTAACTCTATCTCTACTCTTGTTTTTCAAATAACAAAGTGTGGATGTTAATTCTGAATTGCCTAAGCAGCATGGTAACCACTTGGCCATTTGTTTATTGGTGTATATCTTGTAAGAACATTGGCTATCCTCCCCTTGCTATAAATTCCTAACCAACACAAACAGGTTTCTCAAGTCTTATTTGTTGTTGAAAACATATGAAAGCTCTTTGGTCATACTGAATAAATACATATCACTTAGAGCATTATTCAGACACCAAAGCCCACACCAGGAAATATTCTTGGCTATACCATCTAACATACACTTCTAGTCATAAATAATCTCGTCGTTTCAGTCTGAGGTTTTGCAGAACTTATTGTCTCAAGGTTCTCCTGGCAAAAGGAAATGAACATAGATCTACAGTGGCACAATTTACAATCCAACCGAACCGCTCCAGCAATTTCCACCATCCATTTTATATCTTTCTTTCCCACCTACTATAAATCTTTTCTTGCTTCTCTCATTTTTTCTTTCTGTCCCCTCATTACTGACTGGAGGAGGCCACAGAGACAGGGGTGTTTTTTCCCCTTGGAGCATATACCTGTCAAGCTAAGGCTAATTTGGAGAGATGCTATAGCTCTGCAGTTGAAGTGCCCTGAATTAGCCTTGCAGACTATACCCTTATGAGATGTATCATGACTAGTCTGACTTCACATTACCAACACCATGGCTAAAAGTAACAGTATTTATTTAAAAAGCTCTTGTTTAAACAAGAGCCCAAAAGATTATCTAGTGAAACATAGCAGTAACATAAAAAGTAAGTAAGGCACTTGTGTGTGTGTGTGTGTGTGTGTGTGTGTGTGTGTTTTCCCCTTCATGTTAGCTATAGCTAAATTAGCGTGTTGATTTCTAAGTTCTAGTTTGATATTAAACTATAACTACATATAGTGTCAAAGTTTAAAATAGTTATTTTAAATCACTTCAGTGTGGATTATTCTATTATCATTTCCTTTTCTCATTCACAGGTACAATGTGTGGTGACACTCATTGTTTCCTCCAGCAGCTAACAAGCAGAAAGCCTCCCGTCTGGACCAGGAAACAGGCATTACTGAACTTCTGCCCTAGCACCTGTTTCCTGTTTTGAGTCTGAAAAAGCATAAGACATTTTTTCAAAGCTTTTGACCTGGATCGATGGGTCTGTAATTGTATTCTGGTCAGTGGGAGGTACGGCACCTCAGACTCCACATCAAATCACCAGTAGCTAAGGCAAGGGGCTATACGCAAGGTGTCTAGAGACAGAAACCAGCCTAGTTAAAAAAGTGTCAATCAAAAATAGCTCAGCTCAGGCCGGGGACAGCGCAGTGGAATAATGCCGGTGATTTGACAAGGAAGACATATGAAGGTCACAGCTCCGCACCTAATTTCCCAGCAACAGTTAAGCTAGCCACACACCACCAGTCCATCATTCTCCCTGTCCTCCTCATCCACACTCCATGACCTCATGTTGAGCCTGTCACGGATTTAATCTCCTCACGTTGACTCCAGAACAAGTCAAGTACAGCTATACACACACACACACACACACACAGACACACAAACTTTTTTGTAACTAAATGTTTGGTATACTTTGTGGATTTATCTTTTAATTAAAGTGGAATGAATACATTTTATTTCACATTTCACGTTTTTGTCATGGTGAAATGCCCTTCAGGATAATTCTGTTTGGTGTTCTTTGAGGCTAAGTTAGTTGGCCACACATGCATGCACACATCCAGTTACACACACACACACAGATACACACACGTGCACACATACACATACACAGATTAATTATCACTTGCCTTCTTCTCATGTGTGCTGGCCTCCTCCCCCTGGTGTGTTGAGATCTGAGGACTGGCCCTGTGCTGAGGAGTCATCTTCAGTTCGGCCCTGACACCACCATCGCCCTGCTGCCCCTGATGCTTCACTCAGCTCAGCTCACACACACACACACACACGCACCCACCCAGGCAGGAGTCAAACTCGTCTGGACACAGGATACTGGCACATCCCCTTTACCCCGCTCTGAAACCATTTCCTCCCTATCTCTCTCTCCCTCTCTCCCTCTTTCCCGGTCCTGCTTCCCCTCCCATTACCCGTCTCTGTCCAACCCGTCCCGTCTCCTAGCAGTATGCAGCCTCTGCCCCGTCCTTCGCCCACCCCACCCCTCACTCCCCTGGCCATTTTCCTCCCACTTCTCTCCCATTCTCCTCCTCTCTCCCTCTCTCTCTCTCTCTCTCTCCCTCTTCCCTTCTCCTCTCCCCAGAGTTTCCTTTGTGGTGACCAAATAAGGGCACAGAAGGACAGAGAAAGACTCCCTCCAGCAAGCACCCAGGGCCCCACCACCCACCCACCCAGGTCACTTACAACCTCTTCTCCACCATTCCTCCACAGCGCATTCAGTCTGCTGCAGTTCACTCCTCCACTAAACAGTCAAGCTGACGGCCATCTAACAGCCCATAAATGCTCTTGCTTTTGTAAACGTTGAAAATCCTGTGTTACTGGGGAAGCTGCAGGGCATGATTGCAGGGAACCGTTTCTTTCTGGTAGCGGTGTGTCATGTTGTGCGTTCGCGCTCTCTCCCTCTGTAGGTGTGTGGAGGTAAGTAGTGGGGTAACACTTAACTTGGATACTATATAAAATTGCTGTTGCGCAATTACACAATTGAACACCTTCACCAAACCCAACCCCTTAACCATAATGTTAACAGAGGGTTGTAACATCCACCAACGTAATAACTTTCCACCAACATACAGTTAAGAACAAAATTATTCATACCCCTGGCAAATATTGATATAATGTTGATTTTCTCTTGACCAATAGGTTTGTTGAAAATGACACTGTCACATGCCAAAATGTTGCAAGACAATGTGGGAGAAACATGGAATCAAAAAAAGAAGCATTTTCATCTTTTTTAATATTTTTTATGAAAAATGGCATGTCCAAAATTATTCATACCCTTTATAAATAATCAATAGAAACATCTTTATTTGCATTCACAGAGCTCAACATATTTCATATAATACCTACCAGAACAAACATATCAGTCAAGAGAAAATTATTCCAGGGGTATTTTTTTTTTTAAATTTTGTTAATTTTGTTAAAAAATCTGCACGTTTTAAACATAATAATCCTGCCAACGTAATAATTTCCCACCAACATAACTGTTGCCTACTGCCAATGTAATAACCCCCCCCCACACACACACACACACACTTACTTATACCTACTGTACATGAACCAGGCCTGCTGTATGTAATCTAATAGACTCACCACCGAATGAATGGTGCACATTATTTTTGTGGACAATACTGTAAACTGATCCACCAATATAGTTAATTGGGTATGCGCTGATTGCTAAAAAGGTGGCTTCCATTAACATAAAGGACAGACACCTGGCTGTGATTGGCCAGGTTACGTATGGAAAGACGTGGTGTTCAAACACCAGCTCTAGAGAATAAAAGCTCACTCCCAAGGAGATAAACTTAAGAATTTGTGAATTTCTCACCAAAGGCCTGGTTCTTGGATTCTCCGCTGCAGAGTACATCGATCTATTCACATCACCTGCCTGGCTGAACTTAGTCTCTGCTTGGTCAGAGCTGTACAAGGAGGTTTTGTGAATAAAGGCCATCATCGGCTTCTTTTCATTTCAGACGTTTCTCCACGGGTCATGTTATTCAGAGTGCTAATTTGGTGGTAACGGGTTAGTGGCATTTTTCCACCACATGAACTAAGCAACTGAAGTTAAGTTAGGCAATTGAAAAGCTCTTGTTATCTGGCCCTATAGACCACACAAAGACTTCAGCACTGGGAATACCAGAATTGTAACAAAATATCAGTTTAAAAATAATGTCAAGTAAAACATTATGGACAGTTATATTTGTAATTTTGACATGTCATTTCAGCACAAAACACACAAACTCAATAGCGAATATTGTCGAACTTGCCATGTTAATCTCTGAACATGTAAGGCATACTACAGTAAGTACTGTAGTTGGCTGATAAGCATAACAATTGTGCATTTTATGACTAAAGCATGAAAGTTTCCACATATAATACACACTCTAAAGTTTAGACGTGAAGCCAGTTTGTATCTGACCTCTGGGGGTCAATGGCATCATCATTACATTTCCCCCCATTATTTTTCATTGCAATAATGTACATGTTCACAAATATGCAGTTTTATTTCAATAGAATGTATTAATAACTAGATGTACCGCAGAGCGGTACAAAATATGACCGCCGCCCAGTCCAGCACATTTTTTCCACAAAAAGAAATCACGCTGAAAGGCCTATATGATTCTAACTGTCTCACTAAATTGCATTATCCACACTCAATTCTCACTGGTATCTGCTAGACAACAAGTACCAAAACATGATTAGTTCATAGATTTCACATGTAAAATTCATTTTATACAACTCCACCTCCATCTTGCCTGTTTATAATTCTGAGAAATTCTTGATTGTTTGTGTTATGTTTATGTTATGTGTGTGTGTGTGTGTGTGTGTGTGTGTGTGTGTGAGTGTGTGTGTGTGTGTGTGTGTGTGTGTGTGTGTGTGTGTGTGTGTGTGTGTGTGTGCGTGCGTGCTTGTGTTTGTGCCTGTGACATTACTGTGAATGAATGTGTGTGTGTGTGTGTATCTGTTTCTGCACATGTGTGCACATGAAATGGGTTAACATGACCCCTGGAGGCAAACATACGGAAAAAAATGGTCATCCTAGGCCCTACAGTTCTCAAGATATTCACAGAGAACTGTGTCTGCCCTACCCTCCTTTCGGGGGGTCCAGTCCAGCGGGGGGGCTACAGATCAGAACGAAAAATGACGGTTCCATGCTATCCATGTGGGGGTACATGCCCACCAAGTTTCGTGTACCCCGGTCTTTCAGTGTCCCGGGAATCCTTGTTGGTGTACGTCACTAAATGTACACATAAATTATTTTATTGTAAGGCCCCCCATGAACGAAAGTACACAAAACTTGGCACGCATTCGGAGGGTGTCATAATGATCCTACACTTTTAATTTCGTGCAGTTTTGACCTTGTCAGCCAGAGATATTGTGATGAAAACACCACATTTTTTGCTTTTTAATTTTTAACTAGGTGGCGCTATACATGAAATAAGTGGTAATGGGATGGGTTGACATGCCCCCTTAAGACCAACATACATAAAAAAGATGGACCTCCTAGGCCCTACGGTTCTCGAGATATTCACAGAAAACTGTCTCCGGCCACCTACAGGCCAGTTGGTGTATAGTAACATAAATTAATTTATTGTGTGGCCCCCCATGAACGGAATTCCACAAAACTTGGCGTGCATACAGAGGGTGTCATAATGATCCTACACTTCCAATTTCGTGCAGTTGTGACTATGTTAGGTCACAGATACCTTCAATTACAACACCTCATTTTTACTTTTTTGTGTTTAACTAGGTGGCGCTATACATGAAATGAGTGGTTATGGAATGGGTTGACATGGCCCCTTGAGATCAACATACAAAAAAAAATGGTCCTCCTAAACCCCACGGTTTTCGAGATATTCACAGAAAACTGTGTCTGCCCTACCCTCCTTTCGGGGGGTCCAGTCAAGCGGGGGGGTTACAGATCAAAATGAAAAACGATGGTTCCATGCTATCCATGTGGGGTTACATGCCCACCAAGTTTCGTGTACCCCGGTCTTTCAGTGTCCTGGGACTCATTGACGGAAATTTGGGCATGCGAAAAAGAAAAAAAAGAAAAAAAAAAAAAAAAAATCTGACTAAACCTATATGACCGCCGCTTTGCTGCGCGGCGGTCATAATTATATTACAATAACTTATTATTATAAATTATTATTATTATTATACCAAGCATTATTACTATTTTATAAAGTGGCTTATTAAGCACTATATTTTACACATTAGTGAGTAGGCCTGGCCTATGAGACATTGGATGTATAACCTTATGTATAAAATCTTTATAACAAAGATAAACCTAATTTTCATAGACTGTCCAGATAGTGGCTATGATTCATTGGCCAATGATTTTTTTAGTAGGTAAATTACCCCCAGAGGTTGAAAGGCTAGATGATGGGACTTGCATGGAAGCCACATTCAGGAGCAATGGGCCAAAGACCTGCCGATTAAAGTACAACTAAACAAAGCTACAGTGACGGCGCAAGTCATTAAAATGGTGAAGGAAGCTGTGCCAATGTGTCAATGGACCGGTACAGTTCACACAGAGCATTTTAGTCCAGGAAGATTTTACCCAACTCAAAACTAACAAATCATTTTTGAAAATCCAAGTAAAATTGTCAAAATTGGCATCATTTGTGCATCTAGGTCAAAGGCCAACATTTTTACTTATGGCAGTTTTACTGAACTTCATGTGATATGTTAATAGGGTCAGTTTCCATAAAAGGATGAAACTTGGTACACTTGTACAGTTTGGAGCTCTGAACATTTTCATATATAAATCCATTATCAAAAACCCTATTGGTCATCGGGGCAACCAGGGCCGCATACAGTTTTAAAAATACCGTGGTCTAAAAACAGAGACTCCCATAAGCGATAATTGCACTAATGGACATTAAGTAGAGAGGGTGAAGGGCATTGGGGGTTTGCTATGGCCACCAAGCACTGCTAATAACTGTCATTATACAATGTCCAAGTCCAAGTGCCAAACTAGATGTACCGCATAGCGGTACAAAATATGACCGCCGCTCAGTCCTGTACATCCGTTCCGCGAAAATAAATCACACTTCAATTTGTCTCCATATTTTACTCCATCCCCCACTCTTGAAACTTTTGTGTATGCTTGTTTGGCATGCCTGAGTGTGTGTGTGCGGCTGCACAGAAAGTACCCTACTGGTGCTGAAAAGGTGAATAGATTGTAGAATAGCCAAAGAAGATGTAGAATTGTTATAAAACCTTTAAAATCTCTAAACAATCACAAGTAGGGCAGTTCATCACAGTTCATCCATTGCAACTGGATTGATGAAAGGTCACTTACACCTGTAGGCTACATTGTATTTGGGAAAAGCAAAAGGTATCAGCATAATGTTATTTATTTATTTATTTATTTTTTATGTATTTTTAAACAAAAACATCTCTGTCAGTTCCATGCCGTTTTCAACAGCTATCAAAAACAAAGGTCATTTTTGGATGGATGGATTTTTTGTGAATGTTTCTTCTTCTACATAAGATTTTAGTCATCTTTAGTTCATGTAATACTTTATTGTCAATGCACAAATTAAGTAACAGTAGTCTGAAACGTTATTGTTAATGCACAAATTAAGTAACAGTAGCCTAGTCTGAAACGAAATGCTGTTTTACATCTAATCCATGTGGGGTTACATGCCCACCAAGTTTCGTGTACCCCGGTCTTTCAGTGTCCCGGGAATCATTGACGGAAATTTGGGCATGCGAAAAAGAAAAAAAAAAAAAAGAAAAAGAAAAAAAAAAAAAAAACAATCTGACTAAACCTATATGACCGCCGCTTCGCTGCGCGGCGGTCATAATAATATGCGAGGAGGACCTGTCTCTTAATTAATAGGGGATTTCACTTTTCCCATACATTTTTTTAAAACAAGTCAATGGTTTTACAATTTTTCAGTCAAGCTTTGGTTGGTTTAGATACAACAGAATGTATGCAAAATGTAAATTAGCCTAATGGATTAACTTTGATCTGCTGTGCTGCATACGGCACAATAGATGCACATAGTAAAGTATATAAAATAGGCCTATTAAAATATTTAAATAGCTTTAGTCTACATTTGAAAAAAATATTGAAGAGAATCCAGTCCAGTACACATGTCTTTGGCAAGTAGCCTAGGCTACTACAGACACAGGTCTGTACAGTCTGAACAGTCAGCCTCAGCCAGTAGCACAACCAGATATGTACAGTCAGCTTAAAAAAAAAAATTGGCCATTTATAGCTGTGAAGGTGATTCACACACAATTAATTTTCTTTCCCAACTATATTTGGTAACTTAGACATCCAAAACATACAGAGTGCGAATTACCCCACCATACTGCTCCTTCACTTCTTCTGATCATCATGGTCCACTACCATATCAATCCCCACCGTGATCACCAAGTGCAACATGTGTTGTGCAACACACATACAAGGTCTAAACATGTGACAAACTGATAATCAGTAGGCTACAGAATATCTCATCGTTTTAATACTGTATATCCAAAAGAGAACTGTTTTGATCAACTCTGCCCTCTGCCCTCATCGTGTCGTCTCCCTGCGGCCTGCTCACGGCTTTTATCCTGTGCCTCCTGTCTGCTGGGTACCCCTTTCCTTAACACATATGAACAGTGTATAAAACCTAACTGCACCTACACTTTTAATGTAATTGTTTGTAGATAGAAAATCGTTTCATTAAGATATCAGGGTTCTCAGATGAAACTACATTTATCAAACTAAAAATAGGAAATAATAGAATGTAAAAACAATACCAACCAATTAAAAACAAATTCAAATACTAGCACATATTTACTGATTTCACTGATATTATGTAGGCTTAGCTACATCAGACCTTCGTGTGCATACCGGTGTTACATGGCAACTGGCTCCCGTGTTAACTGGCTGCGTTGATGACGAGTCTTTGACAGATGTGGCCGCTTGCAGATTTGTCACTTTCTGATATACTAGAGACGCACACAAATATATGCATGACATGTTTAAAAGTCAAAATTGTATGTAGTACTACATGCACTGGACCATGAATATGCCACCCAAAAAACAAACACCTAAATAGCATAAATTAATTTCACGTGGGTATTGAACCACGAATAAATTGACCTGTTTGCTTGGTAAGATAGATAGATAGATAGATAGATAGATAGATAGATAGATACTTTATTGATCCCCAGGGGAAATTCAAGGTCTCAGCAGCATACAGACAACACAAACACATTCTTTAACAGCACAAAGAGTAATTAAAGTATATAATATAAAAACACAACTAAGCAATAAGGACAGTGGAAGATAAAGAATATGCTAAATATACTAAAATACTAACACTTAATCTAAATCAATTCTAAAAACAGTATCCACATAGTGGTGATTAATCAATCAGAGGCACTTGCAATGACTGAGGCAGGGACTGAGCCTGTGATTCTCTGTGCATAGTAAGGTATGGTAAGGTGTTCTAAGGTGCTCTGTGTGTGGTAAGCAGGCGTCCATCCACTTGCGCCATGAACCAGCTGATGGCACTCATAGAAATTGACTTTAGTTGTATGATTAAAAGAAATCAGCTAACGTTATTATAATTGTAACAAGTTAACATAGCTGTTCATGTTATCTGGCTACCATGTTATCATGCTACCGTTGCCCAAGCCATTTAGTAGGCCTTCAAAGTATCATGGTTAAGTTTTACAAACGTTTCACTGAGGCTAGGCTGTGGCCGCCCCTATCTGAAGTGTCTGTAGAGCCACATGAACGTCAGCATATTTGCTCTACAGATACTTCAGATAAAAATCAAATAAAAATGTGTTTCCTAATTGTGTATCCTTTTGTCCAGCCTATTCTTTTAAGAATTCAGTTCATGAAACACAGGCATTGAAACGCACACTGCAATGGGCAGGAGAAGTCTATAACGTGTCCATATTTTACACAAAATTTGCGCACAGGGAGAGTAAAAACTCAGGCTATTAACGTTAATGTTGCTGACATGTAAATATGGGTTTGATGTTTTTTTTTAAATATATTTTATTTCCCAATTCACGCGTTCGTGCTTCTCCTGTGGCGCAACAGGTAAATGCCTTCACATTGCTTTTTGACGCAGTCGACATGGGTTTAATCCTCCCCATCACACGTTTTTTTATTTATTATTTATTTATTTATTTTTAGACTAGCAACGCTTCCTCAATTTAGGCTACAGATACTAGGTGGCCACAGAGAGCCTGACCAGCAGTCAGTGAAATGTTTGAAAACGTAACCATGATACTTGACCATCAGCCATGTTAACTTGCTACGATCATCAGCTGACTTCTTCTAATTGTATAAAGTAAAGTAAATTTCACTATTACTTATCAGCTGGTTCGTGGCGCAAGTACGTAGATGAATGGTTATCATGTAAGATGTTTAATTTGGGAAGCAGGTTCGATTTAACACAGCTGCATAGTTATTTGAGAGTTTGAAAAAACATTGTTATTCTTCCAACCGTCCAGTCCACCATGCACGTAGAGTTATTATTAGGCTATTTGTATTTATTTTTTGGTGGCATATTCATGGTCCAGTGCATGTAGCGTACTACAGACAATTTTGACATTTAAATATGTCATGCATATTTGTATTTGTTCGTCTCCAGTTTCCATCAGAAAGTGACAAATCTGCAAGCGGCCACATCTGTCAAAGAAACGTCATCACTCGTGAAACGTCACCAACGCAGCCAGTTAACATGGGTGCCAGTTGCCATAACACCGGTAAAATAAAAACACAGGATCTGTGCCAAACTAATTTCAAAAGGGCACAATAATTTATTCAAGATATAATGAGAATGGACACGGCTATGGAGTTCATCTCCTTGGAAATGACAATCGATTTTACCTCACCACAATGTAAAGGTTTATTTAAGAATTACATTGCTAACTAACCTTGGTAACCTCGCCTGATTACCAAGTTAAAGTTAAGTTAAAGTTCCTACTTGCCTCAAGCAGTCTGATATTGTTCCAGTACCGAAAAACAAAAGTCCATCATGTCTGAATGACTACCGCCCAGTAGCCCTGACGTCTACAGTGATGAAGTGTTTTGAGAAGCTTGTGAAAAACATTATCTGCTCATCCCTCCCTGCCTCCTTCGACCCCCTCCAATTTGCTTACAGAGCCAACAGGTCTACAGAGACAGAGGATGCCATCTCAAACCTCATGCACACCACCTTAAAGGAGAATTCCGGTGTGATATTGACCTAAAGTGTATCGAAACATGATACCGAGTGTGAACGTATGTCTCATAGCCCATCTCGGCTTGTCCCCTGCACTCCAAAATCTGGCGCTAGTTAGCCGATGCTACCAACATCTTTTTCAATAGTGGTGCTTCGGCATCGGGCTAGCCATGCAAATAAATCACTGTTTTACACCCATTTACGAGGCTCAATGTATCTCCACACTTCATTGGTAGACTTCCGAGGGCCCTGACATTTAAAACGAGACATTGAGAACTTTGAAAAGGCACTGGTAGTTTACTTACAAGACGATTTATACAGACAGTATCTTCACGAAGTTTAGCGTTTGCAGCCATCTTGAATTTAGTCACGATAAGTCGAGCAACGAGTAAGAATGAACAGCTATGATAAGGGATCAGATTCCAAAAATAATTCAGTGGAAATGCATGGATTCCAGTTGCTGCTACTGGAAGAAACTGGAATCCATGCATTTCCACTGAATTATTTTTGGAATCTGATCCCTTATCATACCTGTTCATTCTTACTCGTTGCTCGACTTATCGTGACTAAATTCAAGATGGCTGCAAACGTTAAACTTCGTGAAGATACTGTCTGTATAAATCATCTTGTAAGTAAACTACCAGTGCTTTTTCAAAGTTCTCAATGTCTCGTTTTAAATGTCAGGGCCCTAGGAAGTCTACCAATGAAATGTGGAGATACATTGAGCCTTGTAAATGGGTGTAAAACAGTGATTTATTTGCATGGCTAGCCCGATGCCGAAGCACCACTACTGAAAAAGTTGTTGGTAGCATCGGCTAACTAGCGCCAGATTTTGGAGTGCAGGGGACAAGTCGAGATGGGCTATGAGACATACGTTCACACTCGGTATCATGTTTCAATACACTTTAGGTCAATATCACACCGGAATTCTCCTTTAACTCACCTGGAGGAGGGGAATGGAAATTATGTGAGGATGCTGTTCATTTACTTTAGTTCAGCATTCAACACGATAGTACCTCTCACCTTGGTCACAAAGATGAAGGCCTTAGGACTGAACACCACCCTGTGTCACTGGATATTTGACTTCCTCACCAACCGTTCACAAGTGGTTAGAGTGGGGGGTCTGACATCTGACTCATTAACCATCAGCACTGGTGCTCCCCAAGGCTGTGTTTTGAGTCCACTGCTGTACAACATCTACACACATGACTGCAAAGCCAACAGTAGTCATACCTCCATCATCAAGTTTGCAGATGACACAGTGATCTTGGGCCTGATTAGTAACAACAATGAACAGCTCTACTTGGATCAGGTTGATGAGGTGGCACAGTGGTGTCAATCTAACAGCTTGACACTGAATATCAATAAAATCAAGGAAATGGTAGTGGATTACAGAAGGCAGCAGCAGAACTACAGTTACACCCCACTAATGATCAGCGGGCAACCTGTAGAGAGAGTCACAAGTTTTAAATACCTTGGTGTCCACATTACTGAAGACCTAACATGGACTGTTAACACTCAATATGTTCTGAAGAAGTCCAGACAACGACTCTACTTCCTTCGTCAGCTAAGGAAATTCAAAGTTTCTACATCCATCATGAAGGCCTTCTACACTTCAGCGGTTGAGAGTGTTCTAACTGGTAGCATCATCACCTGGTATGGGAACTCCACAGTTAGAGATTGTAGTACTCTGCAGAGAGTAGTGCGCTCAGCTGAACGTACTATAAGAACTCAACTCCCTGCTCTACAAGATATCTATTCCAGAAGAGTACTCCTAAGAGCCCAAAAGATTCTGAAGGACTCTTCTCATCCTAACAATGGATTATTCCTACCGCTGAAATCAAGAAGACGCCTATGTAGTCACAAAGCCAGAACTGAGAGACTCAGGAGAAGTTTTTATCCCCAGGCCATCCGAACTCTGAACTCACACTATACTGACTTTGCACACATTCACTCCTCAGCACTCTCAAACATTTCCCAACTCTGAACTCACTTGGGCCACTTGGAGCTTTGATTGGAAAAAGTGACCCATCAATAAGCCCAATTACCCCAGGCATTCCACTCTGTTGTAAAAACTCCTCCTTTATCCGCAGAAGCTCTTTTCCACGCGGAAATTGAATATAATTTGGTGCTAGATTGCAGATGGCTTTGGTGACTTCCACGAGGTTGCGTGAAATACACAGCTGTGACACCGAAGACAGGCTTGCAACCTCAGTCTGGAAGTCACCCTTGGCAAAAAAACGCAGAGCATTTGTTACCTGCACAAACACTGGCAAGGCTCCATGTCTCCTTGTAGGCCTCTCCAGAACTGGACGTAGTTCTTCCACCAAATTCAAAATTAAATGTCTTGGCAGACGATAAAATTAAATTAAAACACGGTCCGGAAAATTTAACACATCATTATGCGGTCTAAGTAGCCTTTCTGCCATTACATTTCTGTTAATGTGTTCATCTTCATTGTCAAAGATTACATTACATTACATTACATTTAGCAGACACTTCTTGACCAAAGTGACTTACATATGTCAGCTATATTACAAGGGATCACATTGTCCCCGGAGCAACTTGGGGTTAAGTGCCTTGCTCAAGGGCACAACGGTGGAAGCTGGGAATTGAACCGACAACTTTCAGGCTACTAAACGCTAGCCCAGCTCCTTAACCACTACACTACCACCGCCCAAAGATACCTACAAGCGCAAAAGATACCTAAAAGCAGCTGCCATATTTTTTTCAGTTAGTGACAGTTATTTTGATTTAGGACAGGGTGAATGGCAACCTAACTTAGGCATCCTAAGTTAGGAATTTCCTAACTTAGGATGATTCTGTAATGGCTAAATTCCTATCTTAAGATAAGATAGGATCTCATCCTAAGTTAAGTTAGGAAACCTGCTTCTGTAATACCAAAACCCACATGAAAGTTTCATGTGCGCACATGAAAGTTTTATGTGAAAAGGTTTTGCGTGTGCACATGAAACTAAACTTTACATTTTGTTTTGCTCATGTCCCCTTAGTGGCTCCGTACGAAGGTCTCTGGGTGGACTTTTAAAATCCGTCTGAATAAAAAAAAAAGTTAAAAGCAGACACATACCTTCCAAAATCACCTGATTTCCATTGCATGTTGACAGCTGCTGGAATGCATGGACGGTTGAAAGAATAACGATTTCCCCCGAACTCTCAAATAACTATGCAGCTGTGTTAGTTACCCTGGTGCTGGGTAGTGTACTCACGTCAGGTGGGGAAGAGGGGCGCTGTCCTAAACTGTCTGAAAATAACCCAACATGAGTAAAAACAACCCCACACAATGACCCAACAGTTTCAACCCAGCGTTTGGGTTGAGAAAATAACCCAGCATTTTTTAGAGTGTACTGGCTCATGAAATGTAACAAAATAAAATACAAAATACTGATGTGAAAAATGTATTTAATTAAAATACAAGTAATTAGTAATTTGGAAATACAAAAATACCCACACAATAATCATGGTATACTAACAAGGCACATTATTGAAAATGTATCCCCAAGAGACAAGAAATACTATTTTTGATTGGCTGGGGGCTATTAATTCTGTACATTGGGGCACCTATGAAGTAGATCTGGTAAAAAATGTAATCACCATCCCATATCAATGTAAACAATGATTTAAATGACAAGCAGGCTTCGCAACAGTGGAATCAACTGTAACAAAGCAAACTACCTATCATCATTTTCCGTAACCAATGAAAGTAGTACAACAAATTGAACAGATCAGCCTCTTTTTAAACTGAACTACATTTCCCTTGTTGTGCTATAAATGCATGTCTACTGGCAACATTGGGGATAAACAGAATAACAACCTATAAGGGGCCCCAATATACAGAATGAATTAACTTGGGAGAGAATTCCACTCCGGGAGGTCTTTATCTCCGTCTCCTCCGTTATTTCTGCATGTCAGGACACCACAGCGTATGTTACTCCTTACAGTAAATCCTCCTGTCAAATCCAAGTTTTAACCCTTAAAGGTGTAGGTTTTTGAACGTTCTAAGTTCCGCAACAATGGAAGGTTCTAAAATTCTATGTTGAATTCAATGAACCCAGATATTCTTTAGAACGTTCATTTCTCAACATTCCTGTCACACCGGTGTGACGGTACTCCTTTAAGGGTTAATAGTAAGAATGAACATCAGCTATTAGGTACTCAAGGTCATGGGGTGGCCATGGTCCTAATATTCTCCCTCAGTATATTATCTGTATCGTTGTCAAATTGTAGTCTTGTAGCACTTAACACAACTGACAATTCAAGCTCCTAGTTACTTTTTAAATTTCTTTCAACTTCGTGACATGTTCTAAGGGGTTCTAAGGGGCTTTAAGTTGTCTACAGGGTGACAAAAATTGACATAAACAAACAAATTGGGTTTACACCCCATGTTGTCCTTACAGAAGGGTGATAAGGTTGACCATTTTGGCTCCCACAATTGACTTTTCTTTTCAATTTTTTCAACTTTACACATGTTCAGAGTGGATCGTAATAGAGGAAAGTTGGATCTAACACTTTTAAGTTGGTCACAATGTGGCATACCACAGCAAGAAAAATGGAATATGGGTAAACATTTCATGCTTTTCTTGAATTTCTTCCAAAAAGGTAATGAAATGTTTAGGTCAACTTTACAGTTGAATATAGGGAATTGCCCAAAGGATATCTCCAGGCACCCAGCCTATTCTTAAAACCAGATTCACCAAGATTCTGGCCTTTGGCTTTATGATAAGCATTGCCTATTGTCATGGTTATAGCGGGTAGTATATAAAATTGAGTGATGACATTTTGCCTTATTTGAGAAGTATTTAAGTAGTTAAAAATACTCAAATACAAACCCTCAAAGTATTTTGTTACAAACTACATTTGAGTTTTTCCAATCCTGCAAAATGCAAATTACAAAATACGCTAAAGTAATTAAATACGTATTTTAAATACATATAATTGAAATACTGCCCAACTAATTCCAACACTGAGTCATCACAATGAATAAGAGACTCAAGCCTTGAATTTCCCCTTGGGGATCAATAAAGTATCTATCTATCTATCTATCTATCTATCTATCTATCTATCTAGCTATCACATGAAAAAAACACATGAAAGTAAAGACTGAAATCCAACATGATTTGGTAATCCAAAAAGACTGCAAAGGGATATTGGCTTGTGTTCAATTGCTCAGCCTGTCATTGCATATTCTTGAGGTTAGCAGAATGGTAAGGCCCCTCCTCCATGAATGTGTAATTACCGAAGACCAGTGCAGGCCAGATCAGTTCTAATTTTGCAAATTAAAGTATAAATATTAGGAATATAGATCAAATCTGTGTTTTTCTGGCTTTAAAGCTGTATTTCAAGCACAAGGTAGAGTTAATTTTGGAGAAGAATCTATCCAAGTCATTTATCACTATAGATAAAACTTAACCTACTGTAATTTAACCTACATTTGAAACAGACTTTGTAGTCTCTCTAAATGTATGCAAAACTCATGCAAAGCTTAAGAAACCACATAATAATGCTTCAGAACACAGGGTAACACTTTATTTTAATGTGTCGCTGTTACAGTGTACCTACCTGATTAGGTACAGTGGTACAACCTGTGTAACAACATGTACTATCAGGTACTATCATTGTACTTGCATTATGTATTTGTGGGTACCTACATATAGTTGTTACATTGTAATACTGAGTGCTTTTACAAAACTTTGCCAATTTGCCAAAATTTTCATCAGAGGCAAAGAGCTGACCTGAGACCTGCTGGATGGGGTAAATCTGGTCATGGTAGATTTGATATACAAACCATTCTTAGCTCCGGTCAAGGCCTCATTGTCTTCAGTGTACATGTAACAGCTGTGCTGCTACAACCTTGTTACTCTTTGATACAGTGGAATAAACGTATTAAGTGTACCAGTTAATTACTTACATGTACATATGACATGTATGTTGTGTCTTTGATGTCTTGGAACAGGTCTACTAATTCACATGTACTATGTGGTGTAACAGCAGACACGTTTCAACACATCAATTACACATTACAGGATGCATGACATCATTGACAGGATGTATATAATTTGTACATGTAAGTACTTAACTGGTACACTTTATTTTAATGTGTTTATTCCACTGTATCAAAAGAGTAATAAATGTGTACCGACACAGTTGATACATGTACTACAGTATGTAGGGTAATGGCAGACATGTTCCAAGACACCAATGACACAACATACATGTAATATGTAATTGTAAGTACTTAACTGGTACACTTCATTTTAATGGGTTTATGCCACTGTATCAAAGAGCAATAAATGTGTACCAACACAGTTAATATATGTACTATGTAGTGAATTAGTCGACCTGTTCCAAGACATCGAAGACATAACATACATGTCATATGTACATGTAAGTAATTAACTGGTACACTTAATAGGTTTATTCCACTGTATCAAAGTGTAACAAGGTTGTAGCAGCACAGCTGTTACATGTACTCTGAAGACAATGAGGCCTTGACTGGAGCTAAGAATGGTTTGTATATCAAATCTACCATGACCAGATTTACCCCATCCAGCAGGTCTCAGATCAGCTCTTTGCCTCTGATGAAAATTTTGGCAAATTGGCAAAGTTTTGTAAAAGCACTCAGTATTACAATGTAACAACTATATGTAGGTACCCACAAATACATAATGCAAGTACAATGATAGTACCTGATAGTATATGTTGTTACACAGGTTGTACCACTGTACCTAATCAGGTAGGTACACTGTAACAGCGACACATTAAAATAAAGTGTTACCGAACACAGTGATCCAAAGCTCATGGCTTTTTTCTGTGAACTAATCTCCTCAATTTATGCCGTACGTGCCACATCACATTATCTACCTCACTGATCTCCTGGAAATGTACACCCCCGCCCGTTCAATGAGATCCTCCTCAGCAGGCCTACTGCATGTCCCTAGTGCACCCTGGGAGAGAGGGCTTTCAGCTACATCGAACCCAAGCTGTGGAATTCACTGACAGACTACAGACACTGTGACTCAATTACTGACTTTAAAAACATACTTAAAACATATCTCTTCAAGATGGTTTATGGACTGACTGACTGACTGACTTTTATTTTTATGAGATGACGATTGATGATCGATTTTAACGACCTTTTTTGTTTGTGAAGTGACCTTGGGTGTCATGAAAGCCACTTTAGATAAAATGTATTATTGTTATTATTATTATTATTATTATTACTATTATTATTATTATTATTATTATTATTATTATCGGCTATTGAAATTGATTCTCTTCAAGTGCTCTTATCTTCTCTTTTCTCTGTTGGCTGTTTTGGTTCAAATGGGTGCAGTGATGGCGATCAACGGTCCCCTCTGTGGCAACAGCTCTCAGCGGTTTTGGTCAGCTACTTCCCCTTGAGGTATCACTCAGCATCATCCACTGCTGCTGTTGCAGTGCTGCCTGTGCTGCGCTGTGCTCAGGGAGGCTTGGTGTGGTGAAATCCTGATTGCGATCACCACATCTGATACAACTCTCCAACTGTCACTTCTGACTGCTATACCCTCAGTCTTGTTCCAAAATGGAGAGCAACTGCAAAGGGTTCTGGCTGTGCAGACTCCCCGTTGTGATCACAAAGTCTAATTTCAACTCTACAGCCATCAATTTAGACAGTAGATTAGATGTAGCTAATGGAAAGCAAGAGCACTGACTGAGTGAAGTTTTTGTTTGTGTAAAAAGCTGAAATTGTAGACCATAAAAGCTTCTCACATCATGGCATCATGTCTTTTGAAAAGCTGACTGATGAAAACGTTGTTTTGGATGGATAAATGGATCATTCTGAAGATGAAAGAAGTTGACAGAATTCTCCCAATCTCCCTGGAGATAAACATGGATATTTGGTATATACATGTAGAAGTACATTCCAAATGCACATTCCAGCCATGGTTACAGGGCTTCATTATTCATGTGATATAATATGTGTAAACAGTATATGTAAGCATGTGTAGGTGTGTGTGTGTGTGTGTGTGTGTATGGTGTGAAAATGCGTGACTAACTTAATTGCACATAGCTGATAGCCATCTGAACAGTGACACAGCAGGGCCGCAAATGTGCCTGTCCTCATTTCCTGTTTGTTCTCTGCTCACAGCCACACTGACACTTACATCCACAGCACTATCTTCTTATAAATATTAAGAAGTGAACTACAACCTGTCAGTCCATGCTCTATTTGATTCCTAAACTGTCTGAACAGACATGAAGTCACGTAGGAAAGACCATCAACACACATTTCATGCTGGCCTTTCTTAACAGCGTGAAGGCACGTAGGATTGACCATCAACACACATTTCATGCTGACCTTTCTTAACAGCGTGAAATGTCGGGCAGGTCACACTCACTGAGAGGGTGGCTATTTAAAGGAGTTTCTAATCAACGCATGAACAGGAAGGTGAAGTAAAAAAAAAAAAAAAACACCAATCACAAAAGACCCCTGTTAACATCATGCAGAGCAGAAAGCCAGCGGTAGAAAAGGGAAAAATCGCAAGAGAGGGAAGTGTACAGTATATTTTTTTTTTTAAATCTTTGCAATCATGCCAAAATATTCTTGATTTGGCTCACAGAAAAAACTCTGCAACCCATATGCTGATATATGTGTGTTACTAGTTTGTGGCCAATGTTATCTCTTTAGTTCACTTGTGGCTGCTCCCTTTTGAACTGCATCAGGCCGGACTGCGGCATGCGTTAATTCCAAAAAACCAGATACCTAAGTTTCTCCAACACACATCCCCAACCTACTTACAGCACACTGTCCACCCCCCCCCCCCCCCCCCCAATACACAGCACATTGTCTCATGAGGAAGCTTCTCCAACACACATATTGCACACTGCCCTCTCCCCACATACACAGCACACTATCCCATCTCCCCTGTCATCCCCCCAACTCACACACCAAGACCCCTGGCAGTTGGGTTAGCCCCTTGAGCCGTGGATCTGCCCGAGGTTTCTTCCTTGGTAAGGGAGTTTTTCCTTGCCCCTGTTGCTCTTGGGTGCTCCTTGTTGGTGCCCCCCCCCCCCCATTCCAATCCTCCCCCACCTTTCTTATGCAGCCCTTGCCACTTAATCTACTGCACTTTTTAAACCCCCCCAACTTTGCACAAATAGGCTGACACCAGACATAATTCAGTGATCAGTAATTCATCAATTTATAAAATCCACCTAATAATTTTGTTCATAAATTCAACAGTTCATCAGTTTATCAACACCTCTAACATTTAATTAATTCCACAACATCAAGATGTGCATAAGACAGTACCTTATTAGTTTGAATATACAAAATAATTTTTACAAGCCAGTTATTCTGTTCACAAAAAAACACTCAAGTATTGTTTTTCATTAAGTCCATATGGTTCGACTGTATTCAATTTGTGAATCCAGTAAGCCTCCCTTTTAAGCAATTGTTTTATCAAATCACCACCTCTTACATTAGGTTCAACCCTCTCAATGCCAATGAATCTCAATGTAGTGGCTGAACCATGATTTCTGTCCTTGTAATGTCTAGCGATAGCGTAATCCATATTGTTGTTTCTAATAGAAGCTTTGTGTTTCTTTTTTAGTGTCTTTCATTCTAAACAGGGCTGTAGTGGAGGCTAAATGCAAGTAAATGCAGTTTATCCACCTTTGAAATTTCAGAAATAGAATTTATGCACCTCTTAATAGAGTTTATCCACCTCTCAAAAGAGTTTATTCACCAATTGCAACTTTTAACATTCAAATATCACAATATATTACCCACATTCACAGTATGTACACTCATCAACAATCTAGGAACCATTTTTGTGTTTAAACCATGTTTAAATGTTTAAACATTGGACTTATAACCTCCACCATCATCAAACATGTTTTTTAAAACATTGCAGTCCACCTTACTGTGATCACAGAATTCATAGTTTACCCACCTCTTATTTTACCACTACACCCCTGATCTAAACAAATCCATTAAATTAACATAAAACACAATCAAAAAACGTTGGTCATAGAGAGGTAAACAAAACACGAGTTCAATCTCCAGGACATGTCAAACATTTGAACCTGTTCCTAAGCACTTCTTTCAGAGTAAACTGAATTAGCATGGTTTACTGGATTATCAACCTAGCATTCAGAGTCAGTCAAACATTGTATGTATATGATAAGATGCAAGGAAAAACACACAAGTTGAAATGATGACCTTTCATTGTGCATAATTAACTTTTTAACATTCAAGACTTCTGTTCTTCAAAATCCCTGGTAATTTACAGAAATGTTTAGTTGTAAAGAAGGGTGGCAGGGGATTGCGCTTGTGTACGGCAAGAACTAATTGTAATTGAACACATTAGATTAACTGAAAGTAGAAACCTGCTTATTTGACAGTTGGTTATGGTCAGAGGCGTTCTTTGAGGCTTTGACACCATTCTAAATCCAGAGAACACTTGCAGCTTCTCTGCATAGGCTCGATGAGTAAGAGGCCCTAGTAATGTTTGAGGTATATCTTCATCTGCAGCCCAATTCAAAGTGTGTTTCTACTAAAGTCTTCTAGGACATAATTCATCATTGCATTAGTATAGACACTAGATATGTCATTCAACACAGTTACAGTTAACATGGTTTGATCTGTTCTATCAGTATTCATGGGACATAGTTATTGTAAGGTTTTCCACTAACCTCTTGCGAAAGTATCTGCAATGAATTTGAAACAAGTAGAAAAAAGGAGTACTCTGTACTCAATTGCACAGAGCTGGTATCTATATTAAAGCATGCATCACTTTAACACATGCCAGAAATGTTTAATGGTTTGTGAGAAATGTTTTCAATTCATCCTTTTCTCTTTTAGCTGTTACACACTTTTGCTACTGACAGACAACTTTATTACACGTCTCATAAAAAATACTGTAGCTAATGGAACAGCCAGTGCACAGAAACTCTGAATTCAAACTGCCTTCTGCAGCATTTCACAACCATGACATGTTGTCACTTTGGTTCCAGATATTTCCTGCTAGCTGGCCTAACACTTATCTTCCCCATTTTGGCTTCCTCTTTACAGACGTTCGTCTCTTAATAATCATCAGATGACGAGTCAGAGGCATAGTGTCTCCTGCCTTTCTCTGTGAGAGTGAGGCTTTGCTCGGGTGGGGGGACTCCGACAGCTTGGGGGAGCACAGCCGTGCAACAAAAAAAAAGACTGTCTACAAGTTTGCCTCGGGATCGTCTTCAGGTATTGTATGTTCCGTGCCTCTGACTCAAGAGATATAATTCAGCAAGTTTTTAAGATAGTGTTTTTCGAAGAACTGACAACAATGTTAGAAATAGTGTGAACCTCAGGCTTGTATTCTTTGATATGCATATTCAAACTACCAGGTTATACTGAAGTTGAATCAATAATACTCAACCTGTATTATTAGCACACTGTAAGCAAAAAGAGATCTTTTTGCCTGAGTGCTGAATTTAACTTCCTGTTGAAATGTCACATTTATAAGCAGAAATGGAAATGAAGACTCAGCATGGATGATAACTGAAATGATAACTGATCAGCATTGTTTCAAATATTCATATTTTTCCTGAATCTACATATTTTATTCTAAATACTATAGCATACTACAGTACAGTGTAGTATAGTAAAATATAGTGTTTGGAGTGATAGTATGCTATACTATATTATTATACTATACTATACTTTTAATAGTAGGCCTAGTGTTTCTATAATTACTTTCATAATTATCTTAAATGGATAGAAATGTTAGGGGCAGGTCATAAGCTAAATCTATCTCTGTGATGTGGTGGACGGTTGTATTCAAGTGTGCTTCTGTTATACTTGGTTGGTGTCCATTATTAGTTAATAACAAATCTGACATAATTACATTGTGAAAGCAGATGTTGCATTTACAGGAATTCACAAATGCTTTAACATGGGAATGTTTCTCTGTCTCATTTTATTTATTTATTTTTCTTTATTTCTTCCTTCCTGGTTTCCCCTTTCTATTAGTTTAACCTCACGTGCAGGCTCCCCTGAAGGCCCTCCTCTTAGTGTATTTGACAGGCTGTGTTGGACACTCGATATAAATGGGTGTCAGTTTGTCAAATACCCCAAGAGAGGGGTCACTTTCCATCTGGAAGAAAGAAGTCTTCCAGAAGACAGAGAGAGTGGATATTTTTCATCACCACTTGACTGTGAGAGAACGCATGTGAAACCTCCTAATGTTCTACACATTGCTGTCAAAAATTAGATGTCATCAGCTTCTGATGTCTTACACAATGCATGGGCCATTTGGTATAAGTTTTAGTTTTCATGCTGCATCCATGACCTTGGATAGCCACATTTGTTGCATGACTGCTACCTTATTGAAATCTAATGGTATTCTGTTTCAGTGTGAACTTTGTGAAATTAATCATTGCCTTTAAACTTCTTTGTCTGGTCCTTCAAATCAGCTACACAGATGGCATGACCTTCACTCAATTACATATGACAGCCATAACCAGCCTGGTAAAGGCTGTCAGAGAGTTCTCTTGGTTGTTTTTCTATGTTTTCTTGAGACTATTACACTTCGATCTAAAGCTTGAGATAATGTAATGCTGAACATTCATTTATAGATGTCTATCTTTACCTCTGTGGTTGTCTGCA
This sequence comes from Alosa sapidissima, assembly GCF_018492685.1. Taxonomy (NCBI): domain Eukaryota; kingdom Metazoa; phylum Chordata; class Actinopteri; order Clupeiformes; family Clupeidae; genus Alosa; species Alosa sapidissima. The sequence continues at coordinate 15,823,929 of NC_055961.1, read as the reverse complement.
GCTAAGCACTGGGGTTGTGCTGTTCCAAATGTAGGTGTGTTGCAAGTATTCAAATGTAATGTGATCCTGCATAAGAGCTCAGGCATTCTCCCTTGAAAGGTACTCCAATCAAGCTTCTGAGGTCTTGAGAGGCGTTCAAAGGTAGCTGTTACACATTGATTCCACCGGCAAAGCTATGAAAGATGGTTTTCATGGTTAATTTTCATTTTCATTCTAGCCTCCATATCACTAATATTAATAGAGCTATGGTTCCTTCCTCAATGCTACTAAAAAGCTGCTCTGAAAAAAGATGTTACCATCTACAGGAAGTACCGTATAATGGAGTGCCGCTTTTTGCTGATCTCTTAAATGACACTCTGAATAAAGATATATTTCAGCTCAACCAACATGTATTTTTGATCATATTTAGTATAGAATAATCACTGTATGAAATTGTGTGCAAATGTCTATTAAGGGTAGGTTGCTCTGCTTTGATCTTTGAATTGTTCGAATCAACAGTTAATAAACTGTTGATATTATATTGTTCCAAAGAGACTGCATTAAGGTCTTGTTTGCAAAATATTTTGAATGTTAATTCTCATTTTATTAGTCACTTGAATAAATGGCAAATGAATAAATGTATGTATAGGCCATTGATGCATAGAACAGCATAATGTAAATGAGGTTAATGGATATGCATGATATAGCCTAGTTGATATTTAGCCCTTGATATTTAGTGCAAACATGAGATCATTGGCGCAAGAAGCACTATACTGAAATTATAGCATAAAATTAACATAATGATCAAGTCTAAGGGGAGTAAAATTGTACCTGGGAATTCATGGGTTTCATCAGGTCCATTTCCACTGGTGTATTAATCAAGCACCATGCAGTCTGCATTCAGGTGCTTGAGTTTATACACCTGCGGAACGGGACCTGATGAAACCAAGGCAATTTAGAGTCGTCATTGGTGCCTTGGTGGCCTCTCTCAACAGTATTCTTCTCGACAGTCTGCTCTAGGCAGTTTTACACATTTGCCATATTCCTTACATTCCTTAATGGAGAATTCCGGTGTGATATTGACCTAAAGTGTATTGAAACATGATACCGAGTGTGAACGTATGTCTCATAGCCCATCTCGGCTTGTCCCCTGCACTCCAAAATCTGGCGCTAGTTAGCCGATGGTACCAACAGCTTTTTCAATAGTGGTGCTTCGGCATCGGGCTAGCCATGCAAATAAATCACTGTTTTACACCCATTTACGAGGCTCAATGTATCTCCACACTTCATTGGTAGACTTCCGAGGGCCCTGACATTTAAAACGAGACATTGAGAACTTTGAAAAAGCACTGGTAGTTACTTACAAGACGATTTATACAGACAGTATCTTCACGAAGTTTAGCGTTTGCAGCCATCTTGAATTTAGTCACGATAAGTCAAGCAACGAGTAAGAATGAACAGGTATGATAAGGGATCAGATTCCAAAAATAATTCAGTGTATTCAGTGTATCCACCCCTGATATCTGAATAAGACCCCTCACTCAAATAACACAGGTTATGTTATGTGATATGTCTGTCTGAATCATATACTATAGGGGATGTTATTCACTCCTGATATCTGAATGGGGCCCCTCAGTCAAATAACACGTGTCACACTATGCGTGATAATCATGCTTTGTAATTGGCATCTTTTCACATCAAGATACCTTAATCCGTCCATGTTTCCAGTCAGCTGGAAATGTGGCAGGCTTGAACAAAGACCCATGTTTATCTTGCCCCCTACGCACAGTAAGGAGGATGGTACGAGAGGCAAAAAATTCCATAAGAACCACTGTTGAAAAATTAGAGAAAAAAAGTATCATCTTGGGGTCACCAAGTCTCCAAAAAATCTTCAAAACTTAAAAGCCCGGGAGGGAGGTGTCATTGCAAGATTGTTTGTATATCGAGAGAACGTATGCACGTTTTACTAATTGTGGTCTCATTTTACTAGATTGTGCGCTCAACTTAATAAATTGACCCCTTCATGGGCCACGTCACAGGAAAAATGTTCACAATGCAGAAAGCTTTCCATCTCATTGAATTGTGTGTGTGTGAATTGACTGAAACGTCAAGGAAACGTCAAGAAAAAACACACTGGGCTTGTCAACCAGCCATATATGGCGAGCCAATGAATCTCTGGCCACTTGCTAACGTTGTCTACTCATTCAGTTATTAGCTCAGGATCAGGCAGAAAATCGCCATTAGCTAAGACTAATTTATTAAGGTACAGTTTGCGGTCCTGGGTTGATAATGACAGCGCATACCTTAATAGATCAACATGCTGGTCTATTAGCTGCTCCATTTTTCTGAGCCCATGCTGCGCGCACCCAACCTTGGCTCTGGATGTTTACCAACATTGAAGGAGCCTATTGTGCACTCATTTTACTGAATTGTGCTCTGGTTTTAGTAAACAGTGCACTCATTTCAGTAAATAGTGCGTTCCTTTTACTAAATTCAGCACACAATCTAGTAAAATGAGGGCACAATTTAGTAATATGCGCGCACAATTCAGAAAACAAGCCCACAATTTAGTACAAGTGAGTGTACTATTTAGTAAAATGTGCACAGGATTAACTAAATTGAGCCGCACAGTCTAGTAAAATGAGACCATAATTTAGTAAAATGACCACATATTCTCTGGATATACTGTACACACAAAAAAAAACATATCTTGCAATTGAAAGTAATTGTGGTGAATAATTACTTAATATTAATCTTAGACTGGCAAACTTCAGGAAAACTCAGGAATCAGGTTTATTCTGTTACAAGCAGAGAGGGTACAAAAAATGGTCTATGGTCTATGTAGCCTAGGCCTGTAGCCAACCTCTCCCTCTCTTCAGTTCTCCATCCTTCTAATCTTAGTCTTAGTCTGACAAACATTGCAGTTTAGTTACTTTTGTATGGGTTAAACAAAGGAAGAATTTTGGCGCCAAAACAAGCCCACTTGGTTGGTTCTCCACTTGGCATCAGACACACCTACTCACACCCACTTCACACCTATCTGAATAGCATGAGGAGAGATATCTTATATATCAGAAATATCACTTATAAAATGTTCCAAACATTCTCACAATCAAATCATTACAATCCTTGTACTGAGACTACTACAATGATACCAAACATGAATATATTTACATTTTTATGACACATGGATACATTATATCAAGGTAACATCCTTTGTCTTGTGTCAGATTTTTTTTTTCTTTTTTTTTTTTTTTCTTTTTCGCATGTCCAAATTTCCGTCAAGGATTCCCGGGACACTGAAAGACCGGGGTAGACGAAACTTGGTGGGCATGTAACCCTATATGGATAGCATGGAACCATCATTTTTCGTTTTGATCTGTAGCCCCCATCTGGACTGCACCCCCGAAAGGAGGGTAGGGCAGACACAGTTTTCTGTGAATATCTTGAGAACCGTAAGGTTTAGGAGAACCATTTTTTTTGTATGTTGATCTCAAGGGGCCATGTCAACCCATTCCATAACCACTCATTTCATGTATAGCGCCACCTAGTTAAACACAAAAAAGTAAAAATGAGGTGTTGTAATCGCAGGTATCTGTGACCTAACATAGTCAAAACTGCACGAAATTGGAAGTGTAGGATCATTATGACACCCTCTGAATGCACGCCAAGTTTCGTCGAATTCCGTTCATGGGGGGCCACACAATAAATTAATTTATGTTACTATACACCAACTGGCCTGTAGGTGGCCGGAGACAGTTTTCTGTGAATATCTCGAGAACCATAGGGTCTAGGAGGTCCACCTTTTTTTTGTATGTTGGTCTTAAGGGGGCATTAAAAAGCAAAAAATTAGGTGTTTTCACCACAATATCTCTGGCTGACATGGTCAAAACTGCATGAAATTGAAAGTGTAGGATCATTATGACACCCTCCGAATGCATGCCATGTTTTGTGAACTTTCGTACATCCAAAACACATGTCCAGATTAAAACAAAAACAGTTTACTGAACACAAAATCAAGCTGCTGCAACTGCCATCTCAGTCTACCCTGATCTAAACTCCACAGAAAAACAGTGGGGTGAATCAAAGAGGAGAATGCCCAAGTGAGACCCTCGGAATCTGGATGATCTGGAGAGATTTTATACAGAGGAATTGTTTCAAGTGTCTTGCTTTGTATTCTCAGCTATTTTTAACTAGTATTCATATACTGTCGTTGTAGAAAAAAGTGTTTGGCAACATAATCATAACCATAACAAAGTAAGCAAAAAGGCTGAATGGCATGGATGAGTATGGGATGTCTATTTGGCAACCAAAAGGTCACTGTTGCTCTTGTTATCTAATGGGTTATTAATGGTTTGTAACGCCTTAACAACTTAATTAATAAGCTGGATAAATCATTAATATCCTTTATAAGTATAGCCTAAAGTCATACCTACTTTTCTATGAAGAACTACTTTTTTACTCTCTAAAAATAGAAAAATAAGAATTAAAATAGCCTCTGGTCCGCTGCCAGTCTAAATTGTTACATGTAAATCAGGTTTATAGGCCAAGTATATTTGCATATACAAGGAACTTGGTCTCTGCATTTATCCCATCCGTGAATTAGTGAACACACAGTGAGGTGAAGCACGCACTAACCCAAAGCAGTGAGCTGCCTTACTGCAGCGGCGCTCGGGGAGCAGTGAGGGGTTGGCCGTGGATGTGGGCATGGGAGTGTGGGATAATTGAATGTTTAGTATACCTTACATATATTCAGTGAAATCTGGTTACTATCCTCTGACTTTGACCCCTGTGTCATCTGAAACCTCTCTGTAAGAATGTTTTGACTTAGGAGTGCTAAGATAACCCCTTTGTCATTGAACTGATGGTGACCCTCAGGATGAGGGGTGGTAAACATTTCTTATCTCTGTTAAAAAAACAGATGGTTAGATGATCACTGGTGGGTGACAACTTGTGATTTGGCTTGAGTTGGGTTCACCCACAGATGGGTGGGCTTGTTACTTTCACATTTCATGTGTGTAACATGCTCCCGGCGTCGTGAATAAAGCTGAAGTCTCACACCAGTTGTCTTGGAGTAATTTTGACCACAGGAGAGCAATGCTCAACCACTTCTCCCGCCCAAAGTTTTCCTACTGGGTCAGGGATTGAAACAGCAACCCTTCGGTTACAAGCCCGAACCCCTAACCAGTAGGCCACCGCTGCCCCTACATTGACTAAAGGGAATTCTATCACTATAATAGTAGACAGACGGGCGACAAGATATCCGAAGGCCCGAGGGCACCAGATGGTCTTAAACTGTGAACAAGCATTCAGATTTCAAAGTCTATTTTTGAACCGATGGAATGTCACCTGTCTACCGTCACCTGTCTACCGTCCTATAAAATGTTAAAAGGCTGCTGTGTGCAATACAGACTTTGCGACCACACTTTCACCTGCATGCACCTTTTACTTATTTGTTTGAAGGGTGTAATTTTATTGCTGTGTATGTGTTTGTCTTGTGTGTGTCTTTGGTACTATTTGGGATTTTAAGTGTGGGTATATTGGTACAGATCGTCACCCCTCTTAAATGGTTTGGCCCAAGACTTAATTGGGTACTTGGTGAGCCTCTTTAAAGATGGGTTTATTTCACACTGGGAGGATAAACTGTTTGTTTGTTTAAATGTGATTGTGAAGTTAACCTTGCTTGCTGTGAGGCAAGGATTAAAGGAGAATTCCGGTGTGATATTGACCTAAAGTGTATTGAAACATGATACCGAGTGTATGATAAGGGATCAGATTCCAAAAATAATTCAGTGGAAATGCATGGATTCCAGTTTCTTCCAGTAGCAGCAACTGGAATCCATGCATTTCCACTGAATTATTTTTGGAATCTGATCCCTTATCATACCTGTTCATTCTTACTCGTCGCTCGACTTATCGTGACTAAATTCAAGATGGCTGCAAACGCTAAACTTCGTGAAGATACTGTAAATCGTCTTGTAAGTAAACTACCAGTGCTTTTTCAAAGTTCTCAATGTCTCGTTTTAAATGTCAGGGCCCTCGGAAGTCTACCAATGAAGTGTGGAGATACATTGAGCCTCGTAAATGGGTGTAAAACAGTGATTTATTTGCATGGCTAGCCCGATGCCGAAGCACCACTATTGAAAAAGCTGTTGGTAGCATCGGCTAACTAGCGCCAGATTTTGGAGTGCAGGGGACAAGCTGAGATGGGCTATGAGACATATGTTCACACTCGGTATCATGTTTCAATAAACTTTAGGTCAATATCACACCGGAATTCTCCTTTAAGTGAGGTCCAAAGTTAAAAAGTCGCCTTGTTTTGACAGGGAGCATGAAAAGAGTAGGTTCCTGGTGCCTAGTTTTATGGCACGGTAACTGTTTGAAGACTGAAGAACCCTGCATTTCATGTTTGGACTCCAATTGTGGTCCTGGATCTGCCTGTTAATTGTGGACAATACATGACTGTATTTTTGTACGGAGCTGCTGTCTCCTGCCTTCCCTCAACACCAGCTTATCCAGTGGCGCACCTCCCTAAACGTCGGGTGGTCGCCTCGGTCCCTCACAGTGATAATAATATGTAATTTGAGGTGGTCTGCAGTTATTGTGTTGTTGAGTAGCAGAAAGAAATGTCACGTGTTTTTGGGTGACAGAATCTTTTTCTCTGCACAAGATGAAACCATGACATTTATTTTTTCAAAACACATGACATAATTATTGGCTCTGAGAGAGAGGGGAAAAAAGTCCGCAACACCAGTATATGCTCCCAAGTTATAGTTTAATTACCGTAATTACCGTAATAATTATTGGCTCTAACTGTGGTTCATGCATCAATTTCTCTCTGGGGGCATGGCAAATTATTGTTCTCTCATTTTTCAAATTGAGGTCACATAGGCTGGCAAACAACATGCATTTGATGCTAGGTTCGCTTCTCAAAAGACAAAAACACAATCTAAGCCTGTAAGGTGTAATTATTATAATCTGTCTCTTTGATGAGGCCACAGTCCGATTATTATCATGAATCTTTCATGTTGTAGGCTGCTGGATACTGGAGAGCATCATGGATATTTGTTTTAACATTTTTAACTATCATGGAGTTTCAGCTAACCATCAGCATTGTGAGTTTGACGTTGTCTATAATCTAATTTTCAGAGGTTTCTGTTTATCCTCACATTAATGGTTTGCAAGCTGTACAATTGTATACTAATTAGATTGTATACGTTATTGTATATTTTATTACATTATAATTGTATCATCAAATTCAATCCAAGTCAAGACATCAAGTTGAAATAGGAAGATTGGTTCGGGGGAGGAGGTAGCTGAAGAAGCTGGAAAATGGCAAGGAAAGAACATAGAGACAGTCTAATGAATGGAATGAAGGTCTAGGAAGCAGTAATGCAAGCAGTGCTGAAGAGGAGACTACTACGCTAAGCAGGGCAGCAGTCCTCAGACAAAAAAGGGTGAAGAAAGAGCAAGCTACAGTATGGTTGCCTTCTACAAGGATCCCTCTAAATTTATGAAGTCATTTTTCATTAAGCAGAATACAGGAAGTTTAAGGGTTGAATGAAGTGACCATGACTCTAGATCCTAGAAGAACAATCTGCAACATGCAAACAACTAGATGTACCGCAGAGCGGTACAAAATATGAACTGGTTCCTTCCTTCAAAATACTGTAGGGGACTAGTGAATCACCATAATTTAACAATGTTAACAAACATCAAATGTGTCAAGTGTCAAGAAAAGTGCTATAACTGTAATATGTTGTTATTATATAGGGTTAATGTAACAACAACATATTAGATAGATAGATAGATACTTTATTGATCCTCAAGGGGAAATTCAAGGGTCTCGGTAGCATACAGACATAACACACAACATGCACTTACAGCAGAAGTGGTAAACATAAGTGTAAGTGTAAACATATAACTAAACTCCACTGTACAATAAAGACAGTAGAAGATAAGACAGATAAGAAAACTAACAAAACTAAAAACTAAATACACTATATAAGTTAAATTAAGAAAGTCCAATGTGCTTGAGGGTGATCAAGCATAAGACGCTTGTAGTGACAGGGCCAGGACTGGTGATGTGCTAAAGGGAGTGAGTGTCATGGTGAAGGTGCAAACAGTAGTCCAGCCAAAAACTAAATACACTATATAAGTTAAATTAAGAAAGTCCAATGTGCAAACAGTAGTCCAGCCATAGTCCTTAGTTATGCGTGCCTGGCAAGGTGCTCAAGAGAGTGAGTGAGTGTCATGGTGAAGATGCAAAAAGTAGTCCAACAGTGCAAGAGTAAGGTCTAGAGACCAGCATAAATAATATAGACAAATAGGGTTTATGTAACAACAACAACAACAACAATATTAAGGGTTTATGTAACAACAACATATTACAGTTATAGCACTTTTCTTGACACTCAAAGTGCTTCACAGGCAGAATCTCATTAAGCACCACCAATGTGTAGCACCCATCTGAGTGATGCACAACAGCCATTATGTGCCAGAATGTTCACACCACAGGAGAGTGAAGGACTGAATGAACCAATTACACACTGGGAGGATGATTACAAGGCCAAATTGAATGAACCATGGTTGGGAATTTAGCCAGTAAATCAGGGAACCACCTACTCTTTCCCAGTAATCCTGTACGCACTGTGCGTATAATTTTTATAATAAAAACGCTTTATTCATGAAAATCATTCAATATTACAACAATAAAAATAGTTTGTGTACAGTTTTAATTGAAACATGCTTCACACAAATGATAGCCTATATTTAGGGCAAAGAGAATGGACATCTCAACATAAGGATACTTTAGAAGATGATGATTGGTGTAAACTTTGTCACGACATTATGAGCAGTCCTGGCACTTAAAAATGCAACGTTATTCAGGTATTTAACAGTAAAAGGCGTCACGTCACGTGAGCTAGATCCAATATGGCCAGAGCTGCTTGCTCTGTAAAGGTATTTCTGTCCTACCCAAATTGCGTTAAAATGGTGTGTTTAGCAGCCAGAATTTTAAAAAAAAATCCCGGGGGTGAAATCTCCCTCATCCCAGAAATTTTAAAAAGTTCGAAACACCTCTATGTGAAGTAGCCATGCACCCGTTCTTTTTTTTGGGGGGGGGGGGGGGGGGGGGGTTAGCGTCCTGGGCCATGGTGCGTAGGCCTACTACTATGGAATACAACCCTAGCGGCGCCCCTGCTCTTTCCAATAAGTGCCATGGGATCTTTAACAACCATTGTGAGTCAGGACCTCAATTTAACGTTCACGCAAAGGAAAACATTTCCTGCAGTACAGTGTCCCTGTCACTGCAATAGCCTTTGCTAGAGGGAAGAGTGCCACCTACTGGCCAGTCACCAACACCACTTCCAGCAGGAACCTACTCTTTCAAGGAGGTTTCTTATCCAAGTACTAACTAAGCCTGCTTAGCTTCAGTAATTCAGCAAAGTCAGGGTATCTGCTGGTCTGGCTGCTGGATAAAAACAAAAGGTGAAAGGCATATATGATTCTAACTGTCTCACTGAATTGCATTATGCACACTCAATTCTCACTGGTATCTGCTAGGTACCAAAACATTAGTTCATAGATTTCACATGTAAAATACATTTCATACAACCCCACCTCCATCTTGCCTGTTCATAATTCTGAGAAAAACTTGAATTTGTGTGCATGTGTGCGTGTACGTGTTTATGTTTATGTGTGTGTGTGTGTGTGTGTGTCCGTGCATGTGCTTGTGTGTGTGCCTGTGTGTGTGCATGTGCATGCATGCGTACATATGTCTACTGTGTGTGTATGTGTCATACGTATGATTACTGTGAATGTACAGTGTGTGTGTGCGTGTGTATCTGTTTATGCACATGTGTGCATATGGAATGGGTTAACATGACCCCTAGAGGCAAACATATGCAAAACATTGGTCATCCTTTGGGCCAACATTGGGCCCTACGGTTCTCAAGATATTCACAGAAAACTCTGTTGGTGTACAGTCACTAAATGTACACATTAATTAATTTATTGTATGGCCCCCCCATGAACGAAATGGCATGCATTCAGAGGGTGTCATAATGATCCTACACTTTCAATTTCGTGCAGTTTTGACCATGTCAGCCATGATTACAACACCTAATTTTTTGCTTTTTCATTTTTAACTAGGTGGTGCTATACATGAGTGGTTATGGGATGGGTTGACATGGCCCCTTAAGACCATCATACAAAAAAAGGTGGTCCTCCTAGGCCCTAGCCTGGAAAATCCAGACCCTGATAATCTAGAAAGATTAAGGGTCTGGCCACGAACAATGTAATGGCCCACCTCGAGGGGCGGCAACAAGCATGCATTTAAAAATCTCACTGCACGCAATTGGATGGAACACTAGACCATGTTTACTCTGAATGATTTCGGACTTCGACGCAATCGGATAACAATACGACCAATGTGTACTGTCCTCCAACGTTGCAGCGCTGTCTTCATCAGTTTAGCTGGTTCCCAGGATGTGGGGTAAAAGTAACGTGCATCATTGCTCATTGCCAGAGTGTCTCGCAGAGACAATTTGTGCTCTCGCGAGAACTCTGGATTTCCAGGGTACCTAGGCCCTACGGTTCTTGAGATATTCACAGAAAACTACAGCTACAGGCCAGTTGGTGTACAGTAACATAAATTAATTTATTTTCTAAAAATGATAGTTCCGGTCCTTGATTGTGATTGGCTGAATCACATTCGATGCTGTTGTAAAATCCAGCACAAACATACACCTTGACCGCATTCCGTTCTATATTACTGCGCTACCACAACTTGATACAAAAGTTAAAGGGACACCAGGCAACGTTTTCGTGTTAATTAATCATCTTCGTAAGTCGGTATATGGTTAAATGACTCATTACAGGGCGAATGAAGCCTCTCTCGCCCGCCCCTAAAGCCTGTAAGAATATCCCACTTGCAAGTTCGGTGTATCCTACTCGCCGACCTTCAGGGCTAGTCCACACGTACCAAACCGATCTTTTTTCCCTCTTTCTTCCCTGGAACAGTATCAAGAATATTTGCGTCCGGATCCATCTCAACACGACTCAACACATTACTTCATATCCCAGGCCTATAGATGGCACTGTTTCTTTACAGAAATTGATCAAAGCTTGCGAGCTGTAGGCTATACAAACAGACAGAATAGGCTACGATGAAAATGGCTAGTACATGGAAACCAGAATTGTTTGTGTGGACTGATAGTGAACTGTCAACTGTAGTCAATTGTAAAACTAATAAACTTCATTTGTACAGTTTGTGAAGGGTGCAGTCCTGTCCTTTATTTGGCTAACGCAGGTACAAATACTCTCCTTTACTTTCTTTGTTTGTAGGATAGTCCGCGATTCACATTAGTTTTGGCTATCACCGCAAGTGCATACGCTACTAAACGCTAGGCCTACCCAAGTTCTAGGCTATTCCGTCGCCTCATTTATAATATTGCTATAATACCTTTGTTAGTAACAGTCGATACTTTTGCCTGCATTTAATCACGCATTCGCATTTAGTGCGCTACCATCGGCTTAACATGAGTTCTAAGCGTCTTTGTATGCTCATATCTGACTTCACTAGACAGTGATGCATTTATTTATGTTGTAAGACATGTAAAATAAATGAATGACACCGGCACTACGCACAAATTAATTTAAACTTACACCGCACTTCCCTAATAACTTCTGACTAGTTCTCTCGCGTCACTGACAGTAGCTAGAATGCATCAAGAAAACACAGGGAAAACACTGTTCAGTCCACCAAGTCATGATAAGCTATTGGCGTTGCGCAGCACCAGTTGTGATATTTATCCTACTGAGTGTAATTGTAGGTAATGTCATGTATGAAAACTAGTATTGTTAGGCAATACTATAAGTCCAGGGCAGCTGAGGTGTGGCGATGACATCATCAATACGCAAGTATGCGGTTTCGCCATCCAAACGAACTCGCAAGGGCTACGGTTTCAGATTTTTCCACCCTGGGACCAGGTTTCAAAAAAGTGCGGTTTTGGGCAGTGCGTTTACAGGATTCGTTTGGACGATCGGCCAAGACAATACAAAACCTGTGCGTTTAACCCAAAAATCATCTCCGTGTGGACGGGGCCTCAGTCTCACAAAGTCTCAGACATCACGAGAAGCAGGATCAGTTTACATCCTGCATCCCCGCTAGTCGTGCCTAACAACGCCCCTTAGCTGTTGTAGAATCAGCGTAACCTACGGCCTCTCGGGGCTTATTGCTTAAGTATGGCCCCCCATGAACGGAATTCCACAAAACTTGGCGTGCATTCAGAGGGTTTCATAATGATCCTACACTTCAAAAGTCAAAGTCAAAGTCAAAGTCAGCTTTATTGTCAATTTCTTCACATGTTCCAGACATACAAAGAGATCGAAATTACGTTTCTCACTATCCCACGGTGAAGACAAGACATATTTTACCAATTTAAGTCCACAGACAAACATAACATTCAAGTAAACAAAAAAGTAAGTAAATAAGAGGGCACATATAATAATGAAAAAAATAAGAGCAGCAAAATTTGGTTGAAATTGTGCATAGACAGTCAATAAAATACTAGTGCAAAGTCAGGCCAATAAAAGGCTTGTGTAGTTCTGTTTGACCTAAGTAAGAAAGAAAGTGACATAGTGGTGCAAGTTATGTAAGAGCAGCAGATGTGTTGTGTTTTCAGGACAACAACAAGTTGTAAAGTGTACAAGTGTGCAAGTGTGCAAGTGGAGTAGTGCACGCGGCCATTGTGGGTCCAATGTCCAGGATGTTATGTAGCTGAGGGTGGAGGGGGGAGAGGAGGGAGAGAGTTCAGCATCCTTACAGCTTGGTGTATGAAGCTGTTGGTGAGTCTGGTAGTGCGGGAGCGCAGGCTTCTGTACCTCTTCCCAGAGGGCAGTAGATCGAACAGATTGTGAGCGGGGTGACTTGCATCACTCACAATTTTGGTCGCCTTGCGGGTGAGGTGGGTGGTGTAAATGTCCTTCAGGGAGGGGAGTGAAGCACCAATAATCCTTCCAGCTGTGTTCACTATGCGCTGCAGGGCTTTCCTGTTGTATTCAGTGCAGCTTCCGCCCCACACAGCGATACAGCTGGAGAGGATGCTCTCAATGGTGCCTCGGTAGAATGTGGTCATGATGGCTGGTGGAGCACTTGCTCGCCTGAGTTTCCGCAGGAAGTACAGGCGGCGCTGAGCTCTCTTCGCCAGTGATGCAGTGTTGGTGGTCCAGGAGAGGTCTTCGCTGATGTGCACCCCCAGGAATTTGGTGCTGCTCGCTCTCTCCACCACAGCACCGTCGATGGTCAGTGGCAGGTGTTGGGTGTGACCTCTCCGGAAGTCAACAACAATCTCTTTGGTCTTGCTGACGTTCAGCAGGAGGTTGTTGTCCCTGCACCACGTGGTCAGATGGTCGACCTCCAACCTGTATTGGGTCTCGTCGCCCTACACTTCCAATTTCGTGCAGTTTTGACCATGCTATGCTAGTACCACATGAAATGAGTGGTTATGGAATGGGTTGACATGGCCCCTTAAGATCAACATACAAAAAAAAAGGTGGTCCTCCTAAACCCTACGGTTCTCGAGATATTTACAGAAAACTGTGTCCGCCCTACCCTCTTTTCGGGAGTCCTGTCCAGCGGGGGGGGGCTTCGCTGCGGTCATAATAAGAGACATGGATGTTGTGCTACCTACAGACATTCTTCTATATATATATATATATATATATATATATATATATATATATATATATATATATATATATATATATATATATATAAATAAGAACATACTCTTGTGGAGGAAAGTGGCCATTTTTAGGTTTTCTGTCGTGGTTTTCTGTGTCCTTTGTCTGTGTCGTATGTCAGCAGAATTACACAAAACCTATTTTTTATGTAACTTTGTAGAGAAGAATAACCCATTTGGTAATTGGATCCTAATCACAAAAATCACAAATAATTTATCATTCGTAGCAGTTGCGAGGGCTTTGACGGGCTCTCTACCAACCCCGTCACTCTGCTACCCACCCTGCTCAAGTGACGTTTTGACAACACATAGCAACAAAAAAGTGCTCTTTATTTTTCGGAAATCCTCAGTGGTTGGACCGCCTCTGCTATGCGCAAAAGCTGACTAGTGGAGCTTTTCGTCTTAACGTTGGAAATGGGTCTTAAACATACATCATCAGGCTATTTTTCTCAAATTTACGTTTTTCTAAACCACACAACGTTCTGGAATTTTTCTCTAGACGATGAACTGTACGACAGTGGTGCCAAGGATGAAACCGAGTCCGAGAACCCGACTATGAAAGCTCTCTTAATAATCGCCTACTCCGTGATCATCGTTATATCCCTCTTCGGAAATAGCGTGGTTTGCCATGTTGTCATCAAAAGCAAAAGGATGCACTCAGTCACCAGTTTGTTCATAATGAACTTGGCAATTGCGGATCTGATGATCACCCTTCTGAACACTCCGTTTACTCTGGTAAGTACTTGCCGACTGAAGGCATCGAAAAAGAGACAGGGCACCCTAACTTGAATGATGGGTAAAGTAGCCTACAAAGTTTAACTAAAGCTAATTTAGTAACTAGACAAAATCAATTTGCTATTTCACATCATGAGACATTGACGCACAAACATTAATGAGAGACGGAATAGCCTACTCTCGTATACCACAGGATAGCTGTATTTCATTGACTAAATTCCTGGATTTGTGCACGATGTCAATGAAAACGCATTAATCATTTGTTTAATTAATGAGTTCCATGTGAAGTGCTGCTGCCTTGTCATGGTGAACTGTCAGAAAGGCTTACCTACACTCTTAAAACGAATCTATCTGTACACAGAGATGTGTTAAAAACAACGCAACATTTTTGTCTTTCTTGGAGACCTGTAAAATCGGCCAGGCAAACTAACTCATTTTGGAGCCAAAAATAGAAGTAATTGTAAAAAAGATCATTTCTATGAGGTGAACAACATACTAAAATTCCTAAGAAATCCTAGTTGAGGAAATGTTTAATTCTTATCAATCCAAGATGTGTGCCAGTAAGGCCAGACCAATGGGGCTATTTTATTCCTTTACTCCTATCAATATAAAACTTTATACAATGAACGTATCCATGAAAAGTAATTTTTTTTGTATTACAAGTTTCTTTGAAAATGAATTTGAATATGCAAATGAACTATACACTAATCCAATATAGGCTACCCAAAATATACCCGCATAGGCTTAATTATTTTATTTACTCCTACAACAATAAAACCTTACACAATGAAAGTCTATGAAAAGTAAAACATTTTGTATTAGAAGTTTCTTTGAAAATTAATTTGAATATGTAAATGAGCAATGTACTAATCGAATATGCCCAAAATACACCCTAATGGGCTTATTTTTTCCTTTACTCCTATCACAATCAAACCTCACACAGTGAAAGTATGAAAAGTAACACTTTTGTTGTACAAGTTTCTTGGAAAAATCAATGTAAAATATGCAAATGAGCTCAACATTAGGCCTAATTGACTTATGGCAATTAGAAAAAACACAAGTAGAAAAAAAGTTAAAAAGATGAAGAATAAATAGCAGCTTTGTCCTATACCTACGTTACAAAGTTGGAATAAAGTTTCCACGTGAAACGGTTCAAGCTGAATAGCAAAAAACAAAAGTGATCAGCGAAAGAAGAAAAAGCCTAGGAAGAACAGAACAGGGCATTTTCATGCACTGTAAAAACAGGGGCCAAATAACTAACACATTCATGTCCATTCAATAAGTTAACCTATGCATAAATACGATACATTTGAAGTCTCTTGCCACACTTACCTGGGTCACTTGCCACAAATAGACTTATAGTGACCTTAAGAATTGATTGCACAATCTTACAAGCCTCCAGTTGCTTTCTACACTATTGATTGCACAATCTCACAAGCCTCACTATTGATTGCACAATCTCACAAGCCTCCAGTTGCTTTCTAATTTTTTGTTTTTAATTTGAGAAAAGGGTTACCTAATGACATTTCCCCACAGATAACATCAGAAGAAATTCAGAATAGCCATCCCATCTTAATCCTTAGTAACGTAATGAGATTACATTTTGGGCGGGTAGATTTACAAATGATTGGCACCACTTCTGGGCTGGATTCTCATACAATTGTATATTATTTTTACGTGGAAACAGACAGTGTGTGTGTGTGTGTGTGTGTGTGTGTGTCTGTGTGTGAATGCATGTGTGTGTGTGTGTGTGTGTGTGTGTGAAACCAGAACTACTAGATGAATTCCGCTGTAGTTGCCAGAAAGACTACAGCACAAAGAGATGCACATGCAAAAAACATGGACTCCCTTGCACTGCCATTTGCGGAGAATGTCGTGGTACTAGCTGCACAAACTCACAGTTGCCTGATTTATCAGATGAATATGACCCAGGAAGAACTAAGCAAAGAACAAACTAGGAACTGATATAGGGGGCCACATAGTTTCATCCCGAGCTGCACGTTATTAGGCCTATGAATGCGGTTATATAAATGTAGCCAGTCGCCCGCATTTAAAAAACGGAATATGCGATTATATTTCACAACTTTGCTATGTAGGCTACTGTGTACTGTGACTAGGAAAGGCTGGCAAGCAAGCCGCAGACAGATCAGGGGATGCACTGCCCTGTTAGGTAGGCCTAGGCTAGGACAGCAACACGCGCTGGAGAGATATAGGCCTAGGCTACTGTATGCTGACATCAAACCATGGAGCGAAGTTTACCCTACTGTTGCTCCTGCTGTTAATGCTTGTGAAGTTTCTTCTTCCGTTTTTCATGCCCTAAATGGTAATTCGGTTTCATGTTCAACTTGTTAATGTTGCCTATATGAGACACTGTCGCTATATCTGTATATACCTGTCTGTCAGGTTGACTGAAGGGGATGGGGAGGGGGCCTTCATTTAGGCTACTTGCGGGGCCCTACATGCGTAGTGTGCGTATAGGGAGAACCGACCCTGAGTTGATGGATTTGCGTGGTTGCTTCCTGTTTTACACATGGAAGGCAGTAAGAAAGGTTAGCAGAGCTAAAGCATTGACGTTATTGCTAGGCGGAAACTAGCACAAGCTAGTCCAATGTTGATATGTAGGCCTAGTCTAATGACTAATTAGTGGGCCACTCAGGCTGATAAATGGTTTGTTTGTGGAACTCGTTGGAACCGTCTATATGTAAGCCTATAGGCCTACTTTAATCATTCTCTACAAACCTATTCAAAGTGCCTGGTTTTCCAATTATTTAATTACCTGTGTTATTAGGTTGGCAATCTTGGCATTGTCTGTAGGCTACTTCCTTTTTTAAATTTATACAGGCAGCTATTACACTGTAAAAAAGAAATCATTGCTAATATTGAAAAAAACAAGGCAACACATTGCATTCAGATTTTTATGTTTTCCCAACGATAAGCAATGTGGTTACCCCAATTACAATAACCTCGTTGTCTTTACTAATATTATTTAGTTCTGATGAGGGCAGCGCTTTAGCCATGTAATTACCCCAACTACAACTAGATGTACCGCATAGCGGTACAAAATATGACCGCCGCTCAGTCCTGTACATCCGTTCCGCGAAAATAAATCACACTTCAATTTGTCTCCATATTTTACTCCATCCCCCACTCTTGAAACTTTTGTGTATGCTTGTTTGGCATGCCTGAGTGTGTGTGTGCGGCTGCACAGAAAGTAGCCTACTGGTGCTGAAAAAGTGAATAGATTGTAGAATAGCCAAAGAAGATGTAGCATTGTTATAAAACCTTTAAAATCTCTAAACAATCACAAGTAGGGCAGTTCATCACAGTTCATCCATTGCAACTGGATTGATGAAAGGTCACTTACACCTGTAGGCTACATTGTATTTGGGAAAAGCAAAAGGTATCAGCATAATGTTATTTATTTATTTATTTTTTATGTATTTATAAACAAAAACATCTCTGTCAGTTCCATGCTGTTTTCAACAGCTATCAAAAACAAAGGTCATTTTTGGATGGATGGATTTTTTGTGAATGTTTCTTCTTCTACATAAGATTTTAGTCATCTTTAGTTCATGTAATACTTTATTGTCAATGCACAAATTAAGTAACAGTAGTCTGAAACGTTATTGTTAATGCACAAATTAAGTAACAGTAGCCTAGTCTGAAACGAAATGCTGTTTTACATCTAACCAGTGGTGCAAATAACTGACATGTCCAAATGGGCCTCGATGAAATGCGTCGCTAGACTGTTCATACACATTTTAACGGGCCAAAGTTGAAGAGCTTTTGTCCGTTATTGTTCGTGCAAATATAGGCTGATTCATGTTCCCTTGCATTGTTTAACTGAGGTCCATGGCTAGTCTGGCTTTCATCAGACCAAGCTCAATCTTTTAAGAAATCAAAAAATAAATAGCGGGCAGATCAGGCTGGGTTCACCCAGCCTAGTCCATAGGCACCCGATATTGTTTAATTTTCCGATTGAGATATACACGCTCTGGCTATTCTGCATCAGGGAGTTATGACAAAACTAACAAACTAGATCCTAATAGATAACTAGTTACCCGCGAAAAAGAAAAAAAAGAAAGAAAAAAAAACAAAACAAAAAAAAAATCTGACTAAACCTATATGACCGCCGCTTCGCTGCGCGGCGGTCATAATAATGTTGTTGCGGCGGTCATATAGGTTTAGTCAGATTATTTTTTTTTTTTTCTTTTTCGCATGCCCAAATTTCCGTCAATGATTCCCGGGACACTGAAAGACCGGGGTACACGAAACTTGGTGGGCATGTAACCCCATATGGATAGCATGGAACCATCGTTTTTCGTTTTGATCTGTAGTCCCCCCGCTGGACTGGACCCCCCGAAAGGAGGGTAGGGCAGACACAGTTTTCTGTGAATATCTCGAGAACTCTAGGGCCTAGGATGATCAATTTTTTCCGTATGTTTGCCTCCAGGGGTCATGTTAACCCATTCCATGTGCACACATGTGCATAAACAGATACACACGCACACACATACATTCACAGTAATCATACGTATGACACATACTCACACAGTAGACATATGTACGCATGCATGCACATGCACAAACACACATACGCAGGCAAACACACAAGCACGCACACACACACACACACACACCGACACACATAAACATAAACGTGTACACGCACACATGCACACAATTCAAGAATTTCTCAGAATTATGAACAGGCAAGATGGGGGGTGGGGTTGTATAAAATGAATTTTACATGTGAAATCTATGAACTAATCATGTTTTGGTACTTGTTGTCTAGCAGATACCAGTGAGAATTGAGGGTGGATAATGCAATTTAGTGAGACAGTTAGAATCATATAGGCCTTTCAGCATGATTTATTTTTGTGGAAAAAATGTGCTGGACTGGGCGGCGGCCATATTTTGTACCGCTCTGCGGTACATCTAGTTTAGTTCTGTTGATGGTAAATTCCTCGTTCTACCAATTAATATATGTTTGCTCAGTCAATAGCCTCGTTCACAGCACTACGAAATGTTGATCAAGAATATATGGATTTCTCTTTCCACTATACTGGAAACTCACTTATTTTCCCTTGCATAATTTTTAAATTCACAAACTAAAATAAATCCATAACATACAATGTTGTACATTTCAAGTATTTTATTTCACTGTGACCAAGGGTGTATTTTACTGATTAAAAACAAAAAAAAGAGTGCCACTATGTTAAGCCTCTTTAAAATAATATGAATGAAAAATAGACACAGAAAGGCCAGAGAGTGTATATGAGTGAGTGTTTGTGTGTACATGCTAGAGAGGGTGTGTGTGTGTGTGTGTGTGTGTGTGTGTGTGTGTGTGTGTGTGTGTGTGTGTGAGAGATCTTCTGGGTAGGAAATGTTGAGGGCGTAGGTATGCCACTGCAGTGGGAGTATCTGCGATGTCCTGTAGAACTACAGATTCCTCCAAAATCAATGAAATGTTTTGCACCTTTGGAGAGGAGGTTTCCACAGCACAGTCCTCAAGGACATAAAGCACCCCCACAGCCACATCATCTGGATCAGTTTCCTATAACAGAGATGACAAAAGCATTCAAAGGTGATGTTCAAGTACACACAACACACATATCATCTTCATTTTGTAATTCTAATGGGGCAGCCGTGGCCTACTGGCTAGGGGTTCTGGCTTGTAACCGAAGGGTTGCAGGTTCGATCCCCGACCCAGTAGGAAAAATGCGGGCGGGGGAAGTGGTTGAGCACTACTCTCCCATGCCCACATCCATGACTGAAGTGCCCTTGACCAAGGCGTCTAACCTCACTGTTACCCGAGCGCCGCTGTAGCATGGTGTGTGCTTCACCTCACCGTGTGCTCTGTGTGTTCACTAATTCATGGATGAGATAAATGCTGAGACCAAATTCCTTGTATACACAAGTATACTTGACCAATAAACCTGATTTACATTTTTAAATTACATTTGTAGCTGAGGCAATCTTCTTCCATCCCATCTTTCTATGTTAATTTTGTCTCCATATATTTCTGTTATGATGACTGATACTTACAAGACATTGCTTGAAAAGTTCTCCAGGTTCCTCACAGAGAAAAATGGGAAGTCCTCTGAGTGCAGCATCTTGGCGGTGCCGGATAATATTAGAGGTCTATCACAAAAGACAAAAGAAAGGGGAAAATGTGTTTATATCAGACAAAGAAACATTCACCTCAGTGAACAGAGGTATTTTCTCTACCATAACTCATACCTCATCATCAAGCTTCATCAGGATGTGTTCTAGGTCCTGTCCAAAGGATGCTTTCGGTAGAGCCAAAGGAGTTTCGGAGTGTATTTCTCCACTGCAGCTCAAAATGTTCCCAGTAAGTTCTTGTTGATGATGCGAAAAAAACTCCTCACCAATCTGTTAACATGTACAGAAGAACAGTGAGTAAAGCCAATAGTGTTGCTCCGAATATTACCATGTAAATGAAAGTCTACAGCTGTTTAAATGACAACCTGTCAATTTTGTAAAAACACACCTGTTCTTTAAAGAACAAAGCAGGCCATCGATATTGTATCACCATGGGTTGGTCCTCAACCACCTGAGGGAGAATGTCAGGTCCATCTTCACCCTGATAAGTGTGTCATCTACTCGGGCTTTCTTTGATGCTTCCATCAAGAGCATTCTTTGTTCCTCAAGTGAAGCATCATATTCATGTTCATGATGGTGAACAGATGTACCTTTCCTATGATTTCTTGAAAGATGTGACCTTAAAGCTCCTTGGGTTTTGAAGACACACACACAGTTGGGGTGAACACACGGCCAATGGTTTGGTCTTCTGTGGTTAAGCTGGTGATGTCTGATGAGACCGTCTTGGTCTGCAGAATAATTGCAAAACTTGCAATGCATGTGGTGTCAATTCTCTCACCTGAAACATATAATTATTATGACATTCAAAGAGTTAATATTACATATACATATTGGTTACTCCGAACAAAATAGGTGAATGCTGGGCTAACTGTTACCAAAGATCCCTGATTTCATGCTAGTTAGCTAGTCTAGTGCTATGTTTTTACCTCATCAAGTTAAACTCAACAATGGGCTACAATATATTTCTGGCCACATAAGTTTAACCACTGAACACCACACTTTAATGGTAACGTTAGCAGCTAAGTTGTGGATAAAACTGAAAAAAATAAATGTTAGCCTGCGCTTGTAATAAAAGTGTAACCAACGTGCAATGACAGTGCAATTCAAACTAATGTTGGCACATCTTCTGACGAAATATTTTCGATGAAATGCATGTTTTGAAAATCATCCAGTTCTTCTAAACCACTCCATAACTAAGGTGTAGTTTCAAAACGTAATTTATACAACAATTGGGTTCTATGGAACTATTTATTTGTTTCTGATTGGCCGAGTGACGTTCCATGAGTTGGAATATCCCTGGACATTTCAACTCAGACTCAGCACAGCTAATAATAAATCACTCCGCGATACAATGCGAAGATTTGACACAAGACTTCCTTTTTAACATTCCATATGTTATCTTAATGCAGAGGAAGTAGATTGGGGCCCAAATAGAACGTTCAAGCATTGTTTTTGTTTTTATTGTTGAAAGGGTCTATAGAAAATGGAACTGTTTTTGATGCGTAAGAACGATGTCGAAATTAACATTTTTAAACAATATTGGGGTGTTTTCAGATTATTTAGTTTGTGGTGGAATTGTTGTATAAAAGCAATATAGCACTCGTGATCGTGGGATTGGTCATGGATATTCCCACGGCTGTTGTTGCCTGCGCCACTCGGCCTCCGGCCTCGTGGCTACGGCCGAACAACACCCGTGGGAATATCCATGACCAACCCCACTCTCACTCGTGCTATATTGCTTAAGTGTTCACTGTTTAATCATTGGCTGTGTTCACTGTTTAATCATTGACTGAGAATACAAATACATGACGTGAAGTGTATGAACGTCACACCGAATAATCACATTTTCTCTCCCCTGAAATTCCTGTCTTTCCAAGAAAAAAGTGCTAGGCCTACATGCTGCCACTGATGCCTATGAATGTGTGCTAATAGATTGATGCTTACTTCGATACTGCAGGTGCGGTTTGTCCACAGCACTTGGGTTTTTGGCAGGGCGATGTGCCACGTCAGTCGCTTTGCGCAGTATTGCTCCGTGCATGTGTCCGCTCTGACCCTGGTCGCCATTGCTGTGGACAGACATCAGGTAACCTAATTATATTCTTTCAGACATCTGTCTGGCCTGGTTTGTGTTAGTTCCATTAAGACCCAGGTAGCCTACCAGAGCCTGGTAAACAGCTGCATTTAAAACCTTTGTTTAAGATTGTGTTTGCTGCTCTTCTGAAACAATTTGGTACGTTTAATGCATCAATTTACAGTTTTTGATATAGCTTACTAGCCTAGAAATCTAGACGCACCCTAGCGGCAGCAAATTTAATTCTAGATTCTAGCAACTCTCTGTTGGCTTGCGAGCTGGAAAAATTAAGCTGCGATAAGGCCAATCACATCGTGAGTCGGTAGGCGGGCTTAACATAATGATTGATGGCCGAGTTCCAACGGTTCGGCGTGAATTCCCTGCTACTTGAAAACAAAGAAGATGGATGTCAGGGGCGGAGCCAGACATTGTAAACATTCGGGGCTTAGCCCATTTAAATTTTTTTTAAATAACCCCCTAACTACATAGTTCTCAGTAAAAATGTCAAGTTTTTTTTGCCTGAAATTGCACTGTGCCTATTTACAAGGGCATTGTTCCCACCTCTTTTGGGGTCAACCATCAAGTGCTGGACCTCTATAGAAAGCTGAGAACCTGTAGCTTTCGTAGGAAGCAGTCAAGATAACTGTGTGATGTACTGACAAAGAGCTACAGAGGCTAGAATATAGTTTTTTCTTTCTGCCGGATTACAAGCATCTCTGAACTGACCACATTTCAGCCCTCTAGGTCACTTGATATCCCTTAGAAACACAACTAAGCCCTAGCAACCAGCTGTGTGCAAAAGTTGATCAATATAGAATGAAAATATGAGTGCTTTAGACTATTTTATTAGATTATTTTTCAAAACAAAATTTGGAACAGTTTGTTATGTTTTTATCGGCTAGGTTTGCCCAGGTTGTTTTTGTTGCCGTTTTTGGAGCCTGGGCTGTCCACAGAGATCGCGAGATCATGTTTTTTTTTACAGTGTATTCAGGACACAGACAGATAGCGGTTGGTAAAGTAACATAAAAGGTTTTAGCCTAAAAAACACGTAGCCTACCATCGCTTAAAGCACCTTTAAGCTAGTATAGCCTGTTCAAATAAAATCACTTACAATCATACTGTCATAAGTAATAGTGTAAATAATGTAAATTATGAATATACCAATTGGAATAGCTGCATTACGTAGCACTAGCTGAGCTAATGGACTGTAAATGCATTGGGTGAGTTGCTTATGTAAAACAGCATCACATTGCAAGAATTCACTAAATACACACGCATGTACGATCAATCACATTTTCTGCTTTGCTCATTGTTTGCAATTTCAGAAGGGGCAGATGTGGCCTACTGGTTAGGGCTTCGAAAAAATGTGGGCAGGGGAAGTGGTTGAGCACTGCTCTCCCATTCCCACATCCACAGCTGAAGTGCCCTTGAGCAAGGCACCTAACCCCTCACTGCTCCCCGTGCGCCGCTGTAGCAAGGCAGCTCACTGCTCCGGGTTAGTGTGTGCTTCACCTCACTGTGTGTTCACTGTGTGCTCTGTGTGCATCACTAATTCAAGGATGGGATAAATGCAGAGACCAAATTCCTTGTATACGCAAGCAAATACCTGATTTACACGATTTTCTGCAACACACTTATTGTGAAACACACGGTTTCTTACATTAGACACTTCACTTCAAAAATGAAATCCTGTTATCAAGGGAACACTGGGAAAACACTTCCATTCATAATGCATGCAGATCTGCCTCAGTCTGAGGCTTAGCACTACTTCAGGTAAGTTATTGTGTACCTGTTCAAGTGTACTTTTACATTGAGTACCCTTGTACAATTCTGTATTTGCCTCTCCCCATTTCTAAAAACCTATTGAAAATTTATTTTCAGTGTGCCAATGAAAAGTATATGACCACCAACCACATACCTGCATGCCAAGTCTATTTGTAGTGCTAAGCCTCAGACTGATTTGTATTCAGCTTTCTTTGTAAATGTTTTCAGGTATGTGTGTGAGTATTACCAATTACCATATGCTTGCATTTTGAATGTAAGTGTTTTCCTAACAATAACACAAGATTTCATTTTTGAACAACGTGTCTGATGTAAGAAACCGTGTGTAGTGTTTCACAATAAGTGTGTTACAGAATTGCAAATAATGTACAAAGCAGAAAATGTGTTTAAGCTATAGTTACACCGTGTATACAATAAGGTATGCTACAAAAAGTTTAGGTATATTTGAGGGTTTTGTCTAAGCATTCGTTTTAGTATGTAAGCAATGGGCAAAAATTGAAATTGCAAAGGTTCTGTTGATATTAGTTGAATAATGAAAGTCAAACAAAAAATCCCTACCGTATCTCCAGAGAGGGTTAAAGCGGAGCTAGTAATCAAGGATCTTTGGTATCTCTATAATGCACAGTAGTCTGTTCCAGGGACAGTTGCCTGTGGTACCTGTGGTCATGCGATATACTGTAGATAAGTAGAAAATTCCTGAAAATGTTAATAAATGTTTTGTTAATGTTGATAAAACATTCTGACCGAATCAATTGCAAGGTAAACTTTCTGTGGCCAATGAATGTTAATGCTGCTGTGTGTGTGTGTGTATGTGTGTTCGACCAGCTGATCATGCATCCTATGAAGCAGCGGATGTCTCGTGTGAAAGGCCTGGTGTGGATTGCGGTGATATGGGTGATGGCTTCCAGCTTCTCCCTGCCACATGCGATCTATCAGCAACTGTTGCGCTTTGAGTATGGGTAAGAACAAACCTGAAATGACTCTTAATGCAAGGCTGAGGTTATTTTAACCTCTGTTCATAGTGGTTTGTTTTTAATTCTTTTGTCTATATAAATGTAGGCTCAGGGAGGATTCCTCATGGGACTTATGATCAGATTCCACTGTGGGCTCATTCAGAAGGGCCTGAGAATAAGCTGAACGGTCAACATTTAGATATACTAATGAAATAAGTATGTTTACCAATGAGAGGAGACCTGATACTAAAATTACTGGACCAATAAAACATCATCTGACATTTTATGTCAGACATCCATTTGTGTCTGTTTTTCAGGAGGGAAGTATCTTTGTCCTTCTTACTTTATTGGTCATATCTGTCTCACTGTATCCCTGTGGATTGGATAATGTTTTATATTTATGCCTGCCTGTTTGTTTTTTTACACATGATTTAGATGTAATTGAATACATTCAGAATATTTTCTCTCTCTCTCTTTCTCTCTCTCTTTCTCTCTCATTGTCGCTCCACCAGTGAAGTGCGCGTCATCTGCTTGCCCAGTTTCCCTGCACCGTCCGACCTCTTCTGGAAGTATCTGGACCTGGCCACCTTCGTTTTGCTCTATGTTCTGCCGCTGTCCATCATCTCAGTGGCGTACATCATCGTGGCCAAGAAGGTGTGGGTGCACAACACCATCGGCGACGTGACGCTGGCCCAGTCTATCGCTCACCGCCGCCGCAAGCGCATGACGGTCAAGATGCTGGTGCTGGTGGTGGCCGTCTTCGCCATCTGCTGGTTCCCCCTCAACTGCTACGTGGTGCTGCTCTCCAGCAAAGTCATCCAGGCCAACAATGCCGTCTACTTCTCCTTTCACTGGTTCGCCACTAGCAGCACCTGCTACAACCCTTTCATCTACTGCTGGCTCAATCACAACTTTAGGGCCGAGCTCAAAGCCCTGAATTTTAAGAGCAGATATAAGACTACTCCCCGCCTCAGCTAGTCTGGCTTTAAGGCGACTAGACACTACAGGTGAATAGGGTAAAATTGTAAAATAATAGACAGCACCATGAAACTTCCTCAGTTGATTACTTACACAGGTATGAAAAAAAATGTATTACAAGTTTTTGAAATTCAAATGTTTAATTATGCAAATTAGGTATTCTCATTAAATATGCAATTTTGCATATATTTTCGGTAGGCCTAGATAGATCTGAAGATATGATAAAGCCAGGTACAAAATTACTACAAAAGTACTTGTGTGTACAATTTACACATAAGATGAAAATAAAATTACAGAGGGATTTCAGGATATCTGCTTTCATTACCTAGGAAATCAAAATATACTGTCCATAGCCTTAAAAAAATCTATTTTTGCCATATTGTTTTGATTAAAATGTCACATAAATCAGACCAGGAATGATTTATTAACAAATCCCTCTGTAAATATCTTAAAAATACTGCTAAATGTCTATAACTGGAAAGTTTGGTGTACAAAGGTGCCAGTGTTGCGCGGGTTTGGTCACAAGCGCCCCGCTCCCCCGATATTTTAATCAACCCGACCGCAACTCAGACCGCGAATATTAATTAGGACACAATTACAGCCTAGCCGACCCGCGATCCGACCTGCTTATTTACAAAATATGGGCTTTTGGTTATAGCCTACCATGCAGTGTGACAGTAGGCATGAAATTATGTCTGGTGTCAGCCTATTTGTGCATTTATGGGGGGGGGAGTAAAAAGTGCAGTAGAAGAGGGGTTTAGTAGATTAAGTGGCAAGGGCTGCATAAGAAAGGTGGGGGAGGATTGGGATTGGGGGGGGGGGGGGCACCAACAAGGAGCACCCAAGAGCAACAGGGGCAAGGAAAGGCTAGGCAATCAAGGACATGGGTAGATAGATGGAGGAGAAATAAATAATAAATAAAAAGTTCTATAGAGATGTTTTTTTTTATTTTCAAGTTAATCTGATTTTCTGATTTTTTGATTTTATAC
Source organism: Alosa sapidissima (assembly GCF_018492685.1). Lineage (NCBI taxonomy): Eukaryota > Metazoa > Chordata > Actinopteri > Clupeiformes > Clupeidae > Alosa > Alosa sapidissima. The sequence continues at coordinate 15,796,571 of NC_055961.1, read as the reverse complement.
AGGCGCGAGTAGACAAAATGTAATGAAATAAACACCTAAATGTGTAAATCAGACTTTGTTGTTGTAGCCTAGTAGTGTGAAAGAATAAATGCTAAGGTAAATTAGCCCAAAAGCTCGAAATTGACCAGTGCATGAAAAAACGATGTTTTCACCTGCCGTGTCTCGCCTTAACCAGACCAAGGGAGTCCGCTATGTATTTTCTACTGCACAAGAGGAGTGATCAACGGGCATAGGGTTCACCCAGCCTACACCTCAGCTAAAGATCAGACGTTATTGGTGAAAGTGACCAGACTTGAATATACTGTATCAAGAGTAATGGGGGTGGAATGGTCTGTTTTCCTGCCTGTTCTGAAGCTCTTTGCTCAGTGAGACCGATGCGTTCATGCACTAATCTCAATGGAGAAGGAGACTGCAGAATATGTTTATTAGCCTACATGCAGTGCTACTTTCATTCAAAACCACTGTTCCATCACAATGAACCTCAACCACGCTGCAGTGTTGATGAAACCACATATTTTATGTACTTCTTTCTGCACTAATGGTGCTTGTAAAGTAACCTCCACAATGCAGAGAGCCATTTGCTTATTACTTGTGGATGTAGGGGTTGTGGGATAATGCACAGACACATTGTAGCTTATATTATAACACCATTCTTACCTCAACTAAAGCACAAGAAAATTATGGCATTGAAATGGCAAGCAAAACTATTATATGGGATAATCTCACACTATGAAGAGAACATTAACACAAAGATAACAAGTATAGTATACTCTTTTGATTCCATGAGGGAAATTCTTATTTCAATAATATTTTTAATGTATTTGTTTTATAAGTAAAGGGATCAAGAAACCTTTCAGAGGAAGACTTTTATAGTTTGTCTGAAATAAAGTGATTTGTCAGTCGGGCTGTATAGTAAGTAACATGTCATGTGCCGTAATGCTTGACCCTAGGATGTCATCTATAGCAGGGTTCTCAAACTTTTGTGGGCCCGGGGACCCCTCATGGAGTGGAAAATTCTCCAAGGACCCCTCATAATCGCAACACATAAAACTTAAAGGAACCGTATGTAAGATTGTGGCCAAAACTGGTACTGCAATCACTTTCAAATTACTGTAGAGTAGTGTATCCCCTCCCCCTCCCCCCTGACTGGCAGAGCTGGTAACCCGGATGACGAAACACTACTGACTTTGTGATTAATAGATAGGTGGAGGGTGGCACATCAGGCCAAAACACATGACAACATCAACATCAGTTCAGGGCTGCAACTTCACTTTTTAAATGACAATATCCTGGCCGGAACTGTTGTCAGTGATATAAGTATTTGAAATGAACATGATTTCTTAATATCTAGTGACATATCAGGTCCATTTTATGATTAATTGAAATACATTTCTTACATACGGTTCCTTTTAGTTAATCATGTAGCTGTATAGCCTTTTTTTTTCTGTTAGATGCTTATGTTATATGTATTCTAAAAACATAGAGTGCTAATACCACAATAGTCATGTTAGAAAACTTTGACAGTATAGTATGTAGGATTTTTTTTTAAAGGATTGTTGTTTGTTTGTCAAATGTAGGCCTATTGTGTTGAACACATGCTTCACATAACTTTCATTTTGTTGGCGGTTAATTAATAGTAAAGTGTTTTGACGTATTGATGTAACGTATCAGCAGATCAATTGGGCAAATACTGATACTGTAGCATTTTTCGCCATATAAGACAATTTCATATTTTGTAGCAAACTTTGTCAAGGACCCCCTGACAATGTGCTGCGGACCCCTGGGGGTCCCCGGACCCCACTTTGAGAACCAAAACGTTTTGTGGTTAAAGTGAATCAAAGACTATATAATAACCAAAGAAAGTAAAGGATATGATTTGTACCTCCGTTCACCAAATAAAGGCCGTGGTTGTGTTTCTGCAATATGTTGGCACAAAACGTAATTTCTGTCAGAAACCAAGTAAGCTAAACGTTTTCATTGTAATCGTGAACTATGACGATGCCCATGTTCTGTATGTTTTTCATTTATTCAAGCAGTGACATTTGGTTTAATGCATGGGGTAACGTGACGTGCGTCAGAAAAAAGATGGGCCTGTCCCTCTCAAAACATGTTAAAATAGTGTGATTAGCAACCAGAAAAGAAAAAAATCGCGGGGGAGACACCCCCGGACCCCCGTGTTATATTATTAGGCTATTATGACTGCCCTGCCCCCACTGCTAAAGAAATTCTAGAGGTCACGGTCATCTCATTTAAATGGTGGGAACGTCAAATAAGTAGGCCTATAAGTCAGAAGAGCTACATATGCGACTGATTACACATTTAATTCACCTGAACAGTGTTTGAATCCTGTTTGTAGGCCTATAGGCCTCCTCACTGGAAATCTTGGACCTAGCAGTTACTGCGCAAAGCACAGATTCCATTACCGTCATCTGTTATCACAGATTTCATTCCACCAACAACTGGCTAATGATGTTATGCATGTACAAAATACAACATTTGAACACCCATATTGCTGCTGTTGTACTTCATTCTATCTACAGCTGTTAATGTGATTAGGATATTTCAAGCTGCATTTCTCTGGCCCCTCAGTTGTGATGCTTTTTATGAACTAGGCTACAACTAATTGAATAGCCCTAATCTGACGTTCTCCACCTTCATACAGTAGACCTGCCAAAAATTGTTATCCCTCGACAAACTATCATTTCGTGTTGTGATAGGCCTACTGTTAAGTCAATGATCTTTTGTGCTTTTGAAATTCATTTTAGATTTAGAAAGGAACAAAGTACATGTCTGGTCTGGTCATTTTGTGGCCTACTATATTATGTTTTATCACCCGGAGAGAAGAAATACTCTTTTCTGATTGGCTGGCAGACTCATTTTGATATTACACTGAATTATAAAAATAGCGAATAGAGTCTCTAATAGGCCTAGGCCTATTGCCGATGTGTGCCTGGAAGGCATTGTATTGCACTATGCAATGTTGTCGCAGGTAGGTGCATGACCCTTTATGTTGGTTTTAGGTAGGCTACCCACACACACACACACACACACACACAAAGCTTAGTGCTAAATGGGTAACTATACATTGAAAATCTATGGAAAGGGTAATCATGCACTGTGTTACTTCAACAGCAAGATAAGAGCATGAGAGTAGACCATGGCATGCTGCTAATTTAGATGTCCTTAACTCGATATGTCATTGTTAATAGATTTGCAAATGCATTATTTGTGTCAATTGGTTGCAGCTGTTAAATTGTATATTGAAGTGTATTTCATTGTCATTGAAAAAATAAATAGATTTCTTATATGTTAACATGCATGCATTTCAGTTTGAAAAACTGTTTTTTTTTGTTGTTTTTTTTCTGTCAATGTAATGTCTGTCAATGATTGTCCGTCAATGTTATGTTTTTTGTGTTTTGTTTCTGTTGGTGATTGTTTATTTTTTTGAAGGACAAAATATAAAAATGTTAAATAGTAGTGCAGTAGAAGACCTGACATAATGATTTGATTGTAAATGAAAGCACTACATTTAAATAAAGTAATAAAAAAAAAAAGAAAACCTGTTGGAGAAATCCATACTTTTTTCTCAAATAGGCGTATGAGTCATAAACTTATAATGCCTCTTTATCTGCTACTCAATTGATTGGCAAATTTAACTGAGTGTCGAACATTTTGCAATCCATGAAATCAGAGGTATATAAGATCTGCTCCTAGTTATTTTAATTCAATAATCAAGCCTTACATCCCCAACCGCCCACCGCGGTCTTCTGGTGAGCGTATGTTGTGTCGACCAGTCATGAAAACTGGGTCTAATTCCAGACTCTTTTCTTCAGTGGTTCCATGTTGGTGGAATGAACTGCCCAGTGCTCTCCGTTCCTGTGGTAGTTTTGGGTCGTTTAAGAGGGGTCTAAAGACATTCCTATTCAACATATACTTAGTTGTTTAAGCGCTTATGTGTTATGGTTTATATAATGTTGTTTTATTTTAATTGGGCTGTTAATTAATTTGACATTATTGTTTATTATTGATATTCTCCTTAATGTAGTCTTAGCATGTCATTGTTTTTATATTATTGATTGAATTGACATTATTGTTTTATTATTGCCTTTCCCCTTTTTTACATTGCTTTTTATTAGGCTATTGCTTGAATTGATATTATTGTGTACTACAACTATTCTCCTTACTATATTTGACCTACATTTTAATCTGTTCCCTGTTCAATTTTAAATATTATGTTGTTTTGTATTTATGTGTCGCTTTGGACAAAGGCGTCTGCTAAATCCATAACCATAACCATTAATAATAAAAGGTTTATCAAAGCACCTACATAACTCATGTTAGCCTTATGAGAGTGCCATAGCACCCAAATTCCACAATTGTGGGCTATGTAATGCCACTGTAGAAAATAGGAAGATAGACCTGCAGTGTCAAATATTCCTGGAAAGCAGTTGAGGGAGATAATGACTCACCTTCATTTTGGGGTTAGTTCATTAGAACTTTTGATTGCACAGATACCTTCAAGGGGAAAAGGGCTTTGTATGTTTGTATGTATCAAAATTGGGCACTGTTTTGATGAAAGCCAATAGGGTCAACGTTGTACTAGTATTTTGTAACACTTTCTTCCAGTGTACAGGCATCAGCATGACTTGGTGACCAGGCACGTGCAGAGAAGGGGGGCTACAGGGGCTCTAGCACCTGCCCTTTTGCCCCTTTGATGTCCAAGTGCCCTTTTGACAAGACCCGTTTTTTACTTTTTAAAATTTGCAATACTTCCGCTAGTTCCAACGTGAATTTCTGTGTGACCCCTAGGGGGGCCTTTGAACCAGTTACAGTTTGTAACCAACAATCTGAGTTTTAGGTGTTACAAGCAGGCCATCCCAATAAAGGGAAATAAATGGAGAGAGGGACTGGAGTATTCTAAAAGTAAAAAAAAAAAAAAACAGTTTATTTTATTATCCACTTAGATACATACATTAAAACAGACACTAGGCCTCTGGGCAGCAAACTCACAGGGACAACAATGTGCAAAATTAAGGTGTTTGGGTAAGCAACACTCAAAGATTCAGCAAATTCCAATCAGCAAACACAGAATATATATAGGGCACATCGCAGGTCACAAACACAGCAATTAATTTACTATACACAACAATTCAGTGACCACACAGCAAGATTGTTACCCCTCCCGAATATTGCACTAACCCAATGGCCTAGGATACATACAACATACAACAGACAAACATGAAACATACAACAACACATACAAGAGACTGATGGGCAGCACGGTGGGCCCCCCTCCCACACACACGCTCGCTCTCACACACAACTTAATACTAAAACAGGGCACAGGTTGCCAGGGTGGCGTACGACGGTCCTCCTGTATGAACGCAGGCCGCGGCGTCCAGCCAGGAGCTTGTTTAGTTGTAATTCCGTAGCGATCACTTTAAGCCGTCTGGTTTTTACTCGTACATACCCAGGCCAAATCTCAGCACAACAAACAGCACTCAGCAAGTTAGCGGTCACACTCTAAACCGGTGAATTTTCATTGAAACACGCAGACATAATTTGTAGCCGGCGAGGGCTTGTAGAGACAAGGAGCTGAACGTAACCACGGTACTAACCGCACAAACACCAGGCCAAGATTAATTTGTATGACCAACCGATACTCTAAGGAACCAAGAAACTGGGTGGCGAGACACACTAATGAGGCACCGGCAGTTTGCTGGATTTAAAAGTGTAGCGCCAAGCGGCCACCACCTGATTCAATCAAGGCATCCAATCAAGGCGCAAATCTATGGCAAGCCGTTCAAGACATAACGTCTGTCAAAAGGACGCCTCCACGTGTAGATGTTTTACTTCTTCAGGAGTAAAAAATAGACGTCTGAGCGTCAGACGTCAAATTTTTACGTGTGCCACGCGCAAAAACTTTGCGTCTGACGTCAGAAGTAAAAAAATGACGTCTGGGTGATTTGCTGCAATGTCAGAGCCTATGTGACAGAGTAGACACAGCATTGGCTGCTGTAAACAGGAAATGCAGCCGCTATAGTTGCAGCAGAAGAAACAAGATGCCAGAGCAATGTGCAGCATATTCCTGCTCAAATCGGCGGACCATTGCAAACAGGGCTCGGGGGCTTTTCACAAGTAAGATTTAACATTATCGTACTATTGGTTGTATTTTGTGAATGCAGTATTACCAGAGAGTTGAAAAGGAGCAAGGATCTTTGTTATTACTGTATGTAAATCGTAGCCAGCTAGGTGTTCACCCTATGAACTGAGACTTGATAAGTCATATTCCATAACACTGACTTACATTACAACTGACACAAGAATGCTATTGTAGAAATGAATCAAATATTACTAGTATAACACTGGCCGGCGAATTTTACACAAGTGGCACAGACTGTAGCCTATACTGTATTATCGGGCAGTTGCTACTTGTAACTTAGCTAGTAATAAGTATGTTGGTGGTAGCTTCACTATTTCCTGAATAAAGTAACTTTTTAATAGCTTAACTTCTTTATATGAAGTAGCTTGGCCAAACAAGCTACACTTTTGTCATGTGAAATTAGCACAATTTAAAGTAGCTTCCTATGTAGTGAACTAGCCTACTGCTGTGTTTGTGTTACTAAGCTTGCTACATTTGACTGGGGAGGTAGTTTTGTGTAGTGTTTTTCATGGCAGAGTAACTGATAGTTTCGCTCACTACAATTCCCAAGTAGCTTGCCCAACACTGTATTATTCACATGTAATTCACCCTAACAAAAATAAGATGCATCTCAAATCCCTTTTTATTCATTTATTTATTTTATATCTCCCCAGAACAACTGCCTTGCTCAAGGACTACCACAAATGAGCTGAACGGTCTCCTCACACCCCTGGAACTGAGGAAGTTGCATCTCTACATTGCAGTACTGCAGGGCATCTGCTACAATGTGACTGAATATTTGATTTATGAGCTCCACCTTCATCACCTTTTTGGTATGGCAACTGCTCTGCCCATGACCGGAAAGCACTGCAGAGGGTGTGAAAACTGCCCAACGCATCACCGGTTCCTCACTCCCCCCCATTGAGGCCATCCAGGGCAAGTGATGCTTGCGTAAGGCGCGCAGCATCATCAAAGACTGTTCTCACCCCAACCACAGACTGTTCACCCCACTCCCCTCAGGGAGGCGTTACAGGTCTCTCTGCACCCATAACCACGTAGCCTACTTGGAATAGCCTACCCCTCAGGTGTCTGAATGGCTGATCTCATTTAAATATTTATGGAACCTTTCTGTATAAGTATATATACACTCTTTTGATCCCGTGAGGGAAATTTGGTCTCTGCATTTATCCAAATCTGTGAATTAGTGAAACACACTAATTAGTGAAACACACACAGCACACAGTGAACACACAGTGAACACACACAGCACACAGTGAACACACGGTGAAGCACACACTAACCCCGAGAGTGAGCTACCTGCTACAGCAGCGCTCGGCGAGCAGTGAGGGGGTTAGGTGTCTTGCTCTAGGGCACTTCAGCTGTGGATGTGGGCATGGAAGAGCAGTGCTCAACCATTTCCCCTGCCCACACATTTTTCCTACTGATCGAGTGTGAGATCAGCCATTCAGACACCTGAGGGGTAGGCTATTCCAAGTAGGCTACGTGGTTGAGTGACAAACCTGAGTAAATTGACTCAGAGTAGAAGAGCTGATACAGGAAACATGGTTGTGTGTATTTTAATATTCATAGTGGCTTAACAGTAATAGAATATTCTGATACTGTATATCATATAAAGTGATGACATCCCAGATCAAAACTGGGAACATAATCCATAATGTTTGACAGCATAGACAAAAACTGGTTTGATACAAGTTGTAATGAGTTAAATGTAGTTGTAATTCCATACACATTTTCAAGTGTTTTCATATTTAAGTTCAGTGCCATCAAAAATAAAGTTTGATAAACAGACATTGGTTTGGAATAAGTAAAAGAAATGGTGTAACTGGGTTCAATATCTGTTAGAAAAGTTCCATAAACATTGAAAAGTGCAAGTTTGTAGGTTTGTTTCTGATCGTTAAAAAACAGACATTGGTTTTTGGCATAAGTGTAACAGTTCATTAATACAAGACAAAAAGGCCAGCATGTGTTATTCACAGTTCACAGGTTCCAGCCCCAATTAAGAGATCAAATAAAGAGGAATTAAGAAACATTTTAAAAACGGCTGAGATCAGCCCTGTTCAATGCAATCAGTAAAGAATCTGGGAGTGTCTTCACAGGCTCAGTGAGACAGAGGTTACTGTCATGCTGGTGACAGTACATGCACAACTGGTGCATGTAATTTTGTATGTTCCCAGTCTACCTTGCTAAAATTGCTTAGATACACTTAGACTGAGAACAAAAGTGCTACAGACAGCAGGTGGCAGTACATAATGGAACTGGGTAAACTCCATAAAAGAGGACCGAGTCATCCAGACAGTGGGAAAATGGGAGACAGAGTGGCGAATGCAGGTGATTAGATTAGATTCAACTTTATTGTCATTGTGCAGAGTCCAAGTACAGAGACAACAAAATGCAGTTTGTGTCTAACTAGAAGTGCAAAAAAGCAGAAAAGTGCAATGTGATATACAAAGTAGTTGGTGCATAGAAAGACAAAAGATATAGTGCAGTGTAGACAGTGTACAGTTGTTTTCAGAAGGTGGTTTAGAGTAGTTTAAATTAAATATAAGTATGTGCAGTGTATTAGCAGTAACCTTAGAAGAGCAGAATAAATATGGCCATGTAATATAAACAACATGTACAGATATGTGCAATGTAGTGGCAGTACCATTATAGTAGTAGTAAGAAAAATATTAGATATATGCAGTGTATTACGCAGTGAATATATTACAGACAAACTGAATAAATATGGATATTTAATATAAACCATATAAACAGATATGTACAGTATGTACAGCTATGTGCAGTGTGGTAACAGTACCAATGTAGTGCAGAAACAGTAACATTATAATAGTATTAAGAATAAGTGTATGTGCAGGATGAAGAGCAGTAGAATATGGCTATGGATAAGTTTGTAAATAAATAGACACTATGGATGGGATAGGGTAGTCCAGTTGTGAGGCGGTGGGGTGGGGGATGTCCGTCTCCTTATTGTCCCTTTCAAGGCTGCCAGGGTCGTATAGTATAAGTATATACTCTACGACCATGGCAGCCTTGAGTCACCATGGTCGTGGACACCTCAACAAGCACAGACAAGGAGGCATCAGGCGGGGGCGGGGGGTGATGGGGGCTTAAGTTCGTTGGATGTCACCGGGATGCAGAGCTAGAGTTTAGTAGGGTGACAGTCGCAGGAAAGAAGCTTCCTCTGAACCTGCTGGTTCAGGTGCGGAGAGACCTGTAAAGGCTCCCTGAGGAGAGTGGGGTGAACAGTCTGTGGTTGGGGTGAGAACAGTCTTTGATGTTGCTGCGCACCTTACGCAAGCATCGCTTGCCCTGGATGGCCTCAATGGAGGGGAGTGAGGAACCGGTGATGCGTTGGGCAGTTTTCACACCCTCTGCAGTGCTTTCCGGTCATGGGCAGAGCAGTTGCCATACCAAAAAGGTGATGAAGGTGGAGCTCATAAATCAAATATTCAGTCACAGTCTAGCAGATGCCCTGCAGTACTGCAATGTAGAGCTGCAACTTCCTCAGTTCCAGGGGTGTGAGGAGACCGTTGAGCTCATTTGTGGTAGTCCTTGAGCAAGGCAGTTGTTCTGGGGAGATATAAAATAAATAAATGAATAAAAAGGGATTTGAGATGCATCTTATTTTTGTGAATCAGTCATGTGAATAATAGTGTTGGGCAAGCTACTTTTGAATTGTAGTGAGCGAAACACTATCAGTTACTCTGCCATGAAAAACACTACACAAAACTACCTCCCCAGTCAAATGTAGCAAGCTTAGTAACACAAACACAGCAGTAGGCTAGTTCACTACATAGGAAGCTACTTTAAATTGTGCTAATTTCACATGACAAAAGTGTAGCTTGTTTGGCCAAGCTACTTCATATAAAGAAGTTAAGCTATTGAAAAGTTACTTTATTCAGGAAATAGTGAAGCTACCACCAACATACTTATTACTAGCTAAGTTACAAGTAGCAACTGCCCGATAATACAGTATAGGCTACAGTCTGTGGCACTTGTGTAAAATTCGCCGGCCAATGTTATATTAGTAATATTTGATTCATTTCTATAATAGCATTCTTGTTGTAATGTAAGTCAGTGTTATGGAATATGACTAATCAAGTCTCAGTTCATAGCCGGGTGAACACCTGAACACCTAGCAAGTAGCCTAGCTAGCTGGCTACGATTTACATACAATAACAAAGATCCTTGCTCCTTTTCAACTTCAATTTTGTGAATTGCATTCACAAAATACAACCAATAGTACGATAATGTTAAATCTTACTTGTGAAAAGTAATCCCCCGAGCCCTGTTTGCGATGGTCCGCCGATTTGACAGGAATATCCTGCACATTGCTCTGGCATCTTGTTTCTTCTGCTGCAACTATAGCGGCTGCATTTCCTGTTTCCAGCAGCCAATGCTGTGTCTACTCTGGCACAAAGGCTCTGGCATTGCAGCAAATCACCCAGACGTCATTTTTTTACCTCTGACGTCAGACGCAAAGTTTTTGCGCGTGGCACACGTAAAAATTTGACGTCTGACGCTCAGACGTCTATTTTTTACTCCTGAAGAAGTAAAAAATCTACACGTGGAGGCGTTATTTTGACAGAGGTTTTGTCTTGAACGGCTTGCCATACAAATCCCACTGTCTACGTCCTACCCGCTACATCGTTAATTGAAATGCCTTGCGGCCACCAATCCGTGACGTCATACATTCAGTGAACTCTCAGAAGGTGCAGACACAGTGCTGCAGGAGACGTTTGGGAGCACGGTAAGCTCACGGCAGTTAGCCTATCTGAACATGCAATAGTATTCAGCTTAGAGATAGAGAATAAAATGTTTAAAGTTGTTTCATGTTTAATGAAGTAGGCTATCAAACCTGTTTTAACCATGTCATGGTCCATCCATTTCAATAACCTGACAGCTTCGAAAATCTAAGGCTGAACGTTCATAACATATTCTGTTTAGGTTACTATGTTATAGTAGCTTAGGTTAGTAGACCTAGTTCATAAAACAGAGTAGGCAAACCTTTTCTAAATCGTCATAAGCCGGCTACTGTAGTTGTTTAACTAACCCAACTCCACACGTCGTTCTCTGTTTACAGTAGGCTACATTACGCGTCATTTCACTCAGTGGCCACACGCACAGCACGTGAATCTGCAAGACACCAGCTTGCTAATGGTGGTAGTTCACTATGATAAACATTAAAATTATAGCCTGACAAGCCAGACTAGGCAATAACATATTTGCTGCCGCTAGGGTGCGTCTAGATTTCTAGGCTATTAAAATTAGCTTTGAATTTAATCAATAAGATGTAGCCTTATAGCCTATGATCTCTGTGTAGACAATAGCCTAATGAAAACTGAAAAGACCTATCTGTCTGTGCCCTGGCTACAGTAGGCCTACAGTACATGCACTCCTATTGAATTTTCAAAACCAAGGAGAGAAATGAGGAAAATGTGTTACAGCTCTGTCTGCTATTTACACCCATTCTTCTTGATACATGCTTTTGACGAGTGACGATGCGCTTTCGAATGTCATGATAGGGCCCTAAGATCAATTTCCAAAAGATGATTTTATATTCCTCTTTTTAGTCAACTTTAGCAGAGGTGCCAATCATTCTGGAGGGTACTGTATGTCAATCGATTAAAACGTGTAATCGAATTAATTACATACTCTGTGATTAATTAATCTAAATGAATCACAGAAATAATTTTTGCTGTGAAAGTATTAAATATTTAAATTCAAATGAATCATTGAATAATCAGCATTATTGACATTAAAATAGTGTCAACACTATGTCTTTGCATTGATGTGTGACTTTAGAGTTGACGAACTCCGGTGATATGCAAATTCCTTGCTGCAGACATTGCAGAGGACTTTATTTTAATCAACACTTTATTTTTATCAACACCATCAGGCGTTTTTTTAAAAGTAAATGTTCCAATCAATGATCTAGGCAGCACATTTTCTTCTCTCTCCTTCATTTTACAGTCTAATGGTTACTGACTAGAACGGCTCAGGGTCAAAGGTCATACGGAATCAATTAATCTGCGCTATTTTTTTTTAATCAGTTATTTTTTCTCAAATTAATTAATCAAAATTAGTCAGTTATTTTGACAGCCCTAATATATATATATATATATATATATATATATATATATATATATATATATGGGTATATGAAAATGTCTGCCATTCTTTTGAGAGCTTCAAAAGTTTTCATGTAGGCTACGCTAGTACCCAAGTTTCACTTTGCCTGAAACCAGTGCGAATGCGTAGTGTACAGTAACTTCGAAATTACTTCCTAGTTGCAACTTGTATGATGGGCGTGCTCATGCAAACAGATGTCTGTTAAATAAGGGATAACGGCCGCCGAGGTGTCCTGTTATACGGAATTAATCGACGAGGGCGAGAGGCAAAGAACTCCTCGAATTAGCCTGTCGTGCCTAACAACGCCCCTTAGCTGTTGTAAAATCAGTGTAAGCTATGGCCTCTCGGGGCTTATTGTTTAAATTTACTACCATATGTCACTATAGCCTACCTCCACACACACACTCAACCTCCCAGTAGCAGCGCCCAGACAATCCCTCTCCACAAAGCACCTGAGGGCACCTATCAAACCTCTCCATCCTCTGTTCCCCTCAGACAGTTCTGTGTAATGTGTTTGGATCCAGGTGACAGAAATCTGATGGAGAAGACAGGCAAAGGTTTCTGAGCTTACAGTAACATCTAACTGAGAGACAGAATGATTAAATAGCCTAAATTAAGTTAAAGTTTATGTTTAATGCATGCACACTCACAAGCAAACACAAGCACACACACACACGGAATTACACATTCACACTGTAACACACACACACACACGTACACATACACAACCAGTGTTGCAAAGGGGCGGAACATTTCCAGTAAATTTCCGGAAACTTACCGGAAACTTTCCATGGGAAATTAAGTTGGGGAATTTTGGAAATATTCCAAATTGGAAACTTTCATGGAATTAAAGGAAATTATAGGAATTAATGGGAATTTACGGGAATTAACTGGGAATGTTTGGTAATTCCTACTGTTTCATATACAGACATTAATTATTTTGTTTCGTAATAAGCAATATGATTTGTTTGTTCGTATTTTCGCTTAGCTTAGCATACAAAGATAGATAACATGCTAGCAGGAATCCCATTCTCTGCCTATGGTTTACTAGCGTGTTAAACTAGCAACACTGAAACAACTGAACTGCCCAAGATACACCACGCCACTCAACAACAAAATCCAATTGGATGGAACATTTACTGACAATCAGTTTGTTCAGTTAGTCAGGTTGTCATGAATTTTATCAAGCCAGTACCTTTCCGGAAATGTTGCCATCTTTACTGCCAAAAAAAAAAAAACGGCGACGAAATTGTGAATTTCCAGAGCGTGTTACTCCACACTCAGCAATTGACTCCTACGGACTTTCCCCTGAAGATGGCAGCAAATATGGCAACCTTTCCGGAAAGGTACTGGCTTGATGAAATCTGTCTATGGATGAAATTCATTCTGGACTCTCTATCCGACCACATAAAGACCTTGGGATACTTCGATTTGGCTTTAGGGACCCTCTACTCACTACCACGTAAGTGTAATGTTGTTTGGAACTGTAGAAGAGGTATAAAAATAGCGTTTTGTAGGCAAAATTACTAAAAATTAGAGTTTTGACTAAAAATGGTAAAATCGAACTTTCTCAAAACACATCCGAATGACATGATTTGGATGTCAACTCAACGTATGTACTCCTAATCATCCGTAAATTGATCTAAAGTGCATTTTACTCCGGATAATTCCTTTAACATTATGATAACATCCCCAGTATACATAATGTAATAGATTGTGACGTTCATATTACCGTTTTGAGGTCTTGAATGCATTAAGGTACGTTCAGACTAAGCGTCTTTTTCTCAGCTGCCGGCGTCCGTTTTACATTATAACCCTATGGAGTAGACAGTGTTTTCAAAAAAGTCGTCGGCTTCTTTTAAAACGCGACTGCAACCGTCTTTTTCTGCAGCTCAGAAGTTGAGAAATGTTCAACTTCTGGCAGAAAAATGCCATACGTCTATGAAGGTATATTGGGTGCAAAAGTGGCGAGCACATTTAACTGCAGATTTTGCATGTGCACACTAAAGTCATAAATGTGTAACAGTAAAGTTGAAGTTGTACATATTTTTTTTATATCTTGTTAACACAAAATAGGGGCTACGGGTTCAAAAATCCTTTTTACAGGTACACAAATCCGATCCTGTGAGTCACAACTTTCAAGAGTCATGCACTCGACACTTTTGCTCCAATCGTTGCAGCGCAGTTGGTGCGAAACACATTTGCACATCCGTGTTTCATAATCTGAGAACATGCACAACATTCGTGCATTTGTAAACCCAAATGAGAACTAATGCATCCGAAGTTGTGCATCTGTGAAATAATTTCTCATTAATAAAATTCTACAGATCGCTTTGATTTTCTTGCACGACGCAAGTCAATTGATACAAGTGCTCGAATCTGCTTCTACGAGTGACGATACTTTTGCTCCTGGCTAGGTGATATAATAGGAGCAAAAAGATTTGTATGTGTGCACGTCGACCGAATCGATCGAGAAAACAAGGCGGCTGGATCTGGATCCTGGATCGCGCTCAGACTACCACAGGATAGGATTTGTGTACCTGCAGAGAATAGGCTTGTTCGACTTGGACTTGGTCTGGCTTTCTACGTAAACGTGATCTTCAGAGGCTAGCCGGGAGGAGCTACAACAGAGGGCAGCTCATCCCGGACAGACAGGCTACAGTCTGCCTGACGTGACTCGCGGGAGATATCGCGGAATGTTGTTTGCAATAAACACAGCAGAACTTTCATTCTTACTCATTAAAATGAGCATGATGACTGACGAAATAAATTCTTATGATGTAGTTTAAATAAACCACTGTTGTCATACAGTTAACAGGCCTGCATTGTAGCACATAAATTCAATATCAAGTGTTTTCCCTATATGTGTGTCTATCTATTTAGCCAACAGCAGAAAATAACAGAATATCCAAACGTTTTCAGTAGGCTAGCCTACCATTGTTGCAGAAATCACGTATAAAAAGGTATCCCTTCGATTTCTGTTTATTTTCGCATATTCCAACATAAGTAAGCAGCATGAGACTCCCATCATAATAGTCATGAGGACATTCCTCCCAAATGGCCCTATCACGTCTTTGAACTGACGTCATGAGGGCGTGTTTTAGCTCATGCAGCTTGTGGAAGGCAACTGCAAGATCTGTCTGCAGGCTAAGACTCCCGCGATATTTTAAGGTCATGTGACATGGTGTCACGGTGGTAAGTCCCTCCCCGGCTAACAGAAGTCGGACAGAATTTCTAACCAGCAACCAAGTAAAAAATGGAGAAGGTGACAGAACACCGGTCGAGAGACTCGTTTTAGTGTCTGAGCATAGGGAATTGTTTGACATGACTTCACAACTTTACCATAACATACCAAAAGCAATAGCCAACGTGATTTTTCTCTTCCGCAACATTTGGTACCCACACGTAACGTTAGTCACTTTGTCTATCGCAAAAAGACGCTTCCGGCTGCTTTTTGGAACAAGAACGCTGGCAGATTTTTTTTTTTCAAACTGAAAAAGCGGTCTGCATAACTTCTTTTGTCAGAAAAAGACGCTAAGTCTGAACGTACCCTTAGAGCAGCACTAAAGAGGAGTTGCTCTCGTGGTCCCCCTACAGTTGAGAAGCGCAATAATACATTAACTGTAAACATAACTCCGATACATTATAGAAGGAATGCATCGACAGCAGTGTGTAGAAAGACACGAACAGCAAGTTCCTATGGCTATTTTACAAGCGACAAGACCTGCTCAGAGTGCAGCAGAAGTGTCATTCGCCCTATTAAGAGTTTCTGTGCCATCAAAATGATTTTGGAAACTTTATTTTAAGGTAATAAAAGTCTTTAAGGGGGCTTTAAAATGGACATTTATTTTGGCAGCATCACAACAACTTTAGCAGGGCATTTTGTAAAAGTCTTTGTCAATTAAAAAGAAAAAAAGAAAAACATGTCTTAATCCAGCATTTAATTTCATTAAACATCTGCAACTGTGAAATATATCCATGTCATGTAGTCGCCACAATCATTAATACTGGCCTTAAAAATCAAATCGGATCATCTGCATACATGCTCCTCAGTAAAAAAATATGTTTTCTTTGTCAGAATCAAGATATCCTACAATAAATAAATAAACATTCAAAGAAGAAAAGAAAATATACCCTTGATTGCTTTACTTTCTTTGCTTTTTGGCACAGTGAAAGTTTCAAGTTTCAGGCAGCTGACACTTTGTTGAGTGTTGAAAACCCCATGAGCCAACAGGAGTTAAGCAGCCTGGCTTCTAGTGACAGATATCCCAAGGAATTGGTTGTTTTGTTGAATACATATGCCTATTTTCTACATAAGCCACTGCAGCATTTGTAGGACCAATAAGTTATCCCTTCTGCACTTTCTTTACATGCACTGGTCTGCAAGAGGGGGCAGGATTGTGTGTGTGTTTTTGCCTTTAGGTGTAAAACCACTACTGCCTCTATTTCATGACTGGTTTTCCCTTATATCTTTAATGCTTTGAGTGGACATTAGGACTTCAGTCTCTGAGGCCGATGCAGGTTGGCAGCATACCCGTGCGGTGAACAGCGTGCAGGACAAGAGGTAGTGGAAGACGTGCTCTCGAACCCTCTGAGCCCTCAAGCCATCTCTGCAGGTACCTCCAAACACTGAGCAAACTGTTGGTAGCTCTGCACTCCAGGAAACACTGGATCCAGCCACTGCGCACCAGCAACCCTGTAAGTCACTTAGAGGCATGCCTATTTGAGAGAAGAAGGACAGAGAAAACCTTAAGGCTAGCCTCTTTATCAGAACAACAAGTGAACTCAGAATAGTAGAATAGCTAAAGCAAATAGCTGGAGCAGAATATGAGCAGAAACGCTAAAATGTCAGTCATGTCAGAATAGAAGATATATATATAAGAATAAGAATCTGGGCAGTCTTGGAAAATTCACTTCCAACACTGGAGAAATAGGCTACTTAAATGTCAGCAGCAACTGTACCACGCAGGAAAAAACCCAATGCATTTGGGGCCAGTGAGAGAATATCATCCGATATCATCCGAATGCCTAATTAGTCCTTTGTTGATAGAACCTTTGTTGTCGGCCTTGAAATCGAAAGCACTTAAAAAACGCACCTTGTGTCTGTAAGCTTGAGGTGAATGGACAAAATAAATGTAAAGAGCAAGCAAAAGCTCCATCCGTATCCATCCATATATAGGTTTTTTTAACGTTGAGTATAAATTAAGTTTTAAGGCCTCAGCACATAGCCACTGACAAGCATTCGATAAACAATGGATTTTATTGAGCCGCACCGACAGAGATAGAACTGAGTTGTAGGGGAGACGGGTTGGTTGTCACAATTTTTACTCATGCATGAATTGCTCATCTTCAAAAAATCTTGGCTTTAAATGTGTATACTTTTTACTTTTAGAATGTATTGTAACAGAAAGTAAGTAACCATCAAAGACACTCTGACACAATGTGCCAACCAACCCCATCACAGGGTTGGTTGTCACAGGGTATGGGGTTGGTTTTTAGCGATAAATTGGAATCTTAAAGATGATGTGTAACTTTTTAGTTTTTTAAGCTAGAAACTGCAAACAAGTTTGAATATGAATACCACCCCTATGATAGTTGTCATCAATGCCCCTTATTTTTATACAATGTGATTAAAGTAGGTAATCAGTTTCTTGAATTGTCTACTGTGTTGAGAAATACAATGAAATACACGTGACAACCAACCCCGCGAGCTATGAGACAACCACCCCTAACTGACTTCTTGACAAACATGTTAAGCTAGCTGCCACATGGCTTTAACTTGATAGCTAAAAGATGACTCAAAATAAAGCTACTACTTTTGGCTTTTTAATGAGTGTTTTGTTTTTGAATGACTAATAACCTACAAGCTCTCAATACAAAAACAACACCAACATGAAAATTTACTCTGACCCATGAAAATTAAAATTGTCTCCTCACCTCAATGCTTTGTGTCTGCTCAGCAAAATTGCAAGTGCAAATGAGTAAGCCATCAAAGGCTAACAGTTTGATATCAAAATTGTACCACAGCGCCATCTAGTGTGTCTGGAATAAACAATGTGACAACCAACCCGTGAGACAACCAGCCCCAGTCTCCCCTAATCGACACGGCAGCAGAGACTGTTCTTTATATACAGTCTATGAGCGGCAGAGATTGTGGCTGGAGTGCAGGGTTGTTTGAAAACAATCCACTGTAATCGAACGTCGAAAGTAGTGTGTGCCATACTCATACATCTCATATGTGCAGAGGCCTTTACCCTGCACCACAGGTGCATAGTCTACCGGTCTTCATTTTATCCTTACTTATCCTATGCATCTTGTATAGTGGTCTGCCATGGCGCTATACTTTAGGTTAATTGCACTGGCATTTCTTTTGGTGTTTCTTGACTGTAAGAACTGCCCGTTAATCACTACACTTCGTTCGTCTTGCTAACTGGATATATGTACTTATTACCATCACCAGGAGCACCCTGCAGCATAGTACACTTGTACATATATTTATTTATTTTACAGCATACAAATACATTTGTACATTTATATTTATATTTGTGTGCCATGGTTTTATTTTTTAATCAATTATTTTATTTTTATCATTTCATTTTTATTAGAATAATCTATGGGCCTGGGACCCTCGGGGACAAATAAAGTGGTTTGAATTGAACTGACATTCCTTCTACTTCTCTGTACCATGCTGCCTCTCACCAGGCAACATACAGGTTCCCGCAAGGATGTCACAGCTGGATAGCCCACTACAGCACAAATGTATTTTTGCCTGCTGCGAGTCTGACTCTGTGCCTTTTGCCTGCTGCGAGTCTGACTCTGAGCATTTTGCCTGCCACTGAAAGGCATTTCAAACTAGACCTGACATGACTGGAAGAAAACCCTTCAAGCAGTTCCTGTGTCTGAAAACAGTGACAGAGGTGATCCAGCATTTGAGGACAGTTGAGGACGTCTGAACTGAACATGAACTTATATAAACTAATGTATCCATAAACATCCATGTCCTGGCAATTTTAGTGACCCATAATGGGTCTAATCTTCACAGTAGTGAATCTGTTATAGAGTGAAAAAAGCTGATAGTACATCTAAAGGTAATAATGCTGCCCGTTTTATTGGACTATCTTGCATGATGTCACATCTCCTTCGAAACTAAACTGAAGACGTCAGACATCTGTGAAAGATTAAAAGAAGCACCCACAGCTTCCATCTCAGAATTGGGCCTATGATGCAAACAAAGATAGTAGCTCCTAAACTTTCCCATCAAAGACGTTCCTAGTGTGAAGATCTACACACAACCGCGACGCAGCAGCAAGTATGTGAATATCCAAGATTTTGTGTTCAGAGAAGATTTTGTGCAATTCTGAATGGAAATATCATTACTGTATCATTACTGTAAAAATTGCAACAGCAGCCCCCAAGTTTATTTTCTTGTTGTGTGTCCCCACTCCCTTTCATCTCTCTCTCTCTCTCTCACCTAAAGAGAACTGGTTGGTTCCTCTGTGTAATTGGTCCTCCCCGTCTCCAAACACCCATGCAGCTCCAGGTTGCTGTCTAAGGGGACAGCAGAGTAGAGGTCCAGGGAATGCTCAACTTCCCTGGGCAGCCCTGGCTCTGATCCCGACCCTGTGAATGTGTGGAGCTCCGCTTCTCCAGGAGGAAACGACTCATGGATGTCCAGTTCAGTGCACTCCACGGGGACGTGCCACTGTTGCAGCCACCCGGAGCCCTCCTCCGAGGAGCAGTGGCCCCCTCCTGTGGCAGACATCGGTACTGCTGTGAGGTGGCCACTTACAGGCAGCGGTGTGGGGAGTCCCGAGGTCGGCTGGGATGTGAGGCCGGACAAGCAGTCGCTGCAGATGGACGGGTGCGGAGGGCACGACAAGTGCCCCCTCCAGTCACAGAGTGCAGTTGGCATGGCAGAGAAGCTGCAGCCCTCCTCACTGCTGGGTGATCCCTTATCACTGGTTGTTTGTGTTGGCGTCACTCCTAGGTTCATTAAGGCAGGGGTTATAAAAAGGCAGGTGTGAGTGTGTGTGTGTGTGTATGATAATTATTTTCAAATTAGATTAGATGGTTGTCAACAAAGCTTGCTAATAAATCGTTGAAGTACCTGAGACTTGTTCCTCTTCCGCCGAGGTCAGTGGGCACTGTGTTTCCATGAAAACAGAGGGGGCCTCAGCGTCGTTGCTGCTACAGTGTGGTATCAGGCAACCTACGTTGAGGAGAGAAATAACACTTTCTTTCAGTATGTCTGTCTAACTCCATCTATAACTCATTCACATACTGTGGTTATGCAAGTCTAGAGATGTAACGGCAGGACAATTTAACATGACAATAATCATAGTGACCAAAATTATCACGGTTGTCGATATTATTGCGGTGTTTTTCAAATCTTCTAAAAAATGAATAACAGAATCGCATAAAAGTGGTGTGGCTCCTAAAAGAGCAAAAGGCTCCTTTTTTGTTACTCGGTGCGAGTTAGTGCAGAGGTAGAGAGAAAACGCATACCCAAAACTAATAGAAGTTAGATGGGCTGGACACTGAGGTAAAGTTAGTGAATTGGTGATCACAAAATAAATCTGCAACTCCTTTGATTGTAACTGTATCTTGTGCGTGCCTGCCCTACTAGCCTAACATAAGGGAGACAATTTTAAACACTTTTTAATTCAATGTAATTTACAAAGAGATCGTGCCACACTGAAAGTTAATATTTTTTCAGTAGCAACCTACATCTATCCTCTGTCAAATACAGTTGCATTTTCAGCTCTAAACAAAATCTTTCAGGAATTATTTCAACAAAAGCGGAGCGTGTAATGTTTCATTCATTCCTCCTGGTCGTGATGAAGCAGGCATGAGAGACAAGAAAAGCATAGGCTACAGTTTAAACTATCCTATGTAAACTTCTGATAGTTTCAATATTTTACAACATATCGTGAATGAATGGCCTACACAAGTTGTTGTTAGCTGTAGCCTAGCAGATGTCACAACATTTATC
Organism: Alosa sapidissima; assembly: GCF_018492685.1. Taxonomy (NCBI): domain Eukaryota; kingdom Metazoa; phylum Chordata; class Actinopteri; order Clupeiformes; family Clupeidae; genus Alosa; species Alosa sapidissima. Next base: position 15,775,284 of record NC_055961.1, on the reverse strand, counting down.
ACAACAAACTTCTAATATGCAGTAGACAGCTGTGCATTCATATCAGACGAGTGGTAAAAAAGTTAAAACGCTCAAAAGTGTTATGCCACTTATCCTACCCTATACATTTGGTAGATTAAATGGAGAACCATTCCTGTGAGACTAGGCCTACAAAATGCACCGCAGATCCACAATCTAGCTAGGTTTATTTGTATTTGCAATCATCCTGAAATAGACTATGCATTGCAGTGGCACCTGATTTGAAACACATATTAAGCCCACGTTGCATGCTGCGCCTGTGCGCCTACTTTGGGGGACTCGGAAGATGCTGGAAAGAATTCCACACACGTTTTTCACACCGCGGTAATCCACCACGATAATTAAGATAATTAAAATTAAAACGGTAATTGGTATTATCGATGTATACCGTTACCGTTACATCCCTATGCAAGTCTTTCAATAAAACCCAGCCTCAAACCCACAGTATTAAAAATGAACAGTTAAACCTTTAAACAGAAGAACTAAAATAACTTAAATATATACAAGTAGATTCTAGAACTCTGTCTGCTAGTCATACCACACTCAGAAATCATAAAATATGCATGCAGACCTTTAAAAAATGTCCTGAGAGAAGTATATTTGTGATACATAAACAAGGTGACAGACAGCAGGATCACCATGGCAGCAACCGCCAAACAAACGTAGGTGGTGACTGCAGCAGTGGTGGACTGAGATGTGGTTTGGGGTCTCCAGAATTTTTCCATCTCAACTCCGCTACTTCCTGTGAAAGCCATGGGAACAGAGAGTGAATGTATGTAATGTGTGCTACGATGATAACAACAGTTGATTTTTTTTTTTTCTGGCTAAAATTCTCAACCTGGCTCTTTCAATCTAGCCCCCTAATCATCCCCCCAGTGTAATTGACTCATTCACTCAAGCTGGTGTGTCGTGAGCATTCTGGCTGCCATGCCTCACCCAGGTGGGTGCTATACATTAGTGGCGGTTAGTGACGTTCCCCCTTCACAGAGAAGCACTTTCAGTGTTGTGAAAAGCGCAATATAAATGTAGGCTAATGCGTTGTTGTTGTTAATGATGCTGTGTTGCTGGATGTTGTTACATCACAGGATGTAATGTCTGTGCCATGAATTTGACACTAAATTCAGGCACCGGCTGCTGTTACTGTATGTCAGCGGAAACTGCTACTTACTGCGACAGAGTGGGTCTCTGAACGGGGGAGGTCCACATGGCATGCACTCCAAACTCTCCTGGCCATCCAGCCTTCGCTTACTGTAAAACCTGCAGGAAGTAAAAGAAAATTGAACAACTCTCCCATTTCACTCATTAGACAAGTTACAAGTTGTCCCCAGTACAATTTCCGTGCTGTGTGGGTGTGCAGCAGTTCCTATGCCCTTCTCAGATTTCAGAATGGCAACAAGAGAGTTGTTACACAGTACTACTCACCCTGGCAAGCACGGTCCACACACGGCATTCCTGGTGGGCATGCAGGGCGACAGCTCTCTCCTGTTCACGCGGCGGCACGCCTGGCACATCTGGCACGTATGAGACCCCCATGCTTCTTTGAACCAGCGGGTGTCACAGGGTCTGCAGCGTGCCAGTGCTCCATAGCCGTACCCACAATCCTGTGGGAATACAGTCCTATAACCTTCTGTTTCTGTCATGTAGTTTCTGTGTCTACATTATAGGCTAGAAGCTACAGGTTTGTTTTACATAAATTGGTTTGTAATGCCCTTTCTGTATTGCATGTTTTTTCTACACCATAACTTTACTATTTACTTTGGGCAGCAATGACTTGAAGACATATTCAAACTTTTCTATTTTGATCATTCCATGCCGTTTTGGGCAACATTTGGCTATTTGCAATGAGCCAGAAGCTCTTGATGCGAATTAGTTCGTGTTAACAATGTTTTTCATACTGGACCTCGGAGGGATGAGAGAGGGAAGACAGGAGGGGGGAAAGAGTGTCTGTGTGTGGTGATGGTTGTATTGGTGGAGGTATATGGTGAGGTATTCTCCAGCTTCCTGTCGATGACGTTGCCTGGGGTTATTTCAGGTCATGGTCGAGCTCCACTTTATATTCTATGAGCTAATATGCCATGTTCCACTTCTCTTGCTCCGTGTCCACATCAGACTCCTTCATGCTCATTCTCTAAAACGAGGAGGCACTCCTCTCCCTGCCATTCTTTTCATCTCCTGTCCTTTGTTCATGAAACGTATCTATCTTCATTCTCTAGGCTGTAATAATTAATTTTCCTCATTGCCACATCTTCTCTCCTGCCCTCCATTGGCACTCTTCTCCTCTCTTTCTGTTCCCTCTCTTGCCCTCCATTGGCACTCTTCTCCTCTCTTTCTGTTCCCTCTCTTGCCCTCTTCTCCCTCTCAGTCTTCCCTTCCCATTGGACTAGTGTAAACTTGTGCAGGGTGTGCCAATGGGATTCCTCTCCAGTGACTCCAGAGAAGCTGAGAGACTCAGTGAGCAAAGAGAAGCGGAGGACAATTGAGCTCTGTTTTGGTACAAACTGTTTTCCAAAGCTGCTGGGAAAGAAAGAAAGACAGACAGAAAGAAAGAAGGAAAGATTTTAGACTTACCTCTGTGAGTTCCTGTCCTGGTGGACACTGCACACAAGGGTAGCATTCTCCAGTGTCATAATACTGATTTTCAGAGCAATCCATTATGAATCAGTTGAGCAGGCCTATTCTGAGCAAGAAAAAAGATTATGCTAACCATTCTTTTAGGAAATAAATAAAAACATAGGATATTATGGCATGTGAAATCCATGTGGTTTAAGATTAATGATCTGTCACAGAGGTAATTTTATGGATCCATAGCAATAATTCAATATTAGGCTACTCTTGTGCTGAAATTGCGCAGACTTGTAAGGTAAATATAAAGTGGTCTTCGTGTTTTATCAATTATTTATGCCACAAAATGGACAACCTGTGATTTAACCTGTCATTAGCTCTCCTAAAACTGCACAGCATACATTTACAATGTAGTAGCCTACAACTTAATGTTATTCTCATTTGAACTGACAACCAAGAAACAATGAAACTCAAATAGGCCCATAAATTCAAAAACAAACATAATCCAAAAACTACTGCTATTACTACTACTACTACTACTAAACACTACTTTAAAATGGATCCAAACTCTTACAAAGGGTAGCCTATATTATATAATTCCCCGATGGCAGTGTGTCTCATGTAAACGGCATGTTCCATATTTACACTGCTGAGTGCTGACGTTCCTGCGTTGGCAAGTGAGTCAGCACAAAGCTGCGGTTATGTGACACCCAGCAACTTGCGCATCACTCGCTCCTCGACTTCCCTATTGATTCATTATAGCATAGTGTCACGGTAAGAAAAGTCGCATACCTTTATCATCTGCTTTTCAAAAATGTGTCTGTGTCCGTAAAGCCTTTGCGTCTGGCTGCAAGTTGGTACGGTAAGAGGTAAGATGGATTTGGCTTGCCACTGCCAGATCAGTAGCCGGACAAGTCTCGACATGTTCACTGCGTGGTGCCCAAATTGCGGCAGCGTCACCCGCAGTGAACCTCATACACAGACTTACAGCCTAGTTCTAATATCGGTAGGCTACCGTACCAATCCTCACCGGCAAAACAAATAATGAAAACGATATATTTATTTCAATATTGAAATGGTTATCCCTCCTCGAATACACTGCTTAAGTCAAACCTTGAACGCCGAGTATAGGCCTACAAAAAGGGGCACAGAATAGGAGGCTATAGCCTACTGTTTTTCTCGATTGCTTTGACCTGCTTAAGAAACTGGGATCCACTTGGTTTTCATGAACACCTTCTTTGCACAGCAGAACCCAGATAGCACACATTTTGGCTGTCATTTGGCAAGTCTGGCATACGTTTGGTATTTTTGGGTTTGTTTTGGCATAGAAGCGGCAAAGTAAATGCTTTCTATTTGCTCTGCCAACAGTCGACCCGTTTACAGTAATAAGTATGCTGATATGACTTAATAAATACAAATCACAATGAAATGCACTTAATCTTCGTGTTTTTTTGTTGTTGTAAAAATATCTATTGACATATAGGCTAATTTAACAATATGAGCCTAGTGCAGGACATAGCAATTCATGTATAAAACTAATGTAGACATATTGCAAAATGCAAAATTAAATAAATTTAAAGATTTTCAAGTGGTTTTAATGTAGATGCAATCATTTGGCATAATTATGGCCTCACTTTGGGTCCGTTTTGGCTACTTTTTGGCTGGATTTTGAGGATTTTGGGCTCTCTTTGGGATGGTTATGGCCATATTTTGGAATGCCACAATTGGTTTTGGGTGAGTTTTGGCCTCCTTTTGTTTTGATTCTGGCTTGCCTAATTTGTTGCCATATATGGGCCGTACATCCCTCCAAAACTCTGCCAAAATGCCAAGCCAGTTTTGGGCCATAATGAATGTGCTAGTCATCTCTTTCAAATATGTTCACACGTTTTGATTGGGTTCACACATTTCTCACCCTTTGGCAAAATCAGTTAACACAGAGGTCATTCAAAGACCCAGGGCTGCCAAGTCTCACGCATTGGCGTGATTAGTTTCACAGGCTCACACGCCACACCCCCGATTCCTCACGCTGAAGTGTCAACCCGGTCGGTCAAATGTCTGAAAGATGAGTTTATCTATAGATCTACCTGTTGAGCCATTCGTGATCGACTAGTTATGCTTTCAGAGACTGTGAGGGGGTTGCTATTCACAAGCCATCCTAGGCGCATTTCCCTCCAATCCAGTCACCCCCCCCCCCGGATTTTCCAGGCTTCAGGTATGGTTTGAGTATTTAATGAGTATTTTTCACGCTGAAGTGTCAACCTGGTAGGTCCAATACCTGGCAGATGAGGTTCAAATAAACTAAACCTATACAGATATCACATGTCATGTGAATGAGTGGAATCTAAGCTTTCCAATGATATTAGCTGTGATAAATGGTTCGCGAGAAATTTAACATTGAACTTACATGCAATTTAATCATATTTGCATTTTGCAAACAGTGCACACCCATTACTCTTGGTTAAATATCTCACTAACCCTTCACACAACACATGGCAAAACCAATATCACAATAAACAGCAAACCGTAGGCTACTGAATACGAGGATAAAGCATGCCTCTGTGCAATAAGTGGTTCCCGGTTTTGAAATTGCAACACATTTCTACATAGTCTCATTGGGGCGAAATTATAATGTATTGTAAACTATTTGTCAGTACATACATTTTTGTAAATTGCTCAGCCATATATTATCCCACTATCATGGTTCTTATATTGCCATGTTCCAGCCAGTCTCACTTACACAGATAAATTACTATATTTCTATTGGCATGCTTGCTTCCTAGTGACATTAATGCAAAAATATAACAAAAATCAAATAATGAGACACAAATATTATATATATATATATATATAAAGCCTGACATAAGCCATATGCAAACATTCACATCATACTTTCCCACTTCCCAGATATGGGTATAAGATGTGTTGTTTGAAGGCAAAATATGCTTTTGCTGCATGTTTCAAATGTTTTGAGAGAGTAAGAGCCTTTTGCAGGCAAAGGTGTCATTTTGGCCAGAGTGCTTTTTGTTCAGACATGTTAATTGTTTTGAAAATGTGATGTCAGAGTTGACACAAGCATTAAAGCGATCGAGAAAAACTGAAATAGGGTTTAGGAGTCCTGTGTGAGAAGCCTTAGCCTATGACTTTAACTCAAACTGAATGTTTAGAATAGTAAAACCTTAATATTGAACCATATGGGCTTTTATTTATCACATAGCCTATCCTTGAGAAAACAGATGTCTATGAAAGACTAACTCACTCTTTAGTAGGCTATCTATGTGACAGGTAGCATGGTTATGAGCCACTGCGCGTCGGGCCGTAGTACAACCTCGACTGTGCATTAATTTCTGTTAACAGACCACCGTGTTGTCCATTATCCCTTACATATTATAGTGTACAAAAATACAAGAAATTATACAAAAAGACATGGACAGATTGCTCATTGCTTTTTACTAGTTATCACATTCACACTGTTGTAGGACATCACTGAAACCACCAGGGGGTGTCGTGATCCATCCCAAGTTTCCACAGTCCATATCCTTGGAACTTACCACCCTGCAGCCCCTTTACAAACGATCCTCTTAGGCAGACATCACAAGAAAATTGTTGTCCTCAATGCAGGACCATTCCGCTCTGACCCTAAGGCAAAGCATCCTGCATGTCCCCCCTTCTTCCTCTCCCTTGCAGTGATGCTATCAGCCAGATGAAACTCCACAGTTGGCTTTCAACCACAGACAATCAACCAGCCATGAAGGGAGAGCTTTGGCTTGGCAGGATTACTTTTGAAGTGTTGCCTGCCGTCTGCTGTTGATAGTCAGGTAACCTCATAAATGTCACTGCCAGTGCAGGACAGCCTGACCTTGAACAGATTTATGTGATGTAACATCAGATTTAAATGTGGTGAACAAAATATAGTATGTTGAACCATCAGATCAGGATCAACCTATCAACCAGATCATTGGTCTCAAAATGTTTTCCTCCGAGAGCAACTATGGACTTAAATGACTAAAAATGTGTACTAGCCTATACCTGTGCGAGATATCTATACTCTTATACACTTACTCCCTAGATCATCCTAGATGCATAGTGTCAGAACTGAATAAAAAAGCTGACATGTCAATGAAGTTCTTTTGTAGACTAACACAGATGTCTGTGTGGCTGCTCCACACTAAAGGTCATACATGACAGGGTGGTCTTCTGTGATATCGTCCCCATGTGTTTTTTTTCTTGATATCTATGTCTCTTAGACACCACAAGGGACTTCTGCTGACATGGTACAATGCAGAACAGCACTAGGGATGTGGGCCAAGGCTGCCCAGCTGGGATCTGATGTAGTGTCAGCTTAAACATCATTTCCAGCTTACCATGTAATCACAACAGCAAAACTAATTTCTTCCATGTTTAACCAGAAATATAATGACGGGCAGACTGTAAAGACAATGACGTAGCCTAATGACAAAAGAAGAAATGTCTACTTAATGCTAAGTGGCGCGTGTCACGGCCCAGTCTTTGAAGTTGAAGTAGCCTAAATTCAGATCGGCCCATGGATCTGCTAATTTTTCCGATCCCCGATCCAGCTATTTTGTCAATATCGGGGCCGATATCCGATCCTAATATCGGATCGGTGCACCCCTACTTGAAACTTTTGTGTATGCTTGTTTGGCATGCCTGTGTTTGTGCAGGCCACACAGAAAGTAGCCTACTGGTGCTGCAAAGGTGAATAGATTTGTAGCACTAGCCAAAAAGTTGTGTAGCATTGTTATAAAACCTTTAAAATCTCTAAACAATCACAAGTAGGGCAGTTTATCACAGTTCATCCATTGCAACTGGACTGATGAAAGGTCATGTACACCTGTAGGCTACATTGTATTTGGGAAAAGCAGAAGCATAATGTTATTTTTATTTATTTATTAATAAACAAAACAATCCCTGTCAGTTCCATGCAGTTTTCAACAGCTATCAAGAAGAGAGGTCATGCCATGATTTTTTGTGAATGTTTCTTCTTCTACATATGCAAGATTTTAGTCATCTTTAGTTCATATGATATTGAACTTTATTGTCAATGCACAAATTTTTACATCTAACTAGTGGTGCAAATAACTGACATGTCCAAAAGGGCCTTCATGAAATGCGTCGCTAGACTGTTCATACACATTTTAACGGGCCAAGTTGAAGAGCTGTTGTTCGTTATTGTTCGTGCAAATAGGCTAATTCCCTTGCATTTTGCAACTGTGAGGTCCATGGTTAGTCAGGCTTTCACCAGACCAAGCTCAATCTTTTAAGAATTCGAAAAAGAAATCGCCGGCAAATCAGGCTGGTTCACCCAGCCTAGTCCATGGTACACAACATAAATTGTTACTAGGCTATGCTGGCGACCCAAATAAAATCTTCTTTGGAAACCAATGGCTTACAGCAGCGGTCCCAACCACCGGGCCGCGGGACATTCCTAACCGGGCGTAGCCTACGACAAGAGTTAAAAAAAATGCATGCAAACTAAATAAACTCAATTTAATTCGCAATAATGTCACATTCGCAATAATAGGCCTACCCACTGACGATGGTGAGCCAGATACCTCAAAGAAAAAGAAGGGGTCATTCAATACGAAATATGACGAGTCATATTTAAAATATGGTTTCGCAGAGACCGGTGACTCGCATGCACCAAGTCCTTGTGTGGTATTTGGCGATAAGTTGTCAAACGAAGCAATGGAACCATCAAAGCGAATTTGACATCTAGAGTCCAAGCATCCTACACTTAAAGACAAATCACTTGAGTTCTTTGAGCGTAAGAAACGCGAGCAAGGACAAAAAACTAGTGCGTAAATCAACCACATCGGTGAACGTGGCTGCGCTAAAAGCCTCATAGTGGCTAGTCGGATTGCTAAATCTAAGAAGCCCTTTACTATTGGGGAAGGGTTAATTCTGCCTGCTGGTAAAGGCATGTGCAATGAACTCCTTGGGGAGGCTGCAGCTAAAAAAAAATAGCTCAGGTACCGCTTTCTGCAAGCACTAGGCGAATTGATGATATGTCAGAGGATATTGAGGCACAGTTGTTAGAGAGGGTGAATGGGTCACCGTGGTACGCTATCGAAGTTGGTTGGTTGCAGGTCACTGGCCAGAGTGTTTGAGTTGCGAGAGCCGCTGCAGAGATTTCTTACAGAAAAAAGTCACCGTTAGCTGCATATTTTAGTGATTTGGGCTGGGTGTTAAAACTCGCTTACCTGTGTGACATATTCGGGTTGCTTAATGACCTCAACCTGTCACTGCAGGTGAGAATGACGACTGTCTTTAAACTGGCAGATAAAGTCGCTGCATTTAAAGCCAAACTTGATTTGTGGGTACGACGAGTGGATCGGGGTGTATTTGATATGTTCCAAACAGTAGTTCCAAACAGTAGCAGGGGGTTTTGGGAGAGACTGAGGCAGGGCCCTTTCTCTCGCAGCTGGTGCGCGATCACCTTGTTGCGCTTTCAAATGAGTTTGAGCGTTACTTCCCATCCTCCAAAGATCCACGGCAAACCAATGAGTGGGTCCGCAACCCATTTGTCAATATCCCGAATAGTCCTAACTTGTCAGCGCAGGAGGAAGAGCAGTTGATCGAAATTGCAAATGACGGTGGTCTTAAGAGTGTGTAGGCTACGAGGAAACCTTTCTGGCGGGTTTTTGGATGAAAACCAAAGCAGAATATCCCGATATAGCCGTAAAAGCGCTGAAAACGTTGCTACCATTTCCCACCACGTATCTATGCGAGGCCAGGTTTTCGGCAATGACTGCAACTAAGACCAAATTGCGCAATCGACTGGACATTTCAAATACACTGAGGGTGTCACTATCTTCCATCACCCCCAGATGGAACCTTCTTGTTGCAGGGAAACAAGCACAGGGCTCCCACTGATTATATTCGTAATGCACGTTTAGTTCCCCTGTTTTGTTACCATATTTTGTTAAGCATGTTCACACATGATAGATGTAGCTTCAAGTTGTTCAATTTTCATAGTTCATATTGTTCAATTTTCACTTCTTCAAGTTCACGTTTTTCACATTTTTAAGAGTTCGTTACCTTCACTGTAGTGTTCATACATAACAGGAGCTAGTTCTTTTCGAGTAATGCATGCACAACACGGAACATGGAACCCCGAACCCCCGCCCGTCCATGAAAAACAAAATGGGAATCAAACCGGTCCATAGTACATAAAAGGTTGGGGACCCCTGGCTTACAGTATCAAGCGGACTTAAGCTGCGAAAAGTTGTAATGCAGTTGCGTGAATCACGGAAAGCGCGAATGAAGTGGCCACTTAAATGTGACCCACTGTACAGTAGCAGAAGGTCTGTGGCTAAAGAAGCCATAATGCAAGTGTTATCAATGTTTGGATACTTCACACACACACGTGCTTTTTAATCGCATAGACTACAACTACCAAGCTGAAATCAAAGCACATCGATTCCCCTCTCACACCCTACACACGCACTTCAAACAAACACACAGGCGTCTCAGTCTCACGCATGTATAGCCATAGGCAAAACTGTATCGGACCGGTGTAACGTTGGTAAATACTCCATCGAACCGAATGTTTTTTGTAGCACGTGCAACAAATATGTGTACCTACAGCCCTGCCCTGGATACATTTCTCAAAGTGTGCTCTAAAATATTTGGTTAAATGGAGATGTAGATCATCACAGGTGCATGCATTAATAAATCTATATTGTTGGCAAGTTGACACAAATTTTACTTTGACGAATTTATATAGTCAATTACATAGTCTCAGCCTAGTTACTTTACTTTGAGCCATGCTCTTCCTTACTTGAAACACCTTTGAAAATAGAGGATTGAAGTAGTGTGTGTTTGGGAATGAACGTTAGCTCAGAAATCCAGAGCCCTGGAAATCCAGAGTTCTCGCGAGAGCACAATGGAATTGTCTCTGCGAGACACTCTGGCAATGAGCAATGATGCACGTTACTTTTGCCCCTTGCATTCCGGGAACCAATCAAATTGCCATATCGGATAGAGGCCGAGCTAAACTTATGACGACAGTGCTGCAACGTTGGAGGTCAGTAAACATTGGTCGTAGTGTTATCCTATTGTGTCGAAGTCTGGAATCATTCAGAGTAAACATTGGTCTAGTGTTATCCAATTGCGTGCAGTGAGATTTTCAAATGCATGCTTGGTGCCGCCCCTCGAGTTGAGCCATTACATTGTTCGTGGCCTGACCCTTAATCTTTCTAGATTACCAGGGTCTGGATTTTCCAGGCTAAACTCAGATGCTTTCTGAGACTTTTTGTGGTCTTAATGCAACATTTACACTGACAGGGCCACCAAGAACTGTATCAACAGCAGGTATATTTTTCATTAGAAAACCATTGCGTTAGCAAACACGTTGTGGCTAACTCACTTAACTCCTGTTAGTAGGCTATGGTCAGAAAAGAACGAGATGACAGTAGAAAGATACAATTACAGTGTTGTTATCAATTTGCTAACCGCATTTATGGTTTTCTACAAATGCACCAACAAACAAATTGGCCTCCATCACTCAACCAATGCTAACGGTAACATTATTTTACCTAGGTCCTAGGCTATAACTTGTATTAGATTAACATACCTGCAGTAAAAACCAAGCATGTCCGATACACATTCTCAGATTTATTTTGGCTTCAAGAAGAAATGGGAATGACGTGAAAAAATCACCCTTATTAGACATTCTCTGCAGTAACCTACAGTGTTGTCCTTGTAGGAAACGTGTAGGAAACCCACTTTAGATTAACTTCCAACAAAGTTACGTCTTGCTGCTGCGCCATCTGGTGGACAAACTACGTAGCATGGAAAATACTGGAAATGCAGCCTAAATGATAATGAATATTCGGTTTCAGTTTTTCTCGATTGCTTTTACCTGCTTAAGTAAACTGGAATCCACTTGGTCTTCATGACTACTTTCTTTGCACAGCAGAAGTCATCTCTTGCGAATGTGTTCACACATTTTCATTGGGTTCACACATTTCTCGCACCTTTTGCAAAACAGTTAACACAGGTGTCATTCAAAAGCCCCAAACTATTGGTTTTCCCATGTTAAACAAAAGGAAAACATCTTTTCACAGGTGGTATAGATTCCTTGCATAAGTCTGAATCTCTGATACACCTGTGTGAAACTCCTTTGCACAATTCTTCAATCAGCAATCATTCATTATACATAAAAGATGTCTGTTCTGTGTTGCTATTTGCAAGTATGGATCTAATGCACATTTAGATAAAGTACTGTATTGCCTATTTGGTGGAGAAAACAGTACAAAAGGTGTTTACTGTAGGTCTATTTAGATGAAAAATGACAAATTGTAGTTCAATTAAATTTACTGTATCTTGCTAGGTGTTTACTGTAGGTCTTACATGTCAATGACAATTACATCTTGTGAGGCATGAATACATATTTTTTTATTCAATACATTTAGTCTTTTCACAGTTTTTTTCTGATACCAGAAAAATGAGAAAGTAATGGAACAGACATAGCAAAAATTTTGAGAACTAGATTTTGCATTTTTGTCCAGTGTGTAATGATTGATTAAAGAGTGCTTTTGAATTGGGAACAAGTTGTAGTGTTTGAAGGCAGGGCTGTAGTCAAGACCACCTTTGTCGAGTCCAAGACAAGTCTAAGACCAGGACTAGTCGAGACCAAGTCAAGACCGAGTCCAAAGAGGTTAGAGTCCAAGACAAGACCGAATCCAAAAAGGTTCGAGTCCGAGTCAAGACCGAGTCCAGGACAGGAAAAAAAGTCTTACGCATCACAGTATCAAGACAATCATTTTGGGTTATTATTATTATTATCTAAAAGCAAAAACAGTGTGACCCAGGACTTGTAAGTGTAGGCATTCCCCTTTCTCCTCCAATATTATTATAAACTAGGGCTGTCAAACGATTAAAAAAATATATTTTGAAATTAATCTCGATAAACCGCTTCTTAAATGGCATTTTACATATAACATAAATTACAAAATTAATGAGTAACCACAAAGGTAAAAGTAAAACACTTTTATATTATTTAAATGATAATATTGACACAGTAATTGTGTTTTTTAAAGTATTAACTTCTTAAGAAATACTACTCATTTGATGCTGTTTAACTCATTTGTAAATGGTGCACTGTTACTTTAAGCCCATTGTGGCCACGTTCTCTATAATGATCTTTTTTTACCAGCTCCATTGAAATATAGCCTATTGTTAGTCCACAAACTCTAACATTGTTTGTACACATGTATTACACAATAATAAGCATGATATTAAGTTGGTATAAACAGCTTTAATTCCTTTGAACCATGTAATGACATGATGCTAGCTAGACATTTTCTGTTTGCAATTAAAAGTGAATGATGAGCCTGAGTCAGTCACCTAGCTAGCTGAGTAGAATGAGTTTCAATCAGCATTTGTGCTTCATGTAAACGAATTATTGAAGACGGCAATACTCACCAGTTCCATTACACAAAGGCAAAGACAACTCTTCATATTTTTGTCCATTTTTCAAATCACAGTGAGTGCAGCATACAGTATGTCAAAGTGCCCTGGCTCTCACAGTTTATAACTGGTCAGTAGTGGGAACCGGATAAATCCGCAATCTCCTCTAACCTCGTCTTTGTTGCCTTCGTTTTATAAGTTTCTTATAGGCTATTAAAAATTATTATAATGATATCAATTATCATCAACAATGACAAGCCAGTTGGAACTTGCCACTCGTTTTCTCTCCCTCTCGTGTGCGCTCAGACGCGCTCTCAATTAAATGGAGTAGGCCTAGGCCTAGCATACGTTCAAGTTGGATCTTAATGGAGAGGACCCGAAAAGTATCATCTTTATGTAACTGTTGCTGTTGGTGCATTTTGACATTGTAAACGTTCTCTAACAAGAGTGAAAAGCAGTTTGCAGTAAAGCTACTATTTATTGGCTAAATGTTGGTCCCTCTGTCTCTTGGCGCCCTACACACAGTGTGTGATGCATGTGGTCGTAGCGGTAGCACTGATCTGTCCTTTAGGCAACTTTTTTAACTGAAACGTTTTGCCTGGCTCCTCGCAGTTTCTCTTCATCTGCAGCTAACTGCACAGACAGTAAAATAAACTCTCAGGCTTGCGGTTTTAGGTTTTGCGGCTTCCGTTACGTGACATCAGCCCCCCACAAAGGAAATAGGTAAACACTATTGCGTTAATATTTTGTAACGGATTATGTATTTCAAAATGAGACCATAGAAAAAAACGGTCTCGAGTCCAGACTCGAGTCCAAGACCGGACTTTTGTTCAGACACGGGTGTTAACTGTTTTGAGAACGTGATGTCAGAGTTGACACATATATCAAAACGATCGAGAAAAACTGTAAGTTTGTAATTATGTATCGGCCGTTATAATTGCCGATACCGATAGTATGTGCCTGCCTGTGTGTGTGTGTGTGTTTGTGTGTGTGCGTGTCTGTGTGTATGTGGATGTGTGTGTGTGCATGTGTGTGTTTCTGTCTGTGAGTGTGTGTGTGTTTGTGTGTGTCTGTGCCTGTCGATGTAATTGTGTGTGCATGCATGCGTGTGTGTGTATGTGTGCATGTGTATGTGTGCGTGTGTGTGTTGATGTATGTATGTGTGTTTGTGAGAAAGAGTATGTGTGAGAAAATATCCTCTTCCAGCAACCCTTCGCTCAACACCATCTACAGGCCAATGAGTGTACAGTCACTAAATGTACACATAACATACCCCCCCCATGGAATTCTACGAAACTTGGAATACCCCCAGAGAATGTCAGGTTAATCATACACATAAAATTTGGTGCAGTTATGAACATCTTAACTGAGGATAGGGGCAATTAAAGCAGAATGATAATGAAAAAACAAATCTGAAAAAAAAAAACTTTGACAATCCCTATATGATCCCCATAATTATTTTTTATTCAGTACATTTAGTCTTTTCAGTTTTTTCTGATACCAGAAAAATGAGAAAGAAATGTAACAGACATAGCAAAAATGCTCATTTTGAGAACTATATTTTGCATTTTGTTGTCCAGTGCGTAATGATTAATTAAAATCACACAGTGATTTGATGACAGGATGTGTTGTTTGAAGGCAAGATTTGATATTGCTGCATAACTTACAGTAATATATATGCATGCCTCTCTAGGCCTCAAAGAAACTGGATGTTGTGTATGTCTGGTCTGTCTTGCGGTTTGTAATAGGACACATCACTGCATGTTATTTAAGCAATATAGCACGAGTGAGAGTGGGGTTGGTCATGGATATTCCCACGGGTGTTGTTCGGCCGTAGCCACGAGGCCGGAGGCCGAGTGGCGCAGGCAACAACAGCCGTGGGAATATCCATGACCAATCCCACGATCACGAGTGCTATATTGCTTTTATACAACAATTCTACAACAAACTAAATAATCTGAAAACACCCCATTATTGTTTAAAAATGTTAATTTCGACATCGTTCTTACGCATCAAAAAATAGTTCCCTTTTCAATAGACAGCATCTTGGTTGCTAGGTAACCAACATTCCAGATCCCTCGTTACGGGTCTTGGTGGTCTACATGTCTTGGTGGTCTACATGTCTTCTTGAAAGAAATGTTGAAAGTCGGGCTGAAATCACATTCATATCTAGGTTTGCTGAATGCATGTTACAAGGACAATGGGCCATGTCATGTAAGGGACATGGTACTGCAAAAAAACGGAAACATTGTCTACATTGCAGAACCACTCAACTTTATTAATTTATGGTGAATAAATGTTATATTACTGTGCACAGCCTGACGTGACGATGCTAGCACGTTAGCAGTGGTAAGCTAATTATGCTAACGTTAGTCTCCTCCAAGTGACAATCATATTATACACAATGCTGGCAATGCTAAGAACAATTAGCATCCTCATTTATCTTACTTACATTGAGTTGACTGTGTGGCTTAATCCACAGATGTGGTGAAGCACTGTTTCATTATGGTTTGCTAAGGAGTAACCCATTGCTTGAAATAGTGGAGAGCTGGGATGAGAACATTGTGTCAAATCTTCGCATTGTATCGCGGAGTGATTTATTATTAGCTGTGCAAAGTCTGAGTTGAAATGTCCAGGGATATTCCAACTCATGGAACGTCTCTCGGCCAATCAGAAACAAATAAATAGTTCTATAGAACCCAATTGTTGTATAAATGAAAAGGTTCAATGGACTTCATTGCATTTACAGTATATAGTAAGAAGAAAAATACATATTTTAATCTTTATAGCAAAGGCCTTAATGGGCAAACTTCCCAGTTATATTTGTAGTCTTTTGTCATTTTGCCCTTCTACATACAACACCCAACACTCCTATATTTCATTGAAATAGACCAGTAAACACCTGGACTTGGCAGATTTTGTATTGTTTTCTTCACTAAATAGGCAATACATTACCTTCTAAATGTGCCTTAGATCCATACTTGCAAATAGCAACACAGAACAGACATGGTATCTCCTATGAATAATGAATGATGGCTGATTGAAGAATTGTGCAAATGAGATTCACACATTGACATTACACAATTATTAATTTTGCAAGCAGTATATATTAGCTGTGAATAAATGTTTTCCATTTGTTTCACACAGTTAACCCAATGAACTTTGGAGTCTTTGTATGAGAACTGTGTTAAATGTTTTGAAAAAGGATGTGAAACGTGTTGAACCAATGAAAATGTGTTAAATAATTTGCAAAAGATGACTTCTGCTGTGCTAAACAGATGAAGATCAAGATCAAGTGGATCCCAATTTCATTATGTGCATCTAAGCAATCAAGAGAAACTTTAGTCTTCATGTTGCACTGTAGTTTTAATTTAAAGTTAAATGTAAAACTAACTTTACCACAGTTGAAAAACAGGAGCATGCATGGGATGAAACAGAAAGGCAGTATGGTCCAATCTGAAAGTGTGTGAGTGTGTGTCTGCATATGTTTGTGTGTGTATTTCTGACATGAGTTTGTCTGTCTGTCTTGTCTGATGGTGTCTCTATTTAGGTATTTACAACTATTGAATGACGAATAAACAAACATGCAAAAGGGATTTTAAAAAATCTGAAAACTATCTGGAGTTAGGTCAGATCCAGTACAGATGAGGTAGTGTAGATTTTAGGCTGCATCCACCCGGCACACGTTTAGCCAGTTCCAGCGCCTCAAATCCTGCTGGGAACTGATCTCCGAAGGCCGTGAACGGGTGCCAAAGGCAGCCTGGACGATTCTGAAATACCAAAGATAAGGCTGACAGAAACATTTCACACCTGCAGGAAAACACACACACACACACTTAACATGTCAGCACCTTAGCATTAAAACACCGCATCAGAATCACTGTTGAAAACAGACTCAATGACAACTAGTCAAGGCTGTTAGGGGCTTTAGTCCACTTCAAAACAACCTCTAAAGACTGATGAAGAGACTTGGCAAGGGTGGTGACCCACACCGCCTTCTAGTCTAGAGGACGGAGACTAATTCCTTGTTTTTGGGAGCTCCCTGTCCGCTTTAATCACTCACTGAAGTGAATGAGTGCTTTGACCAGTGAAGCTGCTGACATATAAGCTTTGGGCCACAAATAGCCTGACAAGCCAGACCCACATTATAGGGTCTGGGGACTCACCATTCGCAGTGCTCAGCCCGAGGGGCGGGATAATCGGTTGTCTTTCAAATTCCCTCTGCACGCAATAGGATAGCGCTACAACTCATGAGTCCCTTGCGTTTTCCCACCAGTGGAGCTGGTTGGCTAGTTCAAACTTTTGCCAACTTAAAAAAATGCTTAATTCGTGTCACACTGTTTGGCAACAGCAACATCCACCTTCTTTGTTTTCAAGTAGCAGGGAATTCACGCCAAACCGTTTCAACTCTGCCATCATTCATTATGTTAGGCCCGCCTAACGACTACATGATGTGATTGGCCCTATCGAAGTTTAATTTTTCCAGCTCGCAAGCCAACTGAGAGTTGCTAGACTAGCCAGGGCAGCAAATTAAATTTTCTGCTGCTAGGGTGCGTCTAGATTTCTAGGCTAGGCCACAAAGGCATCACCAGAACTAATACTAACTAAAACTAACAAATACCAAATACAAACAAAATCACAGACCGCAATGCAATAGTGCTCCCAAAGAGAGAGAGGAGAAAAACAGTAACAGCAAAAAAAGTAAAATAGTGGGTAATTCAGGTGTGTATGAATATGCTGGTTGGTTTGACTGTAATCATCATTTATGCAAGTGAACGGTCAGTAGCAGCAAACTTGCTTTCTCTACTGTGGGAATGTGGATGAGAAATGTTAGAATGTGTGTATGTGTGTTTGTAAGTGTTTATCTGTATATGTGAGTATTGGTCTAATTTATATGTTTACATTTTTGGTCAGGAGTCTTCCCCTGGCAAAGTCCGTAGTGCATACACACACACACACACACACACACACACACACACACACAATTCTTTTTAGGAATCTTTTGAAATATATTTTTTTTTATCAATTATATAAAGGAATTGTTCAAACCTACTGTAAAGGCATCTTTGGAGAGGACAAAATGAGAAAAGCACACATACAAAGACATCTTCTTAAAAAAAAGTTGCAGCCATTTGGCAACTGCATCGGTGTGTATCTGTATCTGTGTATCAGTGATAGTATAAAAGGCTACAAATCTTTCCATAAAGACTTGTTATTTTCAGCCATAGATGGAAAAACATGACAAGATAGAGATGTTTGCAACCTTGAATTCTAAAAGGAAAGAAACTGCCGTATGGTTTCAGCCTTGGCATTTATGCTCAGGGAAACCTTGCACTTTCTCATTTCAGCAGCTCTCCCACATAGTCACTCCTTTCTTTTCAGTCATTATATCATTATAACACTCTATCTCTACCTCGTAAAATGAATCTAAACTCACTGTCACAGGCCATATTTATTTATTGTGTTACACTTTCAGTTGACATCTTGAGGGCAACTTGGATATTTTCCTTTGATATCTTGCCATCACACTGTATACAGCACAATAAAAGCGAACAAGGAGCAATTAAATGAATTCTTTTAGTGTCATGCCAAAAGAGGTGCATGTCAAAACAGAATTTCTAAACTGCTTTGATAAAAGGATTGTTGATTATTTTCTCGATTAATGGATTAGTTGTTTGATCGATAAGATGGATAAAGCATAATGGACGACATGGCGTTCGGTTCACAAAAAGAGATGGTAGCTTTAGTGAAGTTCTACAGGGAAGACTCATAGTCACATATTCCGTAACTTGCTAACCAATCACAGTTCAGGAGAAGTAGGCCTACTACTAGCAAGTTAACTCGCCACGTCATCCATTCATTTTTTTCCTAGCCAATTACGGTCGTTTAAGTCTCATTGCCTACACCTCCCATTCATTTAATTAGTCTACTACGAACTAATAGGAAGTGAGCTTCTTAAAAACCTCTGTGTCTAATGGGGCATTCAAGGCACTTCGGAATGACAAGGACCGCCCCCGTGGCTACTTTGTTTTTCCCACAGCAAGTGTTCATGTGCTTTGCCGTCGGAGTGTATGACAAACATGGATGCCACAACAAAGGTTAAAACATACACTCACTAATCCTAAATAAACAACTGTATTTGATTAAAATATAGTGTAAGACGCTTGTGAAAGAAAGATATGCAGCTTTCAAGTGACAAAAACGGCAAATTCCCAAGTTCACATTAAAACTGTTGGACATGAAAGGCCACATGGACTACAAACGAACTACAACGTGTCGACAAAAGTGATGACGAGCCCCTAACTGGGCAACTCTGTTAGCAAAATCTAGCCCCAGTTTCCGACCTCTGACTCACACATTACGTGACGTGAATGACGCAGAATGATGATGTTTTCACTGGGAAAAAGGTTTTCCGAAGCCCATGAATGCACCATAACTCAGCTCCTTGCTACTTTCAGCAAGCCGACTTCGACGTCTCCACCACCACCCCACCGCCACCAGTTGGTCCCCGTTTCAAGCTTATGCCGGGGGGTATGCTCCTCGCCCCTGCCTCGCTCTATCGGCGGGATCCAATATCCCCGCACTTCTTGCCAATCTATGGACAGGGGCCTATGGCAAAGACTGTTTAAATACTCAGCTGTTATGTCTCTCACATAGCCTATAGTGTTTCTGATATCTGTGTTAGCGTATAGTGTTTCTGTGAACCAAACGCCATGTCGTCCATTATGCCTTACATATCCATTCTACCTAACATTAAATGGGCATTTTGATTACTTTCAGTCAGGTTTTCGGGCAAATCACAGCACTGAAACAGCTCTTATTAAGGGTTTAAATGACATACGCCTCAATACAGATGCTGGCAAAACATCAGTCCTAGTGCTACTGGACCTAAGTGCAGCATTTGACACTTTTGATCACAGTATATTACTACACAGATTAGAACACTGGGTTGGATTTACAGTCAGTGGTTAAAGTGGGATTTGACAGGTGGGGGAACCCTCAAATCCAGTGCCGGTGCAACAGGGGAAAATGACTCACCGGGGGACAACATATTGAGTATTGTGGTGTAGCAATACTTTCTTGGTCATTTGGTCTTAGTCACCTCTGTGACTATTTTCACCAGGAACCTATAACTGCACTGGGGCACAAGCCCCCCTAGGGGGGTTCAGGGGCATGCTCCCCCCTTAAGAACATTTTGTATATTTTAACCTTTACATGCATACATTTGGTGTACTTAAAATAAATTCTAGGCTAGATTTGCTCGTTTTTATCTGTGGGTGGAAATATTTGTGCTGTAGCCTAAACTATTTTGCAGTTCAGAATTTTATCCATGTACACACAGGTGGAATAGTTATGATACTGCAAAAAGTTCACAACAACAAAGCATATTTGCGGAGTTTCACAGTTCAGAAATGGTCAGAAATTGTGTACATTTCAGCACTCCATGAAATGATGCAGAAGTGGTCACATGTGTTGTTCAGATAGGTAATCTAAGATAAGCTAGGTATCTTTGTAATGGTTATCTATACATATATTCCTTTTTCATGGCAGTGTGGGCTACCCATTTCTGGGAAAGTATGATATATGTTAATATTTGCATATGTCTTGTATATTATATGTGTATCTAATGTTTTTTGTCCCTTCATATTTTTTGCATTAATGTCACTAGGAAGCATGCCAGTAGAAATATATATTCATATCTGTGTAGGTGGAATTGTCTGGAATCTGTCAATATAAGAACCATGATGGTGGGACTCTATGGTTAAGCAACTTAATGTACTGACATAAATAGTTAACATTTCGGCCCAAACTTGGAGACCATGTAGAAATGTGTTTTTTCAAGCAATTTCAAATCCGGCTTACTTGGGAACCGCTTATTGTGCCTACAAAGGCATGCTTTATTTCCTCATATTCGGTAAGGTCTGCTGTTTATTGTGATATACCATACGGTTTGCCATGTGAGATATTTTACAGACAGTAATGGGTGTGCATAGATATATATACTATGATGGGTGTGCAGAGCTGTGTGCAGAATTCAAATATAATTAAATTCCATGCAAGTTCAATGTTCATTTTCTCGTGAACCATTTATCAGATCAACTTGGCGCTAATATCATTGGAAAGCTTAGATTCCGCTCGCTCACGTAATAGGCTGTGAATGATTTCTGTGAGTATTCCACAAGCAATTTAGTTGCACCTGGATTAGTTTAAGATAACATCATGTTAACATGAAATAAACTCATTCCCACTGTACCTGGTAGACCACTTTATGACCGGTGCCTAGTGGTGGAAAAATACAGATTTTAAGACATGAGAAATTAAATTAGCCATTGCTTATGCAAAAAGTGGTCAATATTGAGCAAGTTAGGTATCAATACAAAATATGTGATATGTTATATCATAATCTAAAGTTCAATTATGTGTTAAGCCATATTATTAAATAGTAAGAATCTTTCAGAGACAAGAGATGAACAGACAGACGAGTCTTTGAAGTGCGTCAAATGCGTCATACCAGAAGTAAGATTCTGGAAGTGCTCATTCCATCACACCAAAGATCCTTGATTACTAACATTTACTGTCTATGGGGAATATAGTAGAACAAACTCTTACTCATTCTACTACTCATTAGTATAAGTTTTTTTTCTTCAATGATTTTGTGAAATGACACTGAAAGACCGGAGTGCATGAAACTTGGTTAGCATGTAGCCCCACAAGCATGACACGGAACCATCGCCCACCGGCCAGACTGGACCCCCAAAAGGAGGGTAGGGCAGACACAGTTTTCTGTGAATATCTCAAGAACCGTAGGGCCTAGGAGGACCACATTTTTTTTGTTTGTTGGTCCTAAAGGGCCATGTCAACCCATCTCATAACCACTCATGATGTATAGCGCCACCTAGTTAAAAATGAAAAAGCTAAAATTAGGTGTTGTAATTGCAGGTATCTCTGGCTGACATGGTCCAAACTGCACGAAATTGGAAGTGTACTGTAGGATCATTATGACACCCTGTGAATGCATGCCAAGTTTTGTGGAGGAAGTTCAGCTTGTTGTACAATTTTGTTGGCATTATAACAGCGATAGCATGGACAGGTAGCTTGTTTACAGTTGATTCCATTGTTGCGAAGCCTGCCTCCAGGCTCAAACGTCGTCCTACTATCGTTGTTATAGTTACCATTCATAAGCATTGATATGGAACGGCGATTAAACTTTTTTTTACCAGATCTACTTTATAGGTGGCCTGTTATTCAGAATTAAAAGCCACCCCGCCAGCCAATCAGAAAAGAGTATTTCTTCTCTCCGGGTGATAAAATAAATGAATTGATGTGTACATTTAGTGACTGTACACCAACTGGCCTGTGTTTTCTGTGAATATCTTCAGAACCGTAGGGCCTAGGATGACCCATTTCTTTTGGTATGTTGGCCTCCAGGGGGCATGTCAACCCATCCCATATCCAATCATTTGATGTATAGCACCACCTAGTTAAAAATGAAAAGGCAAAAACGAGGCATTGTAATCACAGGTATTTTTGTCTGACAGGTTCAAAACTGCACAGCATTTGAAGTGTAGGATCATTATGACACCCTCTGAATGCATGCCAAGTTTCGTGGAATTCCGTTCATGGGGGACCATACAATAAATTAATATATGTGTACATTTAGTAACTGTACACTACACATGCACACACACACACACACACACACACACACATACGCACGCACACATGCACGCACACACACAATAAACGCAAACACACACATAAAGATACATGTACACACATGCAGACACACACACACAAACACACACACACACACACACACACACACACACACACACAAGCACAGACACACACACACACACACGTACGCACACACTCGCACACATGCACACACACACATAAACACACAGGCATGCACACCCACACCATTACCCCTCACACACACTCACAAGGGAAAACTCACACATAGAGAAGCACGTATACACAAAAGCAAACGCACACATTACTCACTCATTTACATACACAAAGTTGCAAGAGTAGGGGACAGATTAGGAGACGAAGACAAATTGACAAGCTTGATTTATTTTTGCGCAGAGAATGTGCAGGACTGAGCGGCGGTCATATTTTGTACCGCTTTGCGGTACATCCAGTTTAGTAAATAATAGATTGCGCCTGACTCCATGCAATCTGCCAGAGACAGCTGGGAGGAGGTTGAAAAGACGACTGGACACACCAGCTGACGTGACTCACGGGAGATGTCTCGGAATTTTGTTTAGGTTTAACTTTCCTTCTGTTCATTAAAATAAGCATGATGACTGATGAAATAAATGACTGTAATGTTGTTTTAATAAACCATTGTTGGCATACATTTAAGCATGCCAGCATTATAGCCCATCAATTCAGTATTAAGTGTTTTCTGTAGGCTATGTGTGTCATCGGTCTACCCTACAGCATAAAACAACAGAATAGGGATGTAACGGTATAATGGTAAACCGCGATAAAAATGTTGACGATAACAATTACCGTTTTCATTTCAATTATCATAATTATCACGGTTGATTACTACGGTGTGGAAACCGTGTGTTTAATCCTTCCCAGCTTCATCCGGGCCTGCTTTTGACAGTAGGCCTGATACAATGAAACAAAACTGGTACCCTACTGATTCTGTTGTGTAATTGATAGATTTAACACTTACCTTGGTCTCACTCATTGGATCCAAATAACAGAAATAGCAAACTCCAAGCCATGTAGGGTAAGTTAAGCTATAAGCACATGGCCAATTAAATATAACCAAGGAAAAAGTGAACATGACACTTTTTGAAACTTTTTCGGCTTGTGTAGGTGCTTTCTGAACATATTGAAGACACTTAAAAATACCGCGATAATACCGAAAACCGTGATTATTTTGAAAATCGTTAAATTTTCATACCATTACATCCCTACAACAGAATATCAAAAAGTTTTCAGTACCACTTATGTTTTGATTTGTTAAAAATTTGAAGGTGCATGCGAAAAATTAACTCACCATTTTTTTAACAATACCATCAAGCTTTATCGTTGTTATGAATGAATCTATTTATTTAATTTATCTGAGGTGCCGGAACATAGTTCTGTTCCGGCCCACTTTAACCCATGGGTATAGTTATCAACTGAATCAAATTTCAAATTCTGACTCAAATTTACTTGCTCTGTCACCAAATGACTATGGTCCTCTTGAATCTCATTGTCAGTGTATTGACCAAATCAACAACTGGATGTCCCAAAATTTTCTTCAGTTGAACACAGATTGTAAAAAGGAAAAAAGACTCTCCTTGACACAAAAGGGTTCAAAACAAAGGATACTGTTAAAAATCTCGGTCACATGAAAGCAATAACTAAATCAGCTTTTTACAGCCTCAACATTGCCAAACTTAGAGGGCTAATGTCAAAACATGATTTAGAAAAAACTCAGCAGGGTTGATTACCAGGGGCGTGCAGAGACCTTTGAAGGGGCAGGGGCTCAAATTTTAAAAAAAAGGGCACATGGAACAACATTTTCAAAAAACGTGTTAACTTTATTTAAAACTTGTCTTTAGTGGGCATCTTTGCACTGCAGAATATAATATCATGTTTTATAGAACAGAATGCATACGAAAGCTAGAAAAGACACACACAATTTGAATGGTGTAAACTGGAACTTAAGTTTTACATTCCATACATTACAACCTAAGCTGGACATTTTTTTTTGCATTTAAATTCTAGCATTATGCTATTTCAATGATGATGGTGGGACAGGCTATTATATGGTTTAGCAATTTGCAAAGTAGTCTAATGTACTGATAAACATTTTATACATTTTCATATTTATTCATTATGTATCAAGAAGAATGGGTGTAAATAGCAGACAGAGCTGTAACACATTTTCCTCATTTCTCTCCTTGGTTTTGAAAATTCAATAGGAGTGCATGTACTGTAGGGCTACTGTAGCCAGGGCACAGACAGATAGGTCTTTTCAGTTTTCATTAGGCTATTGTCTACACAGAGATCATAGGCTATAAGGCTATATCTTATTGATTAAATTCAAAGCTAATTTTAATAGCCTAGAAATCTAGACGCACCCTAGCGGCAGCATATATGTTATTGCCTAGTCTGGCTTGTCAGGCTATAATTTTGATGTTTATCACAGTGAACTACCACCATTAGCAAGCTGGTGTCTTGCAGATTCACGTGCTGTGCGTGTGGCCACAGAGTGAAATGACGCGTAATGTAGCCTACTGTTAGCCTCAATGAGACGTGGTCTGGGAACCAAACGTTCATTTTCTCGTATTTGAAAAAAATGCCCAGATCTGTTTATTGGATGCCACGGATGTCTATCAAATGCGTCTGTGCATAGCTAATCATCGTCTTGCTTTCCCCCCTGTTCTGTGATTGGTTCCCTATCTCAGGCGAAAATTTGCTCCATGGTCTCCAGGCTGCCTTAGCAGCGTGAATCAAATCGCGCGCAAGGCAGCATGGGAACACCCAGGCTAGCCTACTGTAAACAGAGAACAACGTGTGGAGTTGGGTTAGTTAAACAACTACAGTAGCCTATGTCGTCGGCTTATGACGATTTAGAAAAGGTTTGCCTACTCTGTTTTATGAACTAGGTCTACTAACCTAAGCTACTATAACATAGTAACCTAAACCAGAGACTTTCTAATGTGGAGACACAGCACTCAAAAAATACTCCATAGAAATACATGGGGCTAGTTTGTCACGCCAATATGGCCGCTGTCTACACATATCCCACCCCTTCCTCGGCAAAACGTCGACATGTAAATACATTGAGCCAATCATGTGGTGTAATGTGAATACATTGTGCCAATCATATGGTGTGTTGTGAAGACATTGTGCCAATCATGTGTTGTGATCTCGCCGCTGGAGCAAGATTGGTGTCGTGAAGCCTTGCGCACGCGCAGTTCGACCCAAAGACTGTGCCCGATGAGTGCCCATAAAACGTTGGTATATGGCCGCCGAGTGGAGGGACTTGCCTAAAAAGACTTTGCCTAAACAGAATATGTTATGAACGTTCAGCCTTAGATTTTCGAAGCTGCCAGGTTATTGAAATGGATGGACCATGACATGGTTAAAACGGGTTTGATAGCCTACTTCATTAAACATGAAACAACTTTAAACATTTTATTCTCTATCTCTAAGCTGAATACTATTGCATGTTCAGATAGGCTAACTGCCAAGTGATTTTACCGTGCTCCCAAACGTCTCCTGCAGCACTGTGCCTGCGTGCACCTTCTGAGAGTTCACTGAATGTATGACGTCACGGATTGGTGGCCGCAAGGCATTTCAATTAACACAGAACATTTTTATTTTTGTACATTTCTAATTTCACAAACTATTAATGTGACATTTTAGCGAATATTCACGTTGGAACTAGCGGAAGTATTACAATTTTTAAAAAGTAAAAAACGGGTCTTGTCAAAAGGGCACTTGGACATCAAAGGGGTAAAAGGGCAGGTGCTAGAGCCCCTGTAGCCCCCCTTCTTTGCACGTGCCTGTTGATTACTTCAATGGGCTTTTCACAGGCCTTCCTTAAAATACTATCAAACAACTTCAGGTGATACAAAACACAGCAGCTAGGGTTCAACTTTTCACTAAAACTAAAAGAACTGACCACATTACTCCAATTCTTAAGTCTCTGCACTGGCTTCCAGTAAGACACATAATTGACTTTGAATCACTACTGCTTGTTTATAGATCAATAAATGGAGCAGGACCTGAATACCTGTCAGACATGCTTCAGCAGTGCACACCTTCTCAACTTCACAGGTCTGAAGGTTCAGCTCTGGAACCAACTTTCGGATGACATCAAAAAGGCCCCAACTGTAGCCAGTTTTAAATCTAGAGACCAAACTGTTCTCAGATGCCTTCTGGTAACTGCACTGAGTTACACATTTTGAATCTGTCTTTTAATTATTCTACCTTGTGTCTTTTATGTTGTCTTTTTTTATTTTTATTATGATCTTTACTTCTTAAACTATTCTTTGACTATTGCCCTTCTATGCTTTTATTTGCTATTACTGTTTGCTTTTGTTTATGTAAAGCACATTGAATGACCTCTGTGTATGAAATGCACTATATAACTAAACCTGACTTGACTTGACTCTCCCTCTCTCTCTTGCTCTCTCTCTCTCTCTCTCTTTCTCTCTCTTGTATGTGTGTGTTGGTGGTGGGGGAGGGGCACAATAACTGTGATTGTTATTGTGGAGAATGAGACACAATAACATCCACTCCATTTCATGTCTGAATTCAGATAGGCTGCAGGCATGATGTTGTAAGCTATTAATATCCTATTTTATTTAAACGGCAACTGCAGGAAGCACCTGGAAAAGTCTTTTGTAACCTATAATGTTATTGTTGTCTGTAATACAGTGACCAAAAACTGAATATTTATCAGACACAGGAAACAACTAGTTTAGAATTGTCATGTTAATACTGTCCTGGCTGAAGTTCTATTGTAATGCCAGGGCAGACCATTGTGTGTCAGTATCCTCTTAGAAGAGATTACAGATAGACACATGTCTGAGGACAGGTGCAGGGATGATAAAAAGAGATGTTTAAGACTTGATAGTAGAGGTCCAGTGTTAATTTGGTTTGGTGTAGCTATTTTTAGTGGCAGCATACATTGCACTAACAAATATTTACGGGGAAGCCTGGCTGATTCCTCAGGGAGACGAGTTCATCCCAAACAACCCCAAGCACAACACGTACTAGACAAACACTATGGGCAGCCGTGGCCCACTGGTTAGCACTCTGGACTTCGGTTCGAGTTCGAGCCCCTCACTTCACTGGCTGAAGTGCCCTTGAGCAAGGCACCTAACCCCTCACTGCTCCCCGAGCGCCGCCGTTGAAGCAGGCAGCTCACTGCGCCGGGATTAGTGTGTGCTTCACCTCACTGTGTGTTCATTGTGTGCTGTTTGTGTTTCACTAATTCACCGATTGGGTTAAATGCAGAGACCAAATTTCCCTCACGGGATCAAAAAAGTATATATACTTATACTAACACAAACAACGCTGCCAAACACACACACACACACACTTCCTATGGAGTTTTTACGTTTAGGCATTTCACAGTGTTGTCAGCCTATAAGTAGTCATTGTGTAAGACCAGAGTAATGGCATGACAAGTTTGCCTTGATCAGGCCTGGAGACATGTTTTGTGATGACTGTGACTGATGACTGTGCAATGACTGATGTTGATTCACCATAAACTGCTAACCTTCACGCTGTCGATGCAATGCCTTTACTTTTCACATATCGGTAAACATAAATTGTGCATTCAATCAACACTAAATAAGTATCTATTTTGTCTTTTTCAACAAGAACACTGAAAGGATTGAAAACACATATCAATTTATATATCTTTATGGTATTTGGCAGTCGCTTTTGGTTGATGGATCACAGATTTGGTTGAGCAGTGGTAGCGTTGACCATTGGTTGATCAGTGATTTCATAGTTGTATATATATATATATATATATCTATGGGTGATTTTAAAAAACTTTAAACATAAAAAAAATTTGTCTTTGATTCAAGATCAACTGGACTTGACACTTGCACTGGACATTTCACACCATTTGCCATCTTGACTACTACTATCACAAACCTCTTTTTCAACATTTGTTAGAGATACTGTTTGTTGATTTTGCAATCATCATTTTTTTTAAGAGCACAACTGTAATATTCAATTAGAGACAACACTCAGCTACTGAAATTCCCATACAATAACCGTGAGTACATTGTGCAGTACCTGCATAATGCGTGCTAATTTCAGTTGGAAAATTGCCATGAGATGGAAAATGGTAGTGTATCTCTTTTCAGTAGAATGAGTGCTTTCATTAAGGGTATGTCAATGGCGGGCAATCTCTGCCTGGAGCAGATGGGATCTAGTTACCTGGCAACAGGTTCAGTATGTGAGCTTCTTGAGTCCTAGCTGTAATCTCCCTTTAATCAGGATATTGTGCTGTCTTAAAAAGTGATCTGGTCAACAAACTCCCACATCTGCCTGGCACAACATGATTTCCTATTTGACAAGGATGGACGAACCAAGCAATTTCTAACTGCATTGAAAGCATGGGGTGGTGATAGTGTTGTGGTTAAGGAGCTGGGCTAGCATGCAGTAGCCTGAAAGTTGTGGGTTCAATTTCTGAGCAAGGCACTTCTCCCCAAGTTGCTCTGGGGACAATGTAATCCCTAGTAATATAGTTGACTTAAGTCACTTTGCACAACAGTGTCTCCTAAATGAGGCAGCTGTGGCCTACTACACTTAACACTTCGGACTTGTAACCGGAGGGTTGCTGGTTCGAACCCTGACCAGTAGGCACGGGTGAAGTGCCCTTGAGCAAGGCACCTAAGCCCTCACTGCTCCCCGAGCACCGCTGTTGTTGCAGGCAGCTCACTGTGCTGGGATTAGTGTGTGCTTCACCTCACTGTGTGTTCACTGTGTGCTGATTGTGTTTCACTAATTCACAGATTGGGATAAATGCAGAGACCAAATTTCCCTCACGGTATCAAAAGAGTATATATACTTATACTTAAATGAATAAGTATAAATGTAAATGCATTCCACCGTCAAAAGCAGAGCTGCTCACTTACTCCATGTCAGGGGAACACAACAGGACTTAGGTCTCCATAAACGCCTTATAAATGTCAGGAGAAGTCCCCCATACCCCTCTGGGATATGTTGTGTTTGTAACTCTGGCTTCACAGAAAGAAATCTCCCCAGGCACTTGCGGCGACCAAAGTTTCATGCTTAAGTCTCCAGTCCAGGGCAGAAGATTTAAGTCCAGGGCAGATCAGATTTAAAAGTCAATGGGGGCTGAGGGAAGGTTTTTTGCCTGATGTTGGGTATCCAAATGATAACATGCACGTAGAATTATCAAGAACCACATTGGCAAATATTCAAATATTCAATTGAAGACACCTGGTCCCCATGTTTGACATTTCTAAATTCCACAAAAACATAACTACAAGCCGTGTACATTACCAAACACATAGCTCCCTCTTCCGTTATGTAAAGTTTATTTATTTTCTTTTTCTTTTCCCTTTTGCTTCTGCCTCTGCAGCTATCACTTTACACATAGGCACACACTCTCCACACTCATGCATAACATGTTTCCAAACCCCTCTCCCCTCAAACACCCTAACCGTGACCAACTAATGTGAATCTCAGATCATTCTACTCAATCACTAATAATACGTCCTTGTGTTTGTCTACTGCCTTGTCCCTCTGCTGTCTGTCTGTCACTCCTTGTCGTGTCTTATATGTTATGTGTTACACTCACTGATTAGCTATAATCTCCCCTTCCCTTATGTACCCAGGGCCTCACTAAACTGGGTGAACGGTTACGGTAGGACAAAGTAATGCACTGTATATAAATCTAAGTCTGTATTGTAACATATTGTGTATGCTATAAAATACATATGTTGATTTATTAAAAATAAAGTTGTCTTCTGAAGAGGTTGGGGTGGTGGCGGGCCAAAAAAAACAACAACAAAAAACACATTGGCAGTAAGAACACAGATGTGATAAAAGTGCTGAGATAGTGCTACACTGTGTATTTTCCAAGATTATGCACAGAATACCGATGATATGGCTATTATGACAATAAGTCAATAGGGTCAACCTAGGTCATACAAATGTAAAGGAACAGGATATGTGGATTCACATGCATGCATACAAATGAACATTTGCCCATAAAATAGAAAAGGAACAACATGTGACAAAAATATTAATGGACTGACATAAAACTAAAAGAAGAATGGGAAATCAAACCATATATTTGCTCGGTGTAGCACAGCCCTGTGGCAGATGTCATCAAAGTTACTCAGCAGTGTGTGATTTAGGGTCTGTGTGAGAGAGGGGAGAAAAAGGAAATGCAATCAAGAAGACTGCTAAACCTCCAAAAAGATGCCAAGTAATTCTGTTTAGTCACTGATATTGTATGAACCATGATTTTCTAGTAGGACAATAGGTCTCTCTCTCTCTCTCACTATATACAAGGCCTACATGTGTGTGACCACCGCGCTAGTTAAGTTTATGTCCAATATAGGCCTATTAACATCTGTAATATCCAATTACAATGAATGATTATACTTTTCAAAATGGTTTCAAGATTTATTAAAATGTCAAGTGCTTCGACAGCCTGTCCATAATTGTTCACATTTTACCAGCTGTATGAAGATATGCCTTAGAGATTCTATGAATAAGACATTTTAAGAATGACGTAAAATCATGTTGATTTCATATTTGCAAGGTGGTCCCCACTGGCGTCTTCAGAAAATATATTTTAGTTATTTAGATCGACTTACGGGCGTAAATCCAAATAATGTAATATTTAGTTAAAGGGGCAGAACGCCAAGCTCTTGGTTTGACGGTGACAACGCTCAAGGACACCAGATTGAGACTGAACTTTTATCGCACTAACCAGTTGTAGCCTACACTGAACCAGATCTGTACACTGAACAGTAAATGCGGAAACTGAAACACCACGGAAGTTGTTTAATTATTGAAAACGATAGGATCATGGATCAAGTTGTGTGGAGACTTGTTGTGACGATTCTGCAATAACAATAACACTGAAAGGGAATCGGGATAGCCTGCACACTTCAGTCCGGGGGCAGGGAAGGGAAACACTTCAGTCCGCTCCTGATGGGAAGGAGCAACAAGCGGCATCGAACAGAGCAAACCGGTGGCCTGCATGTATTGTAGCCAAAGAGTTCAATTCTGACGGTGAAAATAGACCTATGTGGAACATGAAATACTAACTTTGTTCACGTTTTCACTAGAGGAAAATATTTGACCGACTTATGTGGTTCATTGTTTGTTTATCTAACACAATGTTAGCCAATCTTTGAGTCAACATTGATTCGCGTTTGGCTAAGCTGACACATGGAAATCTTGCCGACTGCTAATGAGTGACGTTTCTCTGGGACCTTTCAGAAATATGGCCTATATCTAAGCCAGCGAACGCTGCTTTGGACTATGGAGATACCAGTTGGATTAGGAGAAGTTTGTAACTCCCCTAACACAATTTTTCGCGAATCTTATCCAAATCTTTTTCACAGCGTGCGAGTTGCGCGAACTAACACTGTCGTCTCCGAAACATTGGATTTATCAAGTTCAAAGTGCAGTTTCTTGCACCAAATACAGTCGCGAGAAATGCGCCAAACTAGCAGGCAGTCTCCCTGGGAAGACGCATGCTCAGGGACTGCATATCTTTCTAAATATGAAGTTACTGCGAACCTGCGAAATGCACAAACAACTGTCGACGTTGGGGTAAGTCGTGTTGATGTTGCTAAAAACTCCACAAACACGGAACAGAAGTTGTCGGTTACCGCTGATGAAACCGAGCGCGCCAGTGAGAGGGAGTTTTCTGCCGGTCACTCGAATTCGCATTCACTTAGCACAGACCTCAACTGCTGTAGACCAGCCTCGGTTCGTCACACACCCAAGTTAAGTCCTAACGGTGACGCATGTGTGGGAAACAGTTCTCCTGGTTCTACCAACACGACCATCTCAGAAACGGCAAGGGAGCTGTGCAACGCTGTCTCTGTCTCATTGGGGCTGGCCATGGATTCGAGCGAGGTGAGTGATCTGGAAAACTATGCACCGCCACTCGCGTCTGAACAAAGTGAAGGAAACTCACTCGAGGTGTCATTACTGGACAGTAGGACTAGAGGTGGACCCGTAGCTGGCGCGCCAACGACAGAGTACAGCAATTCTTCGAGAGACGATTCAATTATCAGTATGTTCAAAACTAGGCCTACAAATGTGAACTATTTGAGAGGGGGAGTGGAAACCTTGCAGGACCTCACACCCTCACGCGCGGGCCGGTCAGAGGATGAGTTTGGACTGAGCACCTGCGCTGACTTTGCTAAAGATGCAACCGTGATCATGGATCATTGTAGGTATCAGTTTGACCAGATGTTGCCGAGCAACTTGACAAACTTTAGTTCCGCTGAACCAATGCCCGCGCGATCGACCATCAGCCCGCCCTATATGATCTACAAGTCTTCGGTCCACAGCACTGATGTTGCAGAGACAGCGGAAGAAAAACATCACTCAAATCATTGCAACAAGAAGATCAAGACCGAAACGATGACCTCAGAAGTTTGGGGGTACCCGTACCGATATGCCGAGAACCGTAATGCGCCGTATGGACACTATCGACAGACCATGCACCCATATTGTTCTGGCTCACAGCCCGCATTCATATCTAAGTCATATGACTATGGTGGACTGATGGCTCGAGAGAGGGCGACTTCAGAACAGTGGTACGCCAGTGGGATGCTGTCCCGTATGTCTTATCCAACATCTGGATGCGTAAAAAATGATGTTGGGCAGTGGCTGGACATGTCAACGTATTCTGACGGCAGGTAACATAGCTTTTACCACTTTCTCATTTTGAATGAAGATGAGGACCTTACATATTTTATAGCTTGTTAACAAAAGTTTAATTCAGTGAAATGTGATGTAGACAGACTCCATTGAGTGACCCTTCAATCAAAGAGACAGCTCAGGGGTGCAGTTAGTAGCACACAGCACAGTAATGGATAATCAGTCAAGCTTGGTCTGACAGTTTGTATGTCAGTCACACAGTAGACCACCTGTTTAAGCTCTTAAATTGTAACTCAACCGTATTAAATAAATACCAGAGTTTTTGAAAATAAAAAGCATTTAGAGCTTTTAACAGTTATTGAGTTTAGTGGCTCCAGGGCTGAAATATGTAAATAAATGCATGATGGATATCTGAAATAAAGTCACAAGATACCAGAGGTGTACAGCAACACTGGAAAACACTTTTAGCATGACATCATTATGGTAGGCACAAAATATATATTTATATTTTTTATTTCTGACAACAAAATCCAGTTGTTGCATAGTTAATGATGACATGTGAAAATGCTGAAGAGAAGTTCAGCATAATAGACATTTCCCACCAAAACAGTTTAATCAGAATCCGATTTTGCAAATGCTCAGAGCAAACACTAAAGTTACAAGCAAAACAAAGTTGATTTCATATTGATCTCACATTTAACCAGTTAGGATAATTTGAAGTGAATGTTTTCTATTCAAATATATTATTGATTCATGGGCAGTCTTTGGAGATTGTTGCATCAGTGTTCCATTTTTGCTAGATTCATTGAAACTTCACAAGTACTTTTGTTTTACCCTATATTGTTTTTACTTTTAAAGCAGTTGCACCAATACACAGGTGGACAGAAGTATCATTTTAAATGGAATTTTTAAATGCATTTTTTCAAACTTCTTTGTTCCTGAACACAGCACATAGCACAATGTGGTTGGACTGTTATGACCTGTGATCTTTTGACTGCGTTTTGAGCAAGGATGAAATTGTATGCAACATGTGTTTTAATTTTGGACGTTGGAACTTTTTGGTTGAAAAGAAAGGGTAGCTAAAATGGTGAATTGATACCAGATATTTTGATCATTCATAGTGTCAGAGATGTTGCAGATCATTAGCCAGCATATTAATATGAATTGACACTGTGTGCTTATTTAATTCTTTTGAAATGAATGAATCTCCTGGTGACTAAATCGATGTTGATCATTGTAGTTGTAGGAATAGTGTACCACATAGGCTAGATTACAGGAAAGCTGTGTTAGTGGGACATCAAGTTTTGTACATTTGCACATTTGTTTCTACGATGATGCAACTCCCATTGTTAGCTTACACTACAGACCTATTGGCTGGTCCTTCTATTGTGCTGTACTGTGGTCATGAATAGGGTCACAGCAGGAGAGTCCTGTCGCTGTTGGGAGGCTGCTTCCCTGGTGACCCTCCCATTCTCTTTTACTCCTCATTGTTGTTCTCATTACAGTATAACAGAGCTGTGGGATGTGTGTGTGCATGCACATGTATTCACGACTGAGTAAGGAAGAGGGAGAGACATTGTGGACGCTTCAGCCATCTCTAGTTGAAACAGTGATGTAGGGATCACAAAACCTAAATAGTTTACACTCCTTTTTGTTACCTGCAGTAGAAGGGGGAGTGTAAATCTTTGCTTTACTGTTGATATTTTACCAGAGCATTTGACACATGCACTTTGTTACAGTTGAATATTGTGTGCTTAAGTGTGTGCATGGGCATGCATCATGGGCATGTGCTTGTGGAAGATGGATAGGTGAATAATGACAGTGGATCTGTCATCAAACCATTTTTGGTCTGGAGATATCCTCCTGCCTAGACAGTTTTTAAAAATTGTTTCTGATAGTTGTCGTTTGGCTAGGCTTGGCCTGATTTGAGAATTCTACCCTATGAAATGGCTGTATATCCTACATACTATGCATCACTGTTATTCCACTACTCCAAACCCACAGCAGACATTTACACACGCACACGCACACACACACACACACACACACACACACACACACACACACACACACACACACACAAACAGCACACACACACACACACATAAATTATGTGGATATCGGATCTGGATAAGCATCAGGTTATTTTCACCTTATTTATTCATTCCAATGTCAGGAAACTGGCCAGGTCATGGTAACCTTCTTAGGGTCTGCGTACGGTTCAAACAGCAGTGTCTACAATTAGTCAGGAACTGGCAGAAGAGCAGCCAGAGAGTGGAAGGAGGTGATGCAGCGTCCTTCTCCTGTTCTCCTGTATTGTACTGACTATTTGCTACGAATGTGTGGTCAACACAGCATGGCCCCTCTTTAAGCATTAAAGGATTTGCAAGTTGACATTGCCCAAGAGTGTTTTTACTGCTTTAATTTTTTTTCGTTCAAAGATCCCAAGCTTGTTGCCAGTATCTTGTTTCCTCTATAATGCCGCCAGTTGGGCAAACAGAAGTGCTACATTTTTATAAAGTCAGAGCTGTTCCTCTGCTCAAACTTTTCTTTCAATGCTTCCAGCTTTCTAGGCTTATATTATATTGAGTGGTGAGAGACAGAACATTGGAAGGAGGGAGATTCACACACAAACCTGCCCAGGAAATAGAAACATCAGTTTGAATTACAAAAAGTTACCTTAGATTTAGTCAGTTTCCACTCTCTGGACATAGGATACCGTATATATCAAATTTTGTCTCAGTCAGGGGTGAATCTAAAGTATTGTTAATGTCCTTGGTGTTACACCAGATGGTCCATGGCAGGGCAGTTTTATCAGACTGGCTGGATGGATAAGGGTCACTGCTCAAAGGCCCAACCCCCCCATTGCTGTTTTTTTTTTTTTTTTAATCGGAAGACATGTAACTTAACCACACTATTACCCCACCACCATGCATAGACACTCGCATTGTGCTTGACAAGGAAAAATGTTTTGAATGAATATGTTTTTAATTGGTTATTACTTGTTTTTTTGTGGGTCTTAATGTTCTAGCGGGTCCTCACTAATGGTCAGTTAGCGAGACTTGGTAGTAAGGGAACATTCTTTACTCATTAAAATGACCTCCACTGCAAATTATGTCCTAAATACCTAAGGGATTGTCAGGGACTAAGTGGGATTCAAATTGAGCTGTCAACTCATCTTGACACCTCTCTCTCTCTCTCTCTCTCTGTCTCTCTCTCTCACTCTCATACACACATGCACACACACACACACACACACACACACACACACACACACACACACATATACACATGCAAAGTTTATATTTAATGTTAATGATCTGGATAAGCATCAGGTTAAGCACACACACACACACACAAACACACATGCAAAGTTTGTATTTAATGTTAACCCTACAGTAAATGTAAAAGTATAAGTGGCATTTCAAATAAAAAATAAGTCGGCATTTAAAAAGCCCAACTTTGCTCCCACTCATTCCAAATATCTTTCCCTCTCAAGTTCAGTTAAAGAAGCACTCCAGCAGTTATTACAGTATTACAGCCCTGAATCTTTCTGTTCCGTTTTTTGTATGGAAAAAATACCCTCATGGCCTTATAATGGTTTAAAGCAGTGTTTCTCAAACTTTTTCAGATGAAGGACCACTTAACCAATAAAAAAGTAACGCACGGACCACCTAGTTAAAAAAAAAAAAAAGATTAGACCTACTTCAACAGTAGGCTATATTAGCCTATACACAATAGGCCTACTCACTGAACCACCTTGCTTATTGTCTTTGCACTTTGCTTATTGTGTCAGAGGATTCATATGATTTAAACTGGCATAGGCCTATCTTACATAGACAGTGTTGCAGAACTGTTTGGATTTAGCCTACATACAAGTTGGTTCAATATTGCAAACAACTCATCTATTCTATATTATATTTTACCATGTCTGCTCACGGACCACTTAGGATAGCTTGCGGACCACCAGTGGTCCCTGGACCACCCTTTGAGAAACACTGGTTTAAAGGAACACACCAACATTTTGAGTTCCAACCATGAACTGTGCTAGGCCAATGGGGGGTGCATCAGACTGACTTACTACACGCACGGCTAGGCTAGGCTAATGGGGGGGTGCATCAGACTGACTACACGCACGGCTAGGCTAATGGGGGGTGCATCATACTGACTTACTACATGCATGGCTAGGCTAGGCTAGGCTAATGGGGGGTGCATCAGACTGACTTACTACATGCATGGCTAGGCTAGGCTAATGGGGGGTGCATCAGACTGACTTACTACATGCATGGCTAGGCTAGGCTAATGGGGGGTGCATCAGACTGACTTACTACACGCACAGAGACAAGAAGGGTATGTACAGTGTTGTATAAAGTACTAGAAAGCAATACTTGAGTAAAAGTACAAGTATCGTACTAGAAAAAGACTTTGGTAGAAGTGAAAGTTACCTTTTAGAATATTACTTAAGTAAAAGTCTTAAAGTATCTGATATATACTGTACTTAAGTATTTATCAAAAGTAATTTTCTGATATTTAATGTACTTACCGGTAAGTATTTGAAGTAAAAGTAAAAAGCAATCGGTTTTATTTTTAACTTTTATTGTGAACTTTATTTTGGCTTTCTTATAGTAAAGCATAAAGCATATTTATATATATTCCCATATCTTCTTAATCTCACTCATCAAACCAAAATCACATTCTTTTCTAGGACTTTTCAGGCACAATTCTCTTAAGTTCAAAGAACAAGCAGCATATTTTTAGAGCTGACATCAAAGAAAAAAACAAACAGAAATTTCACTTTTGTATGAACTTCAGGTAAAAATGAAAAATAAATAACTAATTTCTTTAAATTGGTTGGTAGGGAGACCATTTTGGCCATGTGGTATGAGCATTTCTAGGGCTTACTCCCCAGGTCACCATCTCACTCTCACACACACACACACACAGGCCACCTATGTCCAGCAGCTACTAATA
The DNA here is from genome assembly GCF_018492685.1 of Alosa sapidissima. Classification (NCBI taxonomy): domain Eukaryota; kingdom Metazoa; phylum Chordata; class Actinopteri; order Clupeiformes; family Clupeidae; genus Alosa; species Alosa sapidissima. The sequence goes on along the minus strand of NC_055961.1, from coordinate 15,736,932 downwards.
TAGCTACTAATATGCCAGTCATTAGTTGAAACTGAAAAGTTGTCTGGTCATCTTGAAAAGAAGCTGGTTTTCAAAGTTGCCAGAATTCAGTGCCCGGGAGTCTTCTGGTGTGATAAAGGAGAATTCCGGTGTGATATTGACCTAAAGTGTATTGAAACATGATACCGAGTGTGAACGTATGTCTCATAGCCCATCTCGGCTTGTCCCCTGCACTCCAAAATCTGGCGCTAGTTAGCCGATGCTACCAACAGCTTTTCCAATAGTGGTGCTTCGGCATCGGGCTAGCCATGCAAATAAATTACTGTTTTACACCCATTTACGAGTAAGAATGAACAGGTATGATAAGGGATCAGATTCCAAAAATAATTCAGTGAAAATGCATGGATTCCAGTTTCTTCCAGTAGCAGCAACTGGAATCCATGCATTTCCACTGAATTATTTTTGGAATCTGATCCCTTATCATACCTGTTCATTCTTACTAGTTGCTCGACTTATCGTGACTAAATTCAAGATGGCTGCAAACGCTAAACTTCGTGAAGATACTGTCTGTATAAATCGTCTTGTAAGTAAACTACCAGTGCTTTTTCAAAGTTCTCAATGTCTCGTTTTAAATGTCAGGGCCCTCGGAAGTCTACCAATGAAGTGTGGAGATACATTGAGCCTCGTAAATGGGTGTAAAACAGTGATTTATTTGCATGGCTAGCCCGATGCCGAAGCACCACTATTGAAAAAGCTGTTGGTAGCATCGGCTAACTAGCGCCAGATTTTGGAGTGCAGGGGACAAGCCGAGATGGGCTATGAGACATACGTTCACACTCGGTATCATGTTTCAATACACTTTAGGTCAATATCACACCGGAATTCTCCTTTAAGTCCTGCGATGCTAAATAGCCTTTCACAGGCCGCTGAGGCAGGTAGCGGGGTGTTCAGCTTCACAGAAGCTGCCAATGTACAGAAACATTTCTTGCAAATACGGCCACCGGTGTATGACGTTATCTTCACCACTACCCTGTTCACCACTATCATCGGGGTGGTCGTCTATGATAATGGAAGGTCCTCCAGTAGATGGTCGTGCTCATGGCGGTTTCAGTTGTGCGTCCTCCTCCTTTAGCAACAAACACGCGCGGAAATAGAGTGCGGAGCGTGCGTATAATGCAATCTAGGAGCAGATTCGCCAAACCTCCCTTTTTGCAGTCGCACACATTTCTTCTAATTTTAGGTTTTAGTAACGAGTAACGAAGATGCTTAGTGGAAATATAACGGAGTAAAAGTATACATTTTATCTAGGAAATGTAGTGGAGTAAAAGTGAAAGTTGCCATTTAAATTGAAATAGCGAAGTAAAGTACACATAAGTGAAATTTCTACTTAAGTACAGTAACAAAGTATTTGTACTCCATTACATTACAACACTGGGTATGTATCATGTTATCTAACTCTGGGAGAGATGGTGAATGAGCTAATTTTCCAAAATGTTGATGTGTTCTTTAAACGTAACTCCTCCTTCCTCCTCATTTTGGAAATTGGGATCTACCTGGCCCCACCCCACCTGCTATTTGCTGCTGCAGCTGATATATTAGCTAGCTTACGTACATCTTTATGAAGAATTGTCCCACCATCAGGTAGGCTACTCAGGGTTGATTCTGTGATTGACTCTACTCTCATGACGCACATGACAGATGCCTGGATTATCTCTGTCTTATATGGACAGGTAAACATTTTAAAAAGTGATTTGCACTGGAGGGCGTCTTTAAACTTTGATCACTCGAAAAAATACACATAATTATATTGATAAAGTATTGATGGTAATACACAGGACTGAGCAAGACAAAATTAAACTGCTACTGCATGGTATGGTCATCATCATCTTATTTATTATTCCTCCCTCACTCCCTACCTCCACTGTCAGTGTGCTACCATGTACAGCAGGCTCCATGTGTGAGAAAGAGAGAAGGCTGTTTGTATTCTGTGGTTTGATGCTGAAGCAGTCAGAAGTTAATTTCCGTCCTGACACATCATGCTTATCATACAGTATCTCCAACATTCATGTTCATTAAATTAGATTAGGTTTTTGATATCTACTGAGACTGCCTTTTTTTTTAATGAACAACATTGGTGAGAGAAAGACCTCTTCCTGAGAGGCGCTTAATAAATCCGGTCCAAAGTGATTAGGCTACTCCCCAGACTTCATTATTATCTAATTGGAGAAAGTGCATCTAATCAGAGCAGAGAACAGCAACAAACAACGTATACCCCAACTAAATAAATAAAGTGTTAATGAGTTAATGAACTGAGTCCATGGCACAGGAAGATGAGTGTGTGTGTGTGTGTGTGAAAGAGAGAGAGAGAGAGAGGAACAGACATGTTTACCACTTCTTTATTATACCACTATCTAACCTTGTTACATGATTACACCAATATAACACCTCCATTAACAATATGAATCAACAAAGGTTACACAATCACATTCAAAGAAAAAAAAATATCCATCATGTCACACCATTAAAATTTAAGAATGATTTTATACATCATCTCCAAAATCACACACTTACCCACCCTTCAGTCAAGTTATGATACCCATATTCATTTTTAATGCAACTCCCAAACATCCCCTTGAGTTCTAAGGATAAGGATCTATCGAGCCAGCCCCCACCTTTCTTTTCCTGTGGGTCTGCCATATGGGAGAAAGAGAGAGAGAGAGAGATTATCTATGTTTGTCAGGACCTTTGTCTACATCCGTGACACTTGACCAGTATCTGAAAAGCTCTCGGATGAGAATAAAGAAAATATACTGATGGCTAGGCAGTGACCGCTTCTCTGCCCATGCAAGTGACAGATGAAGTAGGTGAGACAGAGAGATACACTGAAGTCTTAACCCAGACAGATGACGCTGAAGGAAAATTCTGGAATTGTCAGTGAGGTAAAGAAATGGTAAGAGTTTGTTATGCTTTGTAAAGTTTAGACCTTATCTTTTCTGTATCCTTGAGTTTTAAAGTTGCACGTCCTTGATTAATAGTTATGTCTGCACAAAGTGTCTCTCCCTTCGCTGCATCATACACACGTACACACACACACACACACACACACTTTTTCTCTGACCTTGATTTCTCACTGGCACAAACACACGTTGATGGTCTTACCCCCATAAACCCTTGCTCATGTCTGCTGATGTTTCATTTTCTTGTTCCTCAGCTTTCTTTCCGAATCTGTCCATGTGTAATAAGAAGCAGTTGTATAGGCCCTCCAATTCATACAAATGTTATATTCTGTGTGAAACCTCAAACAGGAAGTTAATTAACCACTAAGGACTGATTTTGATGTTCAATGTTGACCATCCCAAAATTAATACCAAAACCAATCCCAAATATAATATAATTTGTCCATGCGGTGTGTGTGTGTGCGCGCCTGTTTCTGTTAGAGTGTGAGTGTTGCTGTATGTGGCAGCCGTGGCCTACTGGTTAGCGATTCGGACTTGTAACCGGAGGGTTGCCGGTTTGAACCCCGACCAGTAGGAACGGCTGAAGTGCCCTTGAGCAAGGCACCTAACCTCTCACTTCTCCCCGAGCGGCAGCTCACTGCGTGGGGATTCACCTCACTGTGTATTCACTGTGTGCTTTCACTAGTTCACGGATTGGGATAAATGCAGAAACCAAATTTCCCTCACGGGATCAAAAGAGTATACTTATACTATACTTATGTATGTAGCCTACATCTGTGTTTGTAAGAGTGTGAGTGTTACTGTGTGTGTGTGTTTGTGTGTGTGTGTGCGCGCGTGTGTGCGTCTGTTGGTGTGTTTGTTTGCTTGTTTGTTTGTATAGGGTGGTCATCAGTCTGTAGCTCAGTTTCACAGAGTGTATTTTTAGGAGAGGAACATTTCCAAGAGATATACAGTACCTTACATAATGTGTGGATGTACTCCAGTACTGTCAAATAGGACTGTGAAATAGTGAAGAGCTGAGACGTGACATTCTGATTATTAGATAATTATTATCTAGATTAGAAGATTTTCAATTTACTTATAAGCTTCCAACATACCCCAATCTTTAATTCTCACATACTGAAAAACACAAATCTTCCCTCCCTTACAAGGTGTCATTTGAAATGAAAGAACAATGGACAGATGCATGAATGATGAAACCATTTAAGGCTCTGTTGTTTTAGAAGAGGCTGAAGGTGTCAGACATGAAGATCTATGCTGCCTTCACAGTCACTAAGATTTGTCTTATCTTCAATCAGATAATGTACTAATCCCATTCAGCTCCCAATGAGCATCTCTTTGATTTCCAAGAACCCTTGGCCCATAGCTATCATAGTCATATTTACCAGAATATGACACAATGGATTAGGAGGGACTAAATGGCATCTTATACACACATGCAGTAGCAAATTCACACAGCAACAAACAGACTCATCAGCACAGACTTGCACAAATATTTTGGGATAGATGTGTTTGTATTAGCTTGAACTATGAACATACTGAATTGAGAAACTGTAATGAGATCATCTCTTATCAGAAGCAATGTTGATTTAAGAGGTTACAGTGACATTAGTTGGATATGCAGTCCAAGAACATTAGACTACTACAAAGTACATTTATTGCATCACACAAACCAGTGGCATAACATAGCTGTGCTGGGCCCTGGTACGAGCATTTTCATTGGGGCCCCCCCTCCAACACCACCCCCCACCCCGCGACACAAACACACACACACCCTCACCCAAAATTGTGTTTGTGATGGAGATTCTCCAACATGTGATCAGACAGAGCCATGGAAAGTGGCTGCCTGACTAATCATTGCTACCACCTCTGGATTCCCCCAACTTCCGAAACCAAAACGCAGATAACATATAGCCATAGAACAATTCAATAGCCATCAAAAAAGCATCAAGGAAAACACTCAACAACTCATACGCAGTGGCGCCTAGGCCTACACAATATATACAACTGCTTAATTTAGCCTATAACAGTGTGGCGCAGCGGTCAGATAGCCTTCCACAAACAGGTCACAGAAAGTGCACCTCACATATGCCTACTCCATTAAAAAAAGCAACCTGTAACTCACCCATTAGAAGTTCACTCTGCGGGCCTTCTGTTCATCAAAGTCATTGATGAATATCGTTGAAACCCAACTGCCTGGCTCTGCTGTTCTCAATGGAGAGTATGGCCAATCCACTCAATCGTTCTTGTACTCCTTAGGTAGGACTTAGGCTGCACCGGCAGTAGTTACGCTACTGACACAAACTAAGCTTCATAACGTAACAATTTCTGCTGTATTAAGTCATTTGTTTTCTTTCTAGTAACCGGATATCATTGGATTATCTTCATCTTTGCTACTCGTGTGTGTGTGTTTGAGTGTCTGTGTGTTTCTCTCTCTCTTTCTCTCTCTCTCTCTGACTTTGTGTGTGTGTGTGTGTGTGTGTGTGTGTGTGTGTGTAGGTTTGATGGAGGGCGTGAGCACATGTTTCCCATGGAGTTTTTTTTCCCGCCTCACCGCACCTGCCTCATCTGCTCAGACGAGGCGTCAGGCTGCCATTATGGAGCTCTCACCTGTGGCAGCTGCAAGGTGTTCTTCAAGAGGGCAGCAGAAGGTAAAACTCACACACACCTCTCTCTCTCTCTCACACACACACACACACACACACACACACTGGTAGATTAAACATTGCATTTGCAGTGACGTAGTAGATGACAAAGTAACAGCTGACCTGTGATCTCTTGGGTTTACGTGCCTGTCATAGTCAGTATCTGATTCATGCAAAGGGACTTTAATCCCCCATAAATGTGAGCTGATCAAAACAAACACTGGAGGTAAACTCATCAAGTAGTTCCTATTGTTCTGGAAGCAGTTACGCTACCAGGGGTGATGCTTTGTCATCTTGTTAACCTCCAAAGTGAAATAAAGCCTAAATCAACATGAGTGGAACTAACCGGAGTCTCAGAGTAACAGACTAATATATATATATTTATTTATTTTGTCGTGACTTCCTAAAGTTGCTATGGTGACATGTTTCTGTGAGTTCAGCTAGGTGGGGAAAAGGGAAAGTGCTGTGGAAGAGAGGAGCATGGCAAGGTGGAATAGGAAACTGAGACCTCAGACTAACCTTAGCGCAGTCTTTCATTATTGTGCAAACTGTGTTATTCCTGACAATGATTAGATCCTGCTGATGCTAAGTCAAAGATTAGAGCAACATTATGTAATCATTTGCCTCTTTCCGAGGAATGTGTTTTAACAGCAACATATGAGTTATGTTTTTTTGTTTTTTTTTTTTATTTTGTGTTCTAATTCATTTGGATGGTTTCTATCTAAAATTTGCTCTGGTCGGAGCACATAAAGCACTGTAAATTGCTACATGATTCTAATGGAATTCTATCCCACAATACGACACTTCACACGCATACCTTGTGTGAATTGGCCTTAAGAGTCAGTCATCGGAGGTTGAAATAAGTCCTGCTAATGAGACAATATGTGTGTTTGTGGGTGCCATTGAGAGGATGCCTTTGTGTGCCTTTATATTAAACACACATAACTGTTCAAATATCTACTGTCTATTTTTATAGCTCAACTGAAAGCTGAACTGAAATCTCTTTATCCCTCTCCTCCTCCTCCTCTCTCCCACAAACCTCTCTACCTGTCTGTCTATCACTGTCAGGTAAACAGAAGTATCTTTGTGCAAGTAGAAATGACTGTACTATCGACAAACTGCGGAGGAAGAACTGTCCATCCTGTCGGCTAAAGAAATGCTTCGAGGCAGGCATGAGCCTGGGAGGTAAAGCATTGTTTAGAATCTCAAGTTTATCCCCGCAAAGGTATACAATTGGTCAGTGTCCATCACTGGCCATCTTAATGTAGTTTTCCTTGAGCTATTAGAGAGATTCGTTGTATCTCTTTTCTACACAGTGCTGAGTTCTTCATACTGAGATAGAACCAAAATCACCAGCAGTGGTTCTAAAGGAGTGATCTTTTCAGAGCTTGTGCAAAGCAATCATGGAGCTGCAGGTTTTAGCGTACTTTCATTTAGCTTGACCATCAGGATCACAATATTACAGCTCTGCTGTTTTGATGGAGTCAAGAGAGAGAAACTTTGATGCTAGAATTCATGTCAGGAAAAAAAACAGGTTCTTGTCAGAAAAAAAGCTCCTGCGATTTAGCTCTCTGTTTTCTGTTTTCACTCACTTTCACACGATCACACAGGCTCTATCTTTCTCTCTATCTCTCTCTCTCTCTCACACACACACACACACACACACACACACACACACACACACACACACACACACACACACACACACACAAACACCACCTCTTTTACTCTTCAAATCTTGATCTGTAAATCAGTTGTATGGGTGTAAGACCATATTATTTATGTAGTACTTCACTAGTTCACTAGTGGTCTCTGATGTCCTTCTCATTAGCTGCTTTCAGACCTCATGTCCCCCGCAGTATATGCGGCGCTTTGTCAAACGGAGGTCTGACCCTTTGGGTGATTCAGATATGATGCTAAAATGCTGACATTATGCGGTCACATGTGTGAATGACACCAATGCACATTAACAGAATCTCCGTGTGGTTGAACAGGTTGAACGTGGTTGAACACGCACATGAACAGAATCTCCGCATGTTCTTTGCTTCGTTCAGACACGAGCTCATTTACATAATGTCTGTCGGAAATACTTCCGCTTGACATCCGCAGAGTATGCGGACTTACACATAGGTCTGAAAGCAGCTATTAATTCATTCCTTTACTCATAGCCCCCACACAGCCTGCCAGTAATTCACCCCCCCACACACACACACACACACACACACACACACTCACACAGTGCCTGCCATCCTCTATTCAATTTTCACCCTCGTCGGTGTGCTGCGAATGGTGTGTTGGTGGGGTGCGGTGGGGATGTCACTGGCAAAAACGACTTCTGCACTAGAAGAGGATAACAGTCCCTGAATGGGGGGTAATTTGGCCACCAGCCACTGGAAGAGGGTGGGGGTAGAGGGTGGTGTACGCGCGCGTGTGTGGTGGTGGTGGTGGTGGTGGTTGGGGGAAATGCGACGTAATGCTGTAATGTGCTGATTGCCTCTGAAGATCCCCCTGAAAACCCTCCTCTGCCTGGTTCTCCTTTAGCTCTCCATAAAAGAGCTCCTTTTCTCTCCCCTCTGCTCCTTTCACTGGGCATCATAAAAGGCCCAGCTAGCTAAAAATGGCGTAGCGTGCCATCTTCCCTCGCTCTCATTCCCGCTCTTTTCCCCCCTTCTTTTCGGTTCCCCTGCTCCTCCGTCTTTTGCTCCCTAGTGTCTTTATCGCACCTTGTCATGACTGGTGATCTTGTTCCCACTTTTCACTTTTCCTTTCTGCCTTTTCACTGCTCTCGCTCTGGTGCCAGCAAGGCTCTTACTCAGAAATCTGTCAGCAATTTGGTGGAAATCATATTATTTTACCACTATATCGGTGCCATAATTACTGTAAACCCATGCAGACCATCATTCACATAAGGTAGATAATGATGCTTATCACCCGGGAAAAAGAAATATACTTTTCTGATGGGGTGGCTGGTGGGTTGGCTATTAATTCTGAATAACAGGACACCTATGAAGTAGATCTGCTAAAAAAAGTTTAATCACCGTTCCATATCAATGCTTATGAATGGTAACTATAACAACCATAGTAGGACGACGGTGGAGCCTGGAAGAAGGCTTCGCAACTATGGAATCAACTGTAAACAAGCTACAGTAACTGTCCATGCTATCGCTGTTATAGGGCCAAAAAAAGTTGCACAACAAACTGAAAAAGTAGCTTTCTTTTAAAACGAAACCATGTGTTTCCATTGTGTTCTATAAAGGCATAACTATTGCCTCTATTGGCAACCGGGTGATAAGCAGGATAGCGGCCTTCAAGGTGTCCTGTTATAGCAGGACACCTCGGCGGCCATTATCCCTTACTTAGCACTGAAGCATTATAATGACTGCTGCTAGTGTGTGCATTAAATCAGTTTGGGAGCAGCATCTAGTGTGCAGACTTTTTACACGCACACATACACACACACACACACGCACAGACATGCACACACTATTTGGGAGTCACCAAGGTATATTTTCTTTGTTGTTTCAGACTTGTCTTGTGCACAAATTTGTACACACACACACACACATACACATACACACACACACACACAGGTGCATAGAAACAAAAATGTATAGACACACACACACACACACACACACACACACACACAACATTGCAATCACCTTTTCTATAGAAATGAGATGTGAAGGATGCCATCTTCATATTGTATTTAATTACTGAGATAAGACACAAAAGGCAACACAATCCTGCTAACTCCTGCTGTGCTTTAATGAGTGAAGATGGCACAGGGCAGTGAACAGAATTATGTATATATACTCTTTTGATCCCGTGAGGGAAATTAGCTCTGTTCAAATGCCACATAGCAACCTGTTGGCCCATACTTGCCAGCGGCTTGGCGAGTTGGTGTCCAAGACGATACTAATGGGCATCAACCCAAGAAACATTCCTAATCGAGCACTCATGTCGCATTCTGTATCGGTATGGTCTGCACAATAGAACTCGCTTTTTGGGTCTATGTGACTTGATCTGTGTCTCTGTCTCTCTGCTCATATCTGTCTGGCTATCTCAGTCTCTGCCCACATGAGCATTGTCTTTTTTGTTTTTTCTTGGTAAGCTACACTATACAGTATTCGCTCATCAAGCCAGCACTGGACAAGGATTTCAGAGTAAACGTCTGTAGTGCATATCCCTTTTGAGCAATGCTCAACGCCTGACTTTGAGCTTCTCGGAGTTTCTGATGGCTTAAATGATGAGATTGACGAAAAGATTTCAGATGGTAAGTGGTCAGTAATTTGTCAGTAATTCCATGCAGGCTGGTCATGGTTAGGCATAAGCTTCATGTGGAATGCATATGTGCTCATTACGGAGTTATTGAGGCATTTTGGTGTTGATTTGTGAGTATTAGAATTTGAAATGATAACACCATTATGCAATGAATGTGTGTGCTGTTGCATTATTTTTAATTTTTATGTTGGTCAAGTTTTGGTCTGTAGTAGCAAAAATGCTTTCTGTGTGAATGTGGATGGAAAAAAACTTTGATTGTGTGTGTGTGCATGTGTGTGCGTGTGCGTGCATGTGCGTGCCAGTGAGTGTGTAGTAGCAGATACTACAAGGTCAGAGTGGAGTGGGTAAATGATTGCA